>NW_020897690.1:18832947-19552632 GCF_003984885.1 Neopelma chrysocephalum
AAATTGTACTAATTCCTCATAATCAGATTTTGAGCCCTTCACTGCTGCAACTCCCCCAAAAAAGTAGATATCCAGTTTTACTGCAAGCTGGTTTCACATTCTTGGTTTCTGACATATGAGCATATATATATATACTGAGTTAGTGACTCTGTTCTACCATCCACATTAGCAACATTAGCATCCTCACCGCATTATGGGTTTTGGGGAACCATTTCTCTTCACAGCTCTCTGTCATCTGGGGATAATTTTTGCTATTGTTGAACCAGTTGGATGCAGGCTAGAAAACAACACTTGAAAACAAAAGCATGGTAATTGTATAGATTGCTAGAACTTGAAAGCAGGAAGTAACTGAATATCACTGCTTCCCAGCACAGGGAACAAACACTATCTGTGTAACTGCAGAGCAGTTACAGGCACACAGGTAGCAGAACAGGTGGTCTGCATGGGAGAGCAAATGGAGACCTGCCAGAGCACCATGCAGTACAGGAAACATAAGCATGCAATAAAAATCACAAGATGGAGTTAACTGCTACTTCCAAGCAACAGAGTATAGCATTACTTAGGAGTGAATTGCCCAGTGCAAACAAAACTTTTTTATTCAAAACCATTCAGCAGAGAATAAGTTCTCTTTTGTAGCAAAGACCTTAGATTAGCAGTAGCATACCAGAGCCAAAGAACTGTGAATCTCACTCTGAAATTTTTGGTGAAGTTATTCTACAACCTTTTGACATTCAACACTTATTCTAATTTTAAAGGTTTAAAGAAGTATCTTGTATATGTCATAACCTGACAGCCATGCTGGTGGAAAGAGAAATCATATTTATTCCAAAATTTTGGATTTACATCTAAGTACTACAAGCTCCACCCTCCATAACCTCACACACTGTAATCATGTAGATGGTTATTCAACTTAAATCCTACCCAATTCTACTGGTTACTCTCTTCTCATATAGATGCAAATAACTGGAGGCAGAGAATAATCAGGACCCTGTATACTTGAATGCCTGTGTTAGAGAACATATCCAGAACTGCTTCTGCTTTCACAAAATATTTGGGATTTTACTTCATTTCAAGATCCATTCTGAGAGAGTTCAAAATCTGAATGTGATTTTTGATGCTGTGCAGCCCTCTCAAATTTAAGAGTGATAAAGTTCTGAAGAGTTGGTGCCAGTCTTTCTTTCACTTAAGCTGTTAAATAAACAGTGATTAACTCCATATTGGCCCATATAAATCACAAAAGCCCATCCTGTAGGAACAGCAGAACCTTTGCTTCCTCCCCTTAAATCAGCCCTTGAAGTGCTTATCTTTTAAATGCAGGTTGCCCAGAACAGAGGAGCAACACAGTAACTGCTGAGACAACAGGAACAGATGTAAGAACAGTATACAAATTTGCACATGAACTTCTTCTTCAATAGTGGGACAAATTCAATTCATCTGTCGATTATGTAGCTGTGCAGATCATATTTTATACTTATTATTACATAACAGGATATATATATGAGAAAATAACTCTGAAACATATAAAGCATTAGATCTGAATGCTAATCCAAAAGGTGGGTGGGTTGCAAACCAAAAGGTGGGGGAAGGAATATATTACAAAGACTATACACATAAATAAATACTATAATACACTGCATACAATCTTAACTCTATATCTATCTCTACCATGACAATAATGTTTACAATGGGCCCAATCTCTTCTCCCTCCAAATAAAAGTCCAGGAGAGAAGAAGAAGAAAAGACCCCTTCCAGTCTGTCAGCAGCAGGCTCTCTCTAGGCAGCAGGCTCTCTGTGTCTTCTCTTCCAGGCAGCAGTAGTAGTTGCTGGCTCTCTGCCAGCACACACGAGGGGGTCTCCAAGCCCCTCGGCCCTCCGTCCTCAAACGGGGGTCTTTCCGTGGACTACGTAACCCCAGACAAGGTCGCATCACCACGGTCATATCACGAAGCACGGGGGTCTTCGTGACGGTCTGGTATCCTCAGGGGAAATCAAGCCCCTGTGCAGAGCTCCCATGCTCTGCCTCAAAGATGGCTGCCAGCTTCTCTGAAGCTGCAGCAAGGAGGGGGGGGGAAGCCCAAGGTCACCCCCTCCACACACATTCCTTTGGCCATCCTGGCTGAGCTCTCAGGAGGCCGGAGCTTCTTAGCTCCTCTCTGTAGTGCATACTGCACTTTAGGACTCCACTCAGTCCACCACCTCTTCCTCTTTCTCAGAGGGGTCTCTAGCGAGTTTGGGGGTTTTGGTTTGTCCAGTTCTTACCCTCCGAAACTCTCTTCCTGCTGCTGGCTCGGGTCTCTTGTCTTGCTTTCTGCTACTGGTTCTTTTCGTTTCCTCAGACAACTCTGTGTCTGCTTCAGTTGCATACCGGCATCTGCTGCTTCTCTTGGTTCTTATCAGTTGGCTCTTTGCCACTGCTCTTCGGACACTGCTGTTCTGCTGCTGCTCCGTCGCTGCTCCCAGCGTCTCCCACTTCTGCTTACAGGGGAGAAAACTCCCCCAGCTCCTAGCCACAGGTACTCAGTCCAGCTAACACTGTTCCAAGTCCCTGCAGCCCCCCAACTGGGGGCTGGGGGGGCAGAGCCCCCTAAGGGGCCGGAGCCCCAGCTCCTCGTGGCTCACCACAACATGGCCACCTCTTCTTCTCACAACAAGTACCACTGCTTCTTTTCCGGTCTCCAGAGATATGTTTATATTTTGCAGGAGCACTGATTGGGTCAAGCCCCAAGGGTCACCACCCCCTGGGGGTTACCACTTTCAGCTTCAGGGGGAAACCTGGTTCAAACCACTACAGGCAAGAAGTCCTCGCTCGAGGCAACATGAATCCTAGCACAGAGCGAGCAGAGTTGCTGGAAACATCAGTGGGAGTGTTCTGAGAAGATAAATGGAAGTTTGCAGCCAGGAGGAATTTGGCAGCATCTGGAAATTTGCCAGTCAGGTGAACCACCATGATACAGAAACCATCTTAAAGAAGTGCTGTTACTCATCCCGAATGAAAAATAAAGATAGAGCTCCAGCAAGTAGATGTCTGTTCAACATCTCAGGTGAAAACACCTGATCCGTAGGAAAGCAGCCTTGATGGACCATGATGCAGATGGTGTCTTTGGGAGCTTTTCTGAGGGGGCTGAACAGAAGGAACTCAACAGATACACAGTTCATGGGTCATGGGCAGCAATTACAGAGACACTGGTGAGCAATCTGCTCTCCAAACACAGAAACCAAGTTCACTCTACTTCAGATAAGGGACCTACAGAAGAAAGAAAAGACTGTCTTAAAAGAAAGGACAGCGAAGATACCTAACACAGTATCAATGCTCCTTTACAACACCCTAAGGAAAGCACTACAGTAGCATGAATCACCTATCAAAAGGAGCCTGAGGAAAGACAAAGATGAGCTAAAAAGATGAGAAAAGGTAATTTTCAGAAAATGCTTTTGAGGTTTTTGAAATCTGTTAATCTAAAAAGCACACAAGCTAGTGATATGGGAGAATGAAGATGAACTCAAGAGTGGACTTAGATCGTCAGCTCAGGATAGGCATTGTGAATGATGTAGTTCTACCTACAAGCAGATAAAGTAGTAAAATTTGTCCCAAGTGTTGTGTAGTGCAGGGGAATTCAGAAGGCATTTAAAGCACTGAATGCATCACACCCATGAGAAGACTCAGTAATGGAAGAATCATTTTCAGAGAGGTGAAGGATAACAGCAGTGTAATATTTAAACTGTTTTGCAATGTGCAAAGTCATAAAGAACCTATGAATGGAGAACTTGAAGAATTTTTGTGCTGTTTTCATTTGATTCCAAGAGTTGAAAGTAAAAATCAATTTACTGAGATGGATAAAACATCTGGTTTAAGACTGAAGTCACATCCTAACTGTGACTCAGCAGTTACCTAACACAGTTTCCAAATGCTCAGAAAGAGTATATCATTATTTCAGTGTGAGGCTAACAAGACCTAGCTAATCATCTCACAAAAGGAACAAATAAAACTAGACTCTGTAAATGAGGAAAAAGAGTCAGGGCTTTGGATTTTCTCTCTGCTGGTACTCCCTTACCATCACTCTGGGCTCAGAAGCTGACTCAAAAGGCAAAGCTACACTCACCTGTTGCATTCCCAGCACCATTCTTAGAAAGGCTGTATCTGAACACGTCCCTGCAAAAGTGATAAAATCTGAAGAGATGGGAGCACAAGCTGGGAGGAGGAGAAAGCAATAAAGTGAGAAAATAAAGTGAGAAACACATTAGGAACTCTTTGCTTAACTAATCACCATTTTCCAGTCTTTGTTGCCTAAGGACATATAGAGAACAATACTCCACACAGTGACTAATGAAATACTTGCTATTTGCTACCAAAGCAGCAATTGTCTAATCTTAATAAACAAATTATTTACAAAAGATAAAGACTATGAAACTTTCAGAAAAAAAGTACTACTGTGAAAAAACAAGGGGAAAGTAAAAGAGCAAGAAACTCTACAGTAATAAGCCAGCTGGGGAATTTAGCTCCTGAGTGCTTTCCCTTTAGAAATTTAGTATGACTTGCATCAAGTCTTATGGCCAAGAACCAGTAACTAAATCCATCTGAATCTATTACAAAATAGCTTGAGACACTTAAAAAATTTGAGTTTCTTATAACTAGTGACTGCATGTGCTAAAATGAGAACACTGGCATACATGATTTAGTGAATGTAAGTTAGAAAAAGGCAGGCTGAAATAAATGTCTACTGACCACCATAAATGATTACTAACAATCACAATATTTTAGCTACTTTTTCAATCCTCTAGTAACTACTTTTTATTTAAGTCATAACCATGTATTTTGTGAAACTCAAGCATACGTTTCCAGGCAAATTACTGAGCTGTTTTTGTGGATTTCTGTCACTGATGACACCTCTATCAAGTTGATGTTCACCAACATCAATTCACAGTGAGAGAAGAGAGATCAAGACTATTACATGACATCTTGAAACATGAGTGCCATCTCTTTTACTGCAGCTAACTTAGATAATACCTGGAACCCTCAGTACAAAGCTGGCATAAATTTCTGAATATATAAGCCTCACTGATTTAAAAGATTTTGACCTGGGTGATGTGGTTGCACTTGATCTTCTGTATTTAATCTACTCTACTGAAGTATGTGGAAATTAACTACACATATGTGAACAACTAAATTCAAGCTCTATTTTCAAGACTTTTTGTTGTATAATTAGCACATTTCTATTTTTACCCCAACCCGCTTGCAAGAAACATGGGTAGAGCCCTTCCCAAATCTTTGTTTGCAAAGCCTAGCCATGATGATATGATATGATGAGGATATTTTTACCCCAAGTAAATCACAATACATAGAAAGAATTTGGAAAAGTGATTCTAACTTGGGTCACTGCTTGAACTGTCATTATTCCTTTCCTGTTATATCAAGTTGGTGTGATCTGAAGACCAACCATGGAAAATGTGGAGAGAAGACTCTTAATAACTCCAGGGAAAACACTGAGATACAAAAATTCACCTGTAACAATTACTAGAGAGAACACTGGGTCCCTGACATTCTTTGATCTGTCTGAAATTTTTCAACGTAAAAGGTAAAAATTTTACTGATACTTTAGCATTTTCATAGTGACTGAGCAGTACCGGCTTGAGGCCTTTTGAGAGACAATTAAAGAGATTACAGAAAAAGTCAAAATAAGAAATTGAAAACTAGCACATATCAGGTATATTTCCTAATCTGACTGGAGAAAAGAATTTTTTAAAGCTAACTTCAAACCTGTAAAAACAAGTAAGAGAAATCCCAAGATTATCTGGATTATATTTAAAATAAAGAGGATTATATTCATTAATAAATGCATGTGAAGCTTGCCTTTTCAATAATTATTTGCCTAATGGTATTCCAGCTGATCAACCTCTTTCACTTAGTTACTATGGTGCTAGTTTTTTAAAGCACATTTTCCAACTTGTTCATGTATTACTCCCACTTAGATAAAATCACACAGCAAATTGTTTTAAGATGCCAAGCAACAGTTCCTCAAACAGCAGTTACATGATTTCAAGCAATGCAAAGGTTATATGCAGTGGAAATGAAATCACATCAGAAATTTATTATTAAATCTGTAATCTGAATGTGTTTTCCTAGACACACACTCCTGAATCTGTAACTGTATATATTGTGAAATTAAGTAATTTCTTATGTGCATGGCTATTATTCTAGAGCAATACATATAGAAAGCAACTCATAGAAATGCTGTGTTACATATACTATGTAAAAGGCTGTGCAATTTACTGTGAAATCACTGTTTCTTTAAAAAAAATCTTCACAGGAAACTGTAGCAGGAACACAGCATGCAATGCCTGTGAAACTTTCTTGTAGGATTCATTAAAAATAATAAAAACAATTTGGTATCAACATTGGCATTAGATCTTCATTTTCTGAATTTGCATTTATTATCATCAATGTAACATTTAGAAAATTCATATTTATAAAATATTAAGCTAACACTAGTTGCTAAATGCTAAGAAGCACTCTTTCAATATATTTTATAGACGCAAAGTTTAAGATGCTGTAGAGAGTAAAACCAGCAAGATATACTAGCAAATATCAAGCAAATGGCAAGCATAATCCCAAATACAGCAGAGGTCATTACTTACTTATTTTCATTTCTTTTGAGACTGTTTGAACAGAAATTTTAAAAGAAATAGATGAAACCACAGATGTAGAAAGCAAATCACAGAGTTTAAGCTCTGAAATTATTCTGCTGGGTTACTTTTTGTTCGTTTGTTTCTCTTTTTGTTTATTATTTTAAGGATAAACCCTAAACCATTGTTCCACTTAGCAAGAAAGTAATAAGGAAGAAAGTCATACTATTAGGAACAAAGATACCTGTTGCTGAAATATAGCCCTTCCCAGACAGCAGACATAATGCAAATGCTGGTTTCTTGTCTATCCCCCAGATTTATTCAGCATAGTGTTGGCAGGCAAGTACTTGATGCCTGAAACAATATCAGTACAAGAAACACACTTGGCATTCTGAGCTGCTGTGAAACAGCTCCAGTTATGCTGCTACTGTGCTTCATGCTGATGAACTGCTGTGTGACTGATCTTTCTGTTTGGCTGATAACTGTTCATGTTTTTAAATGTGCTCAGATGCCATTTTCACATTGCCAAATGGCCAAATTCAGTGGCTGCCAGTAGCCTCTGTTCTGCCTAAGACTCCATAATACGGTAACTGTACTCCTAATTTTACAGAACATCCTTACAGTAGTGAGAGATTAAGCCATATGCCGGTTTTCTTTTTTCCCTGTAAAGTTTTAACACAGTCCTCAAACTGTGATTCGTTTAAGTGCAGCGGAACTGATTACTGACAAATCACTAAAGGCAGAAAGCCTACGTTTGCTCAATACTGTCACAGATTCTAGTAGTCTCCCTTAAATACCATTTTGACCTGTTTTCCTCTTCCGCCAAACAGCAATACATGTTTGCAGGAAAGGGCAGTTCCTTCTCCCCTTATCTATCAGCAGACGCCTCTGGAACTCAGCCCTCTGCACTCCCATCCTGCCACCAGGGAGGAGGAATCCCAAGGGTCTCTTCTAGTACCACTATTTCCTACATGAGTGCCTCTGTCTTTAAATAAATAAATTTGGCTCATTTCCCCTTAATTACATTAGCTTGTCCTTTCCAAGTCAAATACTATTTTGCCTTTTCTTTTTCCTAATAAAAAAATAATTGTGCCAAATCATGTTGTCCTCTGTCCTGACTGGTAAAGTACAAGATTCTTCAGTTTATAAGGTTCCATTTATGGAAAACAAAACATAAAATTAGAGTTAACATATGTTTGCATTTTTTCCAAACTAATAATGAAGAGAGAGAGTGGGACTGTTCCCATCATCAAGCTCCTGGTCCCATATGTTTTGCTGTCTATCCCTACATCACTGTTTTATCTTCTAAACAGTGTTTAGCTGGTTTTTTTTCCCCTACAAGATCCAGATTTTATTTCAGATGCTCTGAATTCATGACAGACAGTATCAAATGCTACACAGACATACAAAGGCTACATCTCTTCTAATTTCTTCCAGACAGGTCATATTTTTCTCATATTTCTCAGGATTGAAGAGTATCATTGAAAGTCTTCAATTTTTCAATGCATGAATGTTACTTCCATGAACTTTACAAAAATAAATGAAGCACGGATGTGTTTCAGTTATCACTGGGAACTTGGTTGAAGCTCCTCAGAAAATTCCAGACATATGTCCTTAATACTAATATACTTGTAAAACTAATTAAAATAAGGAGAATTAAGGCAAATCAACTGATTTAATTTTAGAATTTTATCCTCAGCTTTTCTCACAGGACAAAGGTCGCAACTGTCAGAAAAAAACCCTCAAGTTTTAATACTGAACAGACCACAAGCCAAGATTATTTATGTTACCATACCAAGTAAAAAGTTTGAGGAACTCGCCACTGAGCTCCAGTGTAGCAAAGATGGGATGGATGTGAGGACAGGCTGTGAAAGGAGGAATGCAGAAACACTGCCTGGACATGCATGGGTGCTGCTAGGAAAGCCACTTCTAGGCATTTCTAGAAATTAGAAATAGTTTATTGAGAATAAAGAGCCAAGGCTAATCATGTTTGTCAACAACATTACCTTCTGTGACGAAATATCTAGATCTGTGAATGAGGAGAGCCATGACGATCATGTTATCTAGCTAAGTGGACTTTAACTGTACTCAACCGGAAAGCTTGTTAGAAGTGGAGCTTCTCAGGGGTCTATTCTGTGACCTATCCTCTTTTATATCTTTATTAAATACATAGAGGAGACAAAAAAAATACATCCTCATCAAGTTTGCGGAGAGTATCAAATTGGCAAAGAACAGTCATAAAAACACAGAAAACAAAGTTGGAGGGAACATTGGTAAGTTAGTCCTCTCCTCACTCAAAGCAAGCTTAGTTAGACCAGGCTCCACAGCACCTTATCTAGCGGAGTTCTGGAATCTCCAGGGATATAGATTCTGTGGATGCGTTCCAATATTTGAACTGCATGACAGAAACATAAATCTTTGCATTTAATCCAAAATTCCTCTGTTCCAATTTGTGTCTGCTGCCTCTTATCCTGTCTGGAGGCAACTTTGACAGGTGCATGGATGAACTTGAGGGCAGATGTGCCATCCAGAGGTACCCAAACAGACTGGAACAATGCATCAGCCAGAACCTCATGCCATAAAAAATACATGAATTCAAAGTTCTGCTTCTAGGAATAAGCACTTGCAACGGTACAGGGTGTGAAATAACTGTCTGGGGAGCAGGACCTAACAGCAACCTTCCTTTACAAAAGAGGAGGTTATCTAGAAGGTTGAACTAGGCTCTTTACTGAGATCCACGGCTGGAGGATGAAAGATAGCAGTCAAAAAATTAAATGAGGGAGGCTCTGACTTGACATAAGGAAAAAATTTTCAAAATAATGAGAATTAAGCACTGTAAAACATTGCCTAGGGAGGCTGCATAATCCCTGTTCTTGGAGTTCCTCAAGGCACACATAGACAAAAGCCCTAAGCAACCTGGTCTAAATTGGGTGTTGACCATTCATTGAAAAGACAGTTGGATTAGGACTCTCTAAGAGGTTCTAGGGTGAAAATTTCTACAATTCCAACCAGCTCTTTTCAAGAAAGCCCTACCCGGGTAATTAAACACAAAGAACAAAAAAACCCCAACTAGAAAATCACAACAAAAACAAAAACCCCACCGTCAGTGGCACAGTCATCTTTTATTGGGCCTATATAATGTTTTCCCCAGTTACTTAGAATTAACATTGGATTACAATCAGTTTTAGTGCTCATACATTGCAGATTTATTAAAACAGCACTAAGCTGTTTCCACTTTAATGACTGAAGAATTTGATAATGTTTACTTCATGAGATAGAAAACATTTATTTCTTTCTATGATGATGCATAATTTCTACAGCAACATGCTGGTAACAAATTCAGTTCCTCATCCTTTAGAGATAAACATGGTGGGAATAATGCATTTCTTCTGCTGCATAGGACAAATAAAAAAGAACTTTTTTGATTTTCTTACTGTAGATGGTCTAACCATATCAGAGGTATGCTTCTAGTTTCTTGGCCAGTGCTGGTGCAGAAACAAAACTCATCAAATATGTTTCATTTAACTATAACTTCAGAGAAATATATGCACCAATTCCGAAATTGTTATTAACGAGTCTTTGCAGAAACAAATCTCTTGAAGTGATAATGACTTGTTGTGTAAGAAAGGACTACTCACATGTGAAAGAAACACTAAATACTTCCCACCTTAAATATTTTACCCTGAAAAGTGTGTTTATTGTGTTGTCGCATGATGACCAAACAGGTAAAGATTTAATTTGAATTTCTTTTTTATAGTTAAGATACAGCCTAAGCAACACAAACTGTTTCTTCATACTGAAAATTTTTGTAACAATCCAAACAACTTAAACCATAAAGCTACTCTGAAACTGTGTACTTGCAACTACCACCAAAGTGACTTGCTCAGTGGGATTAGAGGGGCAAATGAAAACAATAAGTAGTTTAAAATGTCTTTTTGCCATAATAAGCACTTCTCTCTTAAGGATTCTCTGACCTCTTAAACAAAAAAGTCAGCAGTGATTAATATTTGCCTATTCTCACACTAATGGGAAGAAAATCTAGATGTTTAAGATGCTTACGTCTTTTATTAAGAATATTTAACTTCTGAAGTACTCATAAAATAACCCAACTTCATGATGTTTGAGGGAAAAAAATACCAACATGAAAATTTTATTCCAAATTATGGCAAAATTTCTACTACACTTTTTTCTTTTATTAGTGACAGCATGAATATACAGGATAGAATAAAAATATAAACCCAACTACTTTTTCTATGACTTATTGCAAACAGTTTTAGAAACTCATAATGCAAATTAAATATTAACTCAAATAAATAATGCAAAATGATTACTATTTATCTTTTGTTTTGTTTTGTTTTCATACAGTCAGAAAGTTATTCAGAGATTTCACATGTTAGAGCTACAGCTTTTCAGCCCATGAGGCTAAAACATTGGTTGTGGAGAGAGACATATAAACAATACTCCAATTTAAAATTTATATTTAGTAGTGTTCATCCTAAAAGTGACTTTTAAAATGGAAAACCATTAATTTTTTTTATCATGTTTACCATTTCACTACTAATTCCCTTATAAAATATTAAGGTGCTTTATATGTTAGACATTTATACAGTAATAGAAGTTACCAAAGTTCTTTAAACATGTAAACTATGACAAAACATTACAATAGTAGGCTTCAACTTAATTTTGAGCTTTTTTCTTTCTCACCTCTGTCCCATGTTGTTCCAGTAAGAAAGAATCCAACACAGTTTTCTAAACAATGGACAAGTTTTACACCAATTCACTTCACAATCATCATCATCATCTACGGATGAAGGAATAGGATGTAAATTGTGAAATGCCACTATCTGACAAACAGGTCTGGAGCTGTCAGCCAGTTACAATAACAAGTACTTTTTAATATGTCTTATATATTTTCCCTAGTTTGCTCCTTAGAGATAAAAGGATTATCAAGGATTTGCAGTCCTGTACACTTAGTTATCAAAAGTCTACTTTAAAGAAAATTTGGCTGTCTTCATTCCTTTTATCCCTAAAAACAATTAGTATTTCATAATAAACAACTAGAAATAATAAAGCAGAACCTCAATGAAAGGATAACAGTACCCATTCTTTGAGTTTTTGGCAAGTGTGAATACTAACTTCACAGCATCAGTCTCTACAGGAAAAAACATATATACTACATAGAATTATATATGTACATATATGAATACATAACTGTATGTATACTAAAATATTATGTATACAACTGTATTTATATATGCATGTACTTATACACATACATAACTATATACAACTTCCTGCAGTAGTTTGTATTAAGAGGAGCAGTGTCATCAAACTCGATGGCATTTATGCATCTGTTTACTCTGTCAACATGAGAAGACATCCTAGATGCTGGACTTGATCCCTTCCTTTCACATGCCATTAGAATTTCATAGACTAAATTAAATCTGGGGAGTTCTTATAAATACAAGATGTTTAACAGGTGATCGTTATCTACTCAGTACACAAGTAGGGGCAAAAAAAGCCTAAGCTCTCTATGAAGAAAGAAATGCACTTCAATACCAAGTCCATAGTATATAGCAGCTTTTGAAACTTGCTGTGATTTGGCCCCACAATCAGATTAAGCTTGCACTGAACTAAAAGCCCTGTTTCTAAGGAAAATCACATGCTGTGATACTAGAGGAAGGTAATAATCTCTAGCTGAAGCAGTAGAGAGGTTTACTGTATCTTTGTTTGAAGTGCTAATCAACACTGCTGGGAATTGTCTGCATCAAACACATGAAAGCCATATAGGCTGGACAACAAAACCTATTGGGTTAGCTTCTACAAGACTAAACACTACAGCAAATAGTTGTTAATGCTGGCAGAAATGTTTTGATTGCTATTTTTCAGAGGGGTTCAGAGGGGACCACCTAACCTCTGATTCATCCTTATATGATCCATAGTCATATTCTTTCTATTAAAGGAAAACTGTGAGCAACATATCCAGACTAAACACATTCCTTCACAGACGTTAAACTCCTAATACTTTGTAAAAATGAAATTAAAAGGTGCAATTACTCTTAAGTGAATACTATGTTGTGAAATAACTATGATATGAACTATTAGGTACGTACTCAGAATGCGCCCTCAAATATATTCGTCATGGGTACATAAGAGATTGACAAATCCTGATAAAAACTGCAGTGAGATATCTGTAACTATGCATTGAATCTCAGTTAATCTTAATTCTGTGGAATCCTAATGGAGACTTTACTTTTTCAACTGATGTTAATGCCTGCACAGAATGGAATTTACCTTTCATTCTCAAAAATGAAAGCTGATTTCCACCCCTTTTGGTCATCCTATAGTTCCCGTGACAGGTGTCAGAGGGCGGGCCTGCATGGTGACATTCTCACTAAGATACAGGGAAAAAGCTGTCTCTGGTCTCCCAAACATGACCTGAAAGAACCAAATCTATGGATCACTGGGCAGCCCAGAAATCAGATCCAGTCACATCTTGCATGTTTTCCTGTCCCTTACCCTGAAGAACACTGCAATATTGTGTTTGGAACAGAACACCTATTCTAGACTCCTAACACTACTTGACCGCCCAGAAAGCAGCTGTGATTCCTGACATTAAGCAGTAGTCTCCATGCCCTAGCCAGCAAGTTAGTGTAAAACATAACATTGATGCGGTCAATTTCCCATCAGCTCAAATGTTAGAGCACAGAGTGGTGCATCCAAGAAGTCCGTGCACTGGTGTCAGTTCCTGACATGGGACTCCATATGACAGAAGTCCTCCCCTACCCCTGCCAACATTAAAGATAAACCTTTTAGAAATATAACACCAAAAACTATTTCACTGAAAAGCATGCCAACAGCCTGTATGCAAACAACCAGATGGAGAAAGGAAGCAACTTTCATTTGCATAATGACTTTAACTGGAAATGCTTTGCAAACACAGCATTAACAGCACATAATATATCATTGTTACTATAGTGGCATCCCCAAATAGCACCAATGGGATCTAGGCCTCGTTAGAAGATGTACTCTATAAATGTATGTGCAGAGACATAAACCATACTTTAAAAAAACCTTTCATCTATTACAGACTATCATCTACCCCAACTGACTACAACACAAGGAAAGACAACAGATGGTTCAGATGGTAACTGTAAACATTTTACAGATAGCTAAACTGCCCCTAATTATATCAGTTTGGAGATCTCCTGTCAAACCTTCACAATTTATAGTAGGTAGACCCCTTAACCTCCCTATAAAAATAACTGTAGACTCCCTGCTTCTAGTCCAACACCTTCTTTATCAACTGGAGTTTTTCCTTGCTCCCTCTATTCCTCCAGAAGTTATGGAAAAGGGTTTCCCTTAAGTACCACCTGAATTAGAAAAAGACTCAAGTAAAATTCACAGTAGGGGTAAGGTAGTACTTCTCTACTGACTTGCCTTAACATTGCCTCCTCATGCAACAGCACCTGCTAAAGTCTTGACTAGCCTCTCAAAGGGCCAAGGAACTGGAGCCTCAGGTCACTGAGACGAATCTCTTGCTATGGATAAGGGTGACAGAAGAGTACCTGTCTCCCTGTCTCCTCACCTGGATATCATTGCTTCCAAATCTCCTGCCACCCCATTTTAATGGACAATTTTGGGTCAGTTATGATAAAATATTTAAGCCCTTATTATTTTCACCGCTTCTCTAAAAAAAAGTCTAAAGCGAATTACTATCTTGCAGAAAAAGAAAAGGATCTTTTGTTACCTACAAGGGACTGTTCTTGGTGGTGACCATGAGAAAAATGCTGAAAAGTACCATCCTAATTTAAGACCTTGAGTCTTTTCTTAGCTTTCAGAAAACTAAATGTCTAAGAACCACCTCATATATTGTTATAATAATCTCGGGTTTTATGCTCTTTTCCGCCAGATAAAAGGAGCGTGCATGTTATCAGGAACGATACACATGTATAGAGATTGGAAACATGCTCCTTTCTGTTCACAAAGTGAGCTAGTACATACAGCTATTCCTTGCACTATGGACACATAGCATCAGTTATACACAAAAAAGAGAAAGAGCACATACACCTTAGGTCCAAATTGTGTCCTGAAACAAGATTATGCTGAGCTCATTCACTGCCATACCTTTGCGAAAACTGTAGCTAGGTTTGGTTACTAATCTTCAGTCTAGTTTAACAATGGAAGGTTTTATTTTATCTGTCATCGTGAAAGTACACACAATTTAAATCATACTTTTCACTGAAATGTTTCATGAAGTAAAAGTTTGTTTGCATTAAGTCCAAACTATAATTGTAATATCTTCAATTAATTTTCTGTGATGTGTTCTATCAATATTTTTTACTAAGATGTTACACTGATGGATCTATTCAACATGATTACTTACGAGAAACATAAGAAGCTCAGCCTAAATGAAACACATATATTAGGGAAAAAAGTGCTCAACAACCTTAAGGCAAACTGAACAAAAAAGTGCTGTTCATATACACCAACACTTGTATTAGGCTTACCTGATTTCTTAGCGGGCGTATTAGGAATTCTATATACCTGAATTGAGTTTAAACCTAGTAGATCCTAACAAATTCCATCAAAACATTAGTAACTTTGGGCAACATTGACCTATTGGACCTATTGGACACGGACCTATTGGAGCGAGTCTAGACAAGGACGACAAAAATTATTATATCACCTCTCCTATGAAGTATTATTATTTCTCCTATATTATGGATCACCTTTCCTATGAGAAAAGCCTGAGAGAATTGGGGTTGTTCATCCTAGAGAAGAAAAAGCTCTGAGGACCTCTTACTGAGGCCTTTCAGTACTTAAAGGGGGCCTCTAAGAAAGATGGGAACAAACTTTTTAGCAGGTCTCTAGTGATAGGACAAGAGGTAAGAGTTTTAAACTGAAACAGGGTAGTTTTGGGCTAGATGTAAGGAAGACATTTACTATGATGAGGGTGGTGAAACACTGCAACAGTTGCCCAGGTAGATGCCCCATCCCTGGAAACATTCAAGGTCAGGTTGGATGGGCCTGTGAGCAACTTGGTCTAATTGAAGATGTCCCTGCTCATTGCAGGGGAGTTAGACTGGATGACCTTTAAGGGTCTCTTCCAACTGAAACTATTCTATTATTCTAGGATGGCATGTACAGTGAAAGAATGCAAGAATGAAATAAGAGAATTGCTCCTGCTTCAACATATATGTGTATTAAGTAACTAAGAGGCAGATAAAGGAATACTAATTAAAAAAGAACAATGTTTCAGGGACTATTTAGGGAACCACAGGCCTATAAAACCCCGGCCAAATTTTTAGAAACCATTTCAAAAAATTGAATTAATGAGCATGTGCAACCACAAGAGCCCCTGGAAGCTTATGGAGAAGCCAAGCAGTCCATTATATTAAAAAAAAAAAAAAAGCAAGCAAAAAACTTGAATTATAACAGTTCTAGGAAAGTATCAGCTATCAGCTTCCTACTGTGAAACATCTGTGAAATCCATATGAATGTGATTAGGAAAACAATGTAAGACAAAGAAGTCATTATAGTTATCTTAACATACAAATCTATGGTACACCTGTATCTTGAATGCATGATTCTAATATCCCTCTCACAAAAATAATTAAGTAAACCTTAATGAAAACAGAGAAGGCTGGCAGGGAGCACTAATAGTTAAGAAACCACTTCCACAGTATATACTACTAAAGACACAGAAAATGCCTCAACCTGGTAAAGAAATGAGTTACAGTGTGTGTGGTAGAGATCTACACAATTATGATTGTCATGGAGAAGAAGAATACGGATCTATTTTTTACAGCTGTGTTCAGTACAAGAACTGATGGGCATCTAATTAAACCACCAAGCAGAATTTTCCAAAGAAAGGTGCATATAAGCTGAAGAACTCCTTGAACACAATACGGATGCTAAAGCTTACATGTGTTCAAAGAGAGATTAGACATGTTCAGGAATGACAAGTCTATAAAGAAGTATTAAATGTAAAGCTGCCATGTTGCTGGCTTATGATGCAAAAACATTCCGCATAATAACATCAGATTGTGTTGTCCTCTTCCCTCGGTGTCTTAGTGTTGGCCTCTGTCAGAGGGGATACAGGTTTCCACAGCCCTTCAATCTAACTTAGAATTGCAATTCTGAAGTTACGTTGCTTTCCTTTTCAGAACGCTACAAGTGTACAGACCTCATCTAAAATCTCAGATAGAAGTCAGCAGCAATTTCAGAGGAGGGGAAAAATATAGATCTTCCTTGCATGCTTAATAGTGGTATTAATAAATAAAAAAGCATAGTGACTTCAGAGCTGAAAATAGGCTTAGATACTTCCTTTGCAGAACAGTTACCCCTTAAGTTAAGTGGGCACTTAGACACCTTAAGGTAGCTGATGATGTGACCTTTTTTTCAGACAGACAATTAGACTGCAAGGATAGGTTCATCTCTTATGTATTGATAAATAATTTTCTCTTTAATCAGTAATATCCTTCCTTCACTCAGCTATGAAAGTACAGGAGCATCTGCCTTTGTATAAAACCTGTATATGTAGTTGAACTATCACTGTTTCCCTGAACTGAAAGAAACAACTTATACTATGGCTGTGGAAAAACAGACTCAAAGAAAATGCTTTGAAGCACCAATTTATTTAATTTTTCTTCATTCTGAATAGCATTTAACAAATCTAGGCTTCAACAAGTTGCAACATCCAGCACTTCTTTACTAGGCTTTTTCCTTTAGTGACAGTGACATTTCTGACTGCAGATGAACTGTCAGGAACAAGGACTGTTTTGGGCTTTGAAAAAATATCTTATGCCATTATTCTCCTCTTAGATTTTACCTGGTTGACTCTGGCTAAAGGACTGTTCCAATTTTAGAGACAAGACTTCCTCAGAATGTTCGGCACAAGAAATAATGTTTTAAAATCTAAGTGGTCACTTTCATCAAGGAAAACAAGATATATATTTGCAAAAGGAGATTTACCCATTTTAGGGTAGATGTTTTAACATACTTCTCATGCCTCCTCCATCTTCCAAACCTTATATAACTCAGAAAATCAGAGTATTTTCTAAAAACACATTTTATTTTCTAAGGGTTTGTCAGCATCCTCATATTGACTCAGGATACAGCAATGAAGTAATGATGAACTCTCCATATCATCTTCCCTGAGCAAAATGAGGGTATGCCAGTTGTGGAGTGATTGTAGCAAACCTTTCATACTTCAGATTCTGAATCCTCTCAGAGAAGCTCTTCTGACTAATACATTAACATTATTTATAGCCACTGGTCAAGCAGGAAAAAAAAAGTTTTCCTAGAACAGGAGATCTCAGTGCCATAGTAGCTCAGCTTGAGGCAACCTGAGACACACTTATTCTTTTTCAGTGAAAAATAACCTTTGTAAAAAGTCAGAAGTATGCCACCTAATTTCCACATTATGCACCCAAATTCAAGTCTGAAGATCAAATAATCAGTCAGTCAGTTGAAGTGACAGGCAGCGCAGTAGGCATGTATTTCAATTGTGACTAAGGGGGTAACACCCTACCAGTGTAGCTCAGAACCCTCAGGTCATTTGGACCTAGCTGGGTCCCCATGCAAACAAACCAGGTGGTGCTGCCTTATGGGCAGTTTTATTTGCATCAGGGTGAATTCTCTGCTGAATTTGTTGGAATAACCCTTCAGTCTGTAGTGGTGTACCTATTTCTTCTCCTTACAACAAAACAGTTTCTGTGGCCAGGATCTTCTAGATCAGTCACATTGCTATTAAGTGATGAAATTAAGATAGACAATGTAAACAATAAACTCTGTGAAGTAACCTTAAAAAGGATTTCCTAGCAACACCTTGTAATAAAAAGAGAGGAGGCCACATAGCTAACAAGCTTCCTAAGCAATGTCATTCTAAAAACCATGAAGACTTACTTCTTTCCATGTTGTATAGTGTAATAAGAGTAACTAATGTTTTGGTAGTTTATAAACTATAGGTTTATAACCTATATAAGGTAAGAAATGCCCAGAATTGACATAAGCCTTTTCCCTTTTGGATTTTATTTAAGTGAAGTCTCTAAGCAGGGCACAAAAAACACTGTAGTTGGAGGGTGTGAAAGGACAGGTGATGGGGAAGCCCCCTAGGGAATTTGATTTTAATACAGATCTTGCACTGTACTCCAGAATATCATAGTGTTAGAAAAAATGAGTACATTGTTTTACCATCAAAAAGCCCAGATGGCCACCAAGGAACTGTTATTCCAGATAAACTCTAGAAACCCACAGGATTTTTAGTTTAATAATATGAAGCCAATTACATATCTGAAAGAGTAAGACAACACCTGTTTTCATCCGAAGTCTAGTTCATCTTTTTCAGTATATGGAGAGTTATCATTAGCAGTATAAATTAGCACACTGCAACTCTCATGGACAATTTTCAATGTGCTATATGACAAATCTGTAAGTGTCATGATGGCTACTTTTTCAATGAGATGATATTACCATGCTGTAGAGAGAAAGCTCTCAAACATGTAACAGGAACACAACTAAAACTGCAAACTGCTAGGGTTTGGTGGGGAGGGTTGGCTTTTTTTGGTTTGTTTGTTTGGTTGTTTTTTGTTTTGATTTTTGTTTTGTTTTAAATTCAAACTACAGTGTTCAGCCTTTTCACTCTTACATTTTTTTTTAGTAGTAATACACTACCTGCACGTCTGCATTTCACCTGTGGCCTAAATGACAGGTGTAAAGTACTGTAAACCCAAGAGGTTTTTTGTGGAAGCTGGGCAACGAGATTTCATATGTATTACAGTTGCTTTTTCACCAGATGATCTTATAATCACACAAGGCTGAACAATGCAACTACAATTTGGCAGGCTATTCACAATTAATTTTTACCAAAGACTATTCCCGAACCTCTCTGGAGATTAAGCAGGTATTTAACCACCATGAAGCTAAGCAGACACAGTTTATAATCAAACTCTGACAAGTAATCTAAAAAATCCCCCCAAAGCCCAACCAAACACAAAAGGACCCAACAAAAAAAACTTTAAGAAGGTACTTTCAACTAATTAAAATAAATCCCAAACAAAATACTCCAGGTCAGCCCCTTATCCCACTTCTCTAAACACTATCAACAACTACAGCACGAGTTCATCCTTTCTTGCCTAGTTAAAGTTCTGTACATGAACTATAAGTATGAAGTAATATGACTTCCTACCTGTTACAATGAATTAAGATAATAGTACCTCAAGTAATTTCTAAGGATTTTTCCAATTAGCAGATAAGGGGATTAAGGAGAACAGATAAATATCACTGGGCTTGAAGCAATTGATGGCAATACAATCAATGTGGATCACTGTAGAACAACTATCAAGAACACATGAAATGGATTATTTAAGAAAACCAACTTCTCTCAAAGGAGTAGAAAATAAAATTACAATCTTTATCGAAGATTTGTGTTTATAACTACCAGAAAAGCAGCATTTTGCTTCATGGCTAAGGTTGAAACAGGAAAACAAAAACTATTACATACTAAATCATGACTGTTTCTGCTAGCCAAACTGAACCATTATATGCTAGAGCTGCACAGCAGTGTGATGGCCATCCTGTGACATGACACAGGCTGAGTTCTGTACTAGACAGTGTAAACAAAAGATGAGGGGTGTCACATATCTTTTTTATTCCCACTTTTCCTTCTCTGTAACTCCTATCCATCACATCATTTATTGGACTTAAAGAGATTAAGCCTGTTTCTGTGATACACATGCATCCACACACACAGGTTTTATCACCTTCCTTAGTATGATCAGCCTCCTGCTGAAGATGACAGTGGAAAGTAAGGTTGATAAAATTTGGAGAATCAGAACCAACTCAAGCTAGAAATAATATACTATGTAAACACTGTCATGCATTCAAACACTGTCCTCTGGTACTCCCAGAAACAGGTATCTTTCTTTCAATCAGCAAAAAGATTTTCTTGACAATCTGTGACAATTTTTGTTGGAGAACTCAGTAATTTCAGAGTATGCACAAGCTAGATTGAGTTTATGCTGACAATTCAAACTAGCATTCAGTTGTAGCTGCCTCACCTATCTGCTGAGACAGCAATTGATAGCCTCATTTTTCTGCTTTGCAGAACAATCTTGGTTCTGTACATCATTATCAAAACACAGGCTGCCTGGTTCAAGTTTATATTATATTATTTATGCTGCCTGTGCAACACTAGTAGTATTGTACACCTACCTTTAGAGAAAAGTGAAATCACCTTCAACACTAAGAACTTAAAGAGGGACTGCAAGCAGTAAATTTTAGAGCATTTACTGTGAATCAGATAGTATACCTTCTGTTAGAGATTAGTTAAGATCAAGTGATCAAACAAAAAAGGTAAATTTTGTAAATAAAATGGAGATCTCTTCTCACAAGATGTGTGAAATACTCAGGCACTTATATAATCTAATCTCCTTCAAAAAACTGGGTAAATAAATCTCATTTAAATATATTGGTATGAAGCAGTTTAAATAAGTAAATGACTACACTACATAAAGTCATTAATTTCCAACCAATAGAGGTTGCTCTAATAGGGATTTACCAGCAAAAGTATCTACACCACAGCAGTATGTAAATTGAAAAGAAACTCTGATTTTGATTATGTATCTTATTCTTTGCTCTGCTATCCTGAGTATTCATTACACTCAAAAAAACTTTACATCAGTATGATCAACTTGATACCAAAAGAATTACTCATGTAAGTGACTACAAGCAGGAATTAACTTTTCCTTCAAACACATTTCAGACATGGTTTGTTACTGCATTACTCTTTTCTCATGCTGCAATTAGGGTCCCTGAAAATGAAAATCTGATTGCCAGAATCCATAAGGACCTGGGGGTTTTCCCCAATTTTGCCTATTACATTTTATTTATTACACTGGAAACAAAATGTTGACAAACAGTCAGTGGATGAAATTTCTTGTCAAGTTAGTAGTATCTGCTTACAGAAAAGTGTAACTGTCATAAAAGCAAACAGCAAAGTTGAAATTACACAGTAAATCAGCTTGTGAAGTGGAAAGCCATTCCATGTGAATGCATTGAGAAACCTCTTCCTCTCAGCATTTTAGACTCCAGATACTCCTCTGATAGTCTCTATGCTCAAATTCTATTCAACAAAAACTTCATTCATGTATTTGAAAGCATAGTTTTGTATTTTAAAATGCAAAGACTTAAATGCAATTGTACATCTCCTTCTTTAGTGATAAAAAGCTGTAGAACGGCACATTCATTACTGAATGCATCTATGTGCTTCTTCAACCGTATAAAAATAAAAAGGCAAAATACAGAAAAAAACTGAAAATTGCTTGAAATAATTTAGAGTATTTAAACTGATTTGTAAATTCAGAATGAAGACACAAAGACAATTCATGTAAAAACACATTAAAATAACTTCAAAACAGCAACTTTCAGGAATGTCGTATTTTAATACTTCATGGTTTTGTATTATCTTCAACATTATCAATCTGTTGTAACAATAACCTTCTGACCCCTCAGTGAATGCCTTTCTATGGGGAAAGGAACACTTCATCCCTTGTTCTTGTATTTTTTGAGGTGTAGAATTCTTCTGCATGATTTGCAAAGTTACTGAGACCATCAGCTTGATATAACCTGCAAGTAACTGCAACGTCAAGTCATGGCTTTCAGGTCATTGTTAATTCTGAAAATATTCATTAGCTTTCTGTGACAGAAGATTCTTATCCTTGCTTCCTTCTCTCATATGGTATTCCATATGGCATACCATAAATTGCATGTCTCTTCAATTCTGCTCCAGTCTTACTACAATTTATGGAGTAGACAGGGAGGAAGGAAGGCAAAAAAAGAGGCATCCTCCCCTAAGTGCCTCCAGCTAACTCGAAGACCAAGTAACCCACTGTGAAGAAAAATTATGTCCTACCACAAACCAAAACACCAGTCATATTATAATAACGTTTCGTTTTCCTTTTAGGCATAAATATAACATGTCTACACTCACTAAACTCTTAGGTGAAGTGAGGATAAGTTTTTTAATTATACAATACATATCTAGTACTTTGATAAATGAAATCCAGACATGTTTTCCAGTGTGGTTTCCCAGAAGTCTGATATACACGAAAGGCTCCTACCATTAACTAATTCATAAATAATTTCTCAGCAGCAGCTTACTGTCAACACTCACAGCTTCTTCTACCAACTCCAATATAGTTGTCCCTGTTAGACCTGTTCTTGAAAACTTCTGCCAGCAAGAAAAATTCAAATAATGAACAATAAAAAGGTAATGGACAAAAATTGATATAGCCTAGGCATACTATGTGTAGTACTCATCCCTCAGCAAGTATGTGTGTTTCTTGCACTACCAAATTTAAGCTGTAATTTGCCCTACAAGTTATTCTGAATGATGAGGCATTAAAGCCTTACACTTCACAGCTGAAGTATCACCACACTACCTCTTCCAACCTTTCCTGCATGTAAGCAAATAAAGAGTTCAGCTTCACTCTACCAGCTACTCACAGCACTTTCTGTAGCCATAACAGAATTCTGCTCTGAATTCCTCCTCTTACAGCAGAGAAGTTAGAAGTTATCCCAAGAAAAATAAGCTCGCATCCTGCTTTGCGAGGGGAAAAAAAGTACATGAATGAAGCAAGGGGATAGGATTCCCAGTTGCATCAGAGAACACTTTAGAGTCAAAACCCATGTGGGACGAGATGGCTCCACATCCTGTTACACAGCACATCAATAAAGGCTCTAGAAGTGACAAGAAAGGAGAAGTAAAGGTAGACACCAATTGCCATTCCAAGGAAGTATTATTTGACACGACACATGCCTCCTACAGTTCCAAAAAACATTAAGACAAGAAATCCTGAACGATGTCCTGCAGGTCCTATTTCAAATTTGAAGGGTTAAGAAGCCAAAACATCTCATAGGATGAAAATAGTAGGAAGTAAATTTACAACTAGGAATATTGTTCTTCAAGTTCACAAGCAAGTCTACTTTATTGTAGGTCTCAAGCATTTTTCTGCTTTACCCTTTGACAAATTTAGAAGAAACATTTTTGTGTCAATCTTCTGATCATTTTAATTCATACCGGTTTTATCTGTCACTCTCCTATATATTCTTAGTTACTAGTTGAAGATCACTTAACTATGTCTAGTTAAAGTGTCAAACAAGAGAATAGGACAGGAAAAAGATACCTATTCTAAGGACTTCAGACAGTAAGGGCTTTGGTTTGGAAGTGAGGTAACAAACGAGGGGGATTTTTCACTTGACTCTTACTAGGTTTGTATTCTTGCAATGTTTTTGAGATTCCCCAGCAATATAAAAAAATCAATAAAATTTATTTTTATTTCTTTCCCTTATTTCTTGAGCTACCATGTAGCCATGGTAGGCTATAAAACATAAATCTCCATTAAGCACATTGGGAATTTGTTTCCTACCCAAAAGAAGGAAGCATCATCTTATGTAACGTCACATGCAATCATTTTAAACTATTCCACACCAAAGGGATTTTAGTCTAAAAATTAAAATTAAAACACTAGTCAGGGATAATTGTCCTTAAAAAAAAGTTAATAAAAATAAAGCCAAAATAAAACAGTACCATAAGAGCCAAGAATTAAATCTCATTAGTAAAATAATAACTTTGCTGTTTTATATGGCAAACTTACCTTTTTATAACAAAGAATTTGACCATATATATGTGAAATATGTAATAAACACAAATATTTATTTAATACAAAGAGTATTATCACTCCTTAGTAACTAATACTCTTAAAAAGTATTAACAATCTTTGAAGTTGAAGCAAATCCACGTCTCATTCGTAGGTCTTCCAGGAAGAGTAACATCTCCTAGTAAGCAAATTAGCTAGGACTACACCAAAACCTATGTATTTGTTCACCTCTATTGAACTGGAAAGCTACTTTCAATCATAAACTCAGTCATGAAACAAAGATAGAGAACTTCAATCTTACAGATCGGCTCTACTGGGCTTAGTATGATGCCACACTTTTTTAGACACATCAGCTGACATAAACCAAATCAGAACTCTTGTCACTTTAGAATTACATTTTCTTGTTACTTATTTTGCTTCTTCATATAATATGCCTGCAGAGATAATTTAGTGCAGCATATGTCAGTCCGGTTGATCACTGAAGTAGACTTGTGTTAGTGTTGAAGTAAAGTATTAAGCTACAACAACTCATTAATGTGGAACTAGGGCAAGAAGTTCTTCTTTTTTAAATACTCAGATTATTTGTTTCTAACAAAGCACCCATACTTTGCATTTGAAACCATGGAAATAAAAAAGAGAGTCTCTGTAACTTGCCCGTTACTAAAAGACTGAAAATTAACACGATTTTCCTTGAGCTGTCTGTCAGTGAAAGACATCACAAATATAACTGAACTAAAATGATACTGCAGTTTCCACTTTATAATCAAGCAAATCCCTGCGGCATCAATAAAACTAACTGCTGCCATTGAATTTGCATATGTAAAATTTGCAGCTCCTGATCTTGTAATTTTAGAGAAGACAGAGAAGATATTTTGGACTGATCAGCACAAAGACCATACAAGGATAAGGGCAATGACTCTACCTAAAGTAGAGAACACGAATAACAATCATGTATCTTTTCTAAAGGTGACACTGGAAAGACCATGTTCTTTGAACGTGAGGCTTCTATGTGAAAAGCGCTGGAGAAGCTGGAGTCTACATCAGGCCAAGTGTTTATCAACACTTCATAGAATCACAGCATCACAGAATGGTTTGGCTTGGAAGGGATCTTAGGTCATCTAGCTTCAACTCACGCCCCTCCCACCACGGGCAGGGACAGCTACTAGATCAGGTTGCTCAAAGCCCATCCAACCTGGCCTTGAGCACTTCCAGGGATGGGGCACCCACAGCTTCTCTGGGCAACCTGTTTCAGTGCCTCATCACCTTCACAGTGAATAATACCATCTTTCAGTTTCATTTACACAAGTAATTTCAGCAGCAGCCATCTGTATTGACACTCACACAGTACCTATCCTACTGCTTCTTATAAACCAAAGTAATCTCACATGCCTATGAATAAAAATCACACCCTGCTCCTGTGCCCCATATCCCCACCTACACACACATGCTGACAGCATACAGATCCATGCCATTTAAACATGCATTATGGATTCTAAATATGTATACATACTATATATAAAATGTATGTATGTATAAATGTATATTTATAGTTTGTATTTATTCTACATCCACAAACACTGAAGTTCCTATAGGAGGCCTACCAGTGTCCTGTCACTGAAAAATCCTGTGCTCTGTGATCTCTTTCCAAGGTATTCCATGGCCAGCATGTGCTCAAGCTCAAAGCCTTACTTAATACTATATACATTGTTGTAGTTTAGCCTAGGCCTTCCCTGGTGACCAGTTTGTAACCAAGGAAGTGCCCAGATTTACTTGGTATTCCCCACAATTTTTACGTAAGCCAGGGTATAAGAAGAAAGGAGGAGAGGCCTTTGCCCTCTTTTCCTTCCGGTGGCTTTGGAGGTGCGAGTTTCCCTGCTGTTGAGTCTGCTGGGTTGGAGAGTGAGGCCTGGTAAGGCCTTGTCGACCTTGGGAGGTGGAGGTTGCCGGCAGTCGCTCCAGCGTGACTCTCCATTGTCCCAAGGAGAATAGTAAGATATTCTTTGCTAATTCTTTTAGTTGCTAGATCTTGAGCTATTGATCGGGATATATATATTTTATTTTGGTTTTGTTCCTTTTTTTTCCTTCCCCCTTCCCTTTCCCTTTTCCTTGTGAAATTGTATATATATATTTCAATTGTATATAAGTGTAAATATATTTATATATATTGCGTTAGCTGTCTCTCGTTTCGGTTCCCTTGGGTTTTTTTTTTCCCTCTTCTCCCTTGGTTTGGGGGGGGTGGGGATACTTTTTGTGGTAAGGTTTGGAGACTTGACAGGGAGCCAGCTCCAAACCATATCATACATACATACATACACAAATATATATGCATATATAGTAAGCTAGGCTTAGCAAATGCCAAATGTGGAGCGGCAAAGAAAAACAGATTATCTTTTTTCTGAGTTAGTTAACTAGACTTAATAGTTGTGCAGTTAGATTGCTAGCCTATTTCAAAGGTGTGTTTTTTTGTTATTCCAGCAATAAAGTTTTCAAAGCAATTTTGATTTTTACAAGATGACATCATGAGATGGTTGTGTATAGTTGGCTACATTTTCCACATAGTTTTCATAGATGTCCAAGGTCCTTCAGAGTTCTGCCCTTTGCTGCACTTTTTAAAAAGCTCCTTTAACACAAACCTTGAGCACATATTTGCCCACATCTTCCAAAAGGATTTTTGCAATTTTCACATGGCATTGTTGCCACAGACTTTCACAGCTGACCTGTCTAGAAAGAAACTACCCTCTTTCTTAATCCTTGAAAGAATTAAACAATTTAACTGCTTTTGTGTCTAACCCTGCCTTTCTTTTCTTGTTCTTCATCAGTCCACCTTCTCACATCTCATGTCAAATTGAACACAGGAACAAAGATACGTCATTTTATGTAACTGTAGCATGTACAGCAAAATGAAACCACCGGATCATTTAAATGCCTGCAAGATGTGCAGAAACAGCAGCACCAATCCATGTTTTTACCTCTGTTTTACATATTAAAAGGGAATGCTGGCCAGTAATTCATCAAGCACTTTTCACAGCATCCATTCCAACTTCTCAAGGGAGTTGCCTCATTATCACTATCCCATGCACATATTGAGAGAAGAACATAAATCTTTGTACCAGCCTTCTTTTCAATTATATCCTAAGAGAATTTAATATTACAAAGCCTAAATTTTACATGGGTTTAGAGAGAATGAGGAAGCAAATGTTCTTTCCAAAATATGCTTTCCCTAAGGTAAGAGAAACAAAGTCAGAGATCATATTTTTTACAGTACTACAACATTCATCTGAAAGCAGCCATCTCTCTTCCCTCTGAACTTTCTAAACACTCAATCAGTCTTTGAATTCTCAGAAAACTCAAAAGCTGCATTTACTGTGTTTAGCTTTAATTCTTTTTTTCCTGGCTTTTATTTCAAAAGAGCATTATTATTTTTCTCAACTTACTAATCAAAACCAAATGCCAGCATATGAAAATATTACTTGCTCTATTAAAAGTTTATTTGCTTTTCTTTTTTACCACTGAGACATGAGTTCAAACTTCCGTCTTGCAATAAGAATCTAAAACAGGTCTCTCTAGAAGTTTAATTAAAAATTTAAAGCAGAATCCATGACATCCCAATTGAAACGAAATCCTTACTCCAAAGAGATACTGAAAGTAGAAAATACTTCTCTTGTTACATTGACATCTTACCATTTGAGTGATATATCATTAGACAGTTTCATCCAAGAAATGTTATTTTGTCGTTTGAATCAATCAGTTCTTTCTTTCTGAAAGTGAAAAAAAATCCCCCCAAAACAACTGTGAACTGCTTCTAGCTTTTGTGAACAGGCTGAGAGACTCAGCTGTTGCATTTAAGAGAGGTACAGGGAAACTACAACACCATTTCAGAGAAAACAGGCTGAAAAAGTTTTCTGCACTTATTTCTCATTGCACATATTTTGTGAACTTGATAACAGTGCCTCTTGAACATTTCCCCCCCCAATATAAGCAATTTCAAAAAGTGGATAAAAATATATTGAAAAACCCCCAGTTTCTGCCTGTACTGTGAACAAATATTGAACCTCAACTACCATCACCAAATCCCTGGAACTCACAAGTTTTCACTGTAATCTAACAAAATGTCATATGACAATTTTATCTTCTTAATTTTTGAATGAAAATTAACAGGGCTCAAAAAATAATAATTTGCTTCTTCAGCAGTGACAATCAAGACTCAGTGTCAAATTTCTGCTTAGAAGTTTCTTTGCATTGTTGCATTTACTCTATTTAAAGTTACATTACAAAGTAAATGGAATTTCCTCTTTGAAAAGACTGCAGGATTTAGCTTATATTGCTTATATTCAGCACAACTGGAAGCAACACAAGTTTAGCTTTCCCAAGAAACCTGCAATACCAAGGAACTAAATGAACACCACATGTAGAGAATTCCATTTTCCAAAGAAGTTTAAAATGTTAGAGAAGTGAGCTCATAAATAGCTTTTCTTTAAAATATTTCTGAAAACTACTTTGTGCATTTCATTATCCTTCAGGCTATGCTGAAATTGTCAACACAAGTGTAACAGGTTACCTTCATTATTCTGCATGTCTCAGCTGTTATCTACCAGTTCTATCATTCCTCCACCATCCATTCTATTCTTAATTGTATAGAGAAAATATAAATAAATAATGCTCTGAAATAAATTTTAATGAGATTGATGCACAGATTCTTTTCCTGATTTTTTTTCCCAAGAAACACTCTTTTGGAGGAAAAGAGCTCCATCAGTTCTTCCCTTCATCCTTCCAAAACACCTTATGTTTTCCTTTTAGCAATGAAGTGCAGACTTTTCCTCATCACAGATTCTTGGAAAACAATTGAGAAGCCAGTGACTCCTATCCCATTCTTACTGCTAATTAAAAAAAAATTAACAACACAAACACTTTTCTGAAAAAGAATGAAACATAGTTATTTTTAACACGACTGAATAGCAAAATCTAAGTCAAAATCTGATTTCATTTTAAAATAACAAGAGCAAAGAAGATGTAAGTTCAGTATCAGACAGCTTTATGTCGATGAATATGAAACAAAATAGGAATAAGGCTTCTGCAATCATATTGCAAGTTATTCTGAGAAGCTGTTTGCGTTATTATTATGAGGCAAATCTGGCTTAGTAATAAACCTGCTGTGGATTAGGAACTATTAGGCTCAGTTTCACTGTACCCATGTGTACAACTGATATGATTACAGACATATAGGGGGTGATAAACAGGCTCTTCAATGAAAGTATTTCCACCTAGGTGACTTGAAAATTGATCAGCAAAAACCTGAAACTGGAAAGGAAAAGGTGGAGAGAGATTCAGTGTGCATTTCTCTAGAATTTCTCTGTGAAAGGCATGCACACATAGGTGTTGATGAGAAAATTTTATTTAGGATATTCCTCCTGAGAACAGGCAGCCCTTTCCTCCTACGTAGCATAACTAAATTGCTCTAAAGTCTCTCTTATCAGACCCAAGAACTGGGCATCCATGTTTACAGAAATCGAATATATAATCTTAGATACTTCAGACAAAGCTTTCATGCAGCATTCTCTGCTGGTATTTTTTTTTTTGTAGCTTTTTTTAATTTTTTTTTTAATGAGGGGAGATTCTGGTGTGTAAATCACGCAGAAGCAGAAAGGTAACAGATGGTTGCTGGAGACATGCCACAGAAAAAGCAGTGGCTGACAGGATCTGTTATCCCTTAGCAGCTGCAGATAAAACTTTGACAGTTTAGGATAAAATTTCATTAAAAAAATGTAGCTGCTGACAAATGAAAAAGAAAATCCACCAGATTTCATCCTGCAGAGATTATTTCAAGCATTTAAAAGAATTTCTACATTCATGAGAGATTAAATGCCTTGCCCAAACAGAGGTTCTGTAATTTGGCTACCCATGGCAAACTCAGTTAGGATGGTAAAGCCACAGGAGAAATCAAACGCCCTTCTCCAACTTTTTCCTGAAAAAGCTATCTGACAGCAAAACATCTAAAGGATCCCCTGTATGCCCATTTGTGTGCAGCTAGAACTCTACAAGATTTTTGGCAGAGACTCTAATGCAGAAAAATGTCAAGCCTTTCCTATGAAAAGCTATCGGAAGGAATCAAAGAACTATACAAAAACTTTGAAAGGCATAATCATAGAACCAGCCGGGTTGGAAGGGACCTCTGAGATCCTCAAGTCCAACCCTTGATCCATTACCGTTGTGGTTACTAGACCATGGCACTAAGTGCCACATCCAGTCTCATCTTAAATACCTCCAGGGATGGAGAATCCACCACTTCCCTGGGCAGCCCATTCCAATGCCTGATTACTCTCTCCGTAAAGAATTTCTTCCTAATATCTAACCTAAACCTCCTCTGGCAGAGCTTAAGACCATGCCCTCTTGTCCTACTGCTGGTTGCCTGGGAGAAGAGACCAGCCCCCACCTGGCTACAACCTCCTTTCAGGGAGTTGTAGAGAGTGATGAGGTCTCCCCTGAGCCTCCTCTTCTCCAGGCTGAACAACCCCAGCTCCCTCAGCCTCTCCCCATAGGACTTGTACTCAAGTCCCTTCACCAGCCTAGTTGCTCTTCTCTGGACCTGCTCCAGCACCTCAATATCCTTCCTGAACTGAGGGGCCCAGAACTGGACACAGTACTCCAGGTGTGGCCTCACCAGTGCTGAGTACAGGGGAAGAATCACTTCCCTGGACCTGTTTGCCACACTGTTCCTGATCCAGGTTAGGATCCCATTGGCCTTCTTGGCCACCTGGGCACGCTGCTGGCTCATGTTCAGCTTCCTGTCAATCCAAACTCCCAGGTCCCTTTCTGCCTGGTTGCTCTCCAGCCACTCTGTGCCCAGCCTGTAGCGCTGCAGGGGGTTGTTGTGGTCAAAGTGCAGGGCCCAGCACTTGGCCTTGTTGATCCTCATTGTGTTGGAATCAGCCCAAGTCTCCAGCCTGTCCAGGTCCCTCTGCAGAGCCCTCCTGCCTTCCAGTTGATCGACACTCCCCCCCAACTTAGTGTCATCTGCAAATTTGCTGATGGTGGACTCAATTCCCTCACCTAAATCATTGATAAAGATATTAAACAGGACTGGGCTCAACACTGATCCCTGGGGGACACCACTAGTGACCGGCCACCAACTGGATGCAGCGCCATTCACCACCACTCTCTGGGCTCGGGCCTCCAGCCAGTTCCTAACCCAGCTCAGAGCGCCCCTGTCTAAGCCATGGGCTGCCAGCTTTTTCAGGAATATACTGTGGGAGACAGTGTCAAAGGCTTTGCTGAAGTCCAGGTAGACCACATCCACAGCCTTCCACTCATCCAGGGGTAAACCCTTACAAAAGCCAACTTCTTGCAGGGGAAAAAAAATCCATCCATTTTAAGGCCATCCAAGGCCATAAATCTACATAAAACATGTATGTAATTACAGGATCACTTCACCAAACAATAGAGGCCGCTTCTATTCATGAATGGTTGGATATGAATTACAACTGACTAAAGCAGTTCGAACATGTATCTTCAACTACACTAAACTTCATTGCCAGCAAAACACCTGTTGTGAGTAGGCCCAGACACTGTGACTCTCTGCAAGCAGGTAACTCACTGCACACTCACGTTTCAGATCTACAGTTTCAAGTACTGAACTAGAATGGGCACAGCAGCAAAATATCATTTAGCTAACAGGAATGTAGCAACACCTCAGAAAAACAAAAACCTGCAGGTTGCTCCAGGTTCACTCTCTGCCTAGACTCCTAGAAGGCATCTCCTGGGCTTGAAGGGAGTCAAGAAAAGGGACCATTTTTCAAGTCATCAACAAGAGCTGGAGTAAGTGAGGCTGATGGATCAGCACAGATTCTGAGAGAGAGTAACAATGAAACGCTGGCTAACAGGAAGGTAAGAGAGTTGCTCATACTAGGAAACTGTGTTGCACCTGTGTTATCGGTACTCATTCCTCTCTCTTCCACCAATATACATACCAGATGACTTTTCTTCAGCTGCAGCTATCATGCCCAAACTTTCAAACTAAGTTTTCATACTCAATATGCTCAAATTCAGGTAGGTGGAAAAATGCAGCATTACAGAATAAAACCAAAAGTCAGCCCTCCTCTTTGAAAACTCTATGAGAAAAATAAATCATGTCCTCATATGGAAGAAAAGGATGATCAAGCTAACTTCAAATGATTTTTAAAGAGTAAAAAACTAAATTCAAATACTTTCTTTAAACTTGTGCTCATTTCCTGAAGTAAATTACTTGTTTTATCTTGGGACAGAGTTTACACAGCTCCTCCTTTCCCCCGTGTGCCTTCCTCCTCCATATTTTTATGTTTGGTATGTTCAGGAGACCTAGACATCTTACTGTGCCCTCCTTTGGACTAAGAAAACCTGTCCATTTCTTTCCAGGTCTTCAGCTATCCAGATTTCTCTGCTTCACTAAACAGTAAGGACAAACAAGACCCCCAAATTATTAGCAGTAGATGGCAAGCTAAGCAGCAAGTGATTTCACTGGTGCTACAGTGGCTTAAAAAAATCAACTGACCAAAACCAAACAATTAAAAAGTACAAATATTTCACAATAAGTCTAGAGGCTAGGAGTTTCCCTGGCAACAATGGCTACAGTTTTCTGTGGGATCAGAGTTGTCTTTAGCTTCCTAGGAAACCACTTAATGCTAAGAACTGTGATGTGTCTCCGAAACTTGTCCATTGAGCTCTTGAAGTCAGGCAGTAGACTGGAGTGAGAAAGAACAATCTAAGTGACGATGGAGGAGATCACCAGGGCAAAAGTGATGCACCAGAGAAATAAAGGCTGGGGCTGGACTTCACAATCAGGCTCTGATCCCAAAGGAGGGCTACGAAGATGGTGAATGGCTATGAGAGGAAGCCATACAAGGAGGTTATGTGGTCTGTTCAGCCAGGAGAAGAGGAGACTGAGGGGAGACCTCATTGCAGTCTACAACTTCCTCATGAGAGGAAGTAGAAGGGGTGGGTATTGATCCCTTCTTTGTGTTGACCAGTGACAGGACCTGAGGGAATGACATGAAGCTGTGTCAGGGGAGATATAGGTTAGATATAAGAAAAGATTCTTCCCCCAGAGGGTGATTGGGCACTGGAACAGGCTCCCCAGGGAACTGGTCATGGCACCAAGCCTGAAAGAGTTAAAGAAGTGTTTGGATAATACTCTCAAATGTATGGTGTGATTTTGGGGGCTGTCCTGTGCAAGGTCAGAAGTTGGACTTCGATGATCCTTGTGGGTGCCTTTCAACTCCGAAAATTCCGTGATTCTGTGATGTTGAGTGAGCTGGGAGAGACTGGTCTATTCCCATCTGACATATTTAATCTACACAGAGCTGAAGCTCTTAAAGTCAATCTCTTAATTTATAAAAGTTATAAAGTTCTGCTAGAAACTAAAAAAGGTGTTGATCATTCTTTCCCTTCAAACATTTTTAGCTCCACTCTACACCAGAAATATTTTTTCACCAAACTCTTGATGTTATTAACTTGCAGAAATGTCTTGCACTTTCAAGGCTGGCTTTTGTTTCCTGCTTACAAAATAGTTGTGCTGTATCACACTGAGGTCCAGCTTCTGAAATTAACAACCTCTGCACAGCAATGTATGTCTTAGCATTGAGGATGATTTTCAGTTGCTTCTTTTAATGAAAAAAAAATGGGACTATGTGTCCTGATTTTATCTAGCTTCTTCAAAATTTTCCTTATCATCTTCTCCACCTAACATATTTCCCTCTCCTTCCTCCCATCATGCTTCCCAAGTAAGATTATCCTTTGAACTTCAAAGCACCTTAAAAATTTAACTTATTTTCAATGTCCCTGTAAACAGTAAGATCATTATTATCCATTTGGCTGATGAGATGTCCAAGAGCTACTACTGAGAAGCTTCTTATGTGGTTTATCTTGCCAGGAGATCGTAACAGCTTCCATGAGCCCAGTAAAGTCTGAAAGTATGATTCTTCTCCATGTTTTTAATGTCTGGTTAGAAAATATAACATTTCCTGGCTCTTGCAGTCTGTCATCACAGAAAGACACCAAACATATTTTGCATCTGTCAAAGTTTGAAAATGAGCCACAGGATGCTGAGAAAAATGTGTGGCAAACAAAGGCAGAAACTGCACTGAGGCATATATTTGCCATTAGAAGCTCAGTTATGCCATAGCCATTAATGAGCTATGGACAGGTACACTATGAGGTACACTGTCCACTTGCTTCTTCCTGGATGAATGAAACCATTAAAATATACAACAGATGAATAAAGAAAGAGTGGAAAGGGCTTTGTTGCTGTTCTTCAAGTAGCAGACCAGCACTGGGGAGGAAGGAGGGTGAGAAATAACAAAATGGTTAAAAAGGGAAACATCAGTCTCCTCCCCCCGCTCCCAGTTATTAGATGTGCACTTAGCAACTGTACATGGCACTCCTGCCAGAGTCCTCCTAAATGTCCTGAATCATTAAGTACATAAGTGGTCTTTGACTTCTCTCCCTTCATCATTAAGCAAAGGAATTACTTTCTGGTAGAGGGAGAGGATTGTAAGAGCTAAACTTGCAAATCAAAACAAGAGACAAGGTATCACCTCTCTCAAAATTATACCTTATACTGCACAAATAACCTACCAAATAAAATGGCTACACATAACTTGTTCTACTCTGCTCAAAGTTTAGGAACTGCAAACACTCCTGGAGAGATTCAATACTTAAACTACACGAACCAGCACTATACGTGTTACTGTAATGTATTGAAATTGTGATGTTCCGTGCTTGCAGTAGGGCAGGTTTGGTAATGATAGGATCAAATTTCTTTAAAGACAGGGTAGTAACAAAATTGGTGGCCTCCTGCACTGTCAATAAAATGGTACTAGTTAGAAAGGAGCGAAAGTGTGCAGTAGTGCTTCATGATCTAAAAGTGCAGTCATTTAATTCCTGTAGTTTACAGTTCAGGGATGGGGGTTTTTATTAATTTTTTTTTGATTAGTTGGTTTTGTTTAGTTGGGTTTTTTCCCCTCAAGCATTTCGCCCAGAGAAGATAGGTTGCTAAAAATATGGGGCAAATTCTGGAGAGAAAAAAATAGCAAATACAGGTGGATGCTTCTGTACATACTGAATTGCATTTGCTGCGCTGTGAAATGACTCCATCTATGTCCAATGCCTCTACAGCCATTTATAAACCACTTAAATGTAAGCAGTGGAAAGAAAGGGACTATGTGCTCAAATGCACACAAAAATAATCTTTACAAGTTCTGGATATCAATTCTCTACCTCACCATAAGCTGACACTTGCATGGACCAGTTAGATCCTTGTTTATTTTGCCATGCTCAAGTCAGAAATAAATATTCCCTAGGAAAGTGTTTTCCAGCCAAGGTTTCAGCTAGGTCCCGAAATACCAAACTAACAGACTGTAGGATAGTCTATGGATTCCATCCTCACCTATTTTAAGGAAGCAGGCTTCATCCTAAATTAACTTCATTAGGAAACGGAAACAGATTGCTGTTTACTTTATGCTACCTGCCATGTTTTCTAAAAACTAATTTGTGCACTAAGTAAAAATTCCTGCTTTCCATGTAGAAAAGATCTGTATGAACAATTGCACTGTGCTCCAGATTTGCTATTTTTGAATTGCGTGTATTTTTGTGCTGTTTAGACTCCTCAAATTTATGCTTTCAGGGTCAGTTTTTCATACTCAGAGGAGTATGCATTAGATCCTGAGATACTGTAAAATTTCTATGTAGGGAAAATAAACCTGCTATTTCCTCGCTGAATGAAAGATATACTTAAACACAGAGCTACAAAATGAGCACTCTCAAATACCATCCACTTGGTTCTACCAATACAAGGGTCCTGGCCTGTGTAAATTTGATGCAAAAAAAAGTCTTAGTAGAGTGTTAGTAGGATCGAGAAAGTTGAACCATTTACTTCTGGAGGTAAGCCAACACCACCAACATTTACATGCTCTAATTCACTAGAAATGTGTTTCCCTTGACTTCCTTACTATGACCACCTTTGGAGAATTGCCTTCCCCTTTACCTTTAACTTCAGAGAAGGGTAAGAAGGATCTCTGTATTAAATGAAAAGGAGAGCTCCTATCACGCACTGTGCCATATAAAAGCAGGAAGCTGCAAGTCCTGTTCTGTCTCATCCAGACTAGGAACATGAACTTCAATCTTCTACACCTTCGATTAGAGTTACGCCAGAAACTCACCAATGCCACCACCAATTCCTTGGGATTCTGAAAACCCCATGTCACATCTCAGGCCTGAAAACAGCAGTGTTGCATAGTCTGCCACCAGCTGTTCTGTAGTCACAGCAAGGCCTTCTGCCTCACCAGGATTTTCTTTCTGAAGGTGACAACCCTTCCCAAAAGACTTACCAGACACATTCCCACTAAGACTTCCAACCTCCCACACATGCAGGTTTATACTGTTATTTTTTTACCTCTTTAGACTGTTCCAAGTGCCTGGCTGCTATCAGATTTACAGGAGACTAACATTATTAACACTGAGACAATCCTTCAAACAGAGTAAGATTAAATACATGGAGAAGACTCCTGCAGAAACATTCATCTTTTAACAGGTCGTGTTCCAAACTCTGTGTGCTAATCTCATAAGCAGTTTACTGGAGCACAGAAATTTAACTAGAGTTTATTTTACTTCTATCATTTTTCCTACAGAAAAAGAATGCTCTCTAGCTAGTATTTTGCAAATGTGGAAAACATTTTTGGAAAAGAAAAAGAAAAAAAAAAGATGAGTTTTGAAACGTACAGTTCACACAGAATGTTCTGATCTAATTTATATCCTTTCATAAGTATAAAGAAAGGAAATTTAAAAGTTTAGCAGATAGAGCACCATCATCTTCTGCTTAGGAGGAAATTAGGGCCAGCAGAGGTAATGAAATGGGAAGTTGACTCTGAAAGTGCAGAACAGAGCAGAAATGTTTCAGGGTGTTACAGTTAAATCATGCAATACCTGGAAAACTGTTTCTAAGCTGACCTACACCCAGACAGTTCTAAAGGTGACAACCACTACAAGACAGCTGGTTTTAATTTTTTTTTCTTTGTAAAGTTGCAACATGATTCTTTACTGCTAATGTTTTGGGTTTTTTTAAAACAAGAGCCCAATCATTATTGCAGTCTGTTCTATAATGAATAATGAGCCTTTTACAGCTTCATTCACCAAATTACACCACTTTTTCTGAATAGATAGTTCTAAAGGTTCTGAAACACATGAAAAGTGAAGCCATAAAGGAAACTTTTAAGTGTAGATCATTATTAATTCAATGCAATATGAGAATTGACACTGAACTCTGAAATCCACTTTGGTAGTCATAATGGAGTTTATTCCACAAAATTCTTGCTGTTAACTCAGCTTCTTGCCAGCTTCTTTACAGGAGAAGGTGACCTGTGTAAGGTGGGAAGTCACATAACAATGAAGGAAACATGTTGACTGGACAGATCCAAACCAGACCCAGTGAGTTCATAAACAAGCAAAAACACCGTTGCCACAAAACCTCATCGGTATTTAACTGAAGGATGTGAAAATATACTATTTTTCATCTGTTCTGCAGTAAGTGTAATTTATCAGCAGCAGTACCTGTACACAGTTTCTTAGTAGGTTAAAAACTCAAAGATTAAGTAATTTGTACAGATTTGTCAAGTTCAGATTTTGGAGTAAAAACTGGAAACCACACAGACTCACAGACTGACAACTGGATACCTGCATTTCTATTTAGGACTCCCCAGTTCCCTTAAAATTTAGGAATAGACAAAATAAAAATCGAAGAATAAAATAAAATAATAAAAATACAAAATATAGGAATAGGTAATCATAGATAATTTTCTGGTACCAAGAGACAGAATGAAAGTAAACTGGAAAACATCACATTAGCAAATATTTCTGATACTTTAAAATACTCAATACTTCTCTCATTCACACTTCAGTAGGAACCAAATAATCATAAAAAAAAAAATTGTGTTCTTTCCCTCCCTATGCCACTTTTTTATATAAGAGATTATGGCATGAATCAGTTTATATCACACCCCTACTGCACATTTCTCTTCCTTTCTTGATACAAAGTAAACATAAAAGAATGCTCCAAAGAATCAGTATGTAATGATATCAACTCTTTCATTTCTCATATGCAGAACTTAAGTTTTATTTCTGACAGTGATAAGGGGCTTATTTCCTTTTTAAACAACAAAGCCTCAGATTTTCCAACAGTATAGATGTGTAAAGTTTTTACTACCTGTTTATGAGCCCGTATGAGCTAAGTCTACCCGCATAAATTAAAAATTATCCCCCACCACAGAGTTGATTGCAAATTTCTTGATCCTTTTTTTTTCTTTTAAAGTTTTTGTCCTAAACGTTAAGTTAATGAACTTTAAACTGCATTTTATGACAACTGGATGATGCAGAACAGATGTTGAACTAAAATTTCATTTGTCAAATGTCAACTCAGAACATGTATTTAAAACTGGAGTATTAGTAAGAAACTACATGGTGAAAACAAAAGAAAAAATTGTCAACTACATCAGTGCCTGATAACCATTTTTCTTCAGATAGACTTCAGACAGAAATTCTGCCTGAACCTAAGATTCCAGAAAATGATGTTGAGTTTTAGGAATGCTAATTGCTTATTAGGGTGAGTATATTTTCTTCTGTATATTTATTTTTTTTTGTCTTGGGCTCGCTGATATATAGCAAATGCTAATCAAAAGCCTGCAATTAGTATGTTTTTGTCTTGCAGACTTTCCTCTGCTAGCGAGCCTTTGTTTGGACCTCTGGCTGGACAGGAAAGTTTGGTGCCTGAAAAGGATGCCCACCATTCCCCTCCACAATTCGGGACAGTCACAAAACACTCCAACCAACCAGCCAACCAAAGCAGCAACAGGGCTATAAGGAAACTCGGAACTTCTCAGTTGACGAAGTCCATCTGCTGACTAACATGTTTTTTTTTTCTTGCTCTATAAGGTATAAATGATAACCCTTTGAGGCATACAATGCAACTTAACCCAGCCATTGAAAGCGTTTTTTGCATTTGGGCCATGTTTTCCTTTTCCTAGTTATACCTCCCATGTGCTACCCTAAATAATTTCTATCCTTCCACATTATTTTTTCAAGCATCTGGAAAGTCTTCCATCCTATCATTTCCACACTTGTAATTTATCTACATTTTTGTAAACTATTCATAGAAATCAACACATTAAAAGCATCCTGATTGCTTTTGTTACTTTTACGAAAACTCCTTTCAAATTTTCAATCTTCCCAATACTGAATGATCAGCAACTGCTTGTAGGCCACAGGCAGTTTCACAAGTCAGTCTGCCTAGGCAGACTATGGCTTCTGTGGACTAAGGCACAACATAATCAGGTGTTTCTGACATTTCTTTATCAAAATTATTGAAACCAACAAGCAAGGGCAGAAATACTAAGTAAGAGACAGCACACACAGTTCGAAGATCAAATGAATGAGATCAAGAGTAATGCAAATCTATTTTACAAAACTTACTTTGTGCAAATTCCCAGTCCATCTAATAGTAATCACAAACAATATTTAATGATCCCCTCTAAAGAGTTTATGAAGTTCTGTTTATACCTGGATGCCTGCTCATTCCTAGTTTACCTACAGAAATCAACACATAAATGCACAAATGGTACCACAAGACAAGAAAGAACCAAAAAAAAAGCAAATGAAAAATGCATAAGAAGAAATCTTCCTTTACAAGCACATATCCTATACATTAACTGGCTAACAGTTGCAAAGTGACAGCAGAGCAACTAAACAGAGACAATGTTTTCTTAGAAAGATATTATGATTAGGACCTGTAGATATACTATAAATATATCTTTCCTATCTATAGGGAGTAGTGCCTTCAGCATCATTATGCTTCTCCTAAGAACATTTCATATAGATTACAGTTATTTCTCCTCTGGTTTAGAGCACTCCTAATGTAATTTTCTTCAAGTCTGAACATGAGACAATTTACAAAACAAAGCTCTTTTTCCTCCATGGACTTTTATATTCTGGAATACAAATATATCAAAATACCACTGTTGCAGAAAAAGACTGTTTCCCTTTTGTTACCAATGTTTGCTCTGGGGCAGGAGGAAGAAGGGGAGGAATTCAATTTACATTTTTTTCAAATTTCTGGAGGAAAAGCTAAAGGGGAAAAAAAGGTTGAAGACAAAAGTTTTCTCAACAAGTAAACTCCGCAATGGGGGAAGTATCTACAAACAGTGATATTTCTGACATCTGTAAACTGTTGTCTGCTGTCTCTTCCTGGGTGAAGAGACAGAAAGAACTGCTATCATGCTAAACAAGCATTATCCCTGCTAATCCCTGCTAAACAGGGAAAGAAGTCTTTTCAAGTTGTTGCTTAAACACCTCCAGCATTTTTGTTGATGGCAAATTTTTGGGCTCTTCTACCTCTAAACTACACATAGCAATAACTAACTAAATAAATCAGACTACTTGCCACAGAAAAACCTTAGTATACATTAACACTTTCAACAAGTTTAAACTCAAAGTTATCAAAGAGACTTGCTTTCTTTTTCATCAGAAAACTGAATAAAATCACAAGGTGCATTGAGGATTCCAGCTAGCATTTCCACTGATGTTACCACAGAAGTTAAATAATTTGCCAGAAAACTCTCTCTAATCCATCTGCCTCCTTGGGCTATAAAGTCTCCTCCCTGCACTTTCCCTAGGTAGATGAGGATGGTCATTAACAACGTTAAAAATTGGCTATACATTTGAAAAGCATGCACAGTAACAACCATTTCTGCAAAGCTGTAATCATACATTCTGTTATCATGTACTGGCATTGGAAGCCTGTACAACACACAAGGTGAAACATAAGCCTGGTTATGTGTTGCTTCCACATTGTTCAGTCTCATTGCAAAATACTAAAATACCATTTTTTGCAGCATTTATGAACATTAACTGCAGACAAACCAAGAACTGCAACAACTTCAGCTGAAGAAGCAACTTGAAAATTGAATCCACAATGGCTAGAGTCAAAACAGTCACACCACTCCTGCCATTTTCAGAGAAAATTACTTTTCTTAAGCTTTTGAGGAGTAGCGCTACTGAAAGCAGGTTAAACAAAAACATACAAGACCACACCTATCATCTCATGGCACAGAAGAGCTGATGAGAAGTTTCCAAGGCAAAGCATTAGGTCGATGCTGTTAGGCAAAGTCTTTCATGTACCATCACAGGTGTTTGGTTTTTTTTTTACATTCAACAGCAGAAACATACCAAGCAAACCGCAATTACAAAGCTCCCCACGAGCAAGAAATAGAAGACAATGAAGAAGGTTTCACCCACCTGGGATCTTTCTGAATGCTATCAATGGAAGGTGACCTAGCCAAGGTCCCTTCGGGTGGGATGGCTGGCCCAGATTTGCTGTATGGTGATTCAACAGAAGGACAATACTGCAGCTGTCGGTAGGGGTCTGCGTAATTGGAGGCTGGGCCGGCCGCATAGCTGGCCCTCTGGAAGGTCGCTGTTGCGTTCTGTGTGCCGTGTTGACTGCCTGTGCGCTGTAAGGGTACGGAGTCGACACCAGGGGAAGATGGGGCTACGACAGGAAAGTAGGGACAAAGTAAAAAATTGAGGACCTGTTCACAGAAATGGTTAACCAGGTCTAGGCAGAGGAAAAAAAAAAACACACACACATATAAAACAGAGGTTCAAAAAGAATGAGAAAAAAACAAAAGAAACAAGCAACATTGTCATTTTCAAAACCGTAGAAGGAAATAACCATCAAACAAATTTCTAAATGACATACCAGTTCCGGACTAGAAGACCTTAAAAACAATTAAACAGATTGTACCAGTGCTTTCACCTGGGGTTTTAACTGCACTAAGAAGAAATGAAAGAAGTGCAGAAGCAGCATGGGAATAATCAAGCTAACATTCACAACCACCACTGAGCAAGGCTCTTGCAGTCCTGACAGGTGAAAGTCAGTCAGATTCCCCAGCAAAAGGAGAGTCAAACCAGGCTCAAGAGTCCACACTGAGACAGATGGCTCTATGGCAGAAGAAATACCCAGCCATCCCAGATTTGTAGTCCTGATCTCCATGAAGCAGGCAAAACCAGACACCTGCTACTGAGAGTTGCTGCATATGATTTGTTAACCCGTCTTCTGCAAATTTCACTTCAAGTTAAGACTTAGGGGACTGCTACTGCTAACTCAATCTGAAAAAGAGCTAAGCACAAGGTGAGCATGTAGATATCTTAATACATGCCAGCAACGGCTGTGCTTTACACACCACAGCTCAAGATTAATGCATTACCAGTTTTGAGCGGCTTAACCAATAGCTTTAAACTGACTTAATGCTTTTGCAACTCAAAGATCTTATTAATCTCTCTTGTAGTCCATTATCTTTCTGTTACAGCACTGGGAAGTGGAGATCCAGTCTGCTTTATGATTCTTATTAAACAAGCAATATTTTTCAACCAAATTCAGTTAATGGCAAATAGATTATCACTGTAAGGGCCAGAGGACCAATATCCACATGATCTTTGGCCTGGACACAAATACAAATTAAATGCTGGCTCCGCTCAGAGGGAAACAGGGCTGTTTGAAGTGGTACATGAACTCATGGTGGCTGCCATTCCCTCCTGTCCCAAGACAACAAGAATATTTTTGCCAAAAGGAGTGGCCCAGAGCTATTTCTAGTTTCAAATTCATATGCTAAACTGCAGACAAAACCACATATTGCAGAGATAGGTTTTTATAATAGATTTCCCAATCATTACTCATTAACATGCACATTTAAAAATAAATATTTAATGTACTATAGGTCCATGAAAGGGATTTTAAGCATTTTATCTCAATGTGTCAGCAAATGACATATAGTGAGCTTTAAATACAATTATCGCAGTTTTGTATGACCTAGTGCTTGCCAAAGTTACAACACCTGTAATTTTTAAATTTATATCGAATCTTTGCCTTGTTTTCTTATTTTTTTCTTACAGCTCTGAAGTATTTAATTTTATAATAGCATGTATCATAACTTTAGAACATAGGTAAGTGGGATCCCTCACTTATTGATTACCCCATCCCTGGAAGTGCTCAAGGCGAGGATGGAGGGGGCTTTGAGCAACCTGATCTAGTTGAAAGGGTCTCTGCTCACTGCAGGGGGTTGAAACTAGATGGCCTTTAAAGGTCCCTTCCAATCCAAACCAGCCTATGATTCTATGATTATGTTTACTCACATACATAGGAACATTTTTCACATTTTTTTTGGTTTAATTGTTAGTACATATATATACTTCCTTAAGAAATGAGTAGTAAGACACACAGGCCTTTTCATAAAACTGCATCAGTTCAAATGCAATAACATTATTAGCATATTTAAACATCCCATGCACAAATCATGTTAAATTGAGTGTTAGAAAGAAACCAGGCAAATATCACATTTTAACAGAAAATACAGAATTCAAAACCAATTTTAGGTGCCTTGTGAGAAGAGTAATAAAACAAGCTGGAGAAAATACCAGAAATATTTTCAAGTGAAAAAGCAAAAATGTAATTGTATACTGACATAGCATACTCTTAAGCACTGTCATTCCATAGAATATGCTCTTACCTTTTGACAAATTATATGGGAATTGCAAAAAACCCTACAACACCATTATTGCTGAAAACAAAAGCTTCATTGTAATGTTGATTGCTCTGCAAAATATTCCAGTTTTTCCTTCATCTCCTTTGCAAGACAGTTCAATGAAAATCATGTTTGTTTTTAAATTATTTGAAAAGTTTTCTCCTTTGTCTCGTTTTCAAAATAGGTATTTATGTGAACTGAAACTAGCTGTCACCCTAACACCTACAAGCTTCTTGAGTCACTCTGATTCATTTCTCAAATTATCTTCCTAGCAGACTGTTACTTCCTTTTCAATTTTATCACAATGAACACAGAAGTGCCATATTCAGAAAATGAGAATGAGACAAATCTATGACTTAAACATTCACAATTAAGCTTGTTTGGACAGTGCTACCCAGATCAATTAAAAGAAAAATAAAAAAACTCAAACAACTAATACTTTAGAATAACTTCTACATCTAATTTGACTACAGCCACTTACCTTTAACTATAGTAAAATGGTTACGCTTTAGCAGACATTTTTTCACAAGTAAAACTGAAGCAAAGTCATCTCCTACCAATACGCTTCCCTTGTTTAAACAAATCCCTTTGACAGCCAAACCTACTGAATGAAGTGTGGCTTTTTAGGCTATAGCAAACTATTGAGAACTCTCTTCTATTTAGCTATTAAAACAGCAAAGCCATATTGATTATGTCTAATAAAATAAATTCAGAAGTCCATTTGCCTCACCCAGCACAGTAAATCTTCACTGAGCACAGGGGCATCCAAAAGGCACATGCTGGGGGTGTATGAGGAAGTATTCACATAGCAGGTACGTTTGCAGATGGTCATGCAACCTTTTTACCTGTTTTTAAATTGAAGACACCCCTTTCTCTAACTTTCACATTTGACTCTGAAATCCAAGCCAGCTATATCTTGACCAGAATCAGCTCAGCATAGATAAGACACAATACTACTTCAACAACGATTAGGGTTTTGCCCAGCAACGGAAGAGAGGGAGAGGAAGGAATTGCAACAGAAGTACAAGTTTCTGGAGAAATGGGCTGCTTTTCCATCTCCCACCAGCTTGGGATCTGGCCTGGCTGAAGGAGAATCATGGTCAAGTCATGTTATTGTCCTGAGTCTATGGCTGATTGTATTCTGCCTCTGCATAAAGGTAAAACCAAAAGTCATAGACAGACCGTGAAGAAGCAGGTCTAGTTTTGTGGACACCTTGACACCTCACTGATTTAACAAGAAGCTTGAAGATAAAGGTGTCCACAAAACTAGACCTGTTTCTGGTCTTCCAAAGTCCCCAAACTGACAAGGAAATCAAGATTAAAATCAAAGAAGCAAAAGGCCTGAAATATTTATTTATCCTATATTGTGTTTTATTTAAGTGACCACACATGAAAACATTGTTTTTAATAGTGACTGCTCTCCTCACTTTTTAAGAACTTACATGGAAATTCAGTGGTGCATGTCAGATAAGTTTCTCAAGTTCTGCTCTGCTCCTTTTGCACTGCTCAACCTCCCTGAGGCTCCTTCCCAGGACCGCTTGGCACAGCAGCCTTGCAGAGGCACAAGGAGAGGGTGACTGGTACCTGGCCGCCCCTTCCAAGCGCCCCACTCCAGGCACACAAGAGGAGCTTGCATCAGTCCACAACCTGCCGGCTGAGGCTGGCTCAAACTGGCAGGAGGGCCATAGCACTCCTCTCTGCTGCAGCCAGCAGAGACTGAGTACAAAAAATAACATGCTCAGCTGTAGGTCAATAAATCTCTAAATATTAACAATATTTTATACTTCAATGTAAGAACTATGCTTGAAGAGGAGAATTTTAATTGTGGGTTGAGAGAAGGGTTTCACTGAGAATTTCCAAAGTGACAATTTTCCAAATGAGCCTTTCAAACTGTGCAAATCAAGAACCACAGTCTCAGTGATCTCAGTTTGTCACCTAAAGATATAAGATCTTGCTTTAATTTGGCATGTCATTAATAACTTAAAGATATTGGATCCTCTCAGCCCCTCACTACTCTGACTTCAAAATCACATCCTCAGCAAATGGAGCATCTGGTGTGCTACACAGACACTTAGTATGTTCTTACAAATCTTTGCCAAAGAGAGTAAAAAGCCCTTGTTAACTCTAACGAAAACCCTCCAAAGACCTGATATATGCCCTCCTCATGGTTCTCTTGAACCTATATAAAAACTGCTAAAAAGTTCAGACTTGTAGAAGTCAGAGGGCGTTTTGTCCAGTTAAGATAAGAATGATCAGACCTTCAGAAAGGATAAAGTCATTTATAAGAATTATCTTGCTACATCGGCTGTTGCCTCTGTTTGATCCGTGGATATCACCTTGTAAATTTTTCCTCTTCTTATTTGATATTAGACATTCAGTTCCTGTATTAACCTTCTCCTAGTGTCTTTCATACAGATTTCAAAATTATTTTTTCCCTTTATTTTTTTTCTTCAGTAATTTGCACCTGCAGTTAACTTACACTCTCACGCAAAAGTTGAAAATTGGATCCCAGTAAGATATCTTTTCAGTGCAAGGTATGTCCATCATCCCTCTATGAATTCATAAATTATAAAAATTCTGTTGGTAGCAAAACTATAGGAAGGTTTATAAAACAGATACTTTTCCCATCTAATACACCATAAAAATAACACAGTGAATTCTGTATCAATTAAGAAAAAACTCATCAAGTTTGGGGGATACAAACACTTTACCTCAAAATGTCGGAGTGTTTTAAAGCATGCACCAGCTTTCTTGCAATAGAAGTTTAACAAAATAGATTAGAATCAAGCTAGTAGAGAAATGGCAATATAAAGTTACAAGAACAAATAGTCAAGTTTAACAGTGTTCGAGATGTATGTTATTATATGTAATAATAACATTATTACATTACATGCAATAATAACAACATTACATGTAATAATAACACAATTATTATTATTAATAATAATAAGAAGAAGCACTTTTCCACAAGTGCTTTTCCCACAAGGGAATAAAATTTTAGAGAAATATATGGTTGAGGGAAACAAAATATTTACTGAAAGAGGGAAAAACCATAATTGATATTAGTAACTACCTTGAAGGTTGTTAAGATTTTATGAAGGTACTATCATATCTTCTGGTCAAAGTACACACGCACAAGGAATTTGGTACTTCAGACATGCAAACCAAGAGCAAAACAAAAAAAAGTCAACACTACAAGATTTCAAGATACAAGGCTCCAATTTAGATTTTAAATACTCAGGACCTTATGCAAATACCAGCACCACAGAAGTTCTGTGTAGGTTGACAACTTTACTACATGATTTCTTGTATTTGAAATGGGAAAAAACACCATCAAAACTACCATAACTTTCTGCTTCTCATTTTCCATTTGCTCCTCCCTCACTTCCCTGAACTCCTTATATTGTCCTATTTAGTCCATCTTGCAATCAAAACTTGTCTCACAATTCTTAGCCAGAGACAAATAAAAAGAACCTGTTAGCAAATCTTGCATCTTCATGAATTGGACTCTTCCCCATCCAGCCAGCCTTTGCTTTCCACAGATCTACCATTTAGGGCTTCCAGGATTGTTCTGCCTAATTCTTTTCACTGGCTCCAGATTTCTCCACATGCTCATATTTTGTGTAAATCAGAGGAAAGACAAGCTCCTTCTTTCCACTCAGATCTGCCATGCTCAGCTCAGTGCCTTCAACAGCTGGCCATGGCAAATCACGGGTCTCCCTGCTGTACCAGGTATGTATTTTTAAGGGAACATAACATGCTGTACATTAGAAATGCAGGCAGACTAAAGAAATTGATACTGAACAGCATGCTATATAGCCAAAAAGGTCTGTTTTCCACTCACGAACATGTTAGTCACAATTTCCTCAAGTACTGGTTATACCTGACTGTTACACCTACTTGTAATTAGTTTGTCTACAAGCTTTTTCAAGAAGATGTTCAGTAATATTTTATCACCAGATGTTTTCATGACATGGTGAAGAGAAAGCCTTTTTTATCAAGGCAATATCCCTGTGCCTACCAGATGCCATCACAGGCAATTTGTGTTTTTCACACTTTCCCATCCCATCACCAAAACCAGAGGTAGCTGTTTAGCTGCTACACTATTACTTCTATGGGAAATACTCAGAGCATCTCCGAATTAGTTAGTAGGTTCATTCCTACTGTGGCAGCTGAAAAGTATTAACCTAATGAAGGTCTTAAACATATTCAAAGTGTACATCCCGATAATGAATTTTTAACCATTTGCAATTTGATTCTTTCAAAAATCTTAAAATCATCTCCTGACCATTGCAATATCTACATGCCACTGTTTTGTGGGAGGAAAACTCCTTGCTTCAGAGAATGCAAGGAAACATCAACTTGTGCTCTTCATATTGTCATGTTCAATAAGTCCTCTTACAATGCAAAACCCGACAGTCTTTGAAAACTGAAGAACTGAAGTTGCTATTGATGTATCCTTTCATTTCCATTTTCTAAGAGTGTTCTTTAGATCTAACACTAATTGTAACAATAAGGCTGAACATTCCTTTGCTTAGAAACTGACATTTTTCTATAATGCAGAAAGAATCAGTTGAACCTTCCTTGGTTTCTGAGCTACTCCTCTGTTTACAGAACAGCTGTTATCGGGTCACTTTGAAGGCTCCTCTTGCCTGTATTGTTCCACTTCAGTTTGCATATTCTCACATTGTATGTTAGCCTCCTTTTCACGTTAATTTTTTGTTTGAGATACATATCTTTTTTTATTGAAGGAAAGCTCTCTCTCTTTTATTTTATCGCCCCCACTTTCTATTTGGGGAAGATGTATAACTGCCATTGCTTAGCCCTCAGTAAATGGACTAATTTTCTTAATCACCAATTTAGACTAGGCATTTCTTTACTACCAATTATTTTATTTATGGTTTCAAATATCTGATCAGCTGGTGCCAACCTGAAATCACTTGGTTCCACCAGGGTTGACAATGGAAGCAAATGCATACCTTATGAAGGAACTAATCTATAGGATTTTTGTACTCTTAGCAAATTTTAATGCAGAAATAGTGTAGATAAGTAGTTCAGTGAGCAGCAATGAAGACAGAATTTGTATCTTAGGAACTTATATTTCAGTTCATTAGATATAATGCCTTAGACGAACGAGTTCCAAACCAAGTTTATTTTGCAGCAGTATGTAATGTGACTTCCATGAAACTAAAGTCAAAATTTGAATGCAGTCTTTTCCCCAGCCAGGTTTGTCACAAGACTTCACTGCTGTGCCCAATCTTGCACCCCCACAACCATAACCTTCTCCAATTCTACATCCTTCCCTTCAGTCATCCTGCACCATCAGGTTTTAGAGTTACAGGATGTCCATCATGGTACACAGCCTGTATCTCAAAAACATATACAGCTAAAGCATAATTTTAAAATCCACATAGTCCAAGGGGACACCATGGGTTTTATGCAGATATTAGAATTGCCGAAGCAACTACATATTATTTCAGATTTCCAACTCCAAGCTGGAGTGACTTCCTTGTTTACAACCAAACAGGGGAGAAGCCTCATTTTTTTAAGTTAGCATTATTAAAAAATATAATACTCCTTTTCCACCTCCTGGAACTGACTGCATTTTAAATCTACCAGATTTTAATTTCATGAAGATATGCAACTTTCATTCTGAGGCTCAACTTCTAGCATGTTTCAGTGATGCTGCCTGTGATGCTGCATAAAAAAATGGTGCATATACATAATGTGATAATCGGATGTCAGCTTCAGCTGCTGAAAGTGTTATTGCCAAGATCTTTTCTCAGATTGTGTCTTCCTTCTCTGAGTTGCATCTCTCAGTTTGGGGAGAACATGCAATTTAATTCATTTGTTACATGAGCATTTAAACAGAGAAATCAACAATTGCCACCGCCCTTAAAAGCAATAGCCCTTTCAGGATTTGAGATACAAAAATTCATCATGCGAATTTCCTCACTAGAGATAAAATTCATCCCTGAGCAATGGTACTATACAAGATATATACATCACCTTCTTCCTCTTTGTAGTACTACATGGTATCACAGTCTGTGCATGGGACAAAATAACCCAACCACAGCTAAACCACACAGACCACACTACTGAGCATAGACTGGCCTACTGCAACTAAATTTCTGTTTTCACTCCTAAAACCCCTTCTCTTGAAATCCCTGTCAGGAGTTTCCTATCCATCTGGCTGGCATAAAACTGAACACATGGATGAAAATCACAATTAATACATAAGAAGATGAATAAATACTATAAGACAATAACAGTCTGCACTGCATCATGCAGCCATCAAGCACATGGATGTCTTCTCCTTCAGATTTTGACTTCTTATTTAGTACACTATAATCCTAAGTAATAAAGTGGCTATTAACTGTTATTTCTTAGAACACTTTACTGAACTTCAGCTATTTTGATTAGTAGTTTCCACTCTGGAACAGACAGTTATTTTATTATTAAGGTAATAACATTTGTGTTCCAGTGCCAGACCATGTGATATGTATACCTTAACCATTAACCTAACTTTTGCAAATGATAGTTTAAAAGTTGTTGGGCCCATTTAAGTAAAAACTAGCATCACTGAATATTGAATACATGTACTTACAAAAACTACGTGTACACTGCTGAAATTACAACAAACGAAGAGAGTAGCTCTAAAAGTAGACAGTCATACATATAAAAAAAGATTACAGCTTGAGTAAAAAAAAATGAATAAATATGGGCTGGTGATTTTGAAGAGTGCCTTTAAAGATAATAGTGCAGAAGGAATGATCCTCTAACAAAAGCTTTAGTCATCTTAAAGACATTACCGAGTAGTAACCTCAGACACAGCAGTGTTTTTATTCAGCAAAGACCTACAAGAAGGAGATTTATCAAAGATGTTTGAATTGCTTTTTATTTCACGAATGACAACATTGCATTTCTATGCAACACTGAAGTACATAAATGACAATAGATGTCCTGTATCACTAAAATCTTATGTGATGAGGCTTTAAATGGACACTACACCTGTACAGTAAATAGATGATAAATACACTGACAGTTTCTGGCACAAACACTGTATTTTCGCAACAGTGGCAGATGAGATTTACAGGGTAGGTACTTCCCTGAGCAAGATTTTATACAGTTCTCCCTCAATAGTAGGCAAAAGTCAAGGGACACCTGAGAAATGCTGAGATGTGATCCAAAGTCATTCTTCTATTAAAAAAAGGAGAATTAGAAAATACAGAACAAAACACAAGCCTCTGGAGGTATCCTGGTCATGGGACAGAGGAAGGAGGCTATGGATACTGACTATTTTAAAAAGTTTCTATTCAGAGTGGTGAAATCTCATCTGTCTTCAGATGGGTACAATTCCTCTATGGAATCCAATCATGGGCTCAGCACTTTGAAATTACAAATATCTTACTTGGAGAAATGCAACCCCAATACAGGGATATTGCTTACAGATTACAAAAGGTGCTTTTGCTCAGTTTTGACCTCCTGCCACTTCCCTCCCTTTCCATTCTTCTCCACTGGATAGCACCGAAGTTGAAAACAATGTATTTTGTTATACTCCTGCCAAAATTTTAATAGGAAGAAAATAAATAAAAAAATTCTTTCTCAAGAAAGAAGATGACACTGTACCTGGAAAAAAAAATCACTTAAAACATATATACAAGAATATAACACAGGTAAGACACCCTGGATCTGCCAAATGAAATGGGATTATGACTTTGTATTGCTTTGAGGTGATTTGTTATTCTTTATGCAAATCACTAAGGTATTTTCTGCTCAATTTACTTGGTACTGAAGATTTGCTCCCTGCTTGCTTACTATAATTCTCTCTCCGAAAGCAATGTTATCAAGTGGATGTCAGTTAGGAATACAGGTCTATTATCACAACATTACCAAACTGATAGAGATGCAGTGGTAGGAATAGTTTTTCTTTTTAATTTCTCTGAAAACATTATGTCCTATAGCCAGAACTCCATGCTGTGTGATTTATCAGCATGATCCTCAATTAATCTGCAGCTGTGCCATCACACTACATCCGTGCACAGCACAACACCTTGTGACAAAACAGAACAAACCCAAACAAGTAAACTTGTCCCCTAACCAGAAAAAAGCCACAACCTAAGCAGAAAGAAGCAATATTTGGTATTTATAATCTAACTCTTGCAGTTCCAGAACGAACAACAACTAACTACAGATTTGAGAAGCAGTATAAAGGACAAAGGGTTTAATCCAAACCGGGTAAGTTAAAGCTGATTTTTCTGTTGCTCCTCTTTTTCCCTGAAGTGACAATTTTAGAGACAAATAAAAATATATTTGAAACCAAGGTTCCCTTTTTATTTTTAAATTAGTTATTTGTAATGCGGGAACTAGCATGTAACAGGTAACTTTTCATTAGTAGCTGGATGTCATACTGAAACTGAATTAATACTATACCAACATACTCATTGATGCTCCCTGTAAGAACATGACAACAACTAACCACTTGCATACAGGAGGTTTTTTATTTCCTCTAAACCTCTGAAGATTACTCGTTAATCTGAAGTCTATGGAATTGCATCCGATTAACTAAATTCCAGTTCTATGCTGAAAAGCAATACTTAACACAACCTGAGAAAGGATGAGATAACTGTATGGCAGCTGGGATACAAACTACCCTGTGGAACCTGTCACTAGTGATGTGCAAGGATCAAACTCAAGAGTCTGATTCCCAAAACTGAAGTTATGTTTGCACACCTTTCAGGTGCAGAAAGATGTGAACTAAGCTGTCTGTATGTGATTTGCCATGACATTGAAATTGCAGACCCAGTGTCATTTTACATAGTCTCATTTCATTTCATGCTGTGGGAATTTTCTAAATTTTTTTCAGCATGTTTAAATCACAGACAACTTCAGTGATTTGAAATAGTTAAAAGCAAACAACTTACCAACGGACTGCTTGCTAAAAGGTATTATAATTGACTATTAAAAAGATATGTCTCCAAGTAACGTTCAAAAAAATCCCCACTCGTATTTGTTTAAGCTATCAGCTGAATACTGAGTACCAAGTGCAAGATGTGAAAAACCCTTAGTATCAATAGAGATTGGGGGATGAAAAAATTGAGAGTAGACCCACCAGGAAGGACTTGGGGGTGCTGGTAGATGAGAGGCCAGACATGACACAGTAATGTGCACTCACAGCCCAGAAAGCCAGTTGTATCCTGGACTTCATCAAAAGCAGCATGGGCAGCAGGTCGAGCAAGGTGATTCTGCCCTTCTGCTCTGCTCTGGTGAGACCCCACCTGGAGTGCTGTGGTCAGCTCATCACAAAAAAGATGTAGACGTGTTAGAGGTGGTCCAGAGGAGGGCCACAGAGATGATAAGAGGGCTGGAGCACCTTGTCTACAAGAAAAGGCTGAGAAAGCAGGGTTGTTCAGCCTGGTGAAGAGAAAGCTTGAAAGAGTAACTGAAGGGGGTCTGCAAGAAAGCTGCTGAGGGACTTTTTAGCAGGGTCTGTTGTGATAAGACAAGGGGTAATGGTTTTAAACTAAAAGAGGCCAGATATAAGGAAGCTGTTTTTTAAAATGAAGGGGGTGAGGCACTGAAACAGGTTGCCCAGAGAGGTGGTAGATGCCCCATTCCTGAAAACACTCAGGGTCAGGTTGGGGCTCTGATCAACTTAGTTTGGTTCAGAATGTCCATGTCTATTGCAGGAGGGTTGGATTACATAATCTTTGGAGGTCCCTTCCAACCCAAACTATTCTGTGATTCTATCATGCTGTTTTAAACAACTTCATAACCATTTAAAAAAACCCAATAAACTTAAAAGGTTAAAAGGTTAAGGTTTAAAGCTTTAAAAATGGTAAAAGAACAGTTTATCTGTAAAAACAGACACAGAAAACCACTATCAGTTTGTGATACCACACAACTGCAATAGACTTAATTTCTCTTGAAAGAAGAGTAAATCGCTCTACAGGATTCGGACATCTTTTTTCATATGGCAAATTTTCAAATATTGGAAAATTGCTTCACAATATGAAAAAAAACTTCACATTGAAATAGTGACTTCTAAAAATATCAAATATATCCACTACTTTATTACATATCAAGACAAATATTTACAGTCTTTGAAGATTGTGTACTTTGGCTCAATTCATGCACCCTTTGTAGCCTCATGCTCCTTTTGTACAGGGCAACAAAGGAGCTGAGAGACATGACAAAATGTTGTGAATCAAAGAAAGGCTAAACTGGACCAGCATAAAAAACATGCAGCAAATCAAGTTCTTTGGCATTTGAAAGCAGCATTAAGCAGCCCATGCAATACCCTTCCCCATCCTTGCTGTAAAATCTATTAAAAAAAATTACTTGGGACTACTCAGCAGTTACTGTTCCCACAGACCACCAGTAAGGCAGGGCTGTTGGGCAACTGAGCAGCACTCCCTCCCAGAGCAAGGCCAGGTCTCTGTCCCACCATGCCAGCTGCAGAGGGAAGGCAGGGCAGAGGCAAGGAGACAGTGACCAGTGCAGCTTTCCAGAAGCAACTCCACAATGCCAGGAGTCTACCAGGTCAATGAGATGGAAGTTTGAACAGGTCCAGCCTTTCCCACAGGGAGGGAGCCCACAGGGAGTGGGGACAAGTGGCATGTGAATCTGGCTCTGAGAATCTTGCGCTAACACCAGAGAGGTGGGACTGTCCTGCTTCACTTGTGCAATGCAAATGAGGAAAGGAGGAGGTCAAAGCCACCTGAACAGCCACAAGAAACAAACTAGCAACCTCCCTTTCCTGCAAAAAAACAAGCCCAAACAAACCAAGAATGCGGTCAGTTTTGCACGGGCTGTTCCTGCCTGAGGTAGCAGAAAAATGAGGGGTTGGCTTCTCCCTCTCTACTTCTCCTTTAGGTCATGAATAGAGACCTGATCCTTACCACAGGCACCTCATCAGATGGAACAAGGAGGTGGCTCAGTCATGTTGTGAGAAAGCCATCAGTTCTGTGACAAAAGAAGGAACGTCAGGTTTCCTCCTACACCTTCTCCTTAAACACTGTTTAACTTCAAGGGCAGCAAAAGCCCAGGCCAAGTGCAGCAGGGATGAAGCAGCAAACACTGCCATGGTCATCTGGGTCCTCTTCCCATCCGTCCAGTAGCACCTAATCCATTGCAAAAGACTGGACTCCAGAAGCAAACACTGCTCCTACCCTACTAAAGCAAGATACACTTTTACAGGAGAAAGACATTACTAGGAGCAGTGCTTGACATAAGGCATCCCTCGGTGCGGACTCTTTTCCTTCAGCAAATGAAGAAAAAGGCAGGAGTGGAAAGGAAGGTGGAGAAGAGGAGGATAGCATCTGTCCAGAAACAGAACGGTAATTCTCACCCTCAGTAGTTTTTCCTGAGCTGCATCACAGGACAATGACATACTGAGTTTTACCCTGCCACTGCCAAGTGCTTAGACAGGAACCACAGCTAGGAGCAATTGAAAAGGAGACCACTTGGTTGTTCACTGCTCTCCTGTCAGAATTCTCACTCTGCACAGAAATCCAGCTCACAAAGAGACTTTTCTGGTTTGCACCTGCCATTCCAAATTTCACAGGCCTCTTCTGGATCAGCACTCTCCGCCACGGTGCACAGGAGCTGGTGCAGCCTATGGAAGCACAGCTTTTGGTACCGGACAGCTTCAGAAGTGGTGGTGCACTGGTGGAACCACTCAAGTATCAGTGGGAGGAATCCTGGGGAGACCTGGCCTGAAGGAGCAGAGAGAAGACAGAGGGTGGCCTGGCAACTGCCTGCACACACAGGGACATGGGGCAGCTTTGAAGGTAGCACAACAAGTGCTGCAGGAGTGCCCCTGCCACAAACATGGTCCCTGATGGATGTGAATTAAACGTCAATAACTATGGACTAAACCCCTAGCCCAAACTTCTAATTCTGCAAATAAGCAAGCAATCATCGATTCTGTGTCCCACTCTGGCTGAAAGGCAACTCTTCTTCCCTCTTAATTAATAGCCTTCTTCAGATTCCAGCAGTCTTCATGTAAACATCCCACCATATAAGCTTATCTCTACTAAGTTAATAATTCAAGGCCTTTAGGTTTATGAGGAAAATAAGTAATGAACCTGTGTGAACAAAAATTATTAGTGTTATTTAGTTGGGTTACAAATACAAGTTATGAGTTGCTACTCAGTAAGTAAATTAATTTGTTACTTTTACTGTGTTTGAGTACTCCCTCCGAGCACATCGTTTGAGAATTCCCATTTCAAAAGTAGAATTTCACATTTATTGCTACTTTTAGTGCAGCAGTTTGGGTTAGTATTTCTTATACGAGAGAATGCACTACCCTTTGAAGACCAAAAGGGATTGTTACGTAAAAGCAACCAAAAAAGCCTTTGCAACTACTGCTGTCAAATTTGAAAGATTATTTTTAGCTTAGACAGCATGATAGTTACACACCTGGTTATATTTTACACCACTAGTATAGACTGGGTAAAGAATGGATTGAGACTAGTCCTGAGGAGGAGGACTTGGTTGTGGACAAAAACCTCAACATGAGTCAGCAATGTGCACTTGCAGCCCAGAAAGTCAACTGTGTCCTGGGTTGCATCAAAAGCATGGTCAGCAGGGTGAGGGAGGCAATTCTGACCCCCTACTCTGCTCTGGTGAGACCCCACCTGGAGTACTCCATCCAGCTCTGGGGTTCTCAGCACAGGAAAGACATGGGTGTGTTGGAATGAGTACAGAGGACGGCCACAAAGAGATGATCAGAGGGATAGAGAACTCTAATATGACAAAAGGCTGAGAGCCTGGAGAAGAGCAGGCTCCAGGGAGACCTTATAGCATCCCCCAGTACCTATAGAGAGCCTACAAGAAAGCTGGAGAGGGACTTTTCACAAGAGCCTGCAGTGACAGGACAAGGAGAAATGGCTTCAAACTGAAGGAGGGCAGCTTTAGATCAGATATTAGGAAGAAATTCTGCACTGTCAGGGTGGTGAGACACTGGAACAGGTTGCCCAGAGATACTGTGGACTTCCTGTCCCTCGAGGTATTCAAGACCAGGCTGGAGGGGACTCTGAGTAACCTCATCTAGTGGAAAGTCCCCTGCCCATGGCAAGGAGGTTGCAATACGATGATTATTAAGGTCCATTCCAATCCAAATCATTTGGTGACTTTAGATAGGGACAGGAGGAATTCTTCATAAAGTTATGCTAGTAAGGGAGATGTTCAGAAAGTCCCTACTACTTTGTACCTTCTACTGTGTAGAAATGTAAAACTATCATCATCATTCACAAAGAAAATACAAAACTTCAATCACCGAAAAAACGGTGAGTATATAGAACAACCTTATTTAGTTTGCTCCATAGAAAAATTATAGCTTATTGAATTTTGTTTACTGAATGCTAATTCACATAGAAGATTAAAAACTCTTGAGGGGGCTTTATCCTTAGTTCTGTGAACATTCTTGAATGTAGTAAGTACTTAAGACCTCACAAAAGAGAAAGAGGTGAGGTCTATACTAAGTGACCATTCTTGGTAACTTATTCTTCCAAATTAAGTGAAATTTTCAAATTCAAGAAAGATGTTTTTAAAAAAAAAACAACAACCCCCCAAACCAAAAATGTCAACAAAACTTAAAAAAAACCCAAACAAACCCCCCCAAAACAAACAAACAAACAAACCAAAGAAAAACCCAACCAACCAACCAACCAAACAAACAAAACCCCAAAACCAAAACCAACCAAACAAAAAACCCCAAAAAATAAAAACAAAAACCAGAAAACCCACACAGAAATCAATAAAAATAAATGATAGTCAGGTATAACCAGCGCAATTTTTATTTCTAATGGGCAGCCTTAGCTGCAGACAAAAAAATCCAGACTTTGGACAAAGTCTTTAGACTAGGTTGCTTTCCCTTTTTTTCTTCCATCAGATGTGAAAAATCATGCACCATCTTCATGATTAAAGCTACTGTTCTGATAAACAAAGGATGTGAACTACAGTCTACAAAGGACCACAGTGAAGCCTTAAAGCTCCCCACCTGCCATGACTCATGCACACAGAAGACACAGGTCGTGAAGCTTTGGCACTTATCTTCATGGAGTACACAGCAATCTACATCCCTCATATCTTGACCAAATAGGCAAGACAAATAGCTATTCAGTCCTACAATAAAAAAACCCCACTTAACACAATGAAGGAAAAAGAAATTTAAGTTGAACTTCTTCCCCTCCTTTCTGCTATTTCGAAAAACATTGTATAGTCTCCATCAGAAGGGATATGTTCCTACTGGCATTTGCGGTAGACACAAGAGTCTGAGAGCTGATCCAATCCAGCTCAAAATTCCCTCTGAGCACTGACAGTTCTTCAGCCTGGTTGTGTGAAAGGCTGACAGCATCTGCAGCTGACAGCTACCGACAGAGCAACAGAATGAGTGGCCTGGCACACATCCATCTTCTTTTATTTCCCCTGACCCTGTTGATAGGGGTGCAGTGGGGAAAGTGAGGGAGGATCAAGCTGACATAAAGCTGGACTGATGGGGTCATTCTTCAGAATGAGCCTGAAGCAACGTTCAAATCCATATCCCAAACCGCAAAACAAAATTTACCTTCACAGGGCACGTTTCTGCTACCCTAATCAGTATATTTTTTTTTAGTTTTTCTTCTTCCTTCTGAAACCCCATCTTCAGGTATTACTAAGTAACATCCTGCATCCCAGTTTAATTCACTATAATTGTTATCTATGTTGACAGGGTTTCCTTCCTTAAGGAGGTGTTGTGAAGATTACAGTCACAAGACAGCCTGCTACTTCAGCACAGAGAATCAAGGGATATTTTGCAAGCAAAACAAGAAACTCTCTTCAGGGCATGTCTGAGAAGGAGACATATCTGCAATATGTCTAAAGTTCAATATAAACAGCAGCTTCAACCACTACCCCTGCCTCCACTGCTCGGTGATTTAGGTAGAGCTCTTGTCCCCTTCATGCAAAGAATAGTAATCTTTTCTCATATACATATAGAACTCTACATAAAACACAGGCTATGGTAGTTTCTTTAACAGGAAAGAGATGGTGTAATGGAGTTCTTCAGAAAGTATAAACCTGTACAGATATTTAACTAGAAAATTCTGGGAAAAACTTCCTTTTAAGGATTTTCTCTTGTATTCTGAATACCCAAAACTTGCGTAAAGCAACAGGAATTTCTGGACACACAAGAACTGCCAGTTTTGCCCTTGAAGAAATGGGTTTAAAAAAAAAAAGCTTTAAAAGAAAGCAAAGTATCTTGCTCCAAAAAGTGCACTTAACCTTTTCTTGATGAAAATAGGAGTGACCTGAGAATGGACATAATCTTCCCTCTTTAATCAACAAAGCAAAGATAAAACACCAGAAATAATTACAATTCCTAAGGCAAGTTCTTTCTACATCTGCTTCAGGCTATTTTGGTTGTAGCATTTATGTACTCTAATTATTTTGTGCATTAAATACCATAAATATCCCTGTTGATTTGTGATCTATTTATGGGTTCCAATATACAGCTGTATTTCATTTGGTTGAGAGGATATTCTGCAATTAGGACTTGTACACCAATGTATTTCAGAGACAATCACTATTTATGGATAACCAGTGATGCTAACAGCCTTTCCCTATATTATAGTTCAATTATATGTCTGTGTCCTATACCTAACCATATCTCTGTAGGAGAGAGGAAGAACATTTGCTTATGATTTACTTTGAAAGCAAGTGACCAATCCTTTAGCTTCACGTGGAAAGAAACTTTGCCATCCCTTTGTAACGCACAAAATTTTTTTGTAAGCAAAAAAATCTCAGCAATTTCTTCAGAGACAACGGATCCTTCTCAAAGACAATACTGGATTAATAGAATATTTTCTCTCTCCTTAGGAGTAAGCCCCCTCCCCAAATGAGGTTAACCTACTCTACATATAGCACATTTAGTATTTCTGCATTTTGTGCGTGTATTTGAGGTTCTATTGATAGCTGCCATCTGCAAAAGGTATTTTATTTGACTGGCACGCACATAATACATTTGGCTTAGCACATCAGAAAGAGAAGAAGAGTTAGTACTGAAGAAAAACTTATATATCTCATAGAAGACACATACAAGTTACATCTACTTACCTGTACTAGTGCGATATGTGCCTGTGTGTGCTGGTTGCAGAGGGTCCCCCTGACTCTGGCTGAGACTCCTCATAGGGGGCTTCTGATAAACTCTGTCTTCGTAAATAGGGTCTATATGGTGTTCTGGAGACTGCAGTGCCCTTAACTCGGAGCCAAGGTGGCTGTGCTGGCTGCTGTAAGATGCCCGAGACCCAGCTGCAAATAGATTTATAAGAGACATTTAAGAGAGAAAAAATAAGTGACAGTATTAAAAGTTTACTTGAAAGTAGCATTTAAACACAAAAATAGCCCCAAGCAAGACTAAGAAATAAGTGTTTCCAACATTCAAATAGAAACAGCATGCAAGGGTAGCAACAGCTCCACTTAATCACTTTAGTTTCCTTATCCAGCTGCCTGCATCTACACCAAAACCTCATTTCTTCCAAAGTAACTAGATATTTTGGTGAGATAGATATCATGATACCATCTCTTCTTAAACAGAGACCAAAAAAACTACCACTGCCTCTCAAAAAAAGGCAAAAAAACCTCCCCAACCTAGAAAAGCAAAAGTTATGCAACACAAGTATGCCCTCAACTAAACGGGTCCACAGAGGAAACAGGATTGGGGGAGGTAGGAGGGTTGGGGAGAAAAAAGGAGCAGCAGTCAGAACTAGTCTCATATGTAATGCCCAGATCTGAAGATCTAGAAATGAAATAAGCTGAAGTTGATAAATAGATGTAGTTTTACACCAAGGTTGATCTTTTAGTTGCTTCACTAAAGTGCAATGGAATGGTTGTGCCTTATCAACATCTAAAAATTTTTGCCCTCAACATCTAAAAAATTAAATTCCTAAGACTTTCTACAACTTAAATATCCTCTGAGGATGAATAAATTAAACATGCCTCCTGGAAAAACTTTAAGGATACACGGTTTTTTTTCTTATTCTACTATTAAAATATTTTATATTATAATATTTAAGAAAGAGACTTCTATATTTCCAGCTGTGATTAGTTTTGTCACTTCAATCCTTTTGCCACTTGGGTACTTTATCTCTGTGGTCTGTTACCGAGATTCCCAAGGAGAGTCATGGGGATGCCATACAAACATTACAGATTTTGAAGATAAGTATCAAGCAAGTACACAAAGAACACTTCACAAATGTTAGGTCCACACCACAAAGTGGTAGCACGTTACTTAAATGTTTACAAAAGCAATCAAAGTCACACCTATTACACCCCTTGCTGATAGTCCTGTGAGGCTGAAATCCACAATGTGGGTAATGTTCTAATGGCTTAGCTTGCACTGCTCAGACCATTGGCGTCGCCATTCCTGCTGAAAATCTCCGCCACAGTCATTGTGTTGGCAGTGGTTTTACTGCATAAACAGACACTAAATACTTTTAAAATGCAAAACACAGATATAAAATAAGGTGTGATAGCAACATAGGATAGAAATGAGAAAGATATACAGACACAACATTACTTAAACTTTATTACAAATTGTCTGGAGAAAAAGAACAATTTACTCCATTTCCTTCTTTCTAATCAGCTTGTGCCATATATGCGTATTCTTCTGAATTCTTCAATGTTTATGCATGTTTTCAGTGGAATGCCCTATTTGCATATTTTTCCCTTCAAACATTTTTCAGACTGACTTGCCCTTAGCACACTGCTGAAAGTAATTCTGTTGTTCCCCTTACTAGAAAGCCTGCCAAGAATCCCTAAGACATATTTTATCTATAACTACAGCAATTATCCAGAAAGTTGATATTGCTATTACAGAATTAAATTCTTCATGGTCTACATTTTCAAAATGTTCTTTAACCCTGCACCCTTGAGACTGATTCTCAGAATACTTGAACAGCTCCCATCAAATTCTAGTATCCTTCAGAGTGGCCTAAAAAACAGCCTGGTATGATCATGTCTAAATTTCAATGCATACTTAGTTCAGTCTGTATCCAGAGGGGAAAATATAGAAAAATTAAGGGCAATATTTCAGACATTGAACAACATCTGGATCAACAAACCAGACTTCCTACAGAGTAAAGAATTACACACCCATCTAAAAGTACTACAATTCTTCTGTCCACTTACAAATCAACAATGCTTTTTGGAACAATAGAGTTTTTTTTTCTTAATCCTGCTTCCTGTGAGCCGAAAGATTTTTCCCATTGAACTTAGTGGCAGTATAACTCAGATATTAACATGTTTTCAAACAGTGGTGGTAATTTTATGGTGAGGTGGGCTTAATTCAACCTCCTTCATACTCTACCAATAGTTCTGAATCTGCAAGTGCTCATACTAGTCTAACATTAAATTGAAGCTTAGTATTGGTTTATTATGCCAATATTAAAAAGAGGTTTATTTGCAAACTGCATGTATGATTAAGACCATAACACTACTGTACTAAGCAGCAAACCAGAGAAACTTCTTGATCAAACACATTACAGTTCAAGCAAACAAGACAAGGAAGATGTGACAAACATTAAAGAAAATATAACTTGCCCAAAAACAGTTAAGTGGCAACCTAAAAATAATGTGAAGCCATCTGAATAACAAGGTTATGGCTGAACATCCCTCCAAAAAGTTTCAAAGAGTTAAAACTCTATCAGGGAATAACTGCCACTATTCTTCTAACACTGCAAGAAAATGAAGATTTCAACAGGTAACTAAAATATTTTCATTTTAAATACAAACCCACTTCTAAATTTCAGAAATTTAGGCCATCAGAATGCGAGTACACTTTTTAAAGCATGCCTCAAACATGTTCAGTTTCAAGCAAAACTGATACTTTCCCCATGAGCAGTTTTAACACACTACTTACAAATTATCAGATATCAATACTAAAACACAAAATACTAACAACCTTTGAAGTTCTTAAATCTAGTTTAAAAAAACCAAACAGAAGACTTATAAAAAGACGTATCACCATTATAATTTTTAATGTTTCTATTAAGTTGGTATTTAAAAAAACTGGAATAGCAAGTTGGTTTTGGTTAAAATTTCTTCTCCGTTGCTCTTAAACCTTTTCCATATATTAATTTATTCAAGTCTCAACTGAGGAGCAAAAGGTTTTTATTGTGCATTTTCTTTAGATATTAAAATCAGCTAACCAATAGCTGTTATAACAACAGTTGTCTTTGTTGCCGGTGCTATATTGTATCCAGGAACGGTCACACAGGTAACTTATGGATTTCCGAAAACTGTATCCCACCTCAACCACACACACAGCCCTCCACCATATGCTGCTGTTTACAAGACACTGGAAAAACAGTTAAGATAATTGATCAAAATAAAGACCGTGAATTTAAAGAACTGACGTACTGAGAAGGAGGGAGGTATAACACGCCCCTGCCTGTATCTTGTGTTAGCAGCAAACAGCTACATCCTTTCCTATCTGGAGCTGCAAGCTGATCTGTATCATTGGCTTCAAAAAAACTTGCATTGATGCAGTCTAAAGATCACAGAGGTTGGAAAACAACAAGGTCAGAATGGAAAAGCAGCAATCAATATATTACTAGGAAGCAATAAAACGTCTATTTACAAGGCCCACGAGCCCTCTCATACTCAGGGAGGCCGAGAAGTGGTTTCTCTAAACCTAGAGGCACCATGAATGCATGGTTCACCCCAAATTGTGCTTGTCCAAACCCTGTTCTCAACCAGCTGCCTTCCCCTACACTGCACCTCTCTGGGTTGCTTGAAATCAAAGCAGCGACGCCACACACATTTCTCCTACATATTCTGAAAATGGATTTGTCCCCACTCCCTGGCCAACCTGCCCTAACAGCAATGCTATTTTTCCCTTGGAGAAGTATAAGACATCAAGCTCATTCACAGACAAGTCTACTTTCAAGTTCAAAGACAACTCATTATTAAATTTTCGGTCCCACAAGTTGTTAACTACAGATGATGTACTAGCATCAGAGTAGACCCAGAACTTTTATGATCATGGTTGTGAAGAAGTGAGGGTTTTTTCTCCCTTCTAGATTAATAAAAAACCAAGCAAACAAATCCAAAACCATTGAGAAGATCTAAACTGTTATACAGAGGTTCAAGAAACCAGCTGATAATTAATTCCTCCAATAGTCCAATCTTGTTTGACAAAACACTGAGAAATTATTTGATTGCAATCCTGGAGATGCATCACACCAGAAGGTATAGAGAAGACTATAACGCTATAAAACAGCTGCCAGTCATCACAATTAAAAAAAAAAAAAAAAGAACACAGAAAGTCTTCTCTGTGTTCTGAAGTCTCCAAGACTGAAACCTGAAAGATGAAATGTCTCTTCAGCATCTCTGTGGAGCTTGTAAAAGTACTCTGTGGTCAGGTTTCAGCAGGGATATTATGTGAGCCCCCAGCCAGGTGAATTGGATTAGGGCAACGATGATAACCTAGAACTGGCCAGACAAAAAATACACTTTCCTACATGCAGTGCTATTTGCTCCCTTCTTACATTCAGGAGTTGCAACAGAAAGAACCCATGAAGAGTGCAGTCCTACCTAATTGGATCAGTAAATCACATCTCCATGTTTTACACTTAAAACCCATCACCCTGCTAGCTAGTTTCCACATTATTCAGATAATACCTTCCTCAGCAGTATAGTGAAACGGTTGTTTCCTAGGAAAATGTTCCTTTTTGATGAATCTCACTTTCCAAAGGAACATAAATACCGTAATTAGACAGGTGTAACATAAGAGAAATACATAAAATAATCCCTAATTGCTCTTCAGAGCTTGTGCAGGTTGTCAAGAAAATAAATACAACAGACACATTTGAATGACACTGCTAATCTGACAGTTTAGGTCAATGAAGTAGACCACTCTATTAGCAGCATTTGTCATTTTGAGGAACTAAAGACATTAAAACTACTAGAATGGATTCACAGGCATTTACATATGCTTTAATAAAGCCTGAAGAGTTTTTACTTTTGCTCTTTGTGAAAGCCTTTACAACAAGTCAGCCTGCCCTGTAGCAGCCCTAAGAAGAAGCCCTACATGATATTCTCTAAACATCTCTAATAGCAGGAGCATACGGTACTGCCCTCCTGTCCAGGATTGAAGAGCTCATTGGAAGCATGAAATATGCAAGTGATCATCTTAACATTAAGAAAAATATTCAGATAAACCATTCAGCCCTAATTTAAAAACCCTCCATCACAAAAATCAAGAGTCCTGCTAAGCATTTTCTTTATGTCTATGGTAGAGGAATATCATTAATGATACATGAGCTGAAGATGAAGCTCAACAACCGTTCTATGACCACTTATCAGTAATGTCTTTATACAATTTTACTTACCTTTGTTGCAACAAAGGACCTTTCAACACACAATAGATCTCTGGCTATTTGAGGTTCTAAGTATCAAAATCAGACTCTGAACACACTACAACACTTTGCACTCAGAAGATGCAACTTCCTAACAAAGAGGATTGACGATCCACAACTGACTGCATCACATTTTAATTTTAAATATAATGACAACTTTGCTTAGATCACAAGTTTAAAAAAAAAACAAAAACACAACAAAAAAACAAGCAAAAAAACCAAACCCAGACAATGGTAAAACTGCAATAAGCCCATCATTGAGATAAGGTACTGCAAGCACAGAAGCTAAAAGGGAATCACAGCAGTTTTGTGGCTTTGGTATGTTGCATGGTTTTTGGAGGACTGAAAGAACTTTTTGATTCAAATAGTACATCAGGGCTGAAAACCCTATTTGACGTAAGTTTCTCTTAGATGCTTGCCCCGAAATGCTACTGTCCTTATTAAATAAATAAATACAGTAGATCAGGTCATAGATTCACTGTAATTCTGAAAAAGCAACATGTGAGAAAGAGGATATGAATAGTAGGATTTTTACTCTGAACTCATATGTAGTGAAACCTGTTCTACAGACACTAACCTCTTTTAATTTACATAGTAAAGGAGTTGACATGAACACAAGTGCAAAATTAGAAGTGAACGGGGGGGAGAAGGAGAGTCAAGCATTCACAGCTCGAGGTTTGATACTTTTTTTAATGCCAGAAATTTATGCAGAAACATCTCCAAAATGCCTGTCTGAATACATGCATCTTCTACTCACAACACTGGAAAAAGAAAGTATGATCTACAACAAATATTACTATAAATAAAACTAATAAAACTTAGGCAATGGGAATATAACAGCACTGTGTGATGAAATTTATTGTAGCAAAGAGAAGCAAACACTTCTAACCCAAGTACAGAAAGTGAATACAAATTGTTAAGACATGACAGATGGTTAAATTAACCAGTAAGACATGACAGGCCATATGGCAGTACCAGCTAATGCACACCTTGGGTACGTCAGCTTGTGCCCCTGGCATACCAAAGATCTGCATTCACTAGAACCAGAACGCAGTCTGTAGTGAATTCTTTTCAAACAGGTTTAGATTTTTTTAAACACAGAATTCTCACCTGTTTAGATTTTTACATACAAAGAAACAAAACGTATCAATTTTTTCTTTCCCCAAATATTGAAATTAAAAACTAACTAATGAAAGTTCAAAATTAAAATTAATTTCTCCCTTTACATTCTTTTTCCATTTTCACTACACTATCCTCTCTGTGTCTTGGGATTATTTGTACAAATACAGAAGGAAATAATGCCATCTCTAAATTGACTAATTACACATGATGTCTTTCAACTTATGTTCAACTCTGGATGTCTGAAAAAAACGCATGGATACGCCACTTTGGCATCCTTGGTCCACATCATAGGAGATCACCACAAAATAAGTATGTGCTGCAACATTCAAGCCCCCAGAAGTGAAGGAAAATGCTTGCCACACCTGTCAGTATCTTAGACTGCTTTTTTCCTCAGGTTTTCTACTTAAAAGATTAAAGTGTAATACGATGCATGGTCTGGAATGTTTCTTGCAAACTATCACTGCACTGTCAAACCTATTAGAAGTGTCACCGTCAGGATACTTCCACGTTCAGCTCACACTGTGGAATTTCCCAGACATAATTTGTCCATTAACCAGATTAAGTATCTTAGGAAAGTCTCCTCAAAACAGATTGGCTTTGGCTGCTTAAGGGACACCGCAAAACCAATGTCTGACCTAGGGCTAGTACTTTTCACATCAGTGCTAAAAATAAAGAAAGGAAAAAAAGGATTATGTCTTTTTAAGTGTAATAAACAGGTCCAAAATAAACTTTAAAAATAATTTGACAAAGCTTACTATGTCTTAAAAGAAGTGTCTGCATAATTTTTATCCCATTTAAACTTGTTTTAAATCAAATATTGAAATAATTACAATCCTAAGCATATTTAAAAGAGAAATAAAACTAAAAATATTTCCTTGTACTGTCCATAATTTTAGCCATGCAATATGACTTTACTGCAAAGTACTATATCAGGTATTAAAATTCTAAAATCTAGGGAAAACAGAAAACCCACACCATACATTTGTGCTTCCTACCAAGCATTTTCTTCTTTCTGCTACTGTTCTCATTCTGTTGAAAAGCATTCACCTGCTTAAAACATTTTATCAAAACTAAATTGTTAGTGGAAGAAGAGAAGTGTGACTGGGAGCAAAGAGATAAGAGGCAAAGATAGCCAGGAAGAAACAGCAGATTAAATGTGACAGACAAGTTCAGGGAGATAATTCCCATTTCATTTCTCATCTAGGGAACTGTCACTGAAGAAAAAACGAAAAACAAAAACTCCCCCAACCAACTACTACCACACAGCAACAACAACTTGCCTTCAGCAAGGAAGGAACTGATAGATTTATTTTTTTTAAAACTAATAATGGAATGTTCACATTGGATGTTGCTTTAGTTTTGAGTTTGGTTTTGGTTGGTTTTTTTTTCCACTCCTGTCTCTTAAGCTCTGCCTCTTCCATGGCCCACAACCCTGCCAATTTTACAAAAATGGAAAAGAAGTCCTGTGCATGAATGGAAACAGATACTGCTATCTGGTGATACAAATCACTGTTCCTAACTTTCCTGCTCACTAAGCACTTTGACTGAGGGCTGAGTGCCTCAGCAACAGGATGATGTTACTAAGCAACACCGCCAAGCAGCCGCGCATAAGCTGTTTGGATAGTTCACCACAGGTTCACGACAATTGAAAACAATATCAAACCTTTGTAGCAGAAGAGAACTTTGAAGTTTCGCTAAACATCTTGATCTTAGAAAAGATAAAAGTCTATTATTTCACATTTTGAACTGTAAAATCTTGTGTTAGACCATGGGCTCTATGCTAATAATGCAGGTGCAATAGATTCAACTCAGCAAGTAAAGGAAAGGAATACTAGTGTATTTGGTGAGATGTGCCCCAAAAGCAAATATCCAGGAAAAAAATCCCTCTACAGGATATTCTGTGAAACCCTACAGTGAATGCTTCTCTGACAAGAATTGTAAATCAAAGGGAAGAGCAGTGCATCCTTTATTCCCAAAGCAAGGTCTTCCTTGCTCCCCCGAGGCACAAGGCTGTACCACAAGGCAAACTTGGGGACCCAGTTTCTGCTTCTTAAGCAGCAGGGTAGGGTAAACATCCAAAACCCCATACATCTTTGTAGGGCTAGCGACCACTTCCAGCAGCATGCGCAATTTGCTAAAAAGTGCTGCTGCCTCCAGCAAAACAAATCAAGCACTATTGCACTAATAGCTGTCAGTGAAAACTTAACTTCCTGATCATGTTTAACATTGTGGAAAACCACAGCATCTAAAAAAACAGCAACTCTCAACCCTTCCCCCAAACTGAATATCAGCTCAGTCAACCTTAAATGGAGCAAGTTCTCACAGCAGCTCTGGTGCAGGGGGAAGGGGAAAGTCTTTCCACATCAGCTCCTCCCTGCAGACAGAACAGAAAAGAATATCGAGAGCTTAAATTCAACTGGAAGTGAAAGTCTCGAGATTTTCAGAGAATTTGACAAGGAAGGTGCTTTGTGGAACACTGGTTCCCAAAGGGACAAAAAGTCACTGTGCAACACTGTGGAAAAGGTAACACCAGAAAGCAAAACTCAGTTGGGTAATGAAAACCACCTCAACTGGTTTTTGCTGGAAAATCTGAATTTTTTATCTAATTGTACTGTCATTCCTGGCAGTACACAGTTCCAACAGGCAGTTTCTTGTTAACAGGGAAGAGGCAAACAGATAGTTCCAATGAATCCTGACCATACATGCACCTTTTATAAAGTATTAACTTATCATGAATATTGTTCATACTTCTTTTGCAAACCTATGTTCCAGTCTGATAGATACAGCTGAAATCCAAGATATCACACCTGGGGTTTGCTCACAGAAGAGTGTTTGCAACCTATCTTTTGTAATTCCTTTTACTACAAGACTGCATATTATTAGACGTGTGAACAATATTAACTTTTGGAAATTTTATTGGTAACACTTCGTACTCAAACTTGCCTTTCACTAAGAGAATAGAGAAAAGCATCAGGTAGTATTTGTTCTTTTATGTAAAGTTATCTTTGATAGAACATTAAACACTTTCTCCTCCCAGCATCTGTCTCCTCACCAGTGAAAGTTTGCTTGCAGTTCCCAGTTCCTAGAATTCACCAAGACATGAGATATAAGTCTGTGACATTCCAGGAGAAAAAAAATGGAGTTCATTATCTTTGTATTTTTCTCAATGCCACATTCAAGAAAGGGAAGATATCTCTGGATATTCTGTAAGACACTGTCTTACTTATCAAGTTTTCATTATCCATTTGAGACTCATTGCATTTAAAATATGAGAGTTAAAACACATAGCTTTTATTAAATGTATACATAATCAATTTCAATATAATCTAACTAAAGAATTTACTTATGCCTGTAAAAAAGTTTAGACCAGCAATCATCCACTCTTCCAATTATGCCCAATAGATTATCATACCATTATTCAAGCTGGTTTTAGGTTGTTTCCATTATGTACACATTGAGACCTCTGTTAAAACACTTAAAATAATCTCCTATTATTCAAATCATTATCATCTAAAGCAATTCTAACAGGCTTGCTCTAAATAAAAGAACTGCTGAGTGAAGAGACAAAGAAAAGGAACACTGTTACCACCATGACATGAGTAGCTTAAGGACTTAGGCAAATTTTATGCTGTAATAATCACTGTATCCCATAAAATAAAGGCTTCTCTTTAAATTCATTATGCTTACTAATAAAGCAATCATAAAATAGCATGCATTTAGTATCTGACTCCCAAATTTCTAATATCTCACCCAAATCCTTCCACAATAAGCAGCAAGCAAAGGAAGACATGGATGGCTACAGGTTTGTTTTTTTTTTAAGCAGGAACTTAAAGAAAAAAAAGAGAGACAAGAGAAGAAAAGAAACAAAACCAGCAAAACAGACTTTGCAATATGCTGTTAAATCTCACAGATTCAGATAAACCCTGAAAAGCATGGCAAGGAAAGGACTGCAAACTGAAAGACTCCTGTCACTCAAGGAGAGAGTCCATGCTAAAACAAAATGGCCATGACAAATGCTGCAGGAGACAAATGGTGAATGAAAGTCAGTGGCAAAAGGAAACCAGATCTAAGATAAGGAACATTAGAAATGTGTTCACAGCAGTTTGCAATAAACCACTGGAAGTGTTCAGCTTCCAGATGGACTTTAAAAGTAATTTCAATTAGAAAGATGAGATGCATGTTAGTCCAAAGGTGGCAAGCACTTGAGGCATTCTGAACTGTCACTTAGTTCCTAGTTATTCCTAAATGCAAATTGACACAATTTGCATGCCAAATGGATGCCTCACCTGTGAAGCCAACAATTCCATGACCATATGGCTGGCTGAAGACACGTGCATCAAGTTTTGCCCCATTTTACAAAAGCAGTCCAAAATCTGCTGCAGACTGAAAAAAGCAGTGACATAACAACTTTGATAAACTTCAGAGAAAAAAAGATTTTCAGCTAAGATGGTTAATTCTTGAACTCCTGGACTCACAGGATAGGATCTTAAGCTAGGCAGGACACAAATTAGATCACTTTGGAAGAGACTGCTCTGTTACATTCAGCATTAGCTTCATTCTTGCCAAACGCAGCTCAAGATGCAACACAGACAAGGATGACATGAGCTAGACAGAAACTTCAGATTGGAAGAAATGCAAAATTTCAATGAATAAACCTTGAAAACTTTGAAGCTTGCTCAGAGACCAGACAAAGTGCAATTGTGGCTCAAGGGTCATTGTATTCAGTAGGGTTACCGGTTTCAAATCTTTTGAGGGAAAACAGAGGAGCACTAGCTCACAAAGATCCTGCAGTCAAACACATAATGGTTGGTTAGTGAAAGCCCTAAAAGCAAAGACTGCTGGTGAAAAAAAGCCGCTCAGAAGACACCTTTTGCTCACACTCCCTCCCGCCTTGGTCAAAGATGACTCATAGAAATATAAAAAGGTGTGGATTGGAAGGAACCTTAAGGATCATCTAGTTCCAATCCCCCCACCATGGGCAGGGATGTGCTACCCTAAAGCCTGCCAGGGGCTCAAATAATCTTGTCTTTTAAGAAAGACTGGCAAATCCTTCATCAAATTATTTATTCCTATCAGGATTCAGCAGTCTTAGTGCATAACCTCTGTTTACTAAGAGCAGCTATGCAACCTAGCAGCCTTTCCTCTGTTAAGAAAAGACAGAAACATAGTAAGTCAGGTCTATGTACAACAAGCTTCTTTATTGCTTGATCATTCACACAGGACAGTTCAGAAGAGAAGGCAGCTGGAAAGACTCTCTTTCCTACACAGGGTCACAGTTGTATATAGTTCACCATACAGGACAAAGTCCTAACTCTATATAACACTCCCAGTTTTGCTTGTTATGTCATTAGGCCATGAAATATTCTCTTATGTTCCCAATACAGGTGGCTGAGATGTGCTGTACTCAAGCAGGTCACCCGGGTCTTTTCCTACTCTTGTTTGAAGCCAAAGATACTGAATATGTAACTAGCTATTAGGTGCATTATTACCTTGGCTCCAATTCTATTCTTTCCCTCCAATCTGTAAAACTCTTTCTACGCAGGATTTATCTTCCTCTCTTCGCAAAATGCCTCCTAATATTCTACTATCAAGAAGTTTCCTTGGCTTATTTCAGTGTTTTGTGTTAAGATAATAAAATGAAAAAGTATTTTTCAAGTGGCCAAAAGAGTCCTCCTTGTGGGACTTTCTTAGTAGCACCCTTCCTTTCCATTACTTCCATCCTCAAAATGGCAAACTGACAATGCTCCTTTACCCAGTTCCCTGCCTAACTACCATCTTGAAAGAATATCCATCTTCTCCAGCTTAACTAAACATTTCCCAAGCGGCATTACAGAAAATGCGTGCTCAAAGCACAGGAAATAGAAAGACGTCAGATATAATCTAAGTCAGTAAGCAGGTTATTCCAGTATAATCTGTTTTTGGAGAACTCATGTTGCAAATTATCCCATTAACCATTTACTACTTTCATATTTTATATTATCCTTTCTATGAGTTTTTGTTGTAATGTCCAAAAAGCACTGTTATTAGCTGGTCTCAATTTTTCATTTACTCAGTTCTCCCTTTCTTCAGGGCATATTAGCCTTAAACATGCAAAGGGCTGTCATCTGTCTCCCTCCACCTTCTTCCTCACCCCCCTCCTCCCCCCCATATCTGAAAGAGTCCAACTCAGCCTCCTTTGCAAACCATGCTCCCAGGACTTTAAAGAGCCCATGACACCTTCTGGTGAACAAATGTGAACACGACTGTATCCCTGCTGAACCAGGATGCTCAGGGAAGTTGCGAGTTGGGGAAAGACCCCATGGAGAGGTGTCACTTTGCTCTCCAGTCACAGGAAATCTCCCCCAATATCAGAGGGTCACAGCTCCTTCTCCACCCTTCCTTTCCTCACAGGCAACACTCATGTGACCCAGTGACAGCTTTTGTTCTATGATCAAAAGGTTTTACTGCCTGAGAGTAGCAGAGGTGGCTAGTTGATAAAAGGGATGGTTTGCACCTGGGGTGGACAGGGAGGGTAAGAGAAGATATAGACATACACTATAGAGGAAGTAAAGATAGAAAAACAACGGCAAAAATTTCCTCAGTAAGGGGAGGGTTGCCCAACTACTTGTATTCAAACTAATATACCACTTTTCTATTACAGAATCATAGATGATTTAGATTGAGAGAGACCTTAAAGATCATTTAGTTTCAACCCCCTGCCATGGGCAGGGACACTATTCTTCACTTACACGCTGTAAGTTGCAACTTGATGCACTTATTAAAAATCTATGTGATCTGACTAGCAGTTTCATATGCCATGCCTTATAATTGTAAGATTAGTCATCACTTGGTCCTCCTCATTTCAGTATTTTAAATTCTGACTTTTGCTTCTAACCACTTATGATAATGTACAGTTCCATGAATTCATTATCATTAGACAATATCTCTATCCTCTCCAATACCACTTTTATATAAAAACAACTATTCTGTTCTGGGTCAATATCTAGGTGAATCAAATTTGACCCTACGATTATGGAAAAATTGCCTCACTTATCTCCCATGACTGCTCATAGAGCAAATTTGGTCCAGTGTAGTTTCTGGAAGCTGCCACCACTGACAGGAAATATGTTTTACATACGGGCAATCTGCATCTAGCATGGGCAGATATGGGCATCTCCCCACCCAAGTTCTGGCCTTAAATAAAGGGAAACTTTCTCAACTGCTCATTTTGCAATCTTCTTCCTTCCACAGTTACTTACTTTTGATCAGAGGCACTTTCACTGTTTTAAAGATGGTGTGTGCACACAAAAACCATAAAGCTATTAGATAACCCAACAAATGAATGCTTACATCACTGATGAGCCACACATTGAGTTTCTAGATCTCAGCCACTCCATCTACTGCAAACGCCTTCTGTGCAACAGCAACTGGAAAGGATATGTTTTCCACCACAGTAAAAATGAAGGGCATGTTTTCACTTCTCTTAAATACCTGAACACCAAGATAGACCAAAGATTTCTGTACTTTTTATCAATAATTTTGCAATAAACATTTCCAGGCTATTGGATAAGGCCTTGCAACAGAGTTTCAGATCCTGAGGAAGCTGCAGCTTTCACATGGGTCTTCTTTCCCCAGTGCACAAGCAAGACAAGCACAGTCATTCCAAGTTAGATCATACAGCACAAGCAAAAATTTTCACTGATGCCACAAAAGCCTGAGTATCAGAAATTTGATAGAAGGGGACCTTGCCCTTGCCTTATACTCCCTACCCCATACAACAGCACTCCCTTCTGCTCTGAAAAAGTGAGTTTGAGGCCAAAGACAGAATCACACTCCGGGCAAATGAAGTGGACAACAGGTACATGAGGACACCATTGAGACCTGAAGACAAAAATGAGGGGGAGTAACAGGCACAGACAAGACTCAGTCTCACTGGCATGCCCTTAAGACCCAAAAGTTTGGACATATAATTGCTTATAAGGCCCTAGTCCCTTCCTAAAATCTCATATACTAAACGGAATACAAATCAACGCAACCAAGACACGGCTATATGAACTGGAGTGCCAACACTGGTTAATGTATTTCCATTGCTTTAATGTAAGTTCCATAAAAATGAGGTTCCTAAAACACTGCTCTTTGACTTCATATATTCCATTGGATTTCAAGAGCCAAGAAAATCTGACAGACAAATTTCAGCTCCTTGGATTAACCATCTTTCTGCTAGGGACACACTCTTCTCTGCTAGCTTTTTGCCCAGCTTCACCTCCTTCTTGTGCTCCTGCTCAGCAGGTAAATAACCAGAGACGTTTTAAACGCTGCTCTGATGCTTAAGAAATTCCTTCAAGTGACTTACATGCTTACATTTGAATCCTGGTCTTCTTAGGAACACTGATAAACTCCAGGACCAGAGGCCAGAAATCATGTGCGTGGTTACAAGCAACAGCACAGGTCTCAGTACACCCCAGAAGCATACTCACCTCAAAGCCCAGAAACAGCCACTGCCAGCCAGTTTCCCAGTCATTCAGTTAAAATACTTGCAGCTTCATAGGAATTGAATCTACTTGTGGCAATGTTGCAGACTGGTACTCTTTGCCTAAAACCTAGTTAGCTTGCAATAGTCTTTGGTTTCACACCCCTCTGGAAGATCATCAGGAGAATCAGTCAAACGATTTCTGATTTCCACTATCAAGAATGGGAGGCAAGGGAAAGGTTGTAGTCAGTGCAAGAACAGGAGCCAAGTTTAGACATATTTCTATACTGTTTGCTCACACTGGAAACCAAAGCTCATGGTCATTAGCTCAAAGATATATCCATGCACATGGGGTCTCTGTATTTGGCTCTTATCAATTATTCCTCTCCTACAAGCAAATGATTTCATGTAAGCTAGATCTGAAAGATACAGGAACAAAAATCATGGCAATAATAAGATATTTCAAAGGCATTCACCTTATTCCTTCTGCTTTTTTGCTGCACACTATCAATTCTGGATACCCTGTCCAACTTGGAATTGAGTACCATTGTAAATGTTTCAGTTGTAACAATTAGAAACATACTTATCACTGAAGATATAAGTAGAACTAGCGGCAAAAAGCTAAGTAAACAATGAGTTGTGTATTTGTATCAACTCCAAACCAACATCAGTATAGCTAATCTTCAGGTTACAATGTGGAAACAAGCAACTTTGTATCAGAAAGATACCAAACTCTAAGTCTCTGATTAATATCTGAAATAGTACTTCATATTACTCAAAATCTTACGTTTGGATTCCTTGTCTGAAAGAAAGTCTCAAAACAAACAAGAGTGGAATGAGAAAAAAAAAAAATCCTAGGGCTGCAGAGTCTGTCCCAGAACAAAAAAGCATTAACAGTGTTCCCATGTGTAAAGCCTCTGACAGCAGATAAAGGAATTTTCCAGCTAATAAAAACAAAGAAAAAAAAATTAGAAAAAAATCTGTGGAAAACTACTTTGGTTAAAATTAATGAAGCAATTTGGTTCTCCCCGTAAGAGAGATACTCACAGGATTCTATAAAAGCACAAAACAGTTATGGGAAACAACTGAGTGTCCTTTTTGTTATGATCAATCATATAGATAGTGCAAATCCTGCAGCTTATCTTAATGCCACAAAACTCCAAATATTTTTCTTCCTTAAATGCCCAAAGAAGTACAATGGTACATTACATCTAGACTGTTTTATTAGCTCAGCCCTGTGTCTCAGGTGGGGATTTTAAGGCAAAAGAACTTTTAATTCTGTGGTGATTTAGATTTGCTTTGTCTGTAATTTAACAGTAATGCAGCCATTCTAGCACAAATACATAGTGCAGCACGATTTACTAGAGAATTCCAACATTTAGTCAAATAATTTTTTTTAAAGAAGCCAATAATCAAGTGATATATAGATGATCCAGTATCTTCATGCAATCAAAGGGAAACATAAATCCATGCTAGTGGTAATGTACATGAATTATCCCATACAAAGTTGCTTAAGCTGTTGTGTGCCCCTATGATTGCACACTGAAATGCCAAAACATGTCAACACTCAGCATCAAATAAAAGTCCTGCCACAAATCTCAACAGGAAACCAGGGTTCAACATATCATATGCAATGAAAAGCTTACAGAAGGAGAAAGGGCAAAGGAAGGTCCTCAGCAAAGAGGGAGAAGAGTGAGACAAAACAGATGAAGGAGCAGAAGGAATCAATTAAGACACTGATAAACTTAGAACTTTTTGCTCATTAAAGTGGAAAGCATATTTTATGTAATAACCCATGTCACATTTGTATAAACCAGTGCTATTTTAATGTTAATACTACACATGTATACAGACAGTCCTACTCAGAAAGGAAAAATTCTTTTCATTTTGACTGTACAGGAAACTGAAAGATTATATCTGTAAACACTAAGCTGAGCACTGAAGTTTTCAGCAGCAGTGGCACCAGGGCTGCGTAGAGGGATGCTGCAGCCCCTGTTTCAGCGGAACATGTCACCACTACACGAAGGATAGCTGTATAATATTCTTTCCATCTAATATTATACAAAGTGATTCACACCAACACTCATTTCTTAAACTTTACCTTTTATTACAGCTTATGAAGCATGATGCAGTCTTTAAATATAATTATCTTCCTTATGGTTGTTAGTTTTTTGGGGTTTTTTGTTTGTTTGTTTGTTTTGTTTGTTTGTTTTTTGTAATAAAACAATGCATAAAATTACTTTCCAGTGCCTTATGTGTCTTTAGCTTTCCCTAAGCCTGGATGAAGAGACAGGAGTGGCTCTGTAGGGATTGCTCCCATCACATAACCTGAGGCACAAACTCCCTCAACAACACACTTTCACTGCCTCCTTTCCCTTTTCTCCTAAATAAATTCAGTACTCCTCTAGTACTGTCTGCCTGATTCTGCCCAGCAGGAGATGCTTCAAGAGAACATGAAGAATGGGCACCTGGGTGACAACCTGCCTCCTGAAGGGATTTTCCATTGTTCCTGCTGCTTGCTGTCTTACACACTCCTCCTTCCAGGCAAAAAGGGCTGCTTTGGTGAGTTTGGCTCCCAGCAGCACTCTGCAGCTCAGTCTAGGTGTGGAAGCTCCAAGAAGATATTTACAAACTGTGCTTTCTAGATTCGAATTGCTGCTTGAACAGATGACTGAGTATGCTTTGGAGCGGTGCAGAGCAGAAAAATACTTTAAAAACTGTAATTGCAGATCATAGCAATGAAGCAGCTAGACTAAGAATAAACACAGCAAGCGTACACTCACCAAAATCACTATATACACATGTACACACATACCCATCCACGCACACATTTGGCAATGGCAACAGCTCAAGTATAACTAGACTAAAAGCCATTTCTGAAGACGTTTCTAAGGTTACTCGGTTAAAACTGAGTCATTGCATGCCGTTGCATGTCTCATTTGAAATTCAGGATGAAGTCTAAGAATTGCCATTTTTAAAATTTCAAGTTGTTTCATAATCAAATTTGTAGGAAATAGGAAATTAATATAAATAATGCCATCTCTTCAGTTAAGTCTTACACAGATTATGTTTTGGGTAATCTCTGTAACTTTTGATTTCAGTCTTTTTAAAAATGGATCATATCTGAATGTCTTCTCTTTTAAATACCTAAGGCTGGCAGTGATACAGTTTGGCTTGTTTAGCACACTGAAACCCAGTAGTATTTATGAACTAGATAGCTCCAGGACAAATTTCTGATATCATGCAAAAATAATTAAAACAAATGTATTATTTGTATTTCCAGTAATTATTACAAATAATAATTTTTTATTCCCAGAGATTAAAAAAAAGATTACTTCATATAACATCATCCCTGTGATGACACATATATACCAATGCAACTTCACATTAATCACAGCAGGCAAACCATCAATCAGTGCAATGTGACAACTAGTCTCCATTCCTCCTCCTCCTATCTCTCCCTCAAAAAAAAAAAAAACCAACAAAAAACAACAACAAAAAATAACACCAACCAAAAACCTCAGCTCATCTTTGGATCATAGATGTTGTGAACAAGAAGCAAAAATGTTATTTATTGAACACTAGCCTTATTAGCCTTTCAAAATACAGTTGCATGCTCTCCCTCTCAATGGATTTGATTTTTAACACAATGACTGAAAAACTCCTGCAATAATATAATACACTTACAATTCAAATATTAAACCTGTTCTGAACAAAAATACCCATAGAAAAAAATAATAAGTATTGCTTTAGTAATATCTGTACCATCTGATCCTGTCTAGCTCTAAAACACATGTTAATTTTAAGCCCCTGTGTAGTCCATAGACTTCAGTGAATCCAGTGAAAGTCTAGAAGATTAGTCAGGCACTTAACACTGCTAGCAAATGTGTAACTCCAGGATGGCAGGGAGGCCATGAGGAACATGCTTCAGAATGGCAATGGAAAATAAGGAGTGAGAGCACACAATAGGAAACCTTTGCAAAAGAATGGGTCATGTGATAGAGCTTCTTTCAAGGACTACTTGAAAGGCATGTCACCACTGTGGGGGGTACAAAAAAAAAATAAAGGTATTTATTAACTTATTGTTGCTTACACTGATTCTTTCCACATAGCAATACTATCTCTGCATGTCTGCCACCTAATACTTAATCAGGTTACAGGATTTTCCATTTGTTATAAAATAAAACAAAGAGGGGTTTTGCATATATCTTAAAAGCAAATCCCTATGAGATACAATGACTCAGAAGATTGTTATATTTGTTCTGGTCAACCCAACACTTAGAAAAGGTCATGCTGTTTATCAATTTTTATAAACTTAACAGGAAACTCAAATGATCAATCACTATTTTGCTTCCATATGAAAATTCCCACAAAAATACATCAGCCACTTCCTAAATGCATATATCTACAGGCTTTTCCTCAACCAAAGCCATAAATCAGTGAATCAAGCAACTCCCTGCAGTAGGCTTTAAAAAGAGGCAGGTTATGCAAGATGCAGAACTCTTATCAAAAGCTTTTATTTAAAAGCAATCCATGAAAATGAATGTCAGTTTCTTAACTTTTATTCAAATCGAAGTAGAAAGCCCTATTAGGAATGCCTGTAGAATCACTATTGGCCAAAAAAGCCTAAATCCACATCGCAACTTGGATCTAGCCTAGGACAAACAGCTTCTCCAACACCGTAGCACCTTCAGAGTTATTATGATAGACCTTAAACCCTACATAAACAAGTTTTGACTAAGCTATCATCACAGATTTGATGTTGCAGTGCTGTCAAAGATGCCTTCTTCAAAAAAAAACCCCAATACAATACAGATCCCATTGCTAAAAGTACATAAACCAGGAAAACTTCCCAAATATAGACTTCTATCCTAGAACAAAGGTAAGAAAAATCAGGAAAATGCTGGTAGTTTATAGCCACAGGTATATAAGTTGTAAATTGATTTTTTCTCTGTTCCTTTGATGCTGACAGTTCCCTCCATGCCTTTTTATACTCAAAAAACTCTTGCTACAGGACAAAGTTAGAAAACTCCCTAAAATAAAAAGCCTGTGGCAATTCTAAATTTTTTCTTTACAAAGGCAGTATTTTATACCTGTGGCCAAAAGTATGTTGGACTACATCAGGGGAAGTTTGACTAACATAACTGCTAAATAAACCACTCTGTATTTCGAGATTGACTATTTGACAACAGGCTTGATATAAGCATCCCAAGATCTCCATTTTAGCACTATTTAGTGATTCTGTTGCTTTACACATTCTGAAATTAAAAAATGCTGTTACATACATATATAAAAAAGTTTTTAAACACCTGTCCTTTAAATAGGAAAAAAACCCTCCATCAAATAGTTCTTAAAAAGAGATAGATTAATACCATATATTATTATCAATTAATTCAATGCGTGTGTTTAGACACACTGGAATTATATAGGATGCTAACAGCTGGAGTGGGGGAGGGGAGGTGGGTGAGAGGAGAAAGGGGGATGAGGTCTTAACTCCAGTAACAAACTTGTGTACCTGACTGATAAACTCAGCCAAACTTCTTTATGTATCCTATTTATCTTCAAATCTATTTATGTCACAGAAGAGAACATATGAGCATAGCAGCTGTTACTATAGCAATGAAACTGGGAATTTTGAGAACACAAAAAGCCCACCCCTTGAAGGATGCTCAGTTTAGCAGAGAGATGGTTTAGAGAACAGCACACCAGTATCTCACTTCTTAGGATCCGCTCAAAGTCTGCGGTTACAGAGATTAAATCAGCTGTAACTGCCTGTTCCTCAAAGAGCACTTGAAGCCAAATCACCGCTACCTATTACTCGTCACGACTCGGTACACCAGGAGTTCCTGCTAAGTAACCCCAAACTTGTCAAGTACGCCAGAATCGCCTGTAAATCCGGGGAAGCGCGATTCTTTGCAAAGGCTCACAGGTTCTGATCGCGGCAGAGAAGGGATTCGCCATAGTAACAAACCCCCACCCGCACCGCGGGTCACAGCTGGGAGCTTGGCGCGGCGAGCCCCGCACCCCTCGGTACCACGCACACCTGCCCGGCGCCGGGAAGGCGGGACGAGCCGGGAGAAGTCAGGTACTTTCCTCACGCAGCGGGCAGGCAGTCTGCCTCTACGGGCACGAACCGGGATGAAACCCACCCACAATCCTCCCACATATACTGTTTTTCTGTCAAACCCACCCCACTCCCCCCTCTCCTCGGCCGGCGGCCCTGCCACCCCGCCTCCCGTCCCTCGCCCCCCACCGCCTCCGCGCACCCCCCGTCCCCCGCCGCGGACCCGAGGCGCTGCCGGCCGCGGTTTTACCTGCGAGGGAGCCGGGTCTCTGCAGGGTGGCGGTGGCGTACAGCTCCTGGGAGTGCTTGCTGTACTGATCGGCAGCGTGAACCAGCCGCTTGGTAGGCGACAGGGTGGCGTAAGTGCCGATGGTGGAGCTTAACTGGTGGATAGGAGAGGAGGAAATGTTAGACTGGACGGTGGGCGGGGAGGTCACTCGGATAGGGGACGGCGACAGTCCCGCCGAGGAGACGACGATGTTGATGGGCGAGCTGGTGCTGTAGGACTTGGCCAGGCGGCTGGGGGACTGCTTCGGGGAGGAGAGGCGCTGCGCGGTGGCGTAGGCGGCGCCCTCGGCGGCGGAGCCGGCCCGCGGCAGCTTGGTGGGGGAGCCGCCGGGCTGGGCGGGCAGCGGGGAGCTCACCCGCTGCGCCGGCAGCGTGGAGCTGGCGTAGTAGAGCGCGGCGGCGTGCTGGGGCTCGGGCAGGTGGAAGGCGCTGCCGTGGCTGGGCGCGAAGGGCTCCCGCGGCTGCGGGGCGGCGGGCGGCGGCGGCGGCTCCGGGCCGCCCGGGTGGGCGCCGCGGCCCCCCGGGCCCTGCTGCGGGAAGGAAAGGCAGAGGCGTCAGCGGGGGCGGCGGCGGCGGGCGCCCCGCTCCCCCCGGCCCTCCGCGGGGCACTGCGAGGGGGGCCCGCTGGCCGGGGAAGTCCCCCAGCCGCCCGCAGCCCCCTCTCTGACCTCGAAGCAGGCCGGCACCCGGCGCCCGCGGGATTACGGGGCTCGTTAATCTGCTAAAGCATTCCCAGCCTTTGAGGGGAAAAAACCTGCCGCCGGCTCCGGCCCAGCGGCGTCGAAAGTCCTCCCGACGGCTGAAGCCGGCACCCGGCCGTGGGGCACAGCGCTCCGGGGCGCCGGAACGCGCTCGCCTACCGACCCCTAAACCAGGCAGAGGTTAGCCCCGGGTCAAATAAATACATACATACAGAGATACGCCCACGCCCCTTTATTCTGCATACATTAGAGAAGAGCAGCCGAAGCCACGGAAAGGGCTTTAATGGAGTAACTTCTCTCGGTTTCCAGCAATCTCTGTCCGCACGAGGAGAGGCACCGCACCGGGGATTCCCTGTCCCCAGCGGCGGCAGAACCGCGGCCCCGGCCTCGTATAAAGGGGCGGAGGGAGGGGAATCCCAAGCCAGTTCACGCCAAGCCCCGCCGGCAGCACGGCAAGCGCCCGCCTCGTACTTATTTACGAGGCACGAAGGGGGCGGGAGGTACGGGGGGAGCTGCCGGGGCCGGGCCCTCCGCCGGGCCGCATCCAGCGGGGAATCGGCATCCGGATAGAGGGAGGGAGCTCCTCGCACGGACCGACTGGCCGCGGGCAGGGCAGCGCTAAATTCTTCCTAAGGCCAGTAATCGAAGGGGGCTGGGCAGAAGGAGCGAGTGAAAATCCTTGGGAGATGCCGCCTATGAGAAATTTCGGTTATGTGCTTGAGCAGCTTCTGGAGCCGCAGAGGATGGAGCTCGCCCTCACACATAGACGGCTTCCCCTTTTTTTATCGAGGATCTTAAGCTTAGGAGAACATCTGTGAATCCGGTAACATTAAAATCCTCTCATAACTGCACCCCGCAGTGAGCGAGAGTTCAGCACTCTGTTGGAAGATGCACTCTTGGATTCAGATACAATTTTTTTCTGGTTATGCAGGGGATTTACTTGAAACCCCAGAAAGCGCTCCACATCCTCAGAATTGACAGTGTAGTTTGAATCGGTCTGACCAATGCTTCGCCGGAACACATACACACACCTCAGATACTGATTTCCTTAGCGAGAAAAGGCTTTAAAATGTGAATAATGAATTTTGCGACTCAATTCAAAGAGGTGTGGTGAATGCCAAGAGCAGTATTGTTATACATTTAAATAACAATGTGGTTTTTTAGTAGTGTCCTACAGAAAAAAAAAAAAAAGAAAAGAAAACCAAACAAGTAAGCAAAAGCACCATGTTCCTCGTGCAAAATTTGATTTATTTTCACTAGGATACTCAATAAAGGATTTGATCAGGAACTGAGGACAAGGTAACTAATCAGAGCAAAGAATAAACAAAGTTTTAAATGCCAGAAATGTGTACTTCTACCTATGTATGCCCACTGGGAATTTTTCTGTCCTTTTTTTCACTTAAATTTACTCAAATACCTTGCATCTGGGGGAAGAATATGTATTTTCCTAGACAGCGACAAGAAACAAGGTTTTAGAGAAGCTGCTCCTGGTGCTTTGCTCTCAGTTGTTAGCAGCATGGAAGAAACTACAGCACTCAGACCGTTCAGGCCTCTCAAGGGAGCACTGCCAGACCCAAACCTCACTGGCTTCCTGAGGTTTTGCACCTCATAGAGCAATGGCTTTGCAGATAAATGAAGTGTAAACTGTTCCTTCGAGGTGCTCTGTGTGGTAACTCCCTGGCCAGCAAGTGGATCACAGATGTAAGTAGCCGGCTGTCTTTTGAGTTGGACTGTTCTGATTGCAGCAGGGAGTTACAAACACCACAGCATCAAGTACAAGCCTTGAAAGTTTCCTAAATGGGCATCAAGTGCAAGTTGCTCATTTGAAAGACCCCTGACAAAAACCAGGAAGGCCAGCTCTAGGAACATAAACGAACTTTTAAAAGCTACTTTCATGCTGAGCTACTTACCATATCTGCTTTAAACTGGGAAGAAGGGCTACTCTGCAACTGACTGTCCAATAATGTATTTGACAGGAGTACAGTTTTCACTTTCCAGGTTTAGACTATATGGTAACAACTTTTATAAAACAAAAACAGGCCAGCATGATTTAAGACAACATGGACAGAGCAAATTCTGCACAAAGCGAAAGGTCATTTAAACCAGCTACATTATCAATTGATATTTCTTAATTTTACTTTTTGGACTGTTCAGTCGCATAATAATTTATTTTGTAATAAACACTGTTCCAAAAATACAGTCTTCTGCAATAGTACCAGTGTCTTCTGCAACACACTGCTACTGTACTGATAACTTGGACAGTTTTGTCTTGATCATAAGGATTTTACACAAGCACTGTCATCATGTATACAAAATTTCTTTTTCTAATCTGCTTCTATGCTGCTTGATGTGTCAAGGATTTAGAGTAATTAATTTCAAGTAAACCAATGTTATTCCATATTCCTAATAAATCTCTATAAAGCTGTAGGCATTCTACAGGTACTAATTCAAAAAACCAACCAAAAAAATCCAATTTCATGACTATTTGTTATAGGGAACAAAGTGTAGTAGTGGGACACAAGAATTAAATACTTAATTAGAAATGCAGTGTATAGCCCTTCTTAAAAAGCTAAGCATTTGCTCTGTGTGAAGTAGAGAACTTTCAGATGAACAGATTGCAATGAAAACATTAGCATGCAGCATCTTCTAGGATGTGACTAATCTCAGACCTGTCTTAAATGTACCATGAGGTTCTTATATTTTTTCAAAGGGACAACTGTACAGTAACATTCTCAATGCATGTTTTCAGAGGCAAAATGTGTTTAGTTTCTCCTTGTGTTTCTCCCAGTCTGTTGCTTAAGACAGCCATACAGACATGTCATTGTTCATCCTGCAATGTGACATTCTACTTCATATAGAAGAATAAATTACAATAGTATTTTTCTTTTTATTCATTGTTGTCAACCTGATAACAAAACCATGTTTAAGCTAATACACTGAGAACAAATTTGCTTCCCAATTATTATATCCTCCTGCATCAACCTGTTTCATAGATGTGAATAAAAGTCAGAGGCTTTCTTACTATAGGCCTATAATACCCATTCTAAGACACAGAGATTTCATTTTTCTGGTATCCCAAAGAAAAGTAGCCTTGATTATTTGGATTCAATATATGGATTCTGGTATATCCTTCCTAATATCAGGAATTTGTGAAAAAAAAAACATGAGAACATAACTACAGCTATGAAAATATTTTCTTCCCCATTTAATCATACAAAGATCATTTTCTACTGATACGGACAAAACAAGATCTGTAGAACTTTATACAGAAAATTACTGAGGGTGTCCAGTTAGGTTATAGGAGACTAGACAACAGTCTAACTGTTGTTTGCCTGTTCATTCAAGCATTTAATGCACTAAATCCAGTAAAATAGCTTTTTTTATTTTTTTTCCTTTTTTTTACAATTCCAATTGAAAATGTAAATCAGAATTGAAACATTAAATTAACCAAAAAAGAGTAAATGAAAGAATGCAAGACAGGATTTCTGTTTTATGGAGTGGAATGGAGAGGGGCAAATAAGTGTGGTGACTTATTTATTCTACAGAAAAATTTTTCATGGATAAGGAATTACAAAATCCTAGATGACTTAGACAGTTTATGTGAAACTTTGGGGTCAGCTGCTAATTACTGAAACAGCAGCACATTGATTCTTGGAGATTGCTCCCAGAGGGAAAAATGGTGTGTAACACTAGCAAAACCTGAATAGCAAAAATCTCAGAGAACAAGATGACCATTATGATGTCAGCAGGTGCAGCAAATCTATTTGATGTATCAGCTATAATCCCTTCAAACCATTTGCTTCTTAGAGATGTGAAAACACAAATGCAAAACCTGCTGGGCTCTGTGTATCTATGCTGCATAATTCACAGGTACTAAGAAATGGAACTTCTGTTAGTTCAACCTCCTGAGTCTTAGAACTAAAACCAGAAAAGCCTTCATAGTAATTTCATTAGAATGAGATAATGATGCAATTTCCAGGAAAATACTGGAAAATTTGAATCATGATACTAGTTACCTTTGAGAAATGAAAATTTGCACTCAATGTCCTTTTTACTTCTCTGACAGGTAACAGAAGAAACTGAAAAGTTATGTTACATTTGAGTCAGTCTACATGCCCATCTTAGGTCTGGATGAAATTCTATTCACAAGTATTTTTAGTTTAGCATTAAATGCCAGCAAAAGCTTTCAGCTTGTTTTGCTCTCTGGAACTTCCAGCGATCTCTTGGCCCGTAAAATCTCAAACCAGGTCATATCTTAGGAATCCAAACAGTCATATGTAGCACACTGATGCCCAGGTGAACAACCTTTCTCTTGATTCTAGGGAGGATTTTCCAATTGTATGCTCAAGTTGCGTGGAAGACATTCCTCCAGGCTGCTTAGGCTTTTGAATATTGGTGTGTGTTGCTGGCTTTAGGCAGAAAACTTGATCATCCTTACTAGGGTTTTCGAGAGACACCCTAAGGGTGCAGGTCTGTTTCACAATCTCAGTTATGCTCTATGCTCTTTCAGAGACTGCAAGACTTGCCAGTCTATTGAGGGCTACTTTTCTTTTCTGTCAGCCCAAAGAACCTTTCATAAGGCTTCACTCAAGGTGTCACTGCTCTGGTCCAATGCCTCTATCAAAACTCTTACATAGGGCAGATGAGGGCATGGAAAATTCTTTAACGTTCTCTAGTCTTTGGGATGCACACTTCAGTCTTTGGGCAGGACCTGAAGAAGGGCCATTCTTCTGCAGGACTGCTTTGATGTCATTTTTAGGTTCCTGACTAACATCAAGAAGATGTTCAGCATTATATTCAAATGCACTTATACAATAATAGATGCCAGACTATCCTCTGGATCCCTCAAATGTGTCCTATTCCATCTGTTTCTCCTGATTTTGTTCCATTGTTCCACTCCAAACATTCCAACACCATTAGGAAAATTTCTCAGCCTACCTGATCCTGATCTTGAAGGCCACACATATAGATGAAGGTAGGTAATATTATCGTAGTTTTTTACATCCAGAAACAGAATTGCGTGAGATCCTTTCAGAGTGTCCAGAGATGGTTAATCTGTGCTTTTAAAGCAGCAGTGAAAACTGCAATCCTTACCTATTGTAGGATCAAACCAGCACTGCAGATCTTCACTGCCATAAGCTCTACTAGTGAATTGTTCTCTGAGTGCTGTAATAAGAGTAATCTGTCTTAAGATTTCATCTGTTTCCGTAATGACAGAAAACTTCTCACATTCACATTTAGAATCCAGTTATTAAACTTATCATCATCTGCTATATCTTATCAGAAGTTAAGAACTTATTTTAAATTTTGTCTGGGTAGTTTTTGAAGCAGCCTATCATCTTGTGGCCAGTATACAGTTTCTGCTTGACAACTGAACACATTCTAGCACTCATTTGCTCATGAATTAAATAGGGCTAGTGAGGTGTGGTGGTCTGATGAATGACAAACTTATGATTTGTTTATAAGAAAAAGAGTATAGAAAAGTTAGAAAATTAACTGTTAAATGGTTTTCAAGGTGGGTTTTTTTAACATCTTCATTTTCCATCTACTTTTTGGTTTTTAGGGTTTTTCAATTCTGTGTCAGCTTATTCAGTCCAGAAGCATCAGGAGCACAGGATAATACACAGTAGATCTACCTGTGTTGCTGCCTCAGCCTCTGAAAAGACTGCAGCATCACCAAAAGCTAAACAAATCCTCATCCATAAATGTAAACTTCCCTTTCTGTTTCCTTGCAAACACATGGTAGAATATGTTATGCTTTATATTCCTATGGTATCTACAACGTAAAATGACCACTCTCAAGATTACAGTAAACCCAGTCATTCTTAAGTTACACTGTCCAAATAGAAGATTCATTTTTGAGCAACTCATCTGGAAAATCTGCTAGTTTTCTTTTTATAAAACTCACTACTGACTTCACAAATAAACCACACTGATTAATAGAGGATATATCAACATCTGGACACCAAGTTTGAAAAGCTTTTTTCAGTGGGGAAGCAGAGTAATTCCCTGCCAGAGGAGCAGTTTTTGCTATGAAATCCTATTCCAGTAGCATTTAGAAGATAAAAGTTTTGTGTTCTAAAGCACTCAAAGCACAAAAAAACCTCTATGATCTATAATGAACTCCACCAAATTGACAAAAATGTTAGATTGCACTTTGCAGCACTATACAGGAAGTCCCAAGACTAATTAGTTTCTCTTTTTTATACAATTGCATTTTCACAAATTGTTCTTACTGTCACAGCTGGCCTTGGGACTATTTACAGGTTTTTTGCATGCATTTGGGCTATCACTTATGTTGAGAGATAGCTATATTCCTTGCACACAAATACCAAAGGAAATGATCACAATCTGAGCAGTTTCAACTCCTGAGGCTTATTTTAATTATAATAGGGATAGCAAAACAATTCCAAGAATTGACTTTTTTTTCCTCCTTAATTGTGGGATCAGCAATGGTCATATTCAGAACTTTTTAATTTTGACTTTTGAATCTTCCTTTTCTTGGTTACCTCTTTTAAGCCTCCCTTATATGCTTTTTATGGCATTAATTCATAGTTTATATGGCAGTTTGTTAGTAATTTCAAAATATATTTTATTTCATCTGAAGTTGTCAGATTGCAGGATCATGGCGTGAAAAATTATTAAGTTCTCTGAATTGTTTTCCTACAGGAACATCTACCACACAATGTGAAGGAAAACAAGAAGAAAACCTATTTTCTGCCCTCTACACCAAGAAAAATAGGATAGGAAAGGTTGCCTTTCTAACTTACTAGTTACATTTCTGAAGGAAACCAGTTCTCTATGAAGTGGATTGTTCATGAGAGCTTCTCATATCTAAGCAATGGCTTTCAGTGCAATTTCAAAGAAGGAAATCTACATCATTATTTTTTCCCCCTCCATAAATTCATCCTTTTCTATCAATGAGAATAACAAAATTTATATAAAGAATATAATTATTTCTAACTTCTACATAACTGCATAATTTTCCTTCCTACCTTTTTTAAAAAAATAGATTCTTTCTCCTTCCCCTCTCATTTCTTTGTTCTTGCTTCTGTTGCTCTCATAACCTGCTCCCTTTTCATGGTCTGACTTTTTCCAGTCTCCTGAAGGACTTCACCACAGTCTTTCAGGTTAACCTCCGAGGTACAATGCTTTTCAAAAAGCACAGCTCCAGATGACACTTTTTCACAACATTCACCTGGAGAAACTGGCTTCCCATAGCATGGCTGGGTGCACTCTTCGCTATGTTGAAACCTGGCTGGATAGCTAGGCCCACAGAGTGGTGATGAATGGTGCTACATCGAGTTGGTGGCCTGCCACTAGTGGGGCTCCCCAAGGCTCAGTACTGGGGAGAGTTCTGTTTAATATTTGTACTGATGATCTGGACATGGGGATCAAGTGTACCCTAAGTCAGTTTGCAGACAAAACCAAGTTCGGTAGGAGTGTTGGTCTGCTGGAGGGTAGGAAGGCTCTGCAGAGGGATCTGAACAGGCTGTTATCAATAGGGTGAGGCCAATTCTGTGAGGTTACATGAGGCAAAGTGCTGAGTCCTGCACTTGGGCCACAATGGAGCACTACAGGTTGGGGAAGAGTGGCTGGAAAGTGGCCCAGCAGAAAAGGAGGTGTTGGTCAACAGCTGGCTAAACATGAGCCGGCAGTGTGCCCAGGGGTCCAAGAAGGCCAATGGCATCCTGGCCTGTATCAGGAATAGTGTGGCCAGCAGGATTAGGGCAGTGATCATCCCCCTGTGTTCAGCACTGGTGAGGCCACACCTTGAATCCTGTGTTCAGTTCTGGACCCCTCACTACGAGAAAGACATTGAGGTTGTGGAGCGGGTTTGGAGAAGGGCAACAGAGCTGGGAAAGGGTCTGGAACACAAGTCTTAGGAGGAGCAGCTGAGGGAGCTGGGGTTGTTTAGCCTGGAGAAGAGGAGGCTCAGGGGTGACCTTATCACTCTCTACAACTACCTGAAAGGAGGTTGTAGCCAGGCTGTCTCTTCTGCCAGGTAAGGAGTGATAGGACAAGAGGAAATAGCACCAAGCTGCACCAGCTGAGGTTCAGTTTGGACATCAGGAAGAATTTTTTCACTGAAAGGGTTGTTGAGTCATGATCCCTAGAAGACATGCAGATGTGGCACTTGGAGATATGTTTTAGTGATGACCTTGGAAGTGCTGGGTTAGCGGTTGGACTCCATGTTTTTAGAGGTCTTTTCTAACCTAAAAGATTCTATGAAAAAGACATATCTACCCATTTTGAAATGAAATTTAACTGTGCTTTATGTAATTTTTTCAGTCTTAGAGGATAGGGAGCTTTTCTGAGCAAATTGAGAGAATAGGATATTGTATGTCTCTCGGTATCCCACAAACTGAGCAATTACTATGATACTTGAAATCTCTTAGCAATTTAGGGCTTTGAAATTCAAATACTACTCTCCTCTACAGAATCCTGAATTATGAAATGTCCCAGTGTCACACTGAGATGATCTGCTTTGCTGGGATGGTAAAAATCTAAACAGAGAAAATAACCTGTGCTGACCAATGCAACCCAGTCAGACTTTGTTTATGAACAGAAGCATGAACACTTCTAGAAATTTTTTTCTAAATTGAAGCTTAACTTCCTAGTGAGAGGCTTTGGTGTCACCGTAAAAAGCACAGAAGGTGAGAGGGTTACATATAAGAGCCAGGAAGGGCGGTATAGACAGGCAGAGAGATTTACAAAATTTTCATGAGTATCTGAAACAATCTTTCAAAATGTTTCAAATGTATAGGTTGAAGCTGGTTGAACCTGAGAAGCTGATTGTTTTGCAATGCGGGGTAAAAAAAGTTATTCTTACACTTGGGATTAGGCCACAGCATCAGATGATGCATGATATCCCAAGCAGGTTTTGCATCTGGTGTCAGCATGGCTTTGTTTTTGTTTCCTGGCACTTACTGCTTTCAGTAATACGCTCATACCAAAGCTGGCAGGTCCTAAACCTTAGTATGGGCTGCTAATCGGCACAGTCACAGAAATTTGCTTTCAAAATTAAATGCTTAAACATGCTATTACCAGAAAATATATGCAAGCAAGTAAGTAAAACTGGCATGTAAATCTCCTTTTTAATCAGGATTACTTTATTACTATGCAAGTCAACCCACTATAGATTTACAAAAATCAAGATGGCAACTCCACCCTGCTGCAGGTGTGTTGAACAAGACAGAAAGCAAAGGCAGAAATTTAGGTGCAGGCAAGCACTGAACAGCTCTGTTTCCTGGGAGGTACTCCACACAATTTCAGATGTGAGAGACCCCGATTCCTTAGGACACGTACCTGGCTGTAGCTCTGGATGGCACCTCTGGTCTGACTGCTGCGTGACGGGAGCTGGGCAGCCGCTGTTTCGCCCAGGGCAAGGGTCTGGTTGCTGTGGTAGCTGGCTGAGTACTGGAAAGACCCTTCAGGTTTGGAATTGAGCTGGAGTGCACTCTGGGAGAGGAGGCTGGGCCCTGTGAGGACAGGATTTGAGAGCAGTCAGAGTCATTATCTGTCAAGTGAGTCTTGAAATTATCAGATGTATCTGGCTTCAGATTTTCAGTTTTGCTTGTCAGTAATAAAAATCACGTACATTACTTTGTTTCTTTACCACTCAGTCATCATCATTATTGTGTTCAAGCAACAGACCATATTGCTTTCTTTGCAAGAAATATAGGGTTTTGACTGGTGAAGAAATTCTATGCTTAAACAAACCCAACTGTACTATTTGATAAAGAAATCTTGCTTTTCAATTCACAATAGTTGATGAGGGCTTTTTCCCCCCTAAGGATAAGCCTTGTTTATTTCACTTAATTATATCCAGTCATTCTGCCTGGGAAATGCTAACTTGTCCCTCCGTGGGCCCCCAGCACATCACATCTATTGATTACTGCCACTCTGTCCTATACACACAGTGATGTAATACTTTGGTGCCTGTAGGGATGGATGGCAGCCTTTAAAATAATAATTGCTCCTTTCATCATGCAGGACACACCCTGATCTCAGTGAATCTTTGAGGACTGTTTGTCAGCCCATCTTACCTTCTCCATCACAGAACTGCATGGCAGGAGAGCCAAGTGTAGGCAGCGAGCTTAAACTGGGGCTGCCAGACTGAAGGGCATGTCAGGACCACGATCACCAACACTTTCCACAGTTATTTGGTAGTTCTGTGAAACTAAAACAGCTCTAATATTCATTAAGTTCACGTACAAGTGATTTAGCTTACTGCGTGCCCATAGCAAATCTCCCAATTTTTGCTCTTAGACAATGTATCAGACGGAACAGTATTGTTTTCACGCAAAGATCAAGTGCACCCTCAGCAAATCTGCAGATGACACCAAGCTGAGTGGTGCAGTTGACATACCTGAAGGATGGGATGCCACCCAGAGGGACCTGGGAAAGTTCAAGGAGTGGGCACATGAGAATTTCACATGCGGTTTAAGATGACCAATGCAAGGTGCTGCATCTGGATCAGGGCAACTCCTGGTATCAATAAAGGCTGAGCCGAGAAGGACTTGGGGGTGCTGATGGATGAGAGGCTGGTCATGACACAGCAATGTGAGCTCGCAGTTGAGAAAGCCAGCTGTGTCCTGGGCTGCATCCAAAGCAGTGTGGGCAGCAGGTTGAGTGAGGGGATTCTGCCCCTCTGCTCTGGTGAGACCCCACCTGGAGTGCTGCATCCAGCTCTGGGGTTCCCAGCACAGGAGGAATGTCTGTTGGAGCAAGTCCAGAGGAGGGCCACAAAGATGATCGGAGGGCTAGAGCACCTCTCCTCTGAGGAAAGGCTGAGAGAATTAGGATTGTTCAGTCTGGAAAAGTAAAGGCTTCAGGGTGACCTAATTGTGGCGTTACAGTATCTGAAGGGAGTCTACAAGAAAGATTGAGAGAGACTTTTTACAAGGGCATGTAGTAACAGGACAAGGGGGAATTGCTTCACACTGACAGAGTAGGTTCAGATTAGACATTGTAAGAAATTTGTCCCTGTGAGGGTGGTGAAACTTGGGTACAGGTTGCCCAGAGAAGCTGTGGATGCCCCATCCACAGAAGTGTTCAAGGCAAGGTTGGATGGGGCTTTGACCAACCTGGTCTAGTGGAAGGTGTCCCTGTCCACGGCAGGGGAGGTTGAAACTAGATGATCTTTAAGGTTCCTTCCAACCCAAACCATTCTGTGATTCTACGATTCTATGACACATGAAGAGCTAAATTAAAGAATACCTGCTTAATCCTCTTCTATGTCTCAGTGATTTTAGTCTCTGCTGTCAGGGCCCAGCAAGTGAAATACAGGAGGAGAGAAAAGGGTTGTACCATGGCCATTGCATGGGTTACAGAGAAGTCTACCTTCAGCCCCACAGGTACATCTGCAGCACACTCAGTGGCTCCACAGGGATGACAGATTTATTTTCTGGTTAGCACTAACAAGCTTATGAGAGCACAGAAGGTGTCACAAACTTTAAGGGATGTGAAATGATTACGATGATTTTGCTCCTACAGAACATGTGAAAAGTTCAAGTTTACAAAGACTCACAATGGAAAAATTCCAATGAATCTACCACAAGTAAGTTCCAGTACATTCCTGATACAAAGGCAATTTTTATGACCTTTAAGTCTTTACTATGAGGATATACAGCTGCTCCAAAAAGATTACTGCTTAGAAAATGTGCAAACAACCCCACCCCCAAAATACATGGAGAGTATTTTTTCTCTAGCCTGTTTCTCAGATATGGCAGAACCATTATAACTGCTATTTTCCAAAATCCAACCCAAACTGCTCATATTATAAACAAATCGTAGTAGGCTATGTAAAGTGGAAGTGTTTGCATCTAAATGTAGTCTGGGATTATGATACTATTTGACATATCAACACAATTTATACTGCAAAGTCAATTGCATTCATCAGAACATTCCAGATACAGGACAAATTTAGAAAATAAGTACTGGCCCCTGTATTTTCTTCAAAGTACAGGAGGCAGGGCTCCATGTATGCTTGTGAAGTTTGTAAAAATGTATCACATCCACAGAGGAGCTGAATTTAATCCTGCATGGGTGCTTATAAATCCAGCATTTGGTAGCTTTCCATTCCTTGACGCTGCAAATAGGATTTACAAAGCATTTTCCATTTAACTGGTTTTGTTGCAATTTTTCTTCTTAATTGAAAGAAATAGTTTCACAGATTTTTTTTTTTTAAAGAGCACAAAGAAAATACATGCTTAGTTTTAAAGAATATCTGTAGGCTTTATTTTAATCTTTTGGATTTTGAGTTTTCATTGAGAATTTGTCTGTGATCAAGTGATGAACAAGATCAAGTTCAGAAAATTCACAAAAGCATAACTTTCCCATGAGAAGCAAAAGTTGCAGCAAGAAAGCAATTTTTGTGCATGAAAGTGTTTGTACTCATCCTGAAAGTAATTATGCTGTGACATTTCTAAAGCTTAAATAATGATTAAACTATCACATGCTATGAACGCAATATGTTTAAATTTTCATTGCATCTGGCTTTCAAGTGCTGCTTTCCTATTACTGTGGCTCACTAGGGGATTTACATCACCATCTAGAAACACATACATGGGTTCCCTGCTCCATTTAGTTTAAACACTTCCATGCACTTAAAGAAACTTATCCAATCCATTGAAAAAAAAAAGAATGTAAGAAGTTTGGAGCGTATGGTTTTAATTTCACTAAAATACTCTATTGCAGTTTTTAGTTTACACCTTAACAAGCATTAATGAAAAATTAAAACATACATACATTTCAATAATTACAAAGTAATTTGAGAGACACATCCAGATAGATATTTTAAATAAACCTAGAATTTTAAATAAGCCCAAGCAAACATAGAATAGAGTAGTAGCTGCCCACCTCTAAGTATCCAAGTCTAAACTCAGCATACAAACTATAAGATATATTTGAGATCAATCAACATGATATTGAAAAAAACACAAGTTCCTTTTTCAGGATTTAGGGACTACAAGCAGTCCTGCCTTGTCTGATAGGGAAAAAAATTGTTTGCTTTTCTCATTAACATTCTTGAGATTTCAATCTGAAGGTAAATCCAAACCTTCTGAAAAGCCTGCAGCTCATCTAGAAGAGAAGTTTGTGTCCTTCTATATGCTGATGGCTCTTGACAACAACCTACTGTTTCTTTCTGGATAAAATTTAAACTCTGTTGTGTTGGTATAAGAAAGAGTTCATCCAACTATTTTTCATTTGTTTTCAGAATAGTTAAGGCAGATGGAAATTGTCTATTTTCAGCTAGGCACTTGATATCACTAGTTAACTGCTAGCACAATTCAGTCTTAATTGTTCCTTTAATGAGCCATAACTAAATACAAATATTCAATTTAAAACAAACGCTTTTGGCTTCATAAGGTTCAGTATAGCAGGTATTGATGATTTGCAGTATTGCTTTAAAAATTTGCACCACGTTTTTTATCTATCTGGGAGTATGAGGAAGATATAATTACTGGTTTACCTTATATTTTTCACCACCACATTAAAAAAAAAATCTTTTTCTTTGTGAAAGAGTATTAGTGTTGGATTATTCATAGTTGATAGTGCCAATTTTTCACTGATTCAGTTAGTGCCACTTTCCTCCTGCATTCAAATAGTACAGATTAGAGTAAAAATTCAGGAAATAAAGTCAGAGCCATCATACTGCAAGAGACACTGCTGTGGACTGACTTCAAATGATGGTGCAGGATACAGTAATTAACTCTTTAACTTGTCTCCAGTTTGGTGGACAGGTTCTGCAGACAATACCTTCCTCTTCCTCTTAACCTTAAGCAGACCAGTGTGCAAGCCTCCCCAGGCTGTTCACCTTGGCCTCTATAACGCAGATCAGTAAGGAGCTTGAGGGAGAGGGAGAGGTTGTGTGTCTAGCTTGTGACACTAAGTGCACTTGAGCTGTGGAAAGCTGCTGGAGCACAGAGAAGACCAGGCAAGAAGAAAACAAACAGATGAAGATGGAGGATATGCCTACATCAGGAGCCAACCCACAGTGAAATTTCAGAGGTGATGGAGACCAGAGGACTTTTCAGAGAAGGGAAACAGAAATTTCTTTTATGGTTTGGAGACCCAGGTGACAGGCATGGCAGGGTTAGAGGAAAATGAATCTCCCATTCAGGCAGGGAGGGGAAGTGCAGACTTCTTGTGAAGCCCTTTTCCTTAGTTTATATTACCCACCCCTCTTACTATCAGTTATGTTGGCTATTATATGGCTATTATTTTTCTATTTCAAAACTTATTATCTTAAGAGATCTGGACGACCTGAGAGTCTTGCACACTTACTTCAAGCCAAACAGGGAAGAGCAGCAGAGGCAGCCCAAGACTCAGCCCTACCCTGAGCTCTATTGCTAAAGAGAGAAGCACTGAAGCCCAGGCTTGCTGTCTTCCTGCCATACTTCATTTGACAAAATAAGCATAGCCTGGCATTACACTGGACAGGCTGATTCGCGGCATTTAGTACCCTGCGTGTGGCCATAAATGCAACCTGGTGAGCTACAGGCTCCATTACAAACCACAGCAGAAGGAGAGCTCCCACAGCATCTACCTGCTACTGCCAAGGGGGAACAGGGGGAAGCAGGAGCCAAAGGTTCCAGGATGAGCCCCTCAATGCGCATCTGGGGCTGTTCTGTGCCCAGCTCACCCTGTGAGGGACAGGGTACTGTGCTGGCAGTATCCCTTCATGAGCCACTGCTTTTATTTCTGAAAATGCAATGTGCAATGCTGCAATAAAGTGCAGCGTAGCTATTTAAAAAACAAACTAAGGAAGTGAGTGGTCTTAAATGATGAGACTATTATTAATTCAAGGACATCACAGTAACAGTTGATTACGGGAAACCGAAGTGACACAAAGAATCCAGGCTACTATTATCATTCATGGCTGACTCAAAAATGGGGCAAAAACTGAAATTGTGCAAGTACTTGACCTTTTTATTTTCAACTGCAATATTTTCTTTGGAAATGAAGTATTTTACCCATCATTTCTGCTCTCTTCAGACCACCTCCGCTCCCTTCTTATGTCATGCAGAGGAAAAAAACAACCACCAAACCAACTAAGAAAAAGGTAATATAACGATAAAATTCCACCACTGTGATTATTTTCTTCATATATTTGTCTGTTTAGGTAATCTCTTAGATTTTCTTTTTTTTTTTTTTTCAAACCCCACTCTGCAGCATACTTAAGATAAAAGAAGCTTTCCATTGTATGAAAAATGTGTATTTTCTTTTTCAATAATACCCTATTCCTCTGCATAAAAATTTATATTCACTTGTGCAACAGACCTTACACCTATCTTTCATCAGAACAATCCAACTTGTACACTGAAGAAAGGTCCAAAATTTCCATTTTTGTGTGCTCAAAAACTGCCAAGGGCTAAGGCTACTATATTCAAATCCATTGGAATATGCTTGTCAATTTCAGAGGAGTCAAATCAGTTTTTATGATATCCTAAGTGCAATGAAATGGTGCCTGCTAACAGAGAAAATGTACCAATTGAATGCATAGTATAAAATCAATTTTTAACAAACCCGATGCTGAAGGAGTAGCTATATTATTAGAAATGTTTAGCAGAAACCAACTACATCAGCATTACTGCTACAAATTTTAAGACCACGTTTCTTTCTGCTAGTCCTCCTACAACAATGGGGGATTCAATGCTCCATGGCATTGCCAAACTTGAAGAGTACAGCACGTAGCTCTCCTTTCCTCACTCGCCTGGAAGCAAGCCCCAGGAGAAACTGGGTGCTCAGCTGTCCACCATGATCCACACCCCAGGCACTGTGATGCCCAAATTAAGCAAAGAAAGGATTACACTGAAAAAAAGAAAAACCAAACCAAACCAAAACCATCAGAGACCAAAGTGCATCAGCATGGTATTGAATTTTGATTCAATGAACAGTCCTTAATGCCAATTGAAGCTTCAGTTAGAGATTACAAAAAATAGGCATCAGCACCAACAGTAGTTGAAAAAACAGGGATCTTGGTTGGGAATCAGAGTTGGTGAGTCATCATGTTTTCTTCCCTTTCTTCTGAGGGTAAGGACTTGTCTAATGGACATGCAAGTAGCAGAGCTCACCTGAATCATAGCCCATAGTGGTTATAAGCAGAAGAGTACCTCATGTTAGAAACCCGGTAGGAACTTGGGCTCTAAGGAGTTTACCAGTGTAAGCAGTTTTCTAAGTGCTGAGAGACTGGTCCAGTACACTGACACTGATTAGAGATGGGGGGCAAAGAAGCATATCCTAATAAATTCTGCTGTTTGTAATATTAATAGACCATGAGTGAGGTTTTAAAAACACATGATAGAATCATAGAATCATTAATGTTGAAAAAGACCTCCAAGATCATCGAGTCCAACATTTGACCAAACACCACCTTGTCAACTAAAACATAGCACCGAGTGCCACATCCAGTTGTTTCTTGAATACTTCCAGGCATGGTGACTCCATCACCTTCCTGGGCAGCCTGTTCCAATGCCTAACCACCCTTTCAGAGAAAAAATTCTTCCTGATGTCCAACCTGAACCTCACCTGGTGCAGCTTGAGGCCATTTCCTCTTGTTGCATGGGAGAAGATATCATGACGCCCACCTGGCTACAGCCTACTTTTCATGTAGTTGTAGAGAGCAATAAAGTCTTCCCTGAGCCTCCTTTTCTCCAGACTAAACAACCCCAGCTTCCTCAGCTGCTCCTCACAGAGTTTGTTCTCTAGACCCTTCACCAGCTCTGTTGCCCTTCTCTGGACTCGCTCCAACACCTTTGTGTCTTTTTTGTAGTGAGGGGCCCAGAACCGAAGACCGGACTCGAGGTGCAGCCTCACCAGTGCTGAACACAGGATGATGATCACTGCACTGGTCCTGCTGGCCACACTATTCCTGATACAGGCCAGGATGCCATTGGCCTTCTTGGCCCCCTGGGCACACTGCTGGCTCATGTTCAGCTGGCTGTTGACCATCACCTCCAGGTCCTTTTCCAATGGGCAGCTTTCCAGCCACTCTTACCCCAGCCTTTAGTGCTGCATGGCATTGCTATGACTCAAGTGCAGGACTCAGAACATCACTTTATTGAACCTCATCCATCCAGCCTGTTCAGATCCATCTGCAGAGCCTTCCTACTCTCCAGCAGATCAACACTCCTGCCTAACTTAATGTCATCCCTGAACATGCTGAGGGTGCACTTTTCCCTTGTTCATATCATTGATAGATATTAAACAGAACTGCTCCCAATACTGCCTTGGGGGACCCCACTAGTGACAGGCTACCAAGTGGATGCAGCACCATTCATCACCACTCTCTGGGTCTGACCATCCATTGAGTTTTTAACCCAGGGAAAAGTGTACCTGTCCAAGACATGGGCTGCCAGTTTCTCCAGAAGAATGTTGTGGGAGACTGCATCAAAGGCTTTACTGAAGTTCAGGTGAACAACATTCACAGCCTTTCCCTCATCCACTAGGCAGATCACCTGGTCTTAAAAGGATATCAGGTTGGTCAGACAGAACATGCCTTTCCTAAACCTGTGCTGGCTGGGCCTGATCCCCTGTACAAGCCATGTGACTGCACTCAGGATAATCAGTTCCATAATTTTCCCAGCACTGAGGTCAGGCTGACAGGCCTGTAGTTCACTAGATCCTCCTTCTGACCCCTCTTGTAGATAAGCATCACATCAGCCAACCTCCAGTCATCCGGGACCTCCCCAGTTAACCATTGTGATAACTGATGATAAATGACGGAGAATGGCTTGGTGAGCTCTTCTGCCAGTTTCCTCAGTACCCTCAGACCATCCCATGCCCTCGTCTTTTGAGTGTCTAATTGGCACAACAGGTCACTACAGGTCACTAACAACTTCTTCCTGCATTGTAGGGGATCAATTCTGCTCCCCATCCCTGTCTATCAGCTCAGGATGCTGGTTGCCCTGAGGATAACCAGTCTTTCTGATAATGACTAATGCAAAGAAGACGTTAAATATCTCAGCCTTTTCCCCGTTCTTGGTAACAATGTTCCCCCCACCCAAATGCAATAATGGATGGAGCTTTTCCTTGGCCCTCCTTTTGTTGTTAATGTATTTATAAAAACATTTTTTATTATCTTTTACAGCAGTGGCCAGATTGAGTTCTAGCTGAGGTTTTGCATTTCTGATTTTTCTCTACATGACCAAACGACATCCCTGTACTATTCCTGAGTTGTCCGCACCTTCTTCCAAAGGTGATAAACTCTCCTTTTTCCCCTGAGTTCCAGCAAAAGCCCCCTGTTCAGCCAGGCCAGTCTTCTTTCCCACCAGCTCATCTTTTGGCATATAGAGACAACCTGATCCTGAACCATTAAAATTTCTTTCTTAAAGTATGCTCAGCCTTCCCGGGCCCTTTGTTATTATGGACAGTTTCTTAAGGGAAAGTCTGATAAGATTTAAGCAAAGTCAGCATTTGTGATATGTATTTTTACCTACAGGACAGCAAGTTAAGGTAGTAGGAATGTGGATTACCTCCATTAAAAACTCACAGAACATTATACTTTTTCTATCTCACAGTGTAGCGCCATTGCTGTGTCACAAAGCTAAATAGCCAAATGAATCTGAGATTCTTCTAAAGGATGAACACACAAAAGAAACAACAGAATTTGCTCCCCTGGGGAGATCAGTGACAAACTAGTGCTGGTGTCCACCTGTCAAACATGTGGGCCAGGAGTTGGACTCAATGATCCTTGTGGGTCCCTTCCAATTCAGCATATTCTGATTCTGTGATTCTGTAAAATGTTCCTCCTGTTTCCTAATCCTTAAACTGCAGCATCTCATGGACTACTTCAAAAATTTTGGCTTCAACAGTATGTAACAATTCCATGTGATACTACAGCAATAGTATGGTCAGTCTTCAAAACAAACAGACAAAAAAAAAGCCTGAATTACAAAACGGGACTAATATATTACACTATAGAGAAGAATTTATCATTATCAAAGTATTCAATAATACATTATCTATTAGTTCAGTTATAAAATAAATACCATATAATGACAAGTTAAATACAACATTATATTATTACAAGATAAGGGCATGATTAATTCAGTATTCTAAATCTATGCGATAATTACCTCTGAAATGGCTCAAATAATTACACTACAAACAACAGAAACATTTACCTAGTCAGCCCCCATGAGATAATTGCATTCTTCTTACTTGAGTTTTTCATGTGAAGTTACCAACAAAAATATCAGGCAAGTGAAGGGAAAAGGGTTTTTTCCTCTCCTTAAGATTTAAAGTCACTTGGCTTCCAAGGGCAGATTTGCTTTTCCAAGTAAGTAGTAAAGTGGAGCTCTACCATTGTGTTATACATTTCCATTTGGTCAGTCATCTATTACGATGCCAGTTCTAATTGACAAAGGAAATAGACCAAAACCTGCTCGAACGACCATTTAATTAGCTACCATACCAATTATAAACAACACTTCACCCACCTTCGATCAACTGACAGAAGTAGTAATGATAAATTATAGAGTAAGTGTAAATAAAGTGTTTTTAATTAGTGTAATTAATCACTTCACACATTCTCTGCTCATTTGGGTAACAGTTGAAAGAAAGCACTAGCAAAACTCCTTTAATGTCCTTTAAACATTCATTTATAGAGTTAATAGGTTGGGGCGCCTCACATCCCAGAGAGAGGAACCACCTCCTAACTCTTAGTATATCCTAATTAAGGACTTCAAATACCAAAAAGTCATCACTTATTGTTTCTTCTGCCTCTCAGGTCATTTAGTTTGAGTGCAAAATATTGATTCCTACCCTACAACCTACTTTTTTTGTTAGTTCATTAAAGTGTCTGTACTCCTAGTAAGCAGTCACTAACCCCTCCTAAAGCTGTTCTATTTGTTGCTCAGTTTTGCAAAGGAATGGATGATTAAAAAAAGATGTAATAAAATAAAAAGTCAGGGCAGCTATCTGTAAAGTGGTCAGTCAGTTTCTGAGTGTTTAACTGTATTTGGGATGCTGGGAGAATCCAGGAACCAGACTGAAAGAACAACAAAACTAGAGATACTTTTGATGGTAACCTGTCAGTGTCCTTCCACAGTGTTTGACATTAAAGATGTGATGATAGTTAATGACAAGGTGCATGGACCTATTCCTAATGGTACTAAATTCTTTGGCATCTCACTGGTACAGCCTGTTTTCTAAGCCCTGCTCCCAGAATTAAGCTGCTCTGTCTGGGACCAGGAGTAAACTTTCTCTCCAAATTGGAAGGGTAAAGAGCATTTGTTTGTCTGTTTTAAACCCCTCTGTTACACCATGGCCTACTTTTGAGGTAATCTGAAACGTTCTTTGAAGAAACTCTCCCTTGCTAAGACGATTTAGGATGGTTTTGGAAAGCAGAGAAATTGAGGGAGAAGAAGGGAAGCCCTGCAAGTACCACAGGGGGTGTCAAGAAGCAGCCACACACGTACAGACCTTCCCCATTTTCTAGTTGTGAAAAATGCGAGGTGGAAAGGCAGAAGTAGTGGAGGCAGGGAGCAATGAGGAAAATCCCTGTGAACTAGTTGAGAGAGCTTTGTGACTGTCATAAAAAGAAGACATTTTCCTAATTATAGACAGTAAAAGGAGAGATTAAACCACAGCAAAACTTAAGATCTGCAGTTGAAAACAAATCTTGTCAGCTACAACTGGTCATACAGATTCTGTAGGAAAAGAAGGGCTTTTGAGAGAACTGTTAGCCAGAGCTCAAACAGAAGATAACAAGTAGTTATACTATAACAATAGTCATAAGCATTGCCTCCATTCTCCCTCCAAATTCGGGACTAGTACTAGAATAGTGCTAAGAAAATATTTCAACATCTACCTTCTAGGAGATATTAAATATTAAAGATATCAGTAGCTTTATATTATAAGAAAAAAAATGCCAAGGCTGCAATACAGCAAAGGAATTCTATACCCTAATAATGAAGACAGTTCAGGAGGAAAAAAAGGCAGGGGATTGGGGACCAAATGCATACTTAAAATGAAGAAATAAATACTTTAAATTTTAAATCACAAACAGCTCCCTTGTTATGAACAAAATACATCTCTTTAGATGAGAAGCAGCAATTCTTAAATGAGCACACTGAAAACAAACTTGTTTTACAAAAAAGGGAAGTGATTTACATGCAATGCCATGCTCTACCCACATTAAGAGGGCTGTGTTCTACCTACAAATACAGAAAAGGGCTTTAGTACTGCTATTGAACCTATTCTTAGGTACTGGAAAATAGGATTTGGTGGAATGCATTTGCAAGTGTGGAATAAGTTCATTCTCATCCAAGAATTCTATAAATTATATATATCTGGAGAAATGATGTAAAAACTAGGTTGATACCATTATGTAAGTGAACAATACAAGGATATCCCTTCTAACTCTCCTTCTGACCTAATTACTATTGGAAAGAAAGATGAAGAACACTTTATTTCAAGAGTAAGTGAACTGGGAATAGAAACTAGTTTCATTAGATTCTGATTATCTTATGCCTTTTTTACACAAGATATAACTTGTGGCATTTTTGTAAGAAGAAAAAAGAGATGTTTTCTAGGATTTGAAATAATAAATCTCTACTCCAAGGGACAGCAAAGCAACATTAATGTCCAGAAGAAGTAGCAGAAAAACTTAAGACCTGAATGGCATAGAAAAAAAAAAAAAGGCTGCATTCAACCCCAACAGTAAATAGTTCTTTTTTGATCACTGAAAGATTTATTTTCTTTTTTATCTCATGGAATAAGGTAACATAGCAATGCCTAAGCAATCCTGAAATAATATGGTAACTTCAATGTTAACTACTCCAACAGTGTGTTTTGCTTTCTATACCATATCACACATAGCATTACTCCAGATGTTTGTATGAAATGTAAAACCAGCCAGACCTTCTTTCATAAGCAATACTTGGCAATGTTTGACAGTAAGAAAAGATCTCTAGTTCCATTACTAATGAGAGAAATTACTGAACATGCTAGAGAAAAATGGACCAAAATACATGCACTGAGCAAGAATAGATTTATACATATATAAATCAGAATACAGAAGTTGCCCTGGTCTTTGGGGTTTGTTTTTTATTTTTTTTGTTTGTTTGTTGATTGTTTGTTTTGGTTTTTTTTTATTTTTTTAATTTTTTTAATTTTTAATTTTTTTTAATTTTTGATTGTTTTGTTTTGGTGGTGGTTTTTTTTTTGATAGATAAGCTATCTTAAATTTTGATTAAAACCAAGGATAACCTAGTACTATGATTTTTTCATTGACCCCAAGATTAAACAACCTCTTTTGTAGAAGATTAATCATATTTTATTCAATCACTTGTTAAACCCTGCAGATATTGAAATCACATAGTCTCTGAAAGAGATAATTTATCACTGGCCATTAGGATGATGTGGTTTACAGGAGTAACAGACAGACACAACACAAGACCAAGATGGGCAGCAAGGATAACAACTAAATTACATTTCTGCATTACAGAGGTCACAAAGAGGAAAAATAGTATCCTCTAGTCTTTCTGATGGTGACCTTGCTACTTCTGAGAAACTCTGCAACTCTAGGAGTAGCAGAACACTTCACTGTAACAGAAGTTTGCTTCTATTAAAAGATCAGAGTGTGGAACCACAGGACAACAGTATCTAAGCACGGCTCCTGGATGGGATTAGATATGTTTCTGAATGTGACCACAAGAAGAAATTTGCATGCAGGAGGAAGCAACTGCATGCAGCAACATAGACAGGAAGATCCAGCTCAGAAGGAACTGCCATGTTTCCATTTGGAAAACACTGATTTTTGGCATTAAAAATTGTTATTTTTTAATTTGTGTTTTCATTGTCAGTCAACCATTTTTCAAAGAATAACTACATTTAAAATGGAGTGTGAGTTTTGTTTACATAAGAAAATTCCAAACATGTAAATTAAGAACATATTTTGCATTACTGAATCCTATTTTTTGAAGTATTTTATACCTGTGAAGATCAACTGTTAATGTCAGGTGTTTCTAGTCACCCTCTGTGCCTAGTACAGCCTAAAATTGCTATCAATAGCATTAAACTAACGTGTTCCCTTTTTATCACTAGGAAATAAAATCAGATGGTTATAGACATCAAACAAACATGATGCACATAGAAGGTGAATGCATTATCAGAAATAAAAAAAATTAGATGAATCTTGTCTGATAGACCTAAATTAGACTTGGAAAAAAAAAAGTGCTCAACAGCTTCTGATTATAAAAGCCCATAAAACTACTCACCAGATATGTGGATCTAATACAAAAGACATCAGCAGATCTATTATGCTATTATGTTGTTCTATAAACTTAACTACTAGCACAAAACAGGTTTCATCTTCTTGTATGAGGTAGAACTCCATTTTACTCTGACCTTTGACAGGTTTAAGTCCCAAATCTTTTCTGTCCACAAAAGTAAATTACTATTTGGTCTCTGAGGTGAGCCAGTTCAGAATGTGCTTAGCACTACCTCAGAAGTCAATTAAAAAGTAAGTCAAAAAGGTCAAAATTTTATTACAATCTTTTTCATCCGCCTAAACCTTCTCTGCCATAAACCAGAAAGTGCATCCTTCTGCTTCTGCTTTCTCTCTCTGTGTCCACAAATGTGCCCCACTCTCTGCTCTCGCATTATCCTCAGAAAATGAATTTCTCCTTTTATAAGGCCAGAATGGAAAAAAATGGAGGTAACTCCCTACTCTGCATTATCAGAGAAGTCACAAAAATCCTACTTAATTGAAAGCTATGTAAACTGCATAGCAGTAGTGTAGCACAAAAAAAAAAAAAAACACAACAAATCCAAATCCATACCTGCCAAAATTTTCTGTGCCATGTACATCACATTACACAGACTAACAAGCCAACTACCTCTTTTTCAAGGCTGCATCTACATATTGCTTATGCTCACAAGCTGGCATCAGCAGACCCCAGAACAATGCAGCTCTTGGCACTTCTGATTGTGCCAAGTATGCAGTGACTGGCATGCCACTAAGGCATGAGTAGGGTGAGTAGTTTATCAGTCTCTTGTAAGGATGTGGGTGCATTTGTTTCCTGGACTGTACTACAGGCACAATATTTACTGATGTTCTTCTGCGCTGTAGGTTCAAATGCCAAAAGCATTTCTTTGTTCTGCTCCTACAGATGCTACTATAAGACACTGTCATCCTGCAGTGGATGAGGGAACACCTGGTTGCCTGTGCAGAATTTGTGTTTGACATAGACTAAGCATTACAAGCTGATCACTACTCCTATCCATCTTTGATGTTGCTACTAATTGTTCCTGCTTTCCTGGTCTTGACTCTCATCTTTCCATTTCCCCTCTCCATATATGTTTTACCTGCTGTTACTGCTCCTGTCAATTTGAGATTCACATTTTGTACTACAGTACTAAAGCTAGATTTAGTACTAGTGGGGGGGTTGTTTTCCTTAAGCAAGGATTTTAAGTCAGTTGCACAGCATTAAATGACACCAGGTACCAAAATCAGATTCATCTCAGGACAAGTGAAGTCAGAGATATGAAGTAATAATGTGGTTATCAGTATGGAAAAGTGTGCTTCATCTTACAGACATAAGCAGATATAAGGAAACTCCAAGAAACTCCATGTTACAGGTCACAGCACACTGAAACAAAAATTCAGCCTGTAGGCTGCTGTGCAGAAATGGAGGTAAATTAGAAATCACTTGTTTGCAATGTTCTCATAGTGTTAATCCTGGACTTCCAACATGACACACCAATGCATAATCTGGATTTGCTTCAAGTTAATGTGAAAGCATGTGAAAAGTCAGGATAGCAAGGCCACTTATACACAGAAAATGGTGGGTTTGGGCTTTTTTTGCCTCTGAGGATGAACGATCATCTCTTTTGGGGGCAAGACACTGAGGCCTTATTTCATAATGTGTGAAAACATAAAAGACAAAGGAAGAAGATAAAAGAAATGATGGAAATTGAAACAAGAAAGGAAGCAAAAGACAAGGATGTGATAAGACAGAAATGGGTGGTTTAGAGAAAGATACAGCAGTAAGACAAGGTAAGAGAGCACAGTAAGGGAGAAGGATGGATATTAAGATGGTGTGGGTGTCTCCATCTGGGGATTCCTTCCTGAGGAAAGGAAATTGCAAGAGGGAGCCTGCAGAAGTTTGGGTCCAACAGTAAGGGCATGTTCTGGGCCATCACTTTTTGAACAGCAGTTCTGCCAGTGGCTTCTAGTGCTTTCTCCCTAAGGAACCTATAAACCTGCCCAGACACCTTACCAATCTACAGAAGGGCTACAGAAGAATTGAGATGATTGAAGCCCTGCACAGGTGGGTGCCCACAGCAACTTCTGTGCCACCCCTGAGGAACCAGAAAAAGCATAAACTGCTTCCCTGAATAATGATGATTCCTTCAGCCATCACCAGGCTTCTTTCCTGCAGCAACCACATATGAAATTGAAGACAGGCAGTGAACAAAAGAGTAATAAAATCAGCTAGACCTGAGTCACAGTCCCCAATACTCCACTGTCAGAAATTCACAGTGGGCCATGGCTGACAAAATAAATACCAAAGTCTGTCAGGAATCCTGGTGGTGAAAGCCCATACTGTGACTCTGCTCCTAAGTTTGACTCTCTGCAGTGGTCTCCTCCTGCCTGCATAAGTGAAGAGACCATAAAGGAAAACTTCACTTATGTTCTTAAAGTGAGAACATGGACATGAATTTACTAGGATGTGATATGTCAGCAACAAAGATGTGCCTGTTTTATCTGGCCCTTACCATCCTGATACCTGTAAGAGCAGAAGTGGTGGAGTACTGAATGACAGTGTTTGAGCTATTTCTTTTCATCTGGTGCTATTCTCAATGTCTTTGAACTCTGCCTCTGACAGAGGATGAAAACAATAAAATCCAAGCTTAGGATGCTTAGCGTTGATGGAGCATTTCCTAAGGCATCACTGGCTGTAAACACGGATGCTGAGATGTAAGAGGTGGCTCTCAGGATCACTAGAGCCTGCTTCATTTTATCAAATCTTAATATCTTTGTGGGGTTTAGCAATGAATCTACAGAAATTTTTCATGGCCAGCTATTTTATAAAGACATCCACCTCCTTCTGAGGACTGCCCCTGGAAGCAGGTCTTGGTGTTTGCAATTAGCCAGTGGCTATTAAAATTTTAAATTACTTAATAATTATTTCACGCTCACACTTAGGGCGACTAGGGACAGAACGGGGAGTTGGGTAAAGGAAACAACATTTTATTCCCATTTCTCAGAAATCTACATGTTTAACTACTACTTCAAAAGACTGAACTTGACTCAGTTGAGAATTTTTGTACAACTTTATCTATGAGAACATACAATGAATAACTGTAAGACTACCCTTTAGAAAGATTTGCCCCATTACAAATTGGGCAAAGATGATTTTGAAACCCCAAAGTTTTGAAGCCAAGATTGGCAAAAAAACTTGGATTAGAAGAGATGAATGGAATAAGGAGAGGCATCCAAAATGTCCAACTATAAATATTTAACCTAAATATATTGCAATACTAACAGAAGTTTCCGCAAAAAAATCAAAATTTCCTCAGACTTCAGACTTCATACTCTGAGAGATTTATTTGGAGCTATGAACTGCTGAGTCAGACAACTGCCAGGTTTGCATTAATGCAGCAGATAGAAAGATAGTGTAACCCATGTTATGCATTTCTGCCACTCCTACTCCAAAGACTCCAATCCTGAAATAAAAGGGGCATGCACACTTCCTAGGTATTTTTCGGTTCTGAAACATACTTAAAGAGCACATGATTTTATTATTGTGTATGTTTACCAAGAGATCCCAGGAGAACACCTCCTTTGTGTGCACAAAGAATGACTCAGCTGGATAGCCCTGGCTCTCAGAGCAGATAATCAAATGGAAATAACTTCATCTATCAAAAAATTGTGAGGTCCACTGATGCCAAATTTCATCTCATTGAGCATGTCAGCCATCTGACAGGTGGCAATTTCATAAAACAAGAGCTATAGGATGGAAAACATAAACACACATCCTTTTACACATTCATTGTGTAAATAGTGCCTTTTTCTTTCAATCCATTTTTAGTATCTATGAATAAAGCAGCTGATAAAGGCTGAAAATCATAAAGGTTGAACAAGAAGTGCTCTTTCAAACTGGGACATCTGCTTTCATGCTGCGTAAGGAGGATCTCTCTTATTACAAAAAATTGCTGAAACAAAAATGAATTAAGAGAATAAAATAAGATTTAGCCTATCTTTTTAGCCTCAGAATTAGACAGGTTATTTATGTGAAAACTATATCTGTCAATGCAACATCTACATATAAGTGCATATGATAAAAATAATCTGTTCTTGCAACATAAATCATTCTTCAGAAGAAAAAAAATGAACATCTAAATAAATGGTACTGCTACCTACTTGTGCTGCATTTGGGGCAAATGACTAAAAGAGTAAATATGTTGTGGGATTGAGTCCCTGCTTTTTCTTCCCCAGAAGGACTTAGACATCCTTAAGTGCCTGCAATTCTGTCAATATGTAGCCTCAGTGCACTATGAAATGGCCTTAGCCAAGAAGACAGTAATATTAAATCTACATTGTATTTATTCCCTTACCAATGTGCTGGATTCTGCAATTAATCCTGAGCACCAGGACAACAGGGTTAAAGATATAAATAAAAATATATCCAGAAAATGTGGGGAAAAAAATTTGTCTGGAGTACTGAAAATGTTGGACAGGAAAAACTGCAATTCTAATATAAACCCACTTGTTTTTTAATTGAAATTTAACATGTAGCATTTAAAAAATATCAAGATATTTAGGAGAATGATCCAAGAGGCTTTTTGATACATGTCAATTAGAACTCTTGTTGCTGCAGTCTGTGTTATTGATTCAGAGAGCAAAAAAGGAGGGTTGTCACATGAAGTGATTAAGCAAGTAAAAAACAGTGAAATGATTCTGTTTCAGTTAGAAACGTAAACAACAAAAGCTTCATAAATCTGTCCCATAATCCTTTTAAGACTGGTCTTATGCTCACCTTGTGGAAGATGAAGCAAAGGAAAAAGCATGAAAGATTTAAGTATAGATGCCTTAAATTAAAATTAGAGACTTCTGGACTAGCAGACATTTGAGCTTGTGGTTTAAGTTAGGAAAAAAGTGTCAGTGGATTTACTCAATAATCTCAGCAGTCCATCCTTTTGCTAATGCCATGACAGAGGAAAAAACCATTGCCTGTCTCCATCACTGTAGCCTGTAAGGATTCGATAGAGACTGTAAGGACTCAGCATGTTCTGCAAGGATTCAGTGAGCTTCAGCTAATTATCATCTCAGAAATTGTTTTGATGATAGCATTGTGACAGTCCTCTAATGAGACACTGTAATGACCTACAGAGGAACTAGTAGAAGGGAAAGAAATATAGAACCAATATTTTCCTCTCATTCCATGTTTATCTTACACTACCCATCTCTAAAATGCAAATTTACAAACATTGGCAGGAAAAGGTAGTTTGGTCTTAAGACTTGCTTAGAGGACTGCAGTTTCTCTGTATTACATAGGATGGACCTCTAGGGGCCTCAGGAAATTCATCAGGACCTTTCCCACTTATCTGCAGGCCAGACTGAACCTTATCAAAGCTTAAAGACAAATGTTCTCAGCAACCACCCTTCTTCACTCAAACAGTTGTATATCTGTGTTTACTCTCCTTCCTTCCATGCAGCTTTCTACCTTTTCACTTGTTCTTACATATGGGGGGGGACGAATGAAAAAAAAAAAAAAAAAACCACCAAAAAAAAAACAAAAACAAAAACAAAAAAAAAAAACCAAAAAAACCCCCAAAAGGAGGTGCATTAACTAGGTCATAAAAGGAATGGATCTGAAGTAGTTGTGTGATTTGAGACAGTGGTGCAGTGTTGGGAAGGGGAGAAAAAAATCTCTTGCTTCCTTTATCCCACATTTTTCCAAGATTTCTAATCTGAAATATTAATTTTTGGTCTCTACAATGCATACTCAGCCCTTGAACAGTCTTATTTTCACGTCTTTCCCCACTAAAATAAACAATTCTGCCATGACAATACCTTTCCTGAGCTACAGCCACTGTCTGAAACATCCTGGGTGTTATCTCTGTCCTGAACTAAAGTTTGTTCCTCTGTATGTTTCCTTGCCCAGTGATTTCAGGTCCTACACTTACTGTGCATTCCCATCCCTATTCCATGACTCATCTCCAGTGTCTTATATGTGATTACCTTGGCTCTCACGTCCCTGGTCTTTCCCTGATCCTATTTCAAGTGACAGCTACTTATCTTCATTTGTGGAAAAGCAGTATTTTCGAGTTCCCATTAGAGAGACATAATGGTGGAAGGAAGAAATATCTTCAGAGAGGAGCAGCCAGCCATGCTGGGTGTTACAGCAATGTAGAGCAAGGAGGAGAATCGATCGAGCGCCCTCGCAGTAACACTGAGGAACCAGGCTGGTCCCTAGGACACACTGTAGCGAATGGCTACTGACACTAGCAGCAGCCTGTACATGCCCACCCTCGGGGGCTGAGGGTATGTGTGGACCACTGTAGTTCTGCTGATGACATCCCTGCAAACACTTAGGACAAACTGAACTCCCCTCTGATGCCACAAAAACTATGTCATGTTTGATGTAAACTGGAGTGACACAATCTTGACAGATCTAGAGCTACATAAAGAGAAATCTCTGCAGTACGGGGAACTGGACCACTGAGGTGTAGGTTCATGTCTTAAGTCAGATGCAGCTCCTTGACAAAATTCTGGAAGTTTCCTGACTTTTCGTCTGTCACTTGTAACTGGAAATACATAGTTTGGGGCAGACAATTTATACTGAGTTGAGACAGAAGAAAGAGATGGGCAACAGTGTAGGAGCTCCCCTCAGCTGGATATAACCTTGTCCCAGGGTCAGCAAAACCACAGGAAGCTTGTATGAGAGCTCGCAGCAGTCACGAATCTGCCTGTCTGATAGTAATTTTAATCCAGTGATCACTCTGCTTTCATTTCACCAAATTAACAAGAGCTTTATATATTTAAGGTTTTTTACATTTGCTGATTCACTTTCAGTAAAGATAATTAGCGAGCATCTGTACTAGCAATACAGAACCCCTCCTGTGTAAGCCCCTTTCATGTGACTTGTCCCATTTGCCTTTTTTTCATGGCTTTTATTTGCTACTAAAGGAATAGCACATGTGAAGTGATGTTGAGATTTAGAGTATTATAGCAGCTGACTGCTACGTGATGACTTTTTAAAGCTAGGTCTGAGAAAATCAGAGTGCATGAAACCAAAGCGTAAAGATTCTGACTACAGACACACTAATCCTCTACAGAGGCAGAGCTACTGATTGATTAACTCATTAGACTAAATGCACACTAGTCTAGATATTCAGAAAAAGAAGCTGTGGTCACATCCCTGGGCAGGCTTTCATGTGATGATTTAAAAAATCTGCTTCAACTAGACTAGAACTGCCATGGCAGGCTGGAATGCTCTCCTCAGAGTCAGTCTTGTTACTTAAAATACAGCTTTGCAGTCAAACTGCAAAGAAGTAAACATAACTAAAATTGTCAAGTTAGGAGCTCAAAAGTTATGAAATGCCAGACTAAGTTTCCTTTTCTGAATTATCCCTCTTCCCCTCCTTTCTTGTCTTACAGACAGTGCACAAAATGCAAAACTATTCAGTGTTTTGTAGCTGCCTCATTTTTTACTGCATGACCTCAGGCCTCCATTGAAAAATGTCCAATACAAATTAAAAAAAACCCAGCATCCTGGTGGATTATTCTGTGACACAACATTTACTTCAGATGCATCACAAATAACAATTTTTGGAATACATGTAAAGTGAGACATCTCTATAGACTTCATTTCCTATTTGGAGATTGACAGGATTAAGAACAAAGGTGTCTATGAAATACAAATGCTGTGTGTGAGACATTTTCAGAGAGAACTTTAAATTTCCTTTTGTATCACACTTCTTTTTTTTTGTTACTGTGCTTCCACAGTGTTCTGCTCTGTTTGTTCTCAGCACACCTAACTGGGAACACCCAGAACGAAGTATTAGTAGAAGATACCTTTAATGTTTTCACAACTATAACATGAAGAATTTAGGACATGAAGGAGAGACACAAATTTTAAGTAATTACAAGATTTTTGTTTTCATTGAACATGTGTGTTCTGCTCATTGCTTAGAGAAGTCAGAAGCACTCTCCCCTCAGCTTTGGGGTAAATGAAGCATGGACAGAAAATGTACAAAATAGGGCATGATAATAATTGTTTTATAATGCAGTCATAAGAAATTTGAATTATGGTTTACAGAAAGCCTTGACTTTGGTACTTTTGACTTTGCAAACACAATAACATTTTAACTGTCTGATGTGTTTGTGGTATTTTACTCTAAATTGAAAAAAGACCCCCAAAACAGAAAGAAAATCCAGTATATGACATCCTAATTGTATTTATTAGTGATTAGCAGAGATGCAATTGTTAGCTTTGGCATATAGATCTGATGCTTAATTAAAACCATGAACAGCAAATAGCAATCTAGTTTCATTACAAGTTGTGCCCGAAGCAGAGGAATATAGGGCACTATGACAAAAGGCTTCACAGATATTTCCTGACAATGAAAACCAAACTTGCAGCTCTTTGGGGGGAAGCCTGCTCCCTTGTGAGCATGTGCTCCTGCCTGTTCTCTCCAAACTTATGTTTCTTAGAGACAGCTACCGTCCTGTCCATAATGCTATCAGTTTTTCCTTTTCTCAACTGTCATTCTCATCACTCTATGTTTCCTCTCTTTCCACCTAACTCCCAATCCCATGAACAAATCATTCAGCCAGGCAAACTCAGCTTTCAACATTCTGTCTGGACCTCCTTCTTCAACAAACCTCAGTTCCTCCCCTGCTGATGCCCTGCACAATCCATCTCTGTTGCTCCTCTTCTCCATCACTGTTTTCCATTTGCTCATGTTCTTTATTGTTCTTCCTATCTATCTACATTCCTAGTTGTGTCTTAGCTTCTTGTGATACTCTCAAGAAATTTCTTTAGTACTAGTTTTTTTCACATACCCAGACTTCAGTCCATGTACTGTTTTCATCTTTCCCTAAGATTTTTTTCTTAGTTTCCATCTCTTCAGCCAGTTTCCCAAACAAGATAGCCCCTCTCTGCTTCCAATCTCCTCTATTGTCATCTAGCCAGTTTCATTTTTCTATCATAGAATCACATTTTGAAGGCAATCCTTATCATTCTAATCTGTTCGTTTTTCCTCACCCATGAATGAAGAAAAAACAGGGCTTACATTGCTTCATAATGTTTTCCCAATTTTGTTCAGATCAAGTAACATCTTCACAGATGTCAATCACACAGACTGTGTTCAGATCAAGCAACACTGTAACAAAAGTTTTAGTGACATTGTTGGCCCAGAAATCTTATGCGCATGAGAAGTGAAAAATTTTCTACTGTCCCAGGATTGTCAGCTGTGAATTTTACTGCAAATCTTGTTTTAAAAGAATGAAAAATATTCTGACAAATTAGAATTCTGCATCCAATGCAAAATATCTTCCTTCTGTCACCTGACTACTACATTGCAGGTGATGACTTGTCATTGCTAGAGATGGTTTGCAGAAGGTGGATGTCACATTTCATCAGCCTTTCCAGATGAAGGGGAGATTATCCACTTTGATTTCAAGAAAACTGAATTTGGGCAGCCACCTCAAAAGATGTGACTCAGTCAGAAGGTACTAGGCGCAGGGGATCAACTGAGCAGTGAAGGAGATGTAGAGCAATACCAGAGAAAACTGAAAAGCCAAGCCAGTGTCAGGAGCTGCAGTGGGAGTGAAGTGAAAATGGATATATACTTTGGCAGATAGGAACAGAGTACAAGATAGGAGACTGAGGAAAAGGAAAGAAATTAGGGAAGTAACCTGCTTTTTCATCATCTAGTGCTATACCAGATAACAGATCTGTTAACACCTTGGAAAACTTTGTCTCAGTGTGACTCAGGAGCACAAGTGTTGGTAGACATTGTCTCTACAAATATGTTGAGTGGCAAGTCCCTAGTTCACTTTTGTTGTTGTTTAGCCTTGATTCACTTCCCCAGTGACTGGTCCTAGCCAAGAACCTATTGCATAATTCTGCAAACAGTATGGCTGGTAAACGACCAGTGAGCCAACCTTTGAGAAAAGACTTCAGCTTTGCTACAGCTGCCATTCTGTGCATCATCTTAAAAAAGTTCATCTATCTGTGTACCCACTAGAAAATTTTAGTCTTAAGGAGTATCAGGTACCTGACCAAGTGGTTACCATGAGACATCAGAATTTCTAACAGCCACACACTATTTTTCTTTTTATTACTTTTGCACAATCAAAAACTGCTGCTTGAAAGTTGCTTTTACGGTGGTGATGCTTAAGTTTTGCAACTTGACCTTACAGTACAGTACAGGAACATTATAACTAGAAAATATTTTCCTTAAAATATACTCCATGCAGTTTGTTTTGTTTTGTTTTGTTTTGTTTGTTTGTTTGTGTTTTTTCCTGAAAAATTAGCAGCAAGATTCCCTCCATTACAAACAAACCCAAAAATTAACTTGCAAATGCAAAGAAGCAATTTACCTGCTCACAACTACATTGCCTTCTGCCAATATAAGAAAATAATCAAGAAAAACACTAAAAGACATGCATTCAGTTTTAAAGCATGAAATTTTCTAGAACACATACTTCTAGCAACTTACTTTCACTGGCTGAATAGTCCTGTGGATCAAGGATCCCTGACTCCTGCAGTGATCTAATACATGAGTCCACCAGCTCCAGACCAGTGGTGAGTTCATCTTCTATATCCTTCTGACCATCTGTGATAAAATTAATAACATGAAAATGTCAAAGAAGAGCAAAAGATAAAACCAGTTACAAGACAAATGGTAAAACCAGTGATATGTGACTAAGCATTCACAGTTGATAAAGGACTAGAGATGACAGCAAGATCACACATTCAGAGGAGGCTGGCCATACTGAAAACTATGCCATCCTTTTGAAAACAAAATGAGAAAGTTCAGGTCTAATCTTAAGAAAACTAGAGACACATTTAGCAATGCCTCCTCTCAAAACTCTATGTTAGTTTCAGTATTCTTTTTGTCAACCATAACATCTTTTTACAAATTTTGCCAGCTTTTAAGTAGAGTTTTTACAAACTAGCAATGAAAAAAACCCACATGCAAACAACAAAAAAACCTCACATAAATAAATGGGTTTTCCACTCCATCTTATTCAGGAAAAAATGATCATTCTGGGAGAGAATATATGCAATACATATATGTAGCTAAGTACATTACCTTGCGTTTGCCAGTGAAACTGCTCTTCTGTTGAACTGAAATAAGAAAAACAAAAGTTTTAACTTTTAATTAAATGATTCTGTAGTGTGCCATGAATATTCAGATATAAATCTATTCTGAAGGAACTGATTTAATAAAAGAACTGACTTAATAATAAACAACATACTTAAAATACGTAATTTTACATATTTTTTAATGAATGACTTGCACAGCATTCACTCAGCAGGAGGGAAGAATCTTTACTTCTTAATCAAGAAATTTAAAACATATATATAGAAAATGCCCTCTTGGTCTTGATAGACAAACTACACTATTTCAAAGCAAAAACATGAACATACTTAGCTTTTTTGGATCCTTCCATTTGTCTGATTCTCCATTTTTATAAAGAAAACTATAAATTGCTTTCTCAAGTGAATAGTTACATGTGATTTCTAAAAGAAGTTATGATTCCTGGTTCTACTGATGATTATGTGCATTTTTATATTATTCAAATATCCAGCTAAGTTAATTCAATTGGCCTACACAAGAGAGTAAATTTAGATGTGTTTGTGCTTCTATGTACAACCACTTAAGCAACAGAAGGTCTTAATTTCAATATAATGAGCATGCACACTAGAGGATTGGTTAGGTAGGGTTTTTTTAATATAAAATGAATGATATATTCAAATGAATGATACAATGAATTATATATTCAATTAGGCAATGAGTACACTTTCCTCAAAGTTGTGTTCTGTTCATGCTTCAATATAGGTCTTTCTCACGTGCCAAGAATACAAAAGGACTGAAGTTACTCAATACTAACCATTCTTTTGATAACAGTGAGCTGATTATTACAGCAGTGATCAAAACATTTTTCTGTACGTTTTACAAGATATTTACAGGGGAGAACAAAATTAACTGTCACATCCATCGGTTAAAAAAACAAAGACTGAAATTATTTTAACTTTTCAAACAACTATATTTATTTCTTTCTGAGGTTGAGAATAAATGCTCTTTTTAATGAGTAATTGGATTTAAATCTTGAATTGTTTTCCCTTTTCCCAACAGATGATGGACCTCTTATGAATATGTGAGTATATCTCCTAGTATCTATGTTCTGAACAGTAATAATGTAAATGAAATTAAATGCTTCTTTTTGGAGATCTAGTTTTACAGTATAGAACTTGTGTTAATTAATTATCAGATTTGATAGTGCTAAAACAGAGAATAATTACCTAATACACATAAAATAGTTCTAAAAGGATTTTTAATTTCTAGGTGAAATCATAAGTGCTAACCTGACAAATTCATATCTATTAATCATCCTCAATTTCCAAATACCTACGATCTCTGGTTTATAGTGACTCACTGTAGTGAGATTTCATAGATTAAGAAGATAGTCCTTCAAGGAGACAGTCAACTAAAATGCTTGAAATTCAAGTCCACTGAAGTTAACAGTATTGAAGATAAACATTGTCAGAGTCCGCTGACAAAAAAATAATAACTGCAAAGTTACTGGAATAAATTACTTTAATTTAAATTACCTTTTGAAATAGTGGGTGGTGGAGACTACAGACAGTGGCTCTTTTTGAAATAACACAATTTTAAATTCCTTTTGCTTGATTTTCAAAATCACTAAATAACTGCAGCTTCAGCTGACAAACTGGTACTTGAGAGTGATCTTCCTTTCTGTAATTACCATAATCCATAACAAGTAATATATTACTTTCCACTATACAGTCCCTCTTCCAGTATCCAGATTTCTATGTGATAGATATCACCTCAACAAAAAGAAAAAAAGTGTAATATCTCAGGTGGCATTCTGTCTGGCAGAATGAATTACTAAATGTTGCTGGCAAGAACACACTGATATAAAAGCCTATGCCACCTTATCCAAATCAGCAAGAAAAGAAAATCAAGTCTGTGCATAAAGAGTGAATTATCATTTCCAAGAATTCCAGCTTAGCCCTTTTTAAGCAGTAAACTTGTACAAAATGTAACTAAGTTCATTATGTTCAATGAATCACTTGTGGTAAATTAGTAGTAATCCCTAATATCACTTGTCTGACTTCCATAGGAACATTGTAATATATTCATATTAATCTTAGGATTGCAATAAATTTTTACTACATTTTGGCTTTTCAAGTTTTAATTACAAAATCACAGAATATGCTGAATTGGAAGGGACCCCATAAAGCATACTCATGCTTCTCCTCACCACTACTGTAATGGTCTTTTAATAAATAATGTAACTCTTATAGTCAAGGTAACAGATCTACCACCAAAACTTTTATCCAAATGCTACCTTCTTGGTATATGTAGAATATGAAACAGGCTGCCAAGGGAAGTGGTGGAGTGACCATCCCCAGAGGTATTTAAAAGATGTGTAGACGTGGCACCTGGGAATATGGTTTAGTGGTGAACTTGGCAGAGCTAGGTTGATGGTTGGACTCAATGACCATAAAGGTTTTTCCAACGTAAAAGATTCTACGATTCCCTATTAAAATTGTATTTGCTCCTATAAGGATATCAATATATTCTGGTATGAAAAGAGTGCTATTTTCCCTAGCTAAATTCATGATCTTTAGCTTTTGAACAATCCAGTATAGTTGCATACTAAGCTGCCATTTCTTGGTTACAAACCAATGCCTCACCCTTGCAGAGAAACATCTAAAGGGTTTGCCTAGAAAAACTTTATTAGAATTTGCCACAGTTTAAATTTATATACTTTGCTTTTTTATATTGTTTACTTTTTTTTTTCCTTTTTTAACTGAGCTTTTCCTGCTTTTGGCCTGAAAAATATTCTTGAGTGAAGCAACCCGACGTGTCTGTGCAGGGAGCCTTTAAGCTGTCACACAACTGTGCCAAATCTGCTCGAGTGAATAAAAGGGTGCACTTTTTTGTCCTTTCCTTTTAGGTGTCTTCCAGCTTCACAAGAGATCAGTACAACTGACTATGCATTCCCATCAAATACATCAAAAGATAAAAAATAATAATTAACAGAAGTACTCTCCTAATAAATTTTTCAGCAAAAAGTTTTTTGATTCATAGTTTTTCTAAAGGAAAAGTTTTAAATTCATTATCAACCACTTTTCTGCATATTCCTATGCCTCATTATATCAGTTTGCAAACTCTAGCATCTTTGACTGAAGAAGCTGAGCAATTAAATACTTAAACAAGATGTTCTGAAGTATGGAAACCTGGACCCACCTTAAGAGTTTGAGGAGGGAATTTTAACCAGAATTACACTAGTTTAGTATTAGAAAATACTAGCATAAAATATTAATGAGTTGAGAACTCAAACAAGTAGAATTATTACTTCCCTTAATTCAAAACCAGAAGAATAATTATGATTTATTTGCTGTATTCTTCCTTTGTTATTGGTAAGCATTACATCCTGTATCTACTTCAAATGTTTTAGGTACAAATAAGACTAACATTCTACTTAATTCTATTTGAGTGATATAAAGAATCCTCCATCATGATTCAACTACGCAAAACTTGATTCTTCTATACTTACATTGTCTTTGTAAAAAAAGATGTATTGAAGAAAAATCCCAGGGAAGCAGAATGATTTAAGAATGAGAAGATAATGCTAAAAACCAACCAACCAACCAAAACACTTGACTAAACAAAAAAGAATATTATTACATGTTTAGTTCTTGGTGTTAACGTTGAAGCTAATGAACCTGTCTTCTGTAAGGATGCACTACACTTTGCCTAAAGCTTTACCTTAAATAACCACCAATGCAACAAAATATTCCAGTAAAAGTTGGTTTACCTCCCTAGGCAAGAATGAGCAAAGTAAACATCCACAGACTGGTCATCTTGATTCTGGCTGAACTCCTATGTTCCCATTTCTGCATGCATGTAATAAAAGCAGCAAAGTAGTGAGAACCCTCTATGTGTGATGTTGCACATTAGGAGGGTGAAAGGCAAATGAGCACAGCATGCTGCAGGGAGCTCGTTTTGGGGAGCATCACTTGGGGAGCTCTACCTGCCTCTGCACAGCCAGGAAACATCAGAAACACAAAGCATTGCAAAAATGCAGAGTTTCTGTAGCCAACAAAGGATGTCTGATTACTACCAGCATCTATTTACATCAAGTTTATCCCCTTTCAGGCACGAAAAAGAAGTCCCAGAAAAATCCCCACCTGAACTACAGTATGTCTATAAACAATCAACAAATCAGGTTTTAGGGAGCCTTCATTATTTTTTCCTGCACCTCAAGTTAAAAAAGCATGGTAAGATGGGCTCTGTGGAGACAGCCAGCACCAGCAGAACAAGATGAGCTACAAAAGACCATCAAACACCTCTCTCCACAATTTACAGGAGTCAAAAGTAGTTTTGGTGGCATACACTTGGTGTTCCAAGTGACACTAAAATACTGCTTTCCCGGACCATGCTCACCAGCCACATTTCTATAAAAATAACGAGAATCCTCATGGGAGATAACCCAGAGGTGGGGAATGCTGTTGAGTACTTTGGCAGAGGAAAAGCTGCCTGAGACATTCTCAGACAGCATTGCCATAGGGCCTATACAAACACCCAAGGATTTACTTTCAAAGCAGGTGCTGGGGAGCAGCAAGGGCACTTTGGACTCAGCTGAACTCCTAGGAGTTGGGAGTGTGCCTGTGCCACTGGCAGTAGGAACAATGGTGGGGCAAAGGTAAGTTACACCAAACCCCCAGCCCAACGTACGCATTTTTGCACCCTACCTGGTCACAGCAGTACTTGCAGTATCGTTTGGGTTTAGTTTTAGACATTACACGTTCTAATGTGAGACCTGACCCCCTTTAGATGAATGCCTTGATAGTTTCAGAACCATTCAGTGCAAGGAGGTTCACCACACTGTACACACTCCTACCATAATATTTATTATGCAGCCTGTAGAAATTCTTTTTTTTTTAATCCCATGCACCAGTATACATCAGTGCACATACACAGTGGGTCATATCATTAGGTTATTCAAGTCCTCTGCCTTACTGCTCCTCAGAAAAACACCACAGCAAGGAAACCGTTTTTGCTAGGAAGGGATGTAAGTCTTCTTTTATTCACTGTCTCTGGCACACCCCTTAGTTTATCACAGAGTCTGCACACAGGCTGCCAGGGCAAATTCACACTTTTATATTCCTTTAATTATCCAAGAAATGTTTGTGTGCCTCTCCTTTGTGTGCATTCAGTTTACAGTTATCATTCATTTTTTGAGAAAGTGTTACAGCTATCTGCTACAATGAAAAATATATCTTTTTATTGTTTTCTAAAACAATGAAATTATATCTAAAATAATTAATGAAATTATATCTAACACTACTGTAGAAAAGGTATGAAAGGATTTTATGAGGACTTTTATCAGCACATGATCTTTTCAATTATTTCTACAACGGAGCCACACAAACATTGCTGTATATAATTACAGGCAGATACTGGCTCGCTGATTTTTAAATTGTTTTTCTGGTTGTGGAAGGTGAAAGAAAAAAGATTCAGAAGCATTTCACAAAAAGCAAGGCGGTTGAGAAATTAATATTCCATCTAAAGCAAAGGAGAAACAGATTTTAAATCAGTGGTACACTTCAGGTTATCTGCAAAATAGTAAACAACTTTTAGTATCAACTATGTGGCAGAGAAAAAAGAAACAAACAACCTAAGAATATATTTTACATTAAATAATCCCATGCAAAAGTACCAACCCTTAAATAAATTACCATAGGAAAAAAAAAACCTCAAGAGCAACTTTTTGTTTGTGGCCAACTTAAATTCATTTAAAAATCTCTGACTTTGGTAGTCACTTCCTTCACTTCTGTCAATGTGACATGCTAACTTCTCTCCAATATTTAATAGTACTCTATTAGTCAGCTGCGGTATCAACTTGGCTACCCTATCAAGAAGTCCTTTTGATGTTTCAACAAACCCCATCCAATCCCCTCAATGATCCTGAAAAATGTAAAAAAAATATCCAACAAACCAAAATAAAGAAACAATATACCCACATATTTTACTGATGACTGCTCTTTTGTACCTTGTGAACTTCAAACCGACTTTTAAAATGATGACGATGTTCTTAGCTGTAGATGCCAGAAAACCGTTCAGATGGTTAATTCCCACGTTTATTAGAAAAGCCTCGCTTCAAGTTCCTATGGGGAAGGAGAACTGCCTAATTGTTTTCCCCGACAAATTATTGTTATTCCCTAGGTTTTAAAAAATCAATAGCAGAACTTTGTGGCTATGCTATGAAAGTTTTTTACTTCTTTTCAATGATGCAGGGAAATATTTGCAGCCAAATTTCCAGATAAGTCTCAAATCAATGCTTTCATCTGCATTTAATACTTGCAGAAATTTACAGACAAGATTTTTCCTTTAAAAACAGGTTTTAAACTCCTCCAGTCCTATTTATATTCAATTTCCCTACACTGATTGTGCTTAATAAAACTATTCTATTTCTTCTTATTTAAATGTGATTTAAAGTTCAGGTGCTACACCACTAAGAGCATTATTTAAGCATGGAGCATGCACTGAAAGCCAGCAGCAGTCTTGCATTCCACAAAGTCACTGCTCAAGTACTTGCAGTGGGGGTAGCAAAGGCTGTTACTTAATGGACAGAGTATAACACAGTCTGTTTCCCTGTAGTTTTTGACCATTCCTCCTGAAATGGTCTACAATAGTATCAATTATACTAAATTTTATTTTGTTACTGAATTCAATTCACACAGACCAACCCCCCCAACCCATTTACTTTAGTTTTGAATGAACTTAGCCACCTAGAGACAGAACACTTGCTACTTAGCTTCCAGTACCAGCCAGTTTCCTTTAGCTTCAGTTCTGCAGACAGTTATTGGTGTAACAGTGAACACAGAGAATCTTTTCACAGTGGAAGCCTGTGAAGCTTTACTGTTCCAAGGAAAAGAATTTGCAGGGCAACATGTATATGGTGTATTTTATTTAACTTTAAACTTGGAAGCAATAACAGCATTAAGGAAACAAGTACTATGTGATTGCCCTGTTCTCAATCTTCTCTTGATGTCCATTTCATGCCCCTATGTATTCTGGACAGGATACTGGGCTAGATGGACTCCAGTTCTGAATCAATACAATCATTCTTTTATTTTTATTTAGAGAAGCTAATATCAAACCAAATTACTTAGTTTCGTAATTTCCCATTATTAATTAATTAAAAAAAGGATATTGGTACAGAAAAAGAAGGAATTAGCTCAAGGCTGGATTTCTGCTAATAATGTTAGTTCTTTCTGTTTGCTTCAAACCTATTTTTATTTGAGAACAGAGCTCATTTCCAAAAATGAGCTCCTATACAGGAGCACATTAGGAATAGAATTAAAGAATTTCAGTTTCAAAGGACATACAAAGACCATTGAGTCCATCTGCCCAACCACTTTAAGGTTGACCAAAGGCACTGTTCAAATGCCTCTTAAAACCCTGACAGGCTTGGGGCATTGACCACTTCTCTAGGAGCCTGTTCCACTGGTTGACCACCAAAATGCTGGTTAAAAAATGCTTCTTGATGCCCAGTCTGAATCTCCCCGGCTGCAGCTTTGAACTGTTCCCAGGTGTCCTATCACTGGATCCCAGGCAGAAACACTCAGTACTTCCCTCTCCCCTCAGGAAGCTGCAGAGAGCAATGAGATTGCTGCCCAGCCTCCTTTAAATTTTAAATTTTGACACTTCTCCACGGTATAGGAGTTTTGATAGCAGTGTACTATGATATTCCTTCTGTCTCGGTGCTAGTATTTGGATCTGATCCAAACCAAACAAGTGCCTAAAATGGTATCTGGAAAGAACTTAAGTGCTCAATAAATGAATCAGAAATAGCAAATTAGAGAAATCAATAATGGAGAGGTAGAATCCTCTCTGCTTTGAGGCAACTGAGCAGTCTGCTGCCTAAATCCCAGCACAGTCTATCACTACCCATAAAACAGTTCTTCAAGCATGCCTTATTGACAGCATTGCACAGAAAGTATGATCATGGTCGTCATGCTTTAAAGAAAACAGTACTGAAAACACCCTGAAAGATAAAATGAGGTCTACTTTCTTCTTTCTCTCCTCCCTCTTACCCCAACAGCTCAGCTATTAAAGCACTTGTGCACAATGTGATAGAACTAGATATAAAAAAATATTCACTTGCATGATATAAAAGCAGTATCTAAGTTGAATGTAACCATCAGGCTATTCCCTGTCTTTCCTGTTGAAACCTCAATCCTGTATAGAAAATAACGCAGTATTTTAGGTAAGAAACTCCATTATAAAAGACACCACCACAGTTACCTTCTCTTCACATCAAGTTTTGAAAGATTTCTTCAGAGAAAGAGTACGGACAGTAGCACTCATATAAGGAAAGGCAGTTTCCCAGCGGAGCAGAAAAAGCTACTGAAGATCAGGGGCTGAGAGTGAATTTCATGTAAGGTACCTTAAACAAACTGGCCAGCTTTCTGACTTTGAGTAAGAAACATTCAGTGAATTGAGATTGATTCTTTTTCAAGGCACATAGTTCCCTATGCATTATATTACCACTACAGGAACTTAACCCAACCCATGAAGACAGTCACCTAAAAATAAGCATTACAACACACCTTTTCAGTATCTGTTTGGTTCTGGTCTTTAGTACCATAACATTAATTTCCAAATAAATATGGCAAAATATAAATGAAATTCCTTTAAGGAAACCCACTTCTGTACATGAATATTGCAATAGTTCCTCCTGGGATAGCTAACTGCTAGAGCAGGTAATAAAACACATTAGGAACATGAAGCTCCTCATCTTCTCAATACCAACAAACTGCACAAGGGTACTCCTTCAGCAGAAGACTTAAGCCTTAACATGGAGATCAAGCCAAGCACCACATGCTGACCATTGTTTTAGGTAAATTATGTAAAGTACAATCACATTTTTATATGACTATTTCAGCTACAGTATTTGTTCTGTGTTGTCCCTGGTAACTAATAGAAAGTGATTTCTCTGGGTTTTGAGGGGATGATTCATTTTAAATTCAGCATTTCCTTAGGGAAATAATGCAGACAGAAGCCAGACAGCCTCTATCTTGAAGAAAGCGTATTCCATGCAGGAAATTCCCAATACACACACACAAAGCCTGTCTTTCTGTGAAATCACACATCACAGCCCTTCCCAGTTCTTCTCCTCTACAGACTCTTCACATTAGCTTTACTCACCTCCTTCCAAGAAACCCCCCTTCACAGGGCTCTTCACCTTCGCCTCTTTCCATGTAAACAATTCTCTCCTTTTCTTTCCATTCCTTCTCCCCCCTACAGAAAAAAATACAGAGCCAGGATGTTTCTTCTTTCTACTTAGCTGATGGTTTTGCTACTTCGTTTCCTGCAGCTTATGCCAGTTGGGGCCAGATGCAAACTCCTACTGTGCCTCCATAGTGGCGCAAAGTCCTCCATATAACTGAGAATATTCTTAACATCAATATATTGTCTGAATTTTGACAATTGACATATCATGCAAGAGATTGCATGATAGTCACCTATACCTTATATGTATGTTGTCTTTTATTTCTGCATTCTTCACCAGATGTGTGGACATGAAACATGGTCACAAAACAGGAGTAGATTCTGCAGGAAGCAGGAAAGATTTTGTTGATCATTTTAATGGGAGGATTAAGTAAACGATTTGAGGTGTACACTTAAAAAGCTGGGTTTCATAGATGTTCAACAGACTATTTAAAAGATTATTTTCTGTTGAGAGGAAGGAGGAATAATCATAGGATAACTTAGGTTTGAATGACTTCTGGTATCATTTGGTCTGGTCCCCACTTAAAGCTGGGCTAACTTCAGAATTTATTTAGTTAATTCTCTTTTTTTAAGAGAGAAAATAAAATCTGATAGAAGATGAAATTAGAAGAGTTTGGTGAATTTAGAGGAGACAATCGAAGTCTGAGAAGGGAGCACTGGCTTCCTTTTGTGGCTTTTATAATGTTGCAAGGCTAAAAACTGGGAGAAAAAGAAATAATCAGGGGAAGCTCACAGGTGGGACAAGAACAAACAAGTTCATACTAGTCATTGAAATTTTTGCTGGAACTTAAAAAAATGTATTGAAACATCACAGAAACAGTCAATCCCCAGTCCCATCCAATTTGAGCTGAGGTGGCAAAACTATACTTGTTCTGCTCTTAGAAGGTTGTTTGGTAAGTTTATTAGAAAGAGCTGATGTTAATTCCAGTTTTGAGGAACTGGACTGCAGCTCAGGATGGTGCCTCCAGTTCTGTATTTGAAATAACCTTAATCTTTGATGCTGATGACTTGGAAATTGTTACAGAGTAGTATACACACAACTGCATAAATTAATAACTGATACCACCAGAAACACCAGGCAATACAGAAACACAGGTTTGCTAGAAGCAGTACCAAGAATCATGTAAGCAAGAAATGATAAGTGTTAAATTTACATTTCAGTGCATGAACATAAAGGCAGCAGAAAATTACTTCATAACCTAAACAGTTAGAAGAATGTAAAGGTAATTGGGCCTGTTAGGTGGGTGCTAAGCAGCTGGATCAACCCATGAACAATTGCTATTGATTTATGATTATAACTATGGGAGTGAAATTTCTTATTTGTAAACTGTCTGTTTGCATACAGAGTTGACAAATTATCCAAGTAACTAAAATGGCACATGGTAATAACAGCTATTTAGCTATATGGATCACCTTTAATCACACGTTTATTACTGAAAATGACTAAAGTTATATTAATGTGAGCTGACAAAAAACAAACATAACCTTTAGACAGATTTGGAGCTTTGCTGTAAGCAGATTCTTTTTATTCTGGCTTTTTCCACCACTAAGGCTCAGAGGGGAAAATGAGACTCAGATCCCTATGAAAATAATATTACTTCCATTATTCATTGCCTACCAGAAGAAATACAACACAGGAGACATTACATATGTAAAACCAGGTTCATAGGTCAGACATTTGGTAAAGACAGATGTAAGAAATACATTATATTTTTTAAATTGTGTGCAGGCATTAAAGAGAATATTCCTAAAGAGTAAAAGGATATCTTTGTAGAATTTTGAAGAAAATATCTTCCAGATATCATACTAGTAATACTGAAAGCAATAATATTTTTAATCATCTTTATTAGAAGATTACAATACAAAATGTTGGGAAAGTTACTTGATAACCAAATCAATAATTTCAAATTGTTTTGTTAACAAAAGGATGAACTCACCTTTCTACTTAAATAGAGACACCCAGAACATGAAGTTTCACAAGATAAATATTGAATCTTTTAATCTTGATATATGTACATAATCCACACATTTCAATACCGAATTAAAACCTGGCAAGAGAACTTTGTGATTTTCCGATCCTTTGTGTACCTATGTGTACCTAAAGGTCTGCCAGCCAGGTAAACCATGAAGAGCTGCACTAGTAGCAAGAGTTTAACAAGCGCTCAGTCAGCTTTGGAAGTTCTACTCACAACTTCTTTGTTCTGTTTGGCTTTTCTATAACCTATCTATTGCTCAGTGTCTGCATATTGAAGCAAGTATCAAATTCCATTACCATACAGCTGATTTTGCTACAGATGAATGGCAGACTTTTTCCTAAAACTTGCTGCCTGTTTGGGGCAATCTCAACAGTACTCATGAATAACAAAAGCACACATGTGAACTTCCAGATTATTATTCCTTTAAGCTGCCAAAAAGACCATCTTTCTCCCCAAAAACTTGAGAGACCAAAGCAGAGAGTAAATGGGACAAGTAGTGAAAGCTGCTTGTTACCGAATTATTGCAAAATTTTCCAATGCAAATGTGTCCCTAATGTACTAGAAGAGTGACTTTAAAAATATTACAAGTTCTCATGTTGTGTTTAGGAAGAGGATGTGTTGGGGAATGCAGGAGGCTTAGCTACATGCTTTTATCCCTTGTAAAAATTTAAGAGACAAGTTAGTCTGTGTCCTAGTTAGAACGGCTGGGACCAATTCATCACTGGATGGGTGTAACCCAAAACTGCGTATTCTATAGCCTTCCATGCCATTTCCCAAAAACTGTTATCATTAGAGGCCTGCGAGGTCGGAAGATGTTCCTGTCCTCATACCCTTTTATGGAATTCCCCGCTCTGATACCCTTTTATGGAATTCCCCTCTCTGAGGGAAGGACTGAGCATCCTCATACCCTTTCATGGAATTCCCCGCTTTGAGGGAGGGACTGAGCACTCCCGCCTGAACTGGAGAATATATAAACTGGGAGTTTCGGAACCTTTCCACCACTCGTGGGATCCAGAGGAAGACTGCAGACCACCGCTCTCAACCAGACTGAGACCACCACCCTCAACTGGACTGCAATCACCACTTCTGACCAGACTGCAGCAGCTCTCCCACCAGCAGGTTTTTCCCCTCTCCCTTTACTTTGGACTTGGGGGGGGGGCCCAAGGAACACCACTCTTTGTTCATACCCCAGGGTGCTGGGTTATACATTTGGGGTTTGTGGGTTAAAACCAATTGTCTGTCTGTATAATTGTACTTATTGTATTATTTTAATAAATTGTTATTCTGACTTATAATCTCTCTTTTGAGTTGAGTTCATTTCCCCTGCTGGTTAACTTTTAAACCAGCACAGTCTGTCACTTAAGGCACCACTAAGAATAGAAGAATTCAACTGCTGAGATAGCTTACTTGTGAAAACCAAATTCTACGTACTGCAATCTCAAAGCACTTCAAATTAGAAAAGTTGTAACACTCTAAAGTGTTAAGATCGGGCAGTGATCCTCATTCTGCTCAAGGGGCCATCTAGTACTTTCTGGAGGGGCTGCATAATTATGCAGAAAAATGTTAAACTGTATTAGGTTAAATAAAAGCACTAATTTTCTCTGCTGACTCTGCTGAAAAAGCAGACAAGGGAAATGAAACACAGATCTCAAGTAACTACTGAGCTTTACATTGGCAGATACAATCCTTTAAAAGTCCTTTATTTTGGTGAAAAGGTTGCTGAACCATAGGAATATTGAGTTCTTGGCCACCTATGCAAATCCCTCTCTAGGATGCCTCAACATCACTTGTTCAAAACAATTCATTAAAATTCTTTCTTTCCCATGCCTGGTAGGTCCAGAATTCAGTTAGTTTTCACTACAGCTCATGCCACTAAGTAATACTTTTCTCTTTGTGCCCATCCTAATCACATGTTCTGTGATCAGAAATATTACATATATATAAAATAAAAGTTATCAGCTTTGCATGTATTTCAGCTTTCTTTTCTCTATTTACACTAAACGAAATTTTGAAGGGCTCTCAACTGAGTTATCCTATCATTTAACTAACTCTGCAGCCTCTTTCTCTTCAAATATCTTAATCTAGGTTTAAAAGCTGATTGTAAAATTAAGAATTTTATATTACTTCTTCAGTGCATCTTGGAAACAGTCCAATCAAAAAGCTAAATCTGTTCTCACTGGCAAAACATAGCTAATATGAAAAGTGAGGAAACGGATTTTTTTTTTTTGTCCCTGAATATGAATCACATAAAATCTGTTCTGGATTTAACAAAATTAATTTCTCACAGTATAGAAATGCTAAAGCTCATGGTTGAAAACAATAAGTTTGCTTAAGAAAACAATGATTTTGTGGCCATTTGAGGAAGAACAGTATTTGCAAGTGAGCTTAAGGGCAGTCAGTGTCAAAAGCAGAGACATCCCTATCATGCAGCAAAAACTCCTACTCAAAGCAGGGTCAATGAGCCCTAGCCGTGAGGTATTACTAGTTTTCAATTGTTAAAACTGTATTCAGATCATAATGGTTTTTTGATTTTAAAGAATACAATGAGATGCAAAAACCTTATAAAGAAAACATGAAAAGACCCACTGCTAAACAAAATTTTGAGAATCCCAATTTCAACAATTTTTTGTACTGAACAGTATAGTTCAACTAAACACTGTACAGGACAACTGGATAATTTTGACTTCAATACCCACCAGCTTTGCAGTTAGGATGGATTGGAATAGAAGTGATCTACACAGAGAAAAACATTATATCTGCCCTGTTTTCAATAAGAATGGTGTTCTTCTCAGGAATCATGGTTAAGGAGAATTTGCATACTACAGTATTCTCTACATCTCATGATTCACTATATCATCCCCAGTCCAAAACTGAAGTAAACAGCGGTAATCACAGATTTTGTTATTCTATCAAGCTGGGGCTGGCAATTTCTAAACAGACATTACAAAGTAATGCAATTACTTAAGAAAGCAGGAAAAAATCAAAGCCAACCGCAACTCAAGCCTAGGCTGACTTCCAGAGGTAAAAATTTGCTAATAAATCAAATTGAAATAGTTGAAAGGAAAAGAAGTAAATGCACTTGATTTTATTAAGATGTCATGCAGCACATAATTTCTTTCACAGAGTAAAAAAGGAAAAGTAGATCTAACATATCTGGAATTCCATCGGGCATTTAACCCATTATCACATGACATTGCCAAGTTAATAGCTTCCAAACAAAAGTGAGAAACAGTATAAGATTTGAACATTGGGCATAAAAAAGGCCAGACAAGAGACAACTGGTGGTGTTAAACTGAAGCTAAGCAAGAGGGAAACAATGCAGAATTAGTCAAAAATCAGTCTTGGGGGAATACAGTTTTTCAGAGCAGCATGCAAGACAAATTTAGCCAGTTTAAAAATGAGGCAAGATCAGTACCTGAAACGTATTAAAGAAGTTTTCCACTATCAGATAAGATTGGACTTTTTATTTCTCAGGTTAATTCCAGCCTCATCTTACCATGAAGTGGCTTTAATTTTGTTTCAGGAGACTGAAAACTGTCTTCATTCTCCTTGTGCAAGTACTTTTTTTTTTTCATAATTAAAAAAAAAAGAAATTGCTTTTGACCAGGTCACTAAAAAAAGTAGAAATTTTGAAAATACTTTATAGTCATCTATAAAATAGAATTTATAATAACAATACAACTTCAATTACTCATAAATAGGTCTTTAATTAACTTTTCCATAATATGCTGCCAATAATATAGTCAAATGGAGAGATGTTGAGGAAAGGTTTACTACAATTACCACTACATGCATAAAACACTAAGTTAAAGCATTATTTGGTCCAGTATATTTGTTAATTTCTATTTCACATGGAAACTTTTTCTGTAACTGAAAGAGAAAAAAATAGGATAGCAAAAGAGTAGACACAAAGTTACATTAGAAACATAGTCATTTGTTGCCATAAGCACCACAGTATATGAACATGTTCCATCTGCACATTACAACATATTTTCATCTTTCAAGATGACAAATACAAGTCAGTTTTAATTTCGGATTCCAGGCTTCAAGGAAAATAAATGCCTCTAGTCTCAGAAAAAGCAGCTCTTCATCTATGCATATATACATACATGTATACATGCACAGAGGTACATAGACATAGCATTGACCCATTTGAGTAAAACAGTAGCATCATAAAACAGACCTTACAGATAATCTAGTTCCAACCCCCCTGCTATGAGCAGGGACACCTTCCCCTAGACTGAGTTGCTCAGAGCTCCATCCACACTGGCCTTGAACACTTCAAGGGATGGGGCCTCCATAGCTTCTCTTGACAACCTGTTCCAGTGCCTCACCACCCCCACAGTAAAGAATTTCCTCCTAACAACTAATTTAAATCTCCTGTCTTTTAGTTTAAAACCATACCCCCTTGTAGTGTCACTATCTGCCCATTTAAAAAGTTGCTCTCCCTTTTTTTATAAGCTCCCTTTAAGTACTGAAAGGCTGCAAGGAGTACTTGAAAATCATGTATCTATGTATTAATCTTTATATTAAATCTAATGTTATATATGTATATATTTAAGAGCCTGAAACAAAATTTGGCATTTATAAACATTCAAATGATTTCTTAACATATTTATTTACAAAAGTTGGTATTTTAGTCATCATGATGTTGATATTTTGTAGCTATTCATAAAGATTCTATCTAAAACTAAATACTACTAGGCAAATTGCATGTGAAGTTTAGGTGAGGCACACTAATTGCGGCTAAAAGTTTTATGTCCTATTTTTCATAAGTCACTGTTTTCACCACTGACAGAATAATTTACAAACAGTATTTTGCAGCACTATAAGTCCAAAACACCTTTAATGTTTCCATATTACATGTACACACTGCCTTCTCAAGATTCACATGTACTATGAAGTCTACTTCACACTAGCAGAAGCACTTTCAAGAATTAATGTATAATTAAAATAGCCTGCACAAGAATACAGGTTCCACTCCATCACTGAGTAACTCCCCTATGTGCCAGGTCAGTGCCAGGCAGTTGCAGACAGAGCTGGAGACACTGATAAGAGGTGAGCTCCATGTGACAGCCAGCACCCTCACCTGCCTTGTTAACAGGTGACCTGGTGCTGGGCAGAATCCAAAAATACCAAAGCGCATGAGTGAGCATATCATCTGTAGTAGGGAAGAAGGATCATGGATTTCCCAGTATATCTACATGAGGAAAAATTCCTCTATGGCAGATGGTGTTTGTAGAAATGGTGGCTTGACTGCCTAGTAAATTCCTGTCCACCCCAATCCAAAACAATAGGGTCCTCTGACAGAATTGCAATGTTGCTGCTAACTGCAGCTGTACTCAAAGAGCTATATTTCGGAAAACATTTAACATGAGTTATTTGGGGTTATTTTAGATTTTTTTCTGGTTCCTTTTTTTTTCAGAACTATTTTCCCCTCATCCCACCTCTTGCCTATTACAAAAAGCATTAACTGAACTTATGATGAGACCAAGCACACTGGAATCTCAAATACTATTTATCCAATGAATAAATATATTTATCACAAAAAAATTAATGCATCCTTTTATTTCTTCCTAAACAGATTTTAGGTTCAGATTTTACTCAAATCAGTAGGAGTTGAAGAAGGTAGATTACTACACAAGTGAGGTCGTCCATAAAACATGATCGTAAAAATATTGATATATTAGGTAACTTGAATCCAAATACATGAAGCAGGTATATTTTGAGTATGTCAGTACTTACATTAGACACATAAATTTGACTTCTGTATACTTAGAGTCAATGCAGCTTGGAAAAAACAGGTGGCCTGTTCTGGCTTGTACAGCGTGCTCAGAACTACTGTCAGCGTCCTCCTAAACAGGACATCATAAATAAGAAGGCCTGGTTGCATTTAAAATCCAGCCTCAAACTCTATTGCAGACAGGAAAAAATGAAGGTGAATATAACCTCCATTTTTGCTCTGAAATTGTGAAAATACAACCTGAAATCTCTGGGTCAACAGAAACAGCAGGCCATGATACCATCTTCTCAAGGTTGAACTACGTTTTCAGTGATATATTTAAAAGGAAAGGGTTCTTTCAACTTCTTCAGCAGAGGGCAACAGGACACATGTGGCATCACCTGAAAAGCAACTGAAACTTGTGACAACAAGCCTACCTTCACTGCAATTCACTCTTTAGAGCTCTGACACAAGGTATGCATGTGACAGATAGGGCAACCTTTCTCTCAGCTGCAGAAGAACAATCTGCCAAGCACAGACATGTCATTACTTAAAGTGAAGGGCTATCTGACATAAAATGGCCACCTTCACTTTCTTCCTTCAAGCCCTTTATAAGTTTATATCTGAGCAAAGAATAACCTAAGACTTCTGGGGAAAAAAAATTAAATTCATTCCTTGTCAGTCTATAACTTGCTCAGGACATTTGGCATAGTTACTATGTGTGGTAAATTCAACTTTATGGGGGTAGCAGACCTCACAGTTATTCTCAAGTTTTCACTTTCTTCCACAGGCTCAAGCTTATCTGTTAACACAAATGAATTTGTGACCTATTATCCTATGAAAGCCTTGACCATCTGAGTGAGTCCGTAAAAAGCCCTCACCTATGATGATAGGGATTATACTCGCCCTGAATTCACCCTTCTTTCTCTCCATATCCCCAATTGCCCTAGTCCTATTTTACATCTTAAATGCCCCTGGCAGGAATCTCCAACTGTCAGCTTCCATATTGCTCTACTGCAGTGCATGTTACCTGTATCTCAACTAACTGCATCAGAACCATCAGCCAAGGGTGACCACAGCACAGATATTCCACTATTGCCAATACTTTTCTTAGCCTATCACATTTACTTCAAATAAATTTCCATTTCCTTCCTGTTCAGTGACAAACTGAATGTGGATAAAATGTTCTGCATTGGATTGTCAAACAGTAGTGCTTTCCCCACTTGTATGAACTTTTCTCAGGCAAATAGAGCAACAAAGGGTCAGCACAACTTTATTGGTCCCACTTGTAACATATGAACTAGCAGCTGGTCAACTTGCCAGCCATACTCTTTGACTACGAAAGTCACAGGCTACTAAACCTACCAGACAACTATTTTCCCTACAAATTGGTCACATCTATGTAGCAAGTTCTAGACGTACTTACATGAGGAAAAATATTTGAATAATTCTAAAAGACTAGAATATAGTGCAATCAGTAGCTAAGAGGTTTATTTTGGTTTCATTTATTGATTTATTTAATTTATGAAGCTACCATCACTGCATACATCACAGTATGAATAACATTTAAAATTAATTTCACCTTATAAACATTCTAGGAATAAACAACTTTTTCTCTCCTTCTCTGACTTCCAGGTTTAAATTTTAGTCCATCATTTTATCAATTTTCAGCTTTAAGGTTGTGAGTAATACTTTGATTTTTATACAATTGGATAACTGGATCCACAGTTGTCAGGACAATTATGGCCAAGACCTTTTTAGCCTGAACAAAGCTACGGAAATGTTTAAATAGAGCCTACTTAAATGAATAACCAATAAACTAATATTCCTGATAAAAATAACATATCTCCAAGAAGTCAGATATTAGAAAGGTTTTTATTGTCCATTAAGTGTTATGTCCAAAACTGTGAACTACTATGTAGGATTCAGATTAAATACAGTAGCAGTAATTTCTTGACATTACTATGTCCTAAATTTTCTCTAAAGCAATGCATATAAAGACATTTAAACATAATGAGCTACATGCTTTACTTCAGAATCAAATACAGATATCAGTAAATTTAAGAGAGGTTACTTGCGTGAGGTAGAAGGGGCACATAGTAAAAACCAGAACCATGTGCTAGAGGTTACTCCCTGTTCAGCGAGCCAGTCCCTAAACCAATACATTTGGTGCTCACAATGAAGTCACAATATGGCCTTGCATCTGAAAATCCTGCATTTATATAGTATTCATAACTAGATTCACCTAAGTTTCCAAGTCCAAGAATGTTTACCTTGGAACCACTGTTCTGGACCCACTTGTCAGGTTACAGGAAACTAAGAAATGGTCTTCAGTTATTTGTGTACATACATCTGTCCTGGTCTTCAATTGTTTGTGTACAGCACATCTATCCCCTAACATCTATCACCTCTCTTCCTCAATTCAACAGAATGGCAGCTCAGTGAAAATACCACAGTATCAGTGTGGAGATGAACATTTTAAGCATCATACCTATGTAGATGATAGGACAGAGTGCCATCTCAGCAAATTTACAGATGATGCAAAATCATGAGAAGTGTTTAAGAAACCAGAGGCTTGTGCTGCTATTTAGATAGATCTCCAGAGACTGAAGAAATAGCCTGACAGAAACCTCATGAAGTTCAACAAGGGGTTGGGGAGGAACAATCTCATGCACCAGTGTAGGCTGGGGTCTAACCAGCTCAAAAGCACCTTTAGAGAGAAGGATGTAGGGGTCCTTTTGGGTAATGAGTAGCATATAAGCCAACACTGTGACTTTGCAGTAAAAGGTGGCTGACAGCACCCTGGGCTGCATTAAGAAAATCACTGCCAGTGAGCTGAGGGACGTGATCCTTCCCCTCTGCTTCTCATGGGTGAGGCCATACGTGGTGCACAGTGGCCAATTCTGGGCTCCCCAGGTCATAAAATACACAGACATCATGAAGTGAGTCCAGTGAAAGGCCACAAAGGTGACAACTGAACTTCAGTCTTTGCCATACAAGGAAAGGCTGAGAGAGCTGGGAAGGCTTCAAGAAGAAGAGGCTTAGAGGACTCTTACCAATGTATATAAATACCTGACGGAAGGGAGCAAAGAAGAGAGAGCCAGGCCTCTCAGTGATAGTGAGAGAATAAGTGGCAATGAGCACAAATAAACACTGAAGAAAATCCACTTTAACATGAGGAAATTTTTTTTTACAGTTAGTTACTAGAACAGCTTAATCAGAGAGGTTGTGGTGCCTCCATCTTCCAACCCCACTGGGCACAACCTTGAGCAACCTGATGAGAAGTACAAAATAAACAAATAAATTAACAAAAATGATAAAAGATCATTGTCTTCAAGGTTTACAAACAACTTTCCGCCCATGTACAAAAAGAGAAAGTGTGAACTTTCTATGTTGAGAAAGTAAAGCATGAACTTTAAGTGCAGCCCTCTGCACTCAGCCACTGCAGCTATTGTAGAAAAGCTGAGCTTACCTAGCTGGTTTCTTATTAGGCACAATAAAAACTTGAAAATTAAAAAATTAGACACCAAGACTGCCTTGTCTTTTCTGTAATTTTCACTATTTCTGCTCATTCCAGAGGCACTGAAAGTAAAAGCTGATGTGGATTTGAAAGGTACTGGTGTCATTGTTAAACAACCTAACAGGATGTCTTTGACAGTCTTTGACTCCGACCAAGCCTGGGCCTGGTCCAGTTCTTGGTTCCCCAGCACATGTCACTCAGCAGTGAAGAAGCGTGGTCCCCCATTACTCGTTTGAGAAGTCTGCAAAGTTTGCAAATTCCACCTGTCCTGTTTTCCCCTGGCTGAAGGTGAAGTGCTACCTGCCCCAACAAACACATGCATGTAGCTGTACATCATAAGGAGTTAATGCACAAAACTGCACTTCCCTTTAGAATACAGGGGTGTTACTGGCAGGTACAACACTCTCTGACTGCCTAACAACATATGGTTTCATTTTGATCTAGTCCTGAGGATGCATACAGAAAAAAAATGTCACGTAAGTTATCCTTATAAACCTGCTCCCTTGCTGTTTGCTATCACAACTGGAGACCTAATTAAGGAGACTCTGTATCATTATTTTTCAAATTAAAAATATTTTGAAGACAACACAGACATATTTTCCAAAAGATAGAAAGTGATGTTCACATCTGCAAAAATAAAATACAAGCATAAACAAATCTTAAAAAAGAATCTGAACGAACCCACTGTCCTGGAATTCAGGTTCTTTTGAATTTCAGAACTCAAATGGATGATTGCCCCATCGTCTAATGGTCAGCTGGAAGAAATGAAGATTTGATTTAAAACTGAGAGGACATCCTGAAAATAAGAAATGGTTGCAACTCTCAAAAACCCTTGCCAGCAGATATCAACTTAACTGGATCATAAGCAAGCATCGGAAATACCACTTCTATTTTCAGAACATCATGAATCCAGGATGAAAGCTGGGTTCCTCCCACATCTAAATTGCTCAGTAAATCTTATATTTCAAGAACAGCCTCATGAGAAATGTCAATTTTGTGCTAACTGCATTGTGAAAATATTTAAATTGAGAGATGTACAAAAAACAAATAAGGAAGATATCTTTTAAACTGAGGATGCATCTTGGCCAAGCAAGAAAAACATTTAAGCCATGATCTACAGGTTAACATTCAGTCCGGACTGAGTTGGGAAAAGATGTTTTTGCACACCCTAAAGACGGGTCAAAAATAAAACATTTCATATGAGTAAAATGCTTAATTATGAAGCTATATGTGATACTACAAAATAATTACAGTTGGAACTTGGGGAAAAATTAATGGACAGATGGTCTCCACTTACTCTGAAAAGTAAAAAAAAAAATAAAAAAAAATGATCATTCTAATCCCTGCACAGCAAACTATTTTTAAATTCCAGATTTTTGTGATGTTTTTAAAAAATAATGTTCAAATCAGACAGACACAGAAAATGAAAATCTTGTCCAATTTTCTGCAAATATGTATTTCAGTTAAAATTATCATTACCTGACACTTGTACTATTAGAAATCTTTTCTTTCATGAAAAGCGTGACACCAGCACTCTCATCAGAACAAGAGTTGCTGTCAAATAGCATTTTTTATATATGAGTTATGCCAGTATAGAAAATAAAAAATTTACAACTCTGAAACAAACTAGCTTATCATTCAAAAGAATCAAAATATTCCATGACTGAGTTCTAAATCTCAGAACTGAATTAATACCTACCATGTCTTTAAAACTGCCTGATTTTTCATAGCTATGTTCTTCCAGTGCACTGAGCAGGACACAGGCAGACGATAGGATAAGGATCTCTTTTTTATTGTCTAGATTGGAATCCAAATTGGAAAGGCTACTTTCTCAGCTAGCTGGCCTGTGGATTAGAATTGAGTGGGTAGTTTCAGTTCAATGTTTCTGCAGACAAAAATACTAATAATTAAAGATAGGCAACTTATTTATTAGTCTTAGTTCAGTACAAGGCAGACGTAGAGATGATCTCTCTCTCTATAATAAGACATCCTAGCATATATTCTTGAAAAGAAGCAAGCCTACCAAATAGTACCTGAATGCTCAGAGCATTTTAGTCTTTCCTGTACTTAATATCCTCTTTATGAAGTCAATATATTTCTCTTGTTGCTGGATATTTGTGATGCATTAAGAGAAATCAGAGGTAATTACAGTAGACACTATTTATGGAAAATTCTGAGTTTTTAACTGTATCAAATAACAAAGGCCAAACTCCGAGTGCTACACAATAAGTATTGCTGGTAGAAAGGCTTTTCTAAGAAGTCCAGATAAAGCCACTGAAGATGCAAACACTGACCTTCTCTCACTTGCAAAATATTGTCAAATCATTATGAGAGTGCATGCAGAGCTGTACTTAAATGTTTAATAATGATGATGGTAACATTGCAAGAAATAAAAGAATAAGGGTAGAATAAGTGGTTCCAGAGTTAACTTAACAGAAAAAAAAAGAAGGTTCTTCTGCAGAGATCTATAGATACGAAATAATACAACTGGTTATTGAATGTTATTTTATTTTTTAGATATTTGAAGGCATTTTATAGCATAATCATTATGAGGAGGCCCAAGAGAATTTTGGCTAAAAAAACTCAAACTGCCTAGTCAAGTGCAAAATAATATACATAGTCTGAAGGAATGTTTTTAAATGGAAACATTAGGGGAATATTTTTTGGATAACTTTACTTATTACCCAGTATTTCTTAAGCTGCACCTGAAAACTTTGTAACATATACATTAGATGAAGCTATTTCATTATTTGCTCTACAGAACTCACGTCTCTCCTTTGGTGTCATTTCCTGGATTAAAAGATTAAGCTCTGAAATTTGTATTTGTATTGGAAATAAATGCTTCAACAGGCAACTTTGGACAGGGCATGAATCTTGTACTTCCCTGTCAGCTAGAGAGAACAAACTCCTAGAAGTCTGTGGTAAATCAAAACTCTAAAGGGAAGATGCTAAACTCTGCCAGTGTTCAGAAGTGTTTTCTTAAAGCTATGTAACGGTGAGATATATTATCACTGTATGTCTTATTCACAAAACTCACAAAATTGGCACTTAAAAGAAACTACATGCTGTTTTACAAAGGCAAAAGGTCATCCACTGAACAGTCAATAGTAAGCACATACTGAAGGCTAAGAGCTGTTTTCTCTTGCTCCTACCTCTGAATATTATATACTTTTAAATTATTTATTGTGAGTACCGTATAACTTGATCAGGCTAATCACCATCAAGTATCGCAAAGTGCTGTGATGCTACATTGTTCTTTCCTTATGAACACATTCACCAGGAAAAATGAAAGTGATTGCATGTAGAGTTCCCAGCAATGTGAACTATATGCAAGCACAAATACTTTAATTTTCACATTATGTTTGTGCTAGAGCTATAACATTGACACTTGCATCATCTTACATGCTCACAGTTCCTTAACTATTTTGGACAATTTCACATAAAAGTAAGAATGGCACCTCACCCTGTTAAATTGACAAAATCGTGATGCTATTTATTTGATGACGGACAAAAGAATGTAATTGAAAAAGGAGAACAAAAAGTCTTGGCTTTATTATAAATGACTGTAACAACTGTCAATGTCAAATACAGCATTACTTACCAGACTTGGCAAAGATATGCAAATCTTTGTATTTACTGTTTGAGGGGATCATCCACCCTATCAGCAGCCTTCCAGAGAAGTCCCCAGACCCTTTCATCTCTATATTTTATACTGTGTGGTAATCCAAGCCATATGTCTCCTACCTACGTCTCCTCAGCTGAACTCCTGAACAGAGCAGTCAAGTAAGGAGAGCCTGCTTAAGTCTGTGACTCCTTCACAACTGATTCTTCAGTGTAACTCAGTCAACCAGTGAATAGTACTACAGGTTGTAGGAATTGCTGAACTCATTGATGTGTCTCTTTGTCAAGCCTCGTATAGAAAGTATGGTCTCCTGATACTATGTCTGATGATTAAAAAAAAATGGAAGCTGAGCCCCTTTCCCCTCAGAATTGAACACAATCACAAACATTTTGAACATCCTGCACACCTGCTGGCACAGTGAAAGATACAGATTTGTCTCAACTAAAAAGTAGTCTTGGCACTTCTCTGATTCGAATGTGAGAATCTAACATATTATACAGTCCAAACTGTTTAACAATTTGAATAATGAAAAAGAGAAGATTGTGGGTTTTTAATAGAAACAAAAATTTAATACAGGAAACCCTACATTCAGTTAATAGGTTAATTTATTCCAGGATCTTATAAAAAGAATGGTGAATTATTTACAACAGATAGCCAATCTGTAAGTAACATCTTACAAAGCATGTGAAGATTAGTTACAGTAATTCTGATACTGGTTCATTTGTTTATGATCTCAAATGCTGATTCCAAAACCCTTCTGTCTAAACAAATTTCAAAAAAGTTCAAGGTTAATCACTCACACAATTTACCCTTAGAAAATGTTAAGACTCACAATGAAATTTAAACCATCCAGTCCAATTAATTTAAGCCTGTATCGTGGTGAGACACTTTAATAATTGTAAACATACCAACCGCATGTATACTTAGCATGTAATATTTTACAAAATACAACTTCAACAAAATCTACATCCCAACTCCATGTACATGCAAACCAAATTATTGGTACAACTCAATGAAGAACTCTTGAGTTCTCATCTTCTTGCCTCATCAGGCTCTTAGACTATGTAGCTACTTTGTTCACATCACTTGCAGTCTAATTATTAGACTATATCTTGGTTCAAACTGCAAATTGCTTTAGAAAACTCCAGCCAAAAAAAGAAAGTATATTGTTCTAAGCATAAATGTGAAAGAAAATCATGCCTGAATAACAGCCATGGAAGCTGAAATTCTGTTGTGGGGTTCTACAACAAGAGCCAGGATAAACAACTGCAGACTGAAATGTCTGTGCTTTCCTCACACTGAAAAGACAGATCAAAACTAGATGAAAGAATAATGGAAGTTTTTTAAAATTTTTACTTTAGCTTACCCTTTTATTCTTCCACTTGCTGAAATTATTGGTGGGTCTATTTTGTCAATGCATTGACCAAGAGCTTTTCCCAAATGTCAATCAATAACACTTTACCAAGAATGGGTATTATCAAATTAATGTGATTGCCTCCCTAGATCTAAAGTTTCACTTTTTTAAAGTAATGGTAGATACAGTTTACACTATGCCATTTTGATTAATATTTTCAGTTAAAAAGTAGGACTGGGCAGAATCAAAGCACATGTAGAGAAATGACTGATATCTTCAGTAGCAAATGAGGACAGTCTGTGCAACAGCTAACACTGTTTTCATTGATGAGCTGGAATGAAGTATTACATGATTTTTTAAGGCTTGCTGATGACTGGAATTGGCAAAATTGTTAGATGTGAAGGGAACAAGTAGAAAGACTGATTGTGATTTCTTTCCTTGGTATAAATGTGTTTTATTACAGCCAAAAGAAGAGTAATTCATTAAACAACAAGGAATTCTGGTCTTCCCTGTAAATATATATCTCAGGAAAAAAGTAAAACACGATCTTAGGTGTCATGGTTAAATATCTAGCTAGTTGAGAGTCATATGCTGTGGCAGAAAGAGCAAATATAAAAACTTTGGATGTAAAAAGAGCATATAAATAATGGAGAAAATTCTATTTAAGTAAAAGCCTTTCAGAAACATTCTTGATATTCAAATATTGCTTACAGACATCAAATTCAAAAGAGGTCATTGAAAGAACTGGAGAAGAAAGTGAAGAATACTACAAATTAAAATGATGAACATATCTCTGTATGACCTGTATAGGTCTTAGTTTGATCAGTGAATCAAGAAGATTGAGAGGTTGTCTGATTACAATATATATGAAACTTCCTCCCAGACAAGGCACTAGGGTTTTCTTCTAGTACAAAAAGCAGAACAGGAGAGCATTACAATAGCAAACTCTTCTTTTGAAAAAATCTGACATAAATATTCAAGGGCACTAATAGACTCTGCATCCCTTAATGCCTATAAAACAAGAGTTTACATTTCTCTGAAAATTATGGTGGAGTAAACACACCTTACTGGAATACATACAGGCTGACTTAAATTAAATTATTTAAGTGAGAGGTCAGATCTGAACTCCTAAAGGGTCATTTTTGTTCTTGAGACTTTTAAAGACTGCACCCAATTTACACCTGCGTAACAGGAAAAATCGTCTATCCATGTACAGAATTTAGTGATTATGCTGGAAATCAGAAAACCAAGGGCAAAAGTTAGATATTGTTTCAGACATTGATATGTAGTAAGTAGATTGTTGAACTCCAATAGCATCTATAATGTGCGGATGACCATGGCCCAGACTTCACATTCAACTTGTTTGCTGCATCTCCTCTACCTAGCCCACCAGAATTCTACTCCACTTGAAAAAAACCAAAACTCTGTCTTTAGGATCAACTAAGTGCATAAGAAAGGCAATTAATGTGTACAGCATAGTACAATTGCTCTATGAATGCCCAAACGAGCTAGACCAACTTTATAAAAAAGGTCAGTTTCTGCTCTATAAAGTATCAAAACAATGTGATGATGGGTGAGGGAGGAGGAAAGAGGTAAGAAAAAAGAAAAAGGGGTGCCACGAAGTGCCCTTTCTTATGTCACGTAGGCTGTCTTCCTGTTCTTTGAGACTGTCTTCCAGTTCTCATTACCAATCTTCTCTGTAACCATCAGAGAATGCTTTCAGTTTTATTCAGTGACCATGACAGAGTATAAGGACACATTCTAACTTTTGCAGCCCCCTCATAAACACAGCAGATATCTGATCCAACAACTAGGTGAACTGAAAATTAGACTTTAGACCTTAGCAACCGTCTTACCTTAACTCTCCACAAAAAGTGTTACACAAACAACAATGCATATGTGGAACTCCCTAAAGTCTCATATGTATTTGTGTAAGAGGTTTAAACTACTAACATCAAGTTTTCTTAATTCTCAAATGGATAAAGAATGAATAAATGTTTTCAACTGTCATAGGCAAACACGCATTAAGGTGAAATCAGGAAATAATGATAAAATAAGGTGCTGAAATTCATAGCTACAGATAGGGTGTTTATTTTTATTTCTGATTTCACTTAAATCATTATTACAATCACAAACACATACGTTTGCTCTTCCATGTAGCTCATGAAATTGGCTGGATGATTACAAAGATATAAAGATGAAGTGCACTACAAGGGATTAGTCTAACACTTGATTGGTTTCAGATAGTTGCAAGGCTTTGACAGCTGATACGTGGCAGATGTGCTTCCATTTTAATACTGTTTATCTCCAAGGGATCTACTTCAAGGCATTCAGTCTTTTATTTGGAAAGTGTGATTGTCTTCTGCAGGATCAGGCTAACCCTATGTAACCACTAGATTGTATGCACTGAACTAGAACTGTTAACTGTACAAAACCTGTAGACTTAGCTTGTAAAACCTTAAAAACAGGATTCATAAGGATAATTAATCTTTTGACATCTGGCTCAAATGCTAAGGTTTAATAATTTACAGGTTTTGATTTTCTTTTTCATGCTAAATATTTGTGTGCTGTCCATGACCATTCTTCTCTTTGATGTTCTTTCTGTGAGAGCTACTATAAACTTTCTGGTTATTCCTCTTCTCAGTGGAGGAAAAGCTAGTGGGAGAAGGAAGTTACCATTCATTCTCATAAGCCTGCTCACTCTGGAATTGCTCTCTTAAAAAACTAAAATAATTTCTTAGATAATTTATTCTTACCCACACAAAGCTAGGTATACTTGCAGGTAATGGTCACAGCTTTATGTTGCCCTGGATTTCAGTAAAAGATGTGTTTGTCTAAGTTACAGTTCCTTTTTTTTTTTCCTAAGGGTCAAAATGCCACTTGGATATTCTCCAAGTCAGACATTTGTGCGTGTTGCCACTAGCACACTAGCAGTGATGTGTAAGAAAGACCACATCAACAGTGCCATGGCTGATGATTACAAGAAAAAACACAAACTTTTTGAAAAGAAAGCCAGTTACTTTTAAAAGAACACACTGTATTTTATAGATAAAAAGCAGTTAAAATCCTAACAACTGTTCTAGGACTAATATTTTTTACAGTAATACTACTTCAAATTCTGTAAGACACATAATTCTAAGCTCTTTTACTTGAAGGCATCCTGGATGGAGGCTAGAAACTTGCATCTCCCTGTGCCATTCCTACTGAACAACTTTCAACCGTTTCAGTTACACAAACCTATTTTCATCTTCCCATAACCAAAGGTTCACTGCTTTTCTTAACACCAGTGATCAGAGAAATGGCAAGATATCTTTCAATTTATATTTTTATATTTGTTTACCTCAAAAAAATTCACTTTTAGCAAACATAGTGTTGGTGATAAAAGAAAAAATAATAAAAATAAAAGCTTGACATTTTAAGGCTGATGTCTCAGTTCTTGAAACCACAGTACAAAAACAGGTCTGGAAGCACAGATGGAAGTACAGGTACCTCCCCAGCTGTCAGAATAATGTTCCTTGACCTCTTTCCACTCTAATGGATCTTCAATTCTGTGTATAGTAGAACAGCCATGATAGGAATTATAAATCTCAGCAAAAATAATTTATATTTCTTGTCCTTAGAAAATTTTCCTAGTAGACTTGGGTCTCATACATTTTCTACCTCAAGCATTGAACCCCTCTTCTGATGGCCTTTTGGACATGAGTGGAAGATATCTGGTACATTTTTTAATATACAGGAAAAAATTTAGGCCAGCATGCCTCAGGTGAGCAGAGTTGACCTCCTGCAGTGATGGACTGAAAACATGACTCGATGTGTATAGCTGTGTTTAATATGTTGTGAATTCAGGTGATGCCACATTCAGTATGCTGACTGTTCCAGATCACACTAATAAACTCTTAACCTCGTGTTTTAGTTCACCATTACAGTAAATTAAAGACAAGTTATGTCCATAGTGACCAGCACTTAAACTCTTTGGGGCACAATGCACTTGAGAAACACTCCAGGCATAACCAGTGCCTGAGAGAGCACTAACTTCCCTGCTCTATGCATCTACCTGTCCAAACCACAAATGCCGGAGATGAGCTCAGAGAACCTTACATACATGGACTGAAGGTAACAACATAAACATGAGCTGCAATCAAATGTAACCACACTATAAGCTATGTATCTTTCCGTGATTATCGAAAACAAAGGTTATGATTTTACTAAGTTGACCTAAAAAATATTTGGCTATACGGCCTCAGGATAACAACTTATCCTGAATTTTGAATTATGCTATTTTTTGGACACTGAGATTTAAAAAAAAAAATGGTTTAATATCCTTCAAGTGTTTAATGACAATCTTAAAGCCAAAACTCCATTTTTAGGGAGATAAAATTCCAGTCATCCCAAAAGATTTTATCAAAGCTGTAGGATTTGACCCTGAGATAATAGATGTCAGAAGAGATATGCGCACAAATTTTTAACACAGGAAAAGAAGACAGGTTTGTCCATGACAGCTAGGCAGAACCAAATAAACAGATCCCCCCTTAAAGGTATTTCAAGAATTAAAATGGAAAAAGAAAGAACAAAACTTTTATTTTGCTTTAAATTACAAGTTAAAAACATTACACTTACCTTTATGACCATTATACAATCAAGAACCATACATCTTGTCTCAAACCTATGTGTTCTACAAGTGTGACAGCTCTTGCATTAGCTGCTTACTGTATTTAAGGTTCTGTGTCAATGCAGTGTTTAGACAGCAGCAGATGGGTCATCCAATTTATGTTAAAGGAAACTTTGGGAAGAGTGAGTGCATTTGACTTGATTCTTTCAAAACAGTATTTTGGTGTTATTATGTATATTTTGGATAACACATTCCTTTTCTATTTAAAATTCCTTTATGGGTGGACCCTATTTAATTTTTACTTGGTTTTCCATTGCGGTAGCGATGTTACTAAGATTTAAATCCTTAGCAACTTTGGCAATCATAAGACTAAAGAACTTTTTTCTTTCTAAAGTGTAAATACATTAATATGATGCACTGTGACTTTAGCCTTCAGCACAAAAATATCCAAAGGTCCTGCACTTGAAACAGTGTTAAAAAGTCCTCCGAATTTAAAATCTCCTGTTGAATACCTTTGTAATTACAGATGGTTGAATGCAGATAATGAATATTTGATTCCTGTTTAATGCTTTATACTATGCATTTGCCTGATGCTTAGTTATATCGTTTTTGCCAAAAGGATGCTTCATGATATCGCCCCAAACTGAAGCAATAACAACTTTAGGGTAACTATTAATGCTGCTGTTTCTTCTATGTTTGCTATCAAAATTAAAATTTGCTATAGACAAACAGGTAAGAAAGTTAATATTATGAACCAGTGCTTACTTAGTAAGTATTAAAATGAACATATACTAAGATTCAGTTGGTCTGGTTAAAGATTAATTCTTTTTAATAAAAGAGAGAGAAGAAAATGCATTAGAATTGATAACTTTCAAGTGACTTGGCAGGGGAAATGGTTTTAGCTGGGTTTTTTCCCTGTTTTGGTAATGAGAAAAATCACCCAGATGTATTTTAGGCCTATTTTTAGCTTACTAAAGACAACAACAACTTCACTTCAAAGGATCCACTTTATGCCTTTTGGTACATAAGTTCTAGAGAAAAAACATTGGACCTTTGATATAAAGAGTAAAAAATACCCATACTACCATCTATCCCCCAGCTAAACTTGTGAGTTCATTTCCAACAAACTTTCTTGCTTCCTTCACTATCTTGAAAGTCTTAGACCTCAGTCTTATCCCTACATTTATAATTCATTTAGAACTGTTTTATTACATCTTTTTGAGATGTAATAAATGTAGTAAAATAATAAATGTAGTAAAAAATGCCAATGTAGCAATTTTATTAGTTTTCTTTAAAGATTTAAATTGTAATGGAATATAATTGTACCATCTTGCTTCTCACCAATTTACAAACTAGAGTAGTGTAAGAGAATCATCTAATATGGCACTGTATATAAAGACAGGATTCTTCCTCATTTTCAACACATGAAAAATGCACTTTCCGATGCAATAAATTAAGAAAAAAATATTTTAAATTTAAAATTAAGTACTATATTGGATAGAGAAACAAGTTGGTTTTTTTTTGTGCAATAGTTTCTGTGTTTTAGATACAGGAATACTGCACAGGATAGTTGAAACCAGCTTGCATTAATATTCAAATAATGTCAACTTGATTTGCCTCACTAAATAAGTTCCCACCTTGCCACACTACAAAAGAGAAAGGTTAAAAAAAGATGTTTATAGCTATTATTTCTCTCAGAGAGAGACCACAGATAGAAAGTTTAATTGATATTTATCAGCAAGGTTTTTGTTTCTGTCCCTTCTAACAGGACAGTGGCCTAGCATTCTTATATCTTCTTCTCCTGGCAAGTTCTCCCCAAAATACTTTCAGCATTTACTCAGTCATCAACTGCTGTCTTTGGACTTAAGAAGTAGAAAGCGGATCTGAGAGGGCATCTCTTTCGGCTTTAAAGATCCAGACAGATCTAAATGTTTTGTTTCTTGGCCTATTCAAAGAATAAGAATAGATGACAACTGTACCTTAAGCCCAGTGCAACATTTTTGTCAGAGAAGCAAAGTAACTTCTAACCAGATAAACATTTGGTAACACAGATTTTGTACTGCTTGCTATGCTATGGTCTTTTCTGCTAGCACAAGGGACGTCTATAGGCATGGCCATGAATATGCAGTGTTCAATCTCAACCATTTTTATACTTTATGGAACGGAGATTCCTATCCTAGTCGTAAACATATTACTGTCTGTAGAAGGGAAAACTAGAAAACATAAATTCTTTCCTTTATACAATTTACAGAGGCACGTCAGTGCTCATGTCAAAAAGTGAAAGAATGCAATTCATTGTAGCAAAGTAGAGCTGGCAAACCTTACAGTAATAAGCTTTTTTGTTGTGGTGTAACGGTTTTCCCCTCTTCTTTTTTAAACTATTCTCACACATAATTAGCCTGATATTTCCATCACAGTATTACCATGAGTTGCAGCCTGGGAAATAGTAGTAACAAAAAGAACACAAGCTGAGAATGCAGAAAAGCCACAAGAAGTGTGGCCTGGACAATAACTGTTGGAAGTGCATGCATGAAATACAAGGCCACAGGGGTCAGCTTACAATCAGTGAAATTCAGACCATGTTTAAGCCCCAGACAAGGTGACATCAATTTGAAATGCATGTTCATCTTTTCAGAGGGAGGGAAAAAAGAGTATTGAAATTCTACATCTTTTTTAAGTCATTCCTCAGATAAATACCGTATTCTGTGATTTAACAATCCTGCTAACTGCATGGCTAAGCTGGAAGAGTACTGGGTATAAGAGGAAAATTATTTATGGGATATCTTACCGTTCTTATGTACCAAATTATGTGTCTGGCTATGTAAAATGTACCACAGAATCACAGAATATTCTGAGTTGGAAGGGACCCACAAGAATCATTGAGCCCAGCTCCTAAGTGAATGGCCCATACAGAGGATTGAACTCGTGACCTTGGCACTATTAGCACCAAGTTTTAATCAATTGAGCATAAGTATGGATGGAAATCATATGCAAAGTGAGTGACTATGCAATCATTTATTAGGGTAAGAAACAAGAAGATTCACATGGAAGACCAGCAGAAGATCAGCTTTTATAGCAATCTTTGACCTAAAGTTTATGCTTTAAACCATTTAGATCCTACAGTGTTTATTTTTCTGCATTTAAGAAAGGTATGCTTTGAGAGGAGAGGCAATTTATTATAACAGCCGTTGCAGACAAGCACACAAGCCCCTTCCTCAAGTCCTACACCACCACAACCATCACTTTTTTCTTCAAAGAACCTTTCATGTTTCTGGTAGCATTACCAGTAAAGAAATGTTAAAATTGTCAAGATAGCTTCAGCTGTGGACTGAGTGACTTCACTGACAGAGCTTTCAGATCAGAACAGAAATATACAAGGGATCTTAGATGGTCTTCAGATTATTTGACATTTCAGTCCTTAAAATTTGGATTTAAATAGTAAAATTCTAAGAAAAAACAAATGAGGAAAGATCTCAAATCTTCCATTAGCTTTTTAAAACTGAACAGAAAATTGTCTAAAGTGTATGCAGATTAGGAATGTGTGAGTATCTGTGCTACTTGACTTGAAAGACACACTACTGCTAGTCAGTAAATCAAGATTTAAGACTAAATCACACTTCGATACGTAAAAGCCAATGAAAAACCCGAGAACTTGCTTCACTACTGATTATTGTTCAAGTTCTAGAACAATTTTTAAGTACATTGAGGATGAAATGCATGAATCTTGAGGGAAGTCAGTGGGGGGTAAATGCACTCCAGTTGTTTATTGAAATAAGAATACTTGTCTTTAATTTTTTGACATACTACATTTTACTTTGGGAACTGAGTAAAATCACTAATCAGTTACTGATCATCCGTGAATGACACATCACTGATCATTACAAACATTATAAACTGTGATATATTTGCTAAAAGGGAAAAAAAAATGAATAGAAAGTCCATGTATGAGTTTTTTCATCTATGGCCAAAAAGAAGAGATGGAGGATTTGTTGCTCAGTTTACAAATAAATTTGAGACACTGGAATGCAATACTCTGAGGAAGTGATGAGTAATCATGACAGTATGAGGTCATCTAGTAAGCAACTTTACTAGTACTAAATCGATTGAGGTTAATACTTATTTCACTCAAATCAACACATTGTCTTATTTGTACCAGCAACTATTACTATCAGTAGGATTTCCCACATATACCACTCCTTTAAAATAATTAATTTTAATGTTTCTTTCACTGTTTACATATAATTACAGGAAGGAGAGAACATCTCTTTTCACTGTGTAAGAATTTGTGGATATTGAAAGCTTCAGAGTAGTCTGTAGTTTTACTGCAGATACAATGCTACGCATTTTCTGAATAATGGTTAATTATTTCACTTCTTACAGTTTTTTCATAGATTTTAAAGCATTTCTATACAAATGTAGTGCTTCCTCTATCTTCATTTTACATAAATTCCTTGATCTAAAAGGAAAAGCATTGGTTTTTTACATTATTTTACCAACCTATTAACCCTCGCACTAATTAATACTTCAGGTAGCATCCACATCTGTGGCCAGATACCGGCTTTGAAGCCAGTGTCCTCAGCTAAGGACACTGTCCTTTAGCCAGTCAATGATGAACTTTCCTTAGGAAACGTAAATTGGATTATGGATTATCCAATCTCATTTTGGACTACCCCATTTTATTTCCACAGTGAACGCATCAGCAATGTTGCCCTGAGCCCCACTCCTCCTGTTCAATTATGTCAAAGTAAAAGTGGAAATCACACCATGAGAGAATTTATCACCTAGAGAAATACAGGATTCAAGAAACTTCTTTTTGAAAGACTAAAATCAGCTATGGGAGGTTGGTTGGTTGGTTGTTTTTTCTGTTTTTTTCCTTTTTTCAGAGCAGCAAAAGAAGGGAAACTGTGAAGCAACACAAACTAGTACGTGCACCAGCAAGGCATCCCCTTTGGTCAATGGAAGCTCTCTGAGGAAGGTGGGGTTACAGGCCGCAACATTCAAAGCTTTGGCAAAATGTGTAGAGGCCTTCACATTTGCCCAAAACCTCAAATCTCTGACCAGCTCATTCCCTAGATGGCTGGTAGCATTTAAGTATTCATCTTCCATCTGCCCTACACATGGCTTACATCTTTTTATGGACAATCTGTGTTACAAATAAATCCCCAGCCTATTAATTTCTCCTGTAAGACTCTTAAGTTCTACTTCGAATTACATCCCCATTACAGGCTCTCCCGTTAGAACCTTCCTGTTACACCAAAACACAAACATTACTTATTGCACCAACACAACCTTATGCAGGTCAGCATTTCCTGCATCACTCACTGAAACTGGAGATGAATGCAATGTAGGAGAACCAAAGACAGCAGCTATGTCAACTTGAAAGCAAAATGAGGAGAAAAAATTGCTTAGGAATTTCAGATTAAATGCAGTATTTTCTCAGAATTTTTTGGTTATGAATGAATTTCTTACAGTAAGGAGATGAATTATATGTGATGGCTATATATATAAGCATCTCTTTCATGTTATACAACTGCTATTTACATAACTTGATGCTGACTGCTACCTCTTAGCAATATATGTGCACACAAGTGTGTAACTGTGTGTTTTCAAGGACTATCTCGATTCTACAGCAACAAATATGCCAAGAAAACACTGCTAGATACAACACCAAGAACCTACATTCAATTAATTTTTCTCTTTGCTAAGGCTCCACAGCTGAGTCACAGTACATGAAAGACATCACACATCGCACAGATTTAATTCAAACCTATTGAAACAAAGACCTTTGTAAGCTAGGAAGAAGGAGACAGACCTACATAAAAGCCTTAGCTTGGTGGAGATGTGATTCCTGCTGTTAGCTTTTCACGTTCCTTACAAAGGTATATGGTACAAACTGCAATAGTGGACGCACTCACTGAGTCCTGCCTCAGGATCCAGCTTGTCACTTCAAAGGTCAGAGCTTACAGTTGTAGTGAAAAACAGCAGTGCTGTTTTACTTTGTTTCCCCAGTATTGCTACTGGGGAATCCAAAATAGTATGCATCCAACCAAATTTACTTACTTCAAGATCAAGAAAAAACCAGGTGTAAGACCAGGACCCTAAAGGCATCTTTTGTGATGTAAGACATTAGTCCCTGAACCCAACATGCATCAGTGCGGTACAAGAGGCCTCAACTTTCTTTCAGTGCAGTCAACTAAAAGACTTTCCAAAATATGCAACAGTCTTCTTAAACATAAGGAAAATCACAGTACATCTTTATATTCTCTAAGACTTTGTAACTTCACATATTTTTCTCTCAATAAGTTCCCTTCAATCATGGCAGCTATTTGACTTAGATAAATTGACTTTGTATCTGTAATTCCAAATTAGCAGTACCTAATTTTTATGTAGTTATTTTCTATGAAATTCAAACATTAACCATTTATGTAACGCTATTGAGGAGAGTGACTGTATACATATCTCAGAAATAAAAAAACCCCACATGTCAACTCAAATATATACTTTAGTACCTCATATCAAATATAATTTTCTCTTCATAATCCTGGCATAATTTATATTTGAATTCTTAATTTTGTTCGGCAAAACATGCCCCAGAGTCGCAAGAGAGACGATGGTGAATACTTCGAATGACAGCAACAAATTAAAGTGTCTAAAAACAAAAGGTATACAACAGGAGTAAAAGTCTGCCTGTAAGAAAAGTCAGCAAGATCATACATACAGAGCTTTTTCCATTCATTAAGGTTGGACTACGAAGATTTATGCTTTGCAAATAAATGCTATTAGAGATTCTGGGTAAGTAGCTCTGAAGAGTTTAAAAACCAGATTAAATCATTGCAACTTTTTGTGGTTCCTCATAAAGGTGACATACTTTTTTCTGGACTTGGAGTGAGGGAAGATGAACCAAAAATCGCACTGATGATGTACAGACATTTGAGAATTTGACTTTCTTAAAAAAGTCTTGTATTATGGCTGATTTAACACATATGTTTAGAGGTGTTACTATATTTTTGTTATAATTATTATTTATTATATTTATTTATTTATTTATTAGATTCTGTCTGGCCAAAAATTGCAAAGACGGCCTGAGAGACAAAAGGGAAGTGTGGCAGTTCCATAGGCATCCAGCAAGCTTTTTCCTCTCAAATGGCTCAATAGTTCTGCTAGAGTGAAGAATACAGCATAACTGGATTAATAAAATTTTAATATGTTTTACAATTAAATAACTTATATTGAAGCTATATGGTGGATAAATGTATTTCCCACTGACTTCAGCAATAGTTTATACTGAATTTTCTTTAGCCTAGTGACATTTGAAAGCAGCAAGTTTTATTTCTGAAAGAAATTGCCTGAGCTTACACTATTATGACTTGACATTTAGATCGCAGTCATAGCCTGCAGCTCCAGCCAAGATCAAATCCTCACTGTTCATGCATGTACAAATGTATGGTCCCTACTCCAGGGAATTTAAATCCGAGGTCATCTACTAAGCCAGCTACAGAAAACCAGAGAATCTAAATAACAAATTATCAACATGGCCATTTAGACAACTAAAACCCTGAGGTTATAGTTACTGACATAGAAAAGCCTGAAGGAGGATCTTTGTTCCCCACAGTGAAACTACTTTTTGTATGCAGCCCACATAATCTGGGTAAATATGCTTTCTAAGATGGAAACCAAACAACATAGATTTGTTGTGTGGCCTAGTATTTGAATATAGTAGCTTTTCTTGTGCATTAACGTCATGCTATGATTCAGACCACTGAGAAAGGGTCATTAATCTAGAATTCAATTTATTTTACTTGTATATGAAAGGTTTGCCTACTGATTTTGCTGAAGTTTTATTATGTTTGCTTAGATGAAGGCATACGTCTTAGAAAGGGTTTCATTTTCCATTTTACAAATGCAGGACTAGTTGAAGTCTGGACTTGGATCTGACTTTTAAATGCGAAATGCACCTTAACTTGATTTCTATTTAACCAAGGCTGTACAAATTTTGAAGGTCTATCTGTAAGTCAAAGATCTTGACTTTTTTCCTTAACAGCAAGGCAACTAAACAGTGGACTGTTGAGCTCTACTTCTGTATTAGTTGCTTTTAGTCCCTTTCTTAACCCCTACCCTACAGTATGCTGACATATATTAAATAATTCAATTCAAATATGCATCAGTAAATATATATTAATCATACACCTGTCAGTGCTTAATCCTTTAAGTTATTTTACTTTGAGTTTACTGCTTGATGAAACTCTGCAACCTAGCAGTGAGCTGTGAGCACTTGACATCCAGAATCCAATTGATTTTGCCATCTCAAATGCTTTTTAAAGCAAAATCTAGGTAACCTATTGCCTCTTTCTTTGGAAGTGTACCCCATATAGAGGTTTTCTACAGTATGTCTTTCCAAATGTTTTCTTTAAGACTGTTAGACTGCCACTATATACAATATTTTCTTCTATGCTTACCTTGTTGTTCACATTTGGAAAGACTGTGTTTTTTTCATAACTGCACTAATATTTTTGTAATTTATTTACAAACTACGCCTCTGAATACTTAGGAAAAAACAAAAGACATGGTTTTCATGGCTGGAGAGTTTTCATTTTAAATGTCTCCATCTGAGTAATTGCTTTTGTATGCTGTATTTGACATTCCTTCATGACTTCATATCAGATAGAAGAAAATTAAAAAGGTACATATTTTTCTTAAATATAATTTTGTAAGGGTTTATAATTTTTTGGAGGGAAGAAATGAATATTAGAATCGAACTTTACTACCCATAAAGCCTAAATGCCCAGAAACCTTATGCTGTAGAATTTATAATGTGAATTTCCTTATTAGAATTTCCTTTTTCTTCATCCTTAGCTATGTTTGCAGATTTTCTGTTAAAAGAATGTTTTCTTCTTAATCTAAATCTGAGTTAAATTCTTGAATTAACTTTTACTGTTACACTTGGAATACTTTTTGCAATGCTATTTAAATTCCTTTACTGCATGACTGCATATCTCTGTTGTGAAGAACTTTATTGGTTTGTTGGACGTACTTCAAGTCCCATTAAAAATTACACAGGATTTTGTTTCACCAGTTACTTTCCCACCAGTGAACACAAACTATATTGTTGCACCTTTCACCGATCTTGATTTGATCAATTTTATGCTTTCAGGTCTTTGTTTCAAGTGATTTGCCAATTAAGTCACTCAAATACCTTATTTATTAAAAGTGGCTGCATTTTCTGCTTAGTTAGCAATAATGGATGAACCTATTGCAAATACTTAATGAATTAAAACAATGACTGAGGCCTTAGCTATTATTATAATTTTCTCTGATTTAGTTTATATCAAGATTTGTATTATTCATAGTGGCATCATTTGAACTCTGAAGGTTATGAAGAAACTGAGATGCCACTTTCAAGTTAGTGAAGCTCTGAAAGGTTTTTTGGCTTCATGGGGAATATAAAGTCCAGTATTACTATCACAAAGCTCTTTTACTGTATGTTCTGGATACATTTCAAACAGAGCCACCAACAGAATTAATGTCTCTGTCCCTGGCCCAGCCTGTAGATAGGCCTGTTAACCATTGCTCAGGTAAACACCTTCCACTGTTCTACCACTTGTCTTCATCTGTCAAAGTCTGCTGGACTGTGAAGTCCTTCCAAAGGTTTGAATTCTGCCAAGGCTTCTATTTCATTAATGACAGCCCCCCTCCCACTCACAGAAGAGAGAAGGAAGACTTCAAGAGCAAACTGAAAGAAAAGACAGCATCTCTCCAGCCCAACTGTAAACATTTCCTTTTTGCAAATTATGGCCTTTCTGAATGTGGAAAACACAGGTAGCAGTCAATAATGAAGCCAGAGTTGTTTATGTCAGTTGGTTGTCCTAGTGCCATCACCGTGATTTATTCCACTGGACTCTACACATACCCACAGCAGTGCTAAGCCACTGTGACCCTTCTTTAGTGTTGTCACTTACCAATACTTATTGCATAAAAAAGCTTTTTGCTTCATTTTCTCCTGCAGCTTTTGAAAATATATCTAAAGTGTACAAACATTTTCTTGTAATGCCTGTAATATCTACTTACAGCTGGTTTGGTTAATTGTTTTTTTTCCCTACAAGATGCCGTGAATAAAGACTTGTGTTATCATGGGCAGTCAATTTATGAGCTGTACAGACATGTCAGGATCCCAATAGGCCTTGCCATCCCCGCCCAGTCTTCCTTGGGGTTCTCCAAACCTGCCCACAGCCCAGGACCCCATGTCAGTCTCCCTGGGGCTGTCAGCCTCTGGCCCAGCGATGCTACAGCAGGGTCAGTCTCCAACTCCCCACAGCACTGCCCAGCCCAGCCATGGGCCCAAGCACCAGCCTGACCTTGTTCCATCCCCAGGGAGGTGCCCAATGCTGAGGTTGGAGCTGCCCCTGTGCCTCCCTCAGCTTCCCTGCTTGATCTGGCAACTTGTAAGTTTGATACCAGCCCTAATCCATTGCCTTTTTTGCTGTCACCAGCACAAAGCCAAGCCTGCCACAAGCAGCTCATGGGCAATATGTTCCCCTCACAGTTTGTGTCAATGGAAATATCAGCAATGCTGCAAGGCACAGACACTAGCAAACAGTTATTTTTTAAAAAAAACCAACAACCACAACACAAAACTTACTAATTTAAATGTTTTGCCTTGGGTAACACTCACAGAGAGAACCAGATCTCACACAGAGCACAGCCAGTCCTTGTCTGAGTGGCAGCAGTGGCCTCCCCTGCACGTGCCCCTGCGGCAGTGGCTGCGCCAGCTTGGGCAAGATCCCCAGAGGGTTCTGCTGGATTCCCGCCCTCCATCCAGCTCCTGGATCTGTGCCATCATACTGGCATGTTGTCTCCCAGCTGTCTTAGTTTCTTGGTGTCACCATTCCTGCATTCGAAGAAATGGCTTACACTGATCATTTAACTGATCCACGTGCAGTTTGGCAAATGTGACGATTGGAGCTGCCTGGTGATGGCCACTTCCACAGCAGCTACAAAGAGGAATGCTGAAATAACATGACTCTAATTCTGAATATGGGTAATTGTCTGGATTACATATTTTCTACGTAAGAAAATCTAAGTGCTTATTTTAAAATAATGATGGTCTATTCTGCTCAGCAGCACTGCTCTAAGACCAAGTGAGGTGAGTACTGGCAGATCAGTAATGCCAGAAACAGGTCCACTTTCTCACGACAACACTGATTTTTTAGCAGAAACATGGTAAAGTATTTTGAAAAATACTGCCAAACTCCAAAGTTCAGTCCCATCAACTTTTGTCTTTTTTTCTGAATGCTGAGGCATACATGGACATGTAATTCTGTAATATCACTCAGCATCATAGAATGGTTTGGATCAGAACGGGAAGTTTTACGTAGTCTATCTCGGCAAGAGTGAAGGTGTTAAAATCTAGTCACAACCTCCAAACCTCAAAGAACATGCAGCACATTACTTAGTGATTTTTCTTGCAAAATGACAGTAAGAGGTGACCTGAAAGTGACCGTAAGAGGTAATCTTGAAGTCACTTTTCTAGAAACAGATGTTGTTTCTAGATGTGTCAAGTTAAATTTTCTTGCTTTTCAACATGACTAAATTTGTAATGAAAAATTTGACACTGCAGCCATATACGTTACTGACTTCCTTAAATATAAAATAAAAAATGCTTACATTTATATGCGGAGTATCAAATGTCACACTGTATCACAACCTATTTCACTTAATATTCAAATACTTAATTTGTAGTTTCAATTTTCAGATATTTACTCTGTCATCTTTTGCAGATATCTACTTGCTAAAAAAATTCTTAAAATACAGTATGAAAAGAAAATTAGTTCATTAAAATTTTTTGAGTCTTTGTATATATATCAATATAGTAGGACCATTACAGTATAAGAAACAAAGTGATTCTATATAGTCTATGGACAATTACTGAAACCCTAACTATCTCCTGACAATGTTAATAATTCTTTGATGGCCATGTCCCCTTGGGGCTTTTTTGGATTAAACTGAAGTGACTACTGTTCACTTCAGAAGGATAGAAGGTATTTGAAAACATCGCTAAAAAGAAACCACTAGACATGAACAGTTAGTTCATCATCCTATATACCAAAAAATCACCTTATCTGGTTATGTTTTCTGGAGTAAAAATGGAACAGAAATTATTGCAAGGCAGCAAGGTAAATGATGAAGCAACATTGCTCAGTCACACTGATCAAAGTTGCCATGTGGCACTTAAATATTCATCAGAGTTCCTATGTCTGTTAGGCTTTTCCTGTTGCAGAGATGAGACAGCGTTATGCAAATTTGAAATAGGAAAAGACAATTTCCATTAGCAGCAAGGCCGCTAATTTTAACAGCTTTTTTGTAAAGAAAGACCTATTCACTGAATGGTGAAAGTGTGTGCCAGGTAAAAGGGAGAAGTTCAAAGCATTATTGACAGATATACAACTTAGTGCAGATTGTGCACACAGAATATTAAAAGCAGTGCTGCCATCTCTTGGTTGGTTTTGGCTGTAGTGAACATGCACTTTATTTGCCACATGAAAAAAAAAAAGCAGAAAACGAAACTGCAGAAATGAATGCCACAACATGACAGTGTTCAGCAATGTTCAAACTACAAGAAATAAAAAGGTAGCATTCAAATACTTCAGTAAATGGGGCTACCCCCACATATGAAGCTTGTGCCTCCTTGTTTGCCATATAGGAAACACATATGCAGTGGTGGATGGTTTTCCCCTTTCTCTTCTTGCCTTTGGGGTAATTTTACTTCCTGAAATAAGATCATATTTGGGGTAGATGGAAAGGAAATGTCTCAGAGAATAGATAGGATGTCATCTGTTAAATTCTAAGCCTAAAAGCATACAAGTCCCTCAGGGAAGAGTTCTGCTGGATTTCGTTTTTACTCATGAGAATATATGTTCTACATTTCTATTTTTTTATATGCATGCATATAAGTATTTATATATATACAAGAATGTATAAGCAATATAGTTGCCCTGTTACATTGGAGGAATAAAAATCCATTTATCAATAACACATAGATGGCAGATCCCACCCTTCTGGCAGAATCCAAAAGGCAAAACCTTCCCAATGAAACACCAGCCATAGCCCTGTCTTCTCTTTCTTTCTACATTTCAGCTCCCCTGATATGCAAACAAAGGTTGTATTATATTTCCTTCCATAGGAAAAATATAATAAAACATGGTGCAAGAGAAACCTGAATACTGTCTTTCTCACAAATTAACACTCCTAATATTCTTAAAATAGATGCTTATTGCTGTGGCTCTATTCACCTGAGCTTTTACGTGGATATAAAAATTTTGAGACCCTGAAAATAGTCCCGTCTAACTTACTTTTTAATATACTCCCAAGAAACAGAACTTGTTTATATATGAATCTTGTGCGGAATATTTCCTCCCTACAACTCCAGCCTCTCATATGTCCTCAACTGTAAATCTAAAACTCAAGTCAATCCCTAATATGTCCTAAAAACAGGTTAATTCATTAGGCATAGAGACAGTGTAAGTCACAAAATTCAAAAGCACTTTCTGAAACATATATCTCATTTAGGTTTGATTCCTCCATTTAGATTCAAAATGATATAAATGAAAATGATATACACGAAAGACAAAAAACCCCACATTTGTTATTCCAACTTCAACAATGAAACAAAGTTGCTTCATTAGCTATTTTCTGTTACCTTTGCAGGGCTCATCCTTGCTTATCACGAAACTATAGAGAACTTAACATGCCTCTGGAGATAATTTAGCTCAACTCGCTGCTCAGAGCAGGTCCAGTTAGATCAGATTGCTCAAGGTTGTCTTCATGTGAGGATTCAATATACATGAGGATGAGATTCCACAACCAAACTGTGCACCTGTTTTCAAACCTGACTGCTCTTGTGGTGAAAATAAAAGAAGTCACTGTATCTAATCAGAATTGCCATGTTGCAGTTTGTGTCCATTGCCTTTTATTGTGTCAATGCTGCTCATGTCTCCCATACTGTACAAGAGGTCCCCCTGAGCTGTTTTCTATCCAGGAAGCCCCAGTCGTACTGTTGGAAGGGATTATTCCATTTCAGATGCAGGACTTAAATTGTGTGCAAAATGGAAAGAACTGCAGGGCATAAATGACAATTGTCACAAGTGATTAAATGAAGCAGAGGGTAGAAAAGTAATAATGAAACATACTCTTTTCACTGAGTACCCACATCCAGTTTGGGTTTTTTTACAGCAGCTATTTGGCAGCTCAGCTCTTTGTAACCTAGGGTACTGGTGCAGGATGGGAAAGGCATCAGATTATCAATTATCTGATGTAGCATGACACCTGAGTAACGAATCACAATTTGCAATACAACTCTGTCACACACAGCTTCCTACTGCTTTGCTTCTGCATGAGTAACTCATGGCACCTCAGCTGCCTCAGATTTGGATGTGAGTAAGCACTCGGTGGTACTGGGGCCACTCTGTAAGTAGTAAGAGAAGAAAAGGAGAAAAAAGAGAAGCCAAAACACAAAAATGGAAAGAAATCCCATGATAAACAGAATTTAAAATCTGCCATAGATCAAACTAAGACATTCTGCTTATAGCTGCAAAAATATGCTAGCAATTAGTATGTCAGGTAACATAGGAGAAGAAGAGAAATGCTCTGGTAGTGAGCTGCATGGAAACTAAATAAAAAACTTCCATACACTGTACAAACTCAACAGATTAGAAGTATCTCAATATCATGAAATTCTGTATTATATATCAATATTGCTACAATCAAGCAATTGAACTCATACACTCAGACATTTACCTTTTTTCTTTCCAGATCCCAGCTTTTTTATCTATGGAGATATAAGCAAAAATAACCTTCTCATACTTAAGGCTGAATGGATCCACCCACTTACTTGGCTGAGGTTTTGACCTGATGTGTTCAAAGTAAAAAAGAATCCTTAAGACCAAAGTTTGCTTAATTATTTAAAATTGAAGAAGTTGCAATGGAATCAAGAACCAGTGGGATATGGCATTCTGAAACTACTTTCCAAATATTATTGTACAAAATATTCAATAATAAAAATGAGAAAGGGTCCTTCATCATATTATATGGACTAGTCACAAACATGAGAAGAGAAACAGACAAGCAGTGGGAGATGTAATTTTATATTACGTTACAAACAAATTTTACTTGTAGGTGACATCAAGAAGAATACAGAAACAGCTTTTGTACTCGAATATATAACATTGCTTATAAAATTGCTTATATAACATTCTTATAAAATAATTTATAAAGAAACCAAAAATAATGCTTTTTAAGATGCCTGTTGCAGTATTTAATCATATAATTCAAGTATTTTGCCTTGCAAATTAGTGTTTCAAACTAACAAGTGGCACCCAAAAAGGCACAGCCTTGTAGTATAAAAGTCACCAGATGTAAGAGCTCGGACTGTTCAGTTCGGAGAAAAGAAGGCTTGGGGGGATCTTCATGTCTAGAAATACTTGAAGGGAGGGTGCAAAGAAGATGGAGCCAGACTCTTTACAAGTGGTGACCAGAGTCAGAACAAGAGCCAATTGCTGCATGAACACTGGGAGACGTTTTTTTACTGACCAAGCAGTGGCACAGCTTGCCCAAGGAGGTTGTAGCATCTCCATCCTTGGAGTCATTCAAGAGCTGTCTGGACATGAATATGGACAAGTGGCTCTAAGTGGTTCTACCTGAGAGGCCCCTTCCAACCTCAACTATCCTGTGATATCAAGTAGGCATAAGAATAACTTGCATATGATATGGCATCAGTGTCACTGTAGCAAAAGCAATCATTCTGTACTAGCTGTAGGAGCTGATGACAATATGCAACTATCAAAATATTTGAAGACATTCTCCAAGGTCTGAAGCATCTTTTATGTATGACAGTTGTTTCTGTAGTTTTCTAGGAAATTAGGTTCATTAGTGTTAATAGCATTTGGGATAAATTAATCACTTTTCTTCAGACACATACTATATTAACAAAAATGGTAATTATTACTGTGTTTTATGTACTATTGACATCCTGTGAGTATATAATCTACTTAACTATGAATTTTTATTCACAGTACCAGTCTCTGACAAGGCTTTTATCTAGCACTGCTTAAGTTAAAATATCTAACCCTGGTAGTGTATCTGATAGATCCAATAATAATCTGGACCCAAGTTTTCTACTTTTTCATGATACACTCATGAGACACTCAAGATACACTCATGAGACCTCTCATCAGTGCACCAGCTCTATTGTGACTGATGGTCACAGTATGGAATTTTCAGTGTCCTGTCGCTCTGTCACTTTCTTTACAAAATATGCCAGATAGTAGAATTTGCCTAGTTGCTCACCACCTATGTTTGGTATATAGCACCTAAATAAAAAAAATGATCCCCTAAAGATATGTTTCTTGTCACTGAGGCATTAGAAAGGAAAACATTCCAAAATAGTTGGTCCGGAAATGTGAACAGATAGAAATCTATAATACTCTAATGTGTGTTTCTGATAATGGCTTCTCCTTCCCTGAAAACCAATGGAGGCAGTACTGAAACATGCCCTAGAACTCTTCAGGAAAGGTTTCTTGAAGCTTCACTCGTGGCAGCCCATTTTATGGGTGGGACAGTGGGCCAAAGGGTAATGCCACAGCCACCTGTAACCTTTCTTTTTCAGTACCATTCCTAAAGGTTTTCAAGGCTGCAATATGGGAATGCTTGATAGTATTACTTAATACTTTCACTGAATCTCATTTCTCTGTACTATGTTATTGTTAGGGATTTTCTTAGGAATCTTACTGATATTATGTCCTACTTTTAGTTAGAAAAAAATGGGGATAGATCCTAATTCAAGGGACATTTTCAGAAACTCAGTAATCACATTTATTTATATAAGACAAACAACAATACAGGCTGAAGGTATAACTATTGACTGAGAAAATGAAATGAAGTATCTTTTTCTCATCTTCTACTTAAACTAGGACTGCCTTGCATCATATATAAAGTTCAATTAATGATGCTTTTGTCCTATATAAGCTCAGAGAGAATAGTGCTCTCCCTTAAAAAATATATGCCTTGCACCATATATAAAGTTCAATTAGTGATGGTTTTGTCTTATATAAGCTCAGACAGAATAGTGCTCTCCCTTAAAGAATATGTCAGTAACAGTGAGTTTAAAGGCTTAAAGACAGCAGTACTTTAATCATCCACAAATTGGCCAATAACAGTGGCTTAGTTATTGAAATGATTACCATATATGAGAGAAGACAGAGAATGTTATGCTCATGAAATCTTCTTCTGCCCATTTTTCACCTTAAATTCACAAAATGTCCTGTTTTAGAAACTCAGCATGGTTTCCAGCATTCAACACAGCTCTTGGCTATTCTGTAAACTATATGTCCACATCCAGGCCCTGAAGTCTCTGCATCCTCCAGCGTCATGACTCAAATGAATCCAGACAGTATCAGTTCTTTCTAATTGTCTGTTAAGCACAAGACTTCTGGTAAAAAGAAATCAGTTGGTGTGGAGATATCTATACCAAAGGAAAATTCATCTAAAATTTGTCCCTTTCTTTCATATCACCATTATAAAGATAATAGATAGTGGTACATTTTGTACTATTTATCTCTATCCTCTTATCTGAACTTCTCACAAGAGCTCCCTAGCTATAATGAAGAAGAAAAATAATATGTGCTCCAAGAAATTACAAGACTAAAGAGTCTGTTATGAAATTTTCTTTAGCGTCCAGTGTTAACCCATTGTAGTGTACTATTTGAGGTCAATTCAGTGTCCTAGAACATCTGTGAAGAACATTCCACAGTTAGAAATCTTTTACAGACAAGTTTGCACAGGCTTGCCACCTTTAAGGATGAGCCTTAAGTGCTTATGTTATCCACAGCTGTGATAAGGATAAAAGCAAACTTTCTAACAGCTAGGTACCAGTCTTTGATAGTGGCCCCATGGCAGATTGTCTCCTAGGGCCTCATGTGAAAAAAGATATGAGCCTGTCTCAGACAAGGCTGTTACCTGGAAGCCAAAGAAAACCTACCAGGAGGGAACTGAAAACATTTTCAGGAATGTGAATGAGGCCTGTTTTACAGCAGCATGTGCCTCCATCCTCCTGGACAAAGAGAAGTGTTTGCCATGGATGTGGCAATGATTTTAACATATCAATGTATTTTCAATGGTTTTATTCTATCTCTGTCTTATCCTACTTCCCTACAGTGCTAATGTAGGATGTACGTTCTCAGGAAAGTATATGTGTCCAGATCTCTGAAGCTTAAATTGAATCTGTGAATCAAAGAGGAAATCATAAATCAGTCATGGCTGAGTGTCAGAGCTCTATCTGTGTGCACATCCAGGATGTTAGTCATCAGTTCCCTGGGCTGACCAAAACCTGCCAAGCTTGGGCAAAAACAACTGACACCCTGGACTAATTAGAGCCAGCGGACTGACTGATCTCCAAGCTGGCTGTTCTTTTACACACATACTGTCCATGAGCATATGGTCTGTGCAACAGATATATCCAGCTGATAAAATACTCTGGAATCATGGAGAAACATTTCTCAATGTGGTGAAACTAGGGTGAAAATTGCCGAAGGGCTGTTTTCCCTGCCCGTCTACCCCTCTCCCTTCCCGACTTCCTGGAGAGCAGAAAGGCATTTAGATTAATTAACAGAGATGTATTAGGATGTTCAACCAATGGTTTAACTCTTACTGCTATACCTTGCACAGAAAAAAAATATTTCTCAGATGAAAAGACTGCCCAGAGTATTGCTGAGAGAGCTTTCTGACTATCCAGGAAGAATCTCAAAGCATCACACAGTGGGGACCTTTTCATTAACCAGAAGGAAATGAGGCAATTAAAAACACAGCACAATCACATAAACAGCTTGATTTTGAGAAAATCACAGTCCACTGCTTGAAACCTGTGTTTATCTAAGATTTCAAGTCTCTCTAAGTCCAATGCAGACTCACATTCTTAAATGTAAACTGGTAGTCAAGGTAGGACCAGGAACAGTTGCTGTTCACTGAGGAACTGGAATGTGAACTGGTCACTTCAGGTACACTTCAGATACACGAAATCCATAGCAAGCAGCTGTCCCTAGCAGAAGCTGAGGATCTAATTGAAGAGTCTTAAGCTATAATTTCTTTAAAAGAGATTGTTCCATCAAGGCAGTACTACATGAAAGATGAGACCCAAACCAATATGCAATTCAAGACAAAGCAAATATTGTATTTACACATTTTGTCCAAAAGGAGTAGTTGAACTAAGGTCATTTGACAAGCCAGATCTGTCACCAAACTGACCACACAATAACTGGAGAAATAAAATTGTGAACTAAGCATTAACTAGAAGAGGTTAAAAGAATTGCCAGACTGGTATACTTTCCCAGATGCAGCTAAAGCTGTGTTTGTAGCATTATTAGGCACTAACCTATGCAGAGGATCTCATAAGAGATCCTCATTTATATCATCCTCCTCTGTGCCAGGAGCTATCATATCTTGCATGTTTTTAATAGGTATTGTAATCACATAAGTCTTCATTTTTTTCTAAAACTCTAAAAAGCACGTATATAATTATATATAGGTGACCTATAATGAAAGAGCTTTCTTTAAAAAACACTTCCATTTCAATTTCTAATAAACTATTTTTCTTTCATGCTTTACTACTTACACATCATCCTAAATCATGTGAAATGCTTCTACTGTTTACTAGACATCAACTGACCTTGGGATAACATCCACCTCAGAAATAATTTCGGTGAATGAAATTATGTTTAGCTATACGTGAAAGACCTAGACAGTTCTGATGAGAGAGTATACAGCTTTATAGAGGTCCAGGCTTCGGGAATTGCATTACTGCTTGCATCAGCCTAAATGATCCTGCAACAACCATCTCACATTGACACAGCTTGCAGATTTATGCACTGTGTAGCAAAGAGCCAGCCTTATCACAGCTCATCCACTATCAAGTGTTTGGAAAAGATAAGAATTCATTTGCATTTTTAATGATGGTTCAATGTCTTGACTTCTTTGCAGATGCTACATTGAAAAATATAAATTATAGCTGCAAAAATTCACTTCCTCTAGGCTTACTACATATATTTTGGGGATATATTTCTTCAACAGAGATCAAGTACGTGTATGGCACCAACTGACAGAGGTGAATAATTATGCAGTATTTAAAGCTATATTAATTCTTTGACAGGGTATTTTAGTATAACCTACAACCTCCTGGGTCAGAGGATGGCAAGCTTTATTTGCATTCCAAGTCCACCCTTTCAGTAACAGAAATCCCTAAAAAGGGTTGTCAGTTGATATCCACAACACAGAAATTAATTTTTTCCATCCCTTATTTTCCTCCTCATTCTGTCCTCATCAGGCAAATATGTATGGAAGACTGAAATAGTCCACATTCATTTACTAATTTACCTAGTTATTAATGATAGCTATTGGGCAAACGTTGAGAGAGCTATCTGCTTTGTTTAGTTTTAACAGATACCTGTTGCTTCACCAATGTCCTTGTTCTAAAAAGCGTAATAAAATGAATGCATGATATCCTGATAGTAAAAGATTCACAAAAAGACAATCTAAGATACTGTGAATGATCTATGTACTATATATATGACTTTAGTATCAGCATATGACCTTCTTAGTACGGAGGTTTTAATGGTGGTGTAAATCTCCTGAGAAGCTAAGCTGAGATGAAGAAGAATTAGCAGAAACCACCATAAAATTACATAAACCACCTTGAAAGTCCTTTAATTAAGCATTTAGTTCTAATATATTTCCAGGAATCTATACTGAGTTTATATGATTTCTTAAGTCTTTCATAATTCTGTGTATCCTGAATTAAACACTAGTCACTCACTTTCAAGATGTTAACTTCTTACACTGTGTGACTGTGAAACATTAACCACCCCTGCTCAAATCTCAATAGATTAACAAGGCAGCACGTCTTTTGAAGGATTTGTTAAGGCATGGTAGATAACATTTATCTAAATTCCATGCTGACATGCACAATATGCAACTTCACTGAAAAATTTGTATTTAAATCAGCTGAAGCATCTTGTATCGTTATCACATGCATTTTACAGCAGCTATTTCAAAAATGCAACAGCAATTTTCTGAAGGAGCTTCCATGGGAAACAACAGAAGCAGCAGCAGCAGCAACAGGGGGAGGTTGTGCGGCACTTCTTCCAAATGGTTCACCTATTTACAATTCCATTATACACTATAGTGATAGTTACATGTAATTCTCTCTCATGCTAATACTTTGATTATATACGAAAGGTATAAAAAGTGGAAGTAAATCACTGTTGACAGAATATACACTGCAGGAGACTCAAATATGTTTTGCCGTAACAGTGATGGATGGACTGTTTGGTGGATAAGGAATTGGTTGGATGGTCACATCCAGAGAGTAATGGTCAACAGCTCAATACCTGAATGGAGATTAGTGATGAGTTTATCACAGTATGAAACTTTTCTCAGTATTATCTACTCTATTATTAAACACAATACTTTAAGAAGCAACAGTGCTATTTCACAAACCCATACCCAAATGGAAAACTTGGCAATTCCCATTTAGGCTAATTAATGTGTGTCCATCAAGAGAGGATAAAAACAAGTTTGTTGGACTGCATATTTAGTATTTGCTAACAGTAATTTTGTTAGTAAATTTGTTTTTTTAGACTTCTAGATTTTTTAACTTCTAGATTTTTCCTCAAAAATTAAATATTTGACTTGTTTTATATATCCTTTCATCCTATTATATAATTTTATTTATTATTTATTATAGTTTTATTTGCATTCTCAGACATTCATATTTTACTTTAAGAACTTCATATTTGTACAACTATTTTGAATTGTTTTCTCATGAGAGAATCATTTGCATCTAAGATGATACATCCAATTCTCCAGCTTTGAAAGAGGCTTAAAGTAATTAGACTTACAACTCTTCTTTAAAACCAACAGGAATTGATAACTTTACCAAGACTTCTTTGAAAATCTTAATCAGAAGATTGATTTTTTTTTTAATTTTTCATTTACCTAAAGTACCTTTTGTGTACAATTTTAATTATTGTTTACATTAGCCATAATATTTTGTTTTGTCTATTTTACATAGTTTTCTCTTTGTGCTTCCAATGTATTTGCTATGTTCGCTCTACATTTCCATTTCATTTAGGCATAAGACACAATCGTAAATGTGGATGCAGCCTTTGTATGCACTACATGTGTGTGCCTGTGTGAGGCACAGAATATACTTATGCCTTTTAGGATAACTGAGAGAAGCATTCTCTGGCTCAGTGCTCTCAGCTCCACACAAAATGAAATCACAATCTAAGTCTCTACTCTTCTACTTCTTGCAAGCAATGATTGGACAGATAACTTATTGCTGCAATGAAAAATGTTTCATCCACAGGCACTCTGCAAAGAAAAGAAACAAAAAAAGCCAGGTACTAACCCAGGCCCACAGTGAGTTATAGACTTGGAATTGCAAAACTGAAGTTAAATTGCAAAGTTAATTCTATCTTGTGAACCCAGTGAAGCAAAATCAGATGCTTTAGGCATTTTCTCCAGTCCCACACTGAGTTCCCCTCCCCTTTAGACATCTGTCCTGCTAGTTCACCTATTTTTGGTTGCTTTTTATCACCAATGCACTTAATCTTTTTAATTTAGTAAAGGCAGAGTTTTTTTCTATTGCTAGCTTTTGCATCCCTTTAGACTGATGTTAAATAAAGATGACAGGCAATGTCCACAGTATAGTACACATTACTGTATATATCAGAAAATTTTATCTGTAAGGTAAACTACCCACAATACACTACAGACCATGTAAACTATATCTGAATCAATGCAGCAATAATAGTTCCTTATTTTGGTGAAGATATTTCAGTGTAACATTTGAACTATTTCAAAAATTCAATCAAAGACGTTTCAGTGTATTCTGTCATTGTCTTGGGCTTTTAGTAAAATACAGATGTAGTCATTCATGGTTGATTATCTCACCTAAAACACAACAAAATTATGTGTAGCTCTGGTGTCTCAGCACCCCTTTAGGGCAGTGAGGAAGGCCGCCTTCTTTCTGAGGCAACCAAAACAGTATTGATGAAGATACCATCTCTGCCACTTAGTTGACTCATAGGTTTAAATAGGATTAGTCCCTACACTCCAGGAGTTCTTTGAATTAATTCAATTTCCTTCCTTTGACCTCTATGATGGAGCATTAGTAAGTCTGTAGGTGGTAAAACAAGAAATTAGTATTGTTCTTCAACTTTTTTTATTTTTTAAGCAATTTTAGATATCTAACCTTAAGCTGCAGTAGCACAACTTTTTGCATTCAAATGCAAGTAGTGTACACAAGTGCTAACTAAATATATTGACGGAATGGGATAAAATCTGACATTTTGGAATGTAGGAACTGCTACTAAATCAAATTTTTAGGGTGGTATAAAATTCTCACTTTAATAGAAGGAATAAATCAACTAGTGTATATTCTGATATTTGCGTGCCCTGCAGCACATCATCTGTGTAAAATACAATTTTACTAGAAAACAAGAAGCACTTTTCAGTAAACAAAGCCAGTTAGAAACATGAAAATCACTTACGGAGAAAGGAATATACACATACTTAAGCCATTAACAACCTGGTAGAAATGAAGTTTCCCCCGGAGTTCTTAACAGTTGTTTGATTGAGACAGTTTCAGTGTGGCAACCCAGAAGCAGATGGATGGAAGACAACATTCCCTCACACAAACATGAATCATGAATATCAATTTAAGTTTTCAAGAATTTAAAACTCCTTGAAATAATTTCATCATTTTTGTTGTCACAGTGTCTTCCTGTACTCCCTGATACAGTATTCCAGAATTTCAACTGAGATATAAAATAGATTTGTACTGTTCACTTATGTTTTACTACTGCAGGTCCTCTAGAAGGTAGAGCAAAATTTTACTGAGATATTACAAATCCATGGAAAGGAGAAAATAATGAAGTAACAGGATAATAAACAGTTTCAAACACTTTTTTCATGTGCTCTTTACAGCCTTTAGAAATTCGAGATAGTTTAAGGGTCCACAATGGATTACCAGTTTTTGTATGTCACTGATGGGGTGTCCTTAAGATTCTCAAAATGAATATGTTTGTTACCTTCAAGGTATGTTTTTCTAGTAAAAGTCTTTTCAGTCTGGGGCTTCATGCTGAGCACACACACACTAGTGATGAAGTTTTGATTAACTGATCCAGGGTAGGGCTACTAAGCAGGTCAACATAACTCCCTGTCTGCTGGATTTACTTGAAGGCTATAGAATCTATAACTGTCAACACATTTAATGTCAGTATTTCAGTGTTTTGGAATAGGGTCCCAAATTCACTATTGTCAAACACAGTGAAACATAACTTCACATAACTTCAGTGAAATCCACAGACTTCCACGCAGTTTTCAGTGCCAAATTTGCTACCTGAAAAGAGAGAGTGCCTATTGAAACATAACTAAGTTTTGCAATGTTCACTATTAATGACATTTATGAGCCAGCAAAACTATAAAATGGGATTATACAGCAAATAATATCACAAAAACTAAATATTGCTCTGGCAGTGGAACCTCTGTGTACAGAGAATAATTTCTCAGAAACATAAGATTTTCCTCTTTTTCCTCAATAAAAACTCACTGCTTCCATTACGGTCCAGATTCACTTTTTACACTTCCCCTCTCTTGAGAACCCAGTCAGAAAATGTCTTGAATTAGTTTATTACCTCAAAAATGGACCTAAAAATCCTTATTCTTAAATCCTTGACAGTTCTGGAAGTCACTACCATCAAATAAATTGGCTATTCCCCTCGAGGCACATGGGCTGAAGACCACGATTTTGACTTCTTAGCTGTAGCCTCAAGAGTTATTATTGAAAGAGTTTCAACTTTTGTTTGATTGTAACTGCAGGGTTAAACTAGGAAACCTCCAGCACAGAAATAGCAACGGAAGATATGCTTAACTTGAAACAAACATTATTAGCTTTTATCTTGAATCAAGGCCTTACTTGATTTCTCCTGAATTACAGAAAGGATTAAATTCAAGTCCTTTTGTTTCAGCTCTGGTTCTGATATATTTCTTGTCAATTACTAGTTGTGAAAGTAAAATGAACAGCAGTTAATCTTTAAAGAAAGTTTGTCAAAACTAAAGGCATTCTCCATACATACTCATTTCTATTTCTCTTCCTTCTTTGTGGAAGTACTTCAAGTTGTGTGACTTCAGAATTAGTCAAACTCATTTTACAGTATCACTGTCACACTGAAAGAAACATATAGTTAAAGGAAGCATAATTTTGTGTTATTTTCTGCTGTTATACTGTAGCCATTCTCAGTCTTTTCTCCTCTTAACTCCCAACATGTAACTGGATTAGTTATCAATAAATACTAGAGCTATTTGTAAAAACACAAAATACAGACATGCACTACTATCCCAATATTTGTTCTTTTGAACTAGACATTTTTAATTAACTCTTTTTTTCTCTAAAGTCAGAAACATTACTACAAAGAATAAGCATAATCTGCAATTGCAATCCCTGACACTTGTCAAGCTGGTTTGCACTAAAACGTATTTTCCTAATGTCATATAATCATTTGGGTTGGAAGGGACATTTAAAAATCCTCTAGTTTCAACTATGTGACAATGAGATGGACTAGATGCCCAAACCAATGACAACCACTACTGGTAAAATTAAATAGATAGATATTTGCACAGATTTAAAGGGGCAATAAAGTTAAAAAATTAATTAGAAATATTTTCAAAATGAGAATTCTTTAAAAGCTGAGCAACTTTTATCATATTTTGCTTTCAATTTTCCTTGCTCATCTCTTTGTTCATCTTTTCTCTGTGTTAGGCTTTGTCTTCATGATTATTCTTTTTCTGCATATGTAAGTTCTGATCCTGTTACAAAAATTAGGTGTATCAACACACATGCCTAAATGAAGAGGTTGTCTTGTGCAGGCATTGGCAAACAGAAGCCAACATAATTAAAAAAAAAAAATCACCACTCTTCATAAAGCTGAAATGATGCAAATTATACATATGAGAGCCTCCCTGAACCTCTACTGGCACAAAAGAAAAGATCAGCACTGGAATTAAAATGGCAAATCATACCTTCTGAACTACTGTTCTGAGATGACACACGCAAGTTATTTTTAACAGGATTCTTTTTCTTTCCTATGTGTCTGGAAGCATTGATGTCTTTTTCTCTGGAAGAAGGTTCAGAGTCCCAGTGTAAGGTGATAAATCTGATTTCCTGGATGTTTACTACAGCTGCTTAGCAAAAAAATATAAAAATGTTTCCCAAGAGCTTTACATGTTCAAGTGCTTTTGAAAAGGTTTGGCCCTACTACATGACATGTACAGTGTAGACTATAGACTAGACTTCATGTACTGTGGATAGATACCATGTGTTTCCTCCTCTTGATGAAAAGACCCATAATGCTAAACATAGGCTCAGTCCCTGAACGAGAAAAAACACTGAAATATGTGTTTTGTAAGCAACAGCATTATCAAATGCCCGCAGTTTCCAAATCAATGCAAAATTCTTTATATCCATCAAGTTAAAGAGGGTATGCAAGGAAAACGAATGTTAAAAAGCTGCAAAAAGTTGCTGTGGTGAGTTGACCATGGCTTGATGCCAGGTGCCTGCCCACCCAGCTGCTCTATCAGTCCCCTTCCCAGCCAGACAGGAGAGTAAGATGGAAAACAACTTGTGGGTACAGATAAGGCAGTTTATTATAACAGAAGCCAGGCAAAAGCTTGCACGCACAAAAGGAAAGCAAAAGATAACACAGTTTATTCTCTCCTTCCCATGAGCAGCCATGGTTGGCCACTTCCAAGAAGCAGGGCTTCAGCACATGTGATGGTTCCTCAGTAGGCAGCCACTGGAGACAATGAATGCCCGCCTTCCTGCTCCTTGTCTGAGCTCTTATATCTGAGCTGATATCATGCGGTCTGGAATATCCCTTTGGTCAGTTTGGGTCAGCTGGCCTACTTGTGACCCCTCCCAGAATCCTGCCCTCCACTGAGGAAGGAATGTTACAGTGCTGATGCTGTGCTCAGCAGTAGCCAAAAAACTGGTGTGTTATCAACACTCTTCTAGCTGCTAATGCAAAGCACAGCACTGTGAGGGTTACTGAGGGGAAATAAACTCCAGCTCAGCCAGACCCAACAAAGTCACAAATTTACATGCTTCAAGCCTACCACTGAAATACTTGGTGAAACATTTTTTCTGTCCTTTGAATTGCACTATGCTTTCACTTTTGCTTTAATTTCCATCTTGGACTTCAATATCTTTGAATCCTAAGGAAGCCTGCAACCTACCACAGGCTTACAATGATTATTTAATTATCAATTATTTAATTGTTATTATACCATAGATAATAATTTGTTCAAATAAAAGCAGCATCAAATAAGCTTATTGCACCTTTCCAAATTTGGTCACTAAAGTGCAAACAAATCAAGAACTATTTGCCAGTGGACTTTAATCTCTTCCACAGACCGCTGTCACCTCAGAAGACAAAGTGGCCGTTTTTAAAAAAGCAAAGACCTGCTTTGATAATAAAGCAGGACAAGGGGAGAAAACTGGGTAGAACTAGCCTAGAAACCCATGCTATTAAGTTCAAAGCCCAAGGGCTCAAAGCTGATCTATGAAGTGGGGAAAGGTTAATTTCTTCTATATGTTTTGTATCCCATTTTTTTCTGGTCTAGTTTCAGAGATCATCTCAGAAAATCTAAGCTCTAATTTTTAAAATACAATTGATGTCTTCGAAGAGTAGACTGGCATCTTAGTTTCTATTTGGCCTCCTACAAATACCTAGATATGTCTCAAAATTTATAGTTAATAACAATATCAAATAACTGTTAAAAAAAAAAGAAAATACTTTCAACGTATCACTTGTTTCAACTATGTAGCTATATGGGATTTCTCTTTGACTCAAGAAACTCTTTCTCTTGTATCTTGTTTTTGGACAAGCTGGCATTACCTTATCTTCAGCAAGGCACTGTAAACTAAATAAAAAGAGGCTATTGATTTTTATTTTGTTTTTTATAGTCTGCTCTTTTGCTCAAAATTTTACACATGTAAAAATTTTACTTTAGCAAATGAGAGAAAAACAGTTACGGAAATTTCCAAGAAAAATTATTAGACATATTTTTCTTACAGTTTTCGTCTTGGCTTTATTCCCCTTTCTTTGTCCATTCTTCTGCACTTACAGAGTTCAGATGAACCTTCTTTTTATAGAAAATGAAGCCCATGCAATTCTGCTTTTTGCTTTGTCTCCTAGTGTTATCAAGGTTAATGGCAACCCATGTAGCCCTGGAAATTTTATACTTTAAACATTAGTGATGGAAATTCCAAAATACTTTGTTAACAGTTAGGATAAAATAAATAAGAGGACTGTTTTCTTTAAACATCAACACAAAATAGGGTATGGAATAATTTATTAATTTGAATAACTAATTGATTTCTTGTTAAGAATATATATGAAATGATCATATGGTTCAGTTACCATCAGAATCTAGACACAAAATCTGTAAGCGAGAATGGAATGAAGAAAACATGCAGGGAGCCCAGGTATACAGTGAAGCCTTAAAAACAGATGCTTAAAATTAATACTGTGGTAAATATTAAATTTTTGCTTCAAGAGTTTACCAATGCTTAATTCCTTGGATATGCAATACAATTTAAACAGTGTCATGAGTCAGAATTGAAAAAAATCTTTTCAGCACTTGTTTTTATGTTCTGTTCTCCAAAGATTTTGGGGGTGGGGGTTATACACAAGAAACAGGATAGTACTAAAAACTTGGGATTGAAGGACTTGTATTTTATTTTTTTTAAAAAGTGTATTTGAGTATGAAGCTTTTTAGTAATAGGTGATAGGATTTCTAAAGTTAAAAGAACCCACTGTTGCCAAAATAATAATTTGAAGATGTGCCGACAAAATGGAAGAACCAAGAGTCACTTTGCTCACAGGCAAACTGTAAAGGAATAGAGAGAAAAAAACAGCCAATCTAGAAAGACATGTCACTTGAGGAATTTCTACCCATTATTTACTGGACAGATATTTGACAAATTCATCTTACTCAATTTGTGAAGAAGTGCAAAAGATTCAAAACATAATCTCAGTGTCAGCTTTTTAGTGAAAAACCCATCGAGCCTCAGTCCCAACAGCCATCCAACCTGCTTCTGCCTGCTCTGGTGTGATGCTCTGAAAAGTCACTCAAGCAACCATTTAGTACAGAGCACCTTTTCTTGTTTCCCTGCACTTGCATGTTTCCCTATCACACAGACCCTTATTAGGTTGTGTGGTGTAATACCATGTAGAGGACAGCCACTGAGAAAAGATGCCAAAGTTACTTTGAGATGCTGAGGAAAATCACCCCTAATCCTGCGCTTGAAACTCGGAATTTCCCCTTTCCCATATACTGTCTCCAGAGAAGCAGTGTGAAATTAGGGAAGGTTGCTCAAATAGCAGCTTTGTGAAGTACTGGTTACCAGCAAACCCGTATCACTAGTAATATTAAAGCATTCTTCTCTTTGATTGTCTACTGCTAACAGTAAGCCTTTAAATTCCAGAATAATTAAGGCTGCAGCCTGTTATTCTTTAAGTCAAGGGCAGCTTTGTTTTGCCTCTGCTTGAACTGTGATTTAGCAATTGCTGAAAAGCAATAAGCAGCTGCATGCTGAGTAATTCAGTGTCTGTTGGGGAAAACTCTCATCATACACCTCTGCAAGGCCTGGACTCCTGGAGGTAACTCTGAGCTCCCTGAAGGGGCCAGGCTGGCCAGGCAGTGAGGCTGTGGCTGAGGGCTGGGGGCTGTGCTTCCCTACCAGGATGCCCAGGGATGCCTCGGAAAAGAAGACTGCCTGGTAGGGCAGGTGACCATGGTGGGATGCATGATGTCGGGGGATGAGGAGGAGCCAGAGGGCCAGAGGAACTCTGGAGCAGCTGGGAATCAGGAGTGAGCAGAAGGGAAATGCAGGGGGTGGGAGCAGGAGGAGAAAATGTTCACAGTTCTCTGCAACTCAAGGTCACTAGCTGGCTTAAAGCAAACCCAGAGGGACTAAATCACTGTAGCATGACACAGGAGGAACCACCTTTCATCTCTATACAGCTTCCTTAATGTAGTGGTTTGAGCCAGGTTTCCCCCTGAAACTAGGAAAGTGGTAACCCCCAGGGGGTGGTTTGACCCAATCAGTGCTCCTGCAAAATATAAACATATCTCTCCACTGGAAAAGAAGCAGTGGTACTTGTTAGTGAGAAGGAGAGTGGCCATGTTGTGAGAGCCACGAGGAAGGGGCTCAGGGAGCCCTTAGGGGCCTCCAGCCCCCCCCCCCCAGCCCCCGTCTGGGGGGCTATGTGGACTTGAAATAGTGTTGAACTGAACTAAGTGCCTGCGGCTGAGAAGTTGGAGGAGTTTTCTCCACTGCAAGTAGGCAGACGGAGCAGCAGTAGACACAGCAGCGTCCGAAGAGCAGTGGCAAAGAGCCAACTGATAAGGACCAAAAGAAGTAAGCAGGAGAAGCTGGCATGCAACCGAAGCAGACACAGAGTTGTCTGAGGAAACGAAAAGCAGCAGCAGAAAGGAGAACCAGGCCACTGCAGAGAGTGAGTTTCGGGGGTAAGAACTGGATAACCAAAACCCCCGAACTCCCTAGAGAGACCCCTCCAAGAAAGAGGAGGGGGTGGTGGACTGAGAGGAGTCCTAAAGTGCAGTATGCACTGCAGAGAGGAGCAAGAAGCTCAGACTGTCCTGAGAGCTACGCCAGGACGGCCAAAGGAATGTGTGTGGAGGGGGTGACCTTGGGCTTCCCCCCTCCTTGCTGCAGCTTCAGAGAAGCTGGCAGCCATCTTTGAGTCAGAGCACAGAAGCTCTGTGAAGGGGCTTGGATTCCCCTGAGGATACCAGACCGTCACGAAGACCCCTGTGCTTCGTGATATGACCGTGGTGATGCAACCGTGTCTGGGGTCAAGCAGCCCACGGAAAGACCCCTGTTTTGAGGACGGAGGGCCGAGAGAGGCTTGGAGGCCTCCCTCGTGTGCATTGGCAAGGATCCAGCTGCAACTGCCTGGAAGAGAAGAAGAGAGCCTGTTGCCTAGAGAGACCTGCTGCTGAGAGACTGGAAGGGGTCTTTTCTTCTTCTTCTTCTCTCCTGGACTTTTATTTGGAGGGAGAAGAGATTTGGTCCACTGTAAATATTATTGTCATGGTAGAGATAGATATAGAGTTAAGATTATATGTAATGTATTATAGTATAAGTATTTATTTGTATAGTCTTGTAATATATTCCTTCCCCCCATATTGAGTCTTGTGTTTCTGTCTGGAAAACCCATCTCACATGGGGTTGAGATGTGGGAGGGGGGCTAGGAATCAGAATGGGATTTTGAGGCTTTTCAAACCATGACATTTAATCACTTGGAATTTTCTGTATTTAAAAGAAGTATTCTAGCTTTTTTTGTTTGCTTGTGTGTGTTTGGTTTGGTGTTTTTTTTGGTTGGTTGGTTGGTGGGTTTTTTCCCCCAGACCCTTCAGAACTTAAAAGCCTTTTTCTTCCTCTTTGGGGAGCTTATTTTAAGGAAAAAGGCTAGATTTGTTCATCTCACTCGAGATCTTGTCACAACCTCCAACAATGTACATCTTCTAATAGCAAGATAAGTTCAGTAAAACCAAAGTTCTGGTCTGATGTATGGTTTTCAAACCAGCTACCACATAATTTTTGGCTTAGTGCCTTTTTCTCTAGCAAGCCACAAATACAAAGATAGGTTGCTGGGTTCTTCTAAAACTGAAGTTGGAGTACTGGGGTGATATCATCTCATAGTCAGAAAGACTTTATCATGTACATGTATTTCAGGTCAATTATCCTTGACAATAAACCACTATGTCTCTGAATCATTTGGGTGTTCCAACACTTTCAGATTTTGCCGAATTTTTTCCAAAACTAACTGAGGCTGCATATCCCTTAGCAATTCTTAAACTGCTAAAACACCATTTTCACAAATTAAAGTCAATAAAACATTCTCTATTAACCATAATAATCCAGGAATTTGGCAGCATTGCTTGAATGCACTCACCATTTCAAAATAAAACTTTCTAAGTGTACTTAAGTTGAACAATTAAAAAAAAACACACAAAGAGCAAAAATATTTTATTTTGGCAGACAAACCACGTACCATTCAGAACATGTACCTAGCCAACAATTTTACAGCTACAAGTAAGTTTTCTTCACACTCTGTTTTGCCTCTGGGGAAAAGAAAAGTACAACTTTTATTTCTGACAAGTATGTATTAACTTAAGTATCAAAGTAAATTGTACTTTAGAAATATCTTGATATTATTTTCTTTATACAAAAACCTCCAGTTTTTCCTATACACTCCTTTCTGGTGTATCATTAATTTAGTCAGAAAAATTAAAAATTAAAAATAAGTAAACAAAAATGACTGAGCCACCCATTGTAGGTCTTCCCTAAACATACAGACAGTTTTGATTTAAAGAACTTTGTGTTTTTCCTATACTGTTTTGTGCTGTGTCATTGCTCTATGCTGATTTTGTCTGTTTCTTGTTACCTTTCTGAATGACAGTAAATAGATCCTGACAAGTTCCTGTAATTTACAGAGTTCCCGTAGATCACAAAGTTCAACATTGTCCCAGGATGTTATCAGAATAACCAGAAATGTCTCATTAAGATAATTATTTAATTGTGGAGAAACAAAAACAGAGAAAGTAGGAAAAAAACCAAGCCTTAATAGCAGCTGGTGCTTTTAGCTGGGGTGAATGCCAAAGAAACTTTGAAACACAAAACCCCCCCAGCAGTCCCCTGCAGACTCCCTGCTGAATGTGCCATTATGTAAAGAAAGCTTTGCACAGGCTCTGCATAAAACACTGCCTTAATTTGAGTAATGAGGTCCACAAAAACATAACACTAAATATCTATTCTGTTAAATTCTGGAGGCAAGTGACAGTTGTCCACAAGAAAATGGAGGGAGCCTTCGTTTATCCCTTTGGTATTTTGTTTCAGTCCACATGAATGGATGCTGTCACTTGTGCTAATCCTAAGGTCAGCATCTATGCCAGATAAAGTAAATTCAATATTTGAGATCCTGTTAATGATTTACAGAAATTTTTTTTAGAAGTATGTGGAATGTAAATAAGGAGATGAGTCCCTCCCCAGTCTGAGCTTTCATGTGTTGACTTGACCTCCCTAAGTCATGGAAGTGATGAACAGTGGCCCACACAGAGACCACCTAGCTTGCTGCCTTCCATTCCCACCCACTACCTTCCACATGGCAGAAGAGGGAGGGATGGTCTATGGATTGTGATTTTCTGTAAGAAGATAAGATACCCTTTTGCTGACAGAAGCACATCCAGGGACCTAAATATCTTAAAATTATTTCCTTTAGATTTGCTCTGTGGCAGGAACAAGCAACTCTGCCTACAGGTACTTGAAAAAAATGGCAGTCTCTGAATGCAGAGTTTCATGGCTGCCTCATCACTTATTGATATGTATGGTCTGCTGCCAAGACTGTACAGAGCAGAGATTAAATGCCATGGATCTGAAGATAAACAGTATGGACAAGCAGTCCTATACTGTTGCTTTAAATTTTTTAATACTTCTTGCCCATTTCATGTGCTACAGAAGATAGCTCAGTAGGTTGTCTTTGGAGGTATATCAGGAATGTTCTTAATAGGTTAAACATCAATCAGGAGTGTATTTTCAAATCGCTGTTGTACGAGAGAGAGATTAGACTTCCAAGTGACTGTCGGGACAGCAACACACTGTAGCCCAGCTTTGTGTGGCAAAGGCCAGCAGAGAGGCCTTGAAGACCTTTCCAAGGGGAAGTTGGAAGGTGGCTTGGTGGCTGCCCTACCCTTTGCACAGGAATGGCTGCAGAGCTGCCATCCTTGACTACAGCTCACCTGAGCTATGTTGCCACCACACTGCAGGTGCCCATACCCCACTGACCAAGACCCAGAGTGGCTTCCCTGTTTGAGAAGGGAACCATCTCATCCCTGTGATCTTGCCTGGTGATCTCCAGCTGATTCAATTACCACCTCTGGGGCTGCCTTGAGCATGACTCACTGACTTGTGTTCTGGGCTTCACCTCAGACCTGTCTCATAACCACGAACTTGTCTGACCTCTTCACTGAAGCTGGGGTGATCTCTGTTACACTCTGAACCTTGTTCCTGTTTCCAAACTGCCTCCCTTGGACCCTGTGGGATGGGGCTCTGGCTTGTTAGCATGCTCTGCCCTGACTGCCCACTTCTGATGGCCAGCCACCCCTTGCTGGGGCTGACGGTAATGCTGGAACTGGGAGTACAGACCGGATACCCACAAAATAAAGGTCTGGCACCGTGTTAGAGCCCTGCTGAGTTGGAAAGAGAATCCAAGAGCATCCTGTTAAGTGGTAAGAAATACTATTTTGTACTCAAACACTGTAGCCTTTGTGAGAGATGCTGGCAGAGCAGCAAAGTAAAACGTCTTGAACAGTCATTTCAAAAGCAGAATTTATACTCCTTCAGCTTGACATTGGGCAAAAGAGAATCTCAGCTCCCCGCAACTGTTTGTGGTGTGGGATGATCCTGCATGACAGGAACAGACAGCCAATGCAGTGAGTAGCCTGAGCACAAAAGAAGTCTTCTGGGGATCAAATTTTAGTGCTGGGCCAGCTAAACAGCAATTGAACATAACCAGTAAACTACAGTATCACCCTCTGAGTGACATCAAAAGCAAAGTCACATACACAAGAAAACAGTACAAGATTTCCTGCATCCTGAGTGAAATTTAACATTAATTAGAAGATACACTAATTTTGACAAGGGAACAAGTGGTATGCCGTAACACATATATAGAGATGAAGATAATCTCCAAAATGCTGTTCTGTTCAATCAAAATATTCAGAGCACTTTAAATTCTTAACAGAGAAACAATTTTTTTCAGACAAAGAGTCATCTAGAGGCAGCATGATCCTGAGTATCAACAGAGAACCCTCAGTGCCACACCATATCTAACATTTACCGCAGATTATATCCTGTATCATGACACTGACATTTGATAAGTGAGCAACTTTAAAAATTTGCATTTTCTAATCCTTCCTGGGTTGTCAATTTTAAAGTTGTCCCAGACAAGATAAGAGAATACATTCTTCTCTTCCTTCTGTTTGCAACTTAAAGTAACACCCTACATCAAATCCTGGTACTTGATACAGGCATCAAAACTTGCATTTCCCACAGTGATGGTAAGAACGCACCAAGTTCTTAGAACAATGGCTTGACGAAAGAAAAGTGAAATTGGAGAAAATATGGGCCAACTAATTGTCCCTCATGCTTTTCCGCTGGAATACCTCATTAGACATATTGCTTGAACAACTCTGGATACATAAAACCAGTGAGAGCCACAAGGGCAGAGCCCTGCAGACAAGGCTGCCAAACTGATTTTGTGAACTAGCTTATAGCACTGCCCCCACAGAACAGTCTGTGTCTCCTCCTCTAGCTCTGTATATAACAGCAAGTACAGCAAAACATAGCACAGAGAAGCCCAACATCCCTGACAGTGTTTCTATGGTCAAGGAAGAAATGAGAAGACTCAGCTAGCTCACAGCAAAGGCACAGCAGTCACCTAGGTAATGTGGCTTCTCAGCCCCCAAAATGCAAGCAGTTTAAGTGCTTGGGCAGCAGGTCAGCAAAAAGGAATATCTTAAAGCATTGCCACAATAGATTTTGAGTTAAAATTAAACTTTCTCCCTCCCCTTTGCCTTTCTTGGTCCCTTCTCCTAATCTTGGTATTTCAATTACAGCTCAATAGGAACATTTTTTTCTACAATTTTAGAGTTGAATTAGTCTGGCTGTACTTTCTATGCCCCGAGCAAAAAGACCAAGAGAGGGGATGAGCCAGTATGTGCAAGGTACATGTCCTCTCTGCAGAGTTAAGTATTGAGTTTAAGCAGTCATCCCTGAATCACTTACCCTACCACAATAAGTACCCTTGAGATTAATCAAACCATCAAAAGAAACCTGTGCATGCACCAGGCATTTTTCCCAAAAGGCAGAGCAGTGACTTTTTAAAAAAAAATTTAAAAAAATAAATAAACAAAAAATAACAAAACCTCTCCATCAGTGACACATTTCTAGGTATTTTCACAGAGAACCTAAAATATGTGTGGGTGCTCAGTCATATTCGTCGAGCTCAATTTACTGATAAGTTAGACTGATGACTGGGTTGACAAATGAATCTTTTCTGAAAGCTAATCAGAATGCATCTAAACTAAGCACTTACTTTATTGTACCAATATTATTGTACCAAAATTATTATTGCTTTTGCCTGTCATTTAATACAAAAAATTTAAAACAAAACTCCCTGCATTATAATTTCAGGCCATTCCCTTGGGTCCTGTCACTGGTTGCCAGAGGGAAGAGATCAGTGTCTGCCCCCTTCTGTCCCTCTCAAGGAAATTGTAGACTGCAATGAGGTTTCCCCTCAGTCTCCTCTTCTCCAGGCTGAATAGACCAAGTGACCTCAGCTGCTCCTCTTATGGTTTCCCCTCAAGGCCCTTCATCATTTTTATAGCCCTCCTCTATAACTCCTCTATATGCTCTCTAATAGCTTTATATCTTTCTTATATTGCGGTGCCCAAAACTGCACACAATATTCAAGGTGAGGCCACACCAGTGCGGAGCAGAGTGGGACAATCCCCTCCCTCACCTGGCTGTCTATGCTTTGCCTGATGCTCCCCGGATAGGGTTGGCCCTCCTGGCTGCCAGGGTACTGCTGACTCATATTCAACTTGCCATTCACCAGGACCCCCAGGTCCCTTTCCATGGCACAGCTTCCCAGCATCTCATTCGCCACTGTGTATGAATACCAAGGGTTGCCCTGTCCCAGGTGCAGAATCCAGGATTTTCCCTTGTTAACCTTCACATGGTTGGTGATTGCCCAGCCCTCTAATTTATCACGGTCTCTCTGGAGGGCCTCTCTGCCTTCAAGGGAGTCAACAGCTCTTCCCAATTTTGTGTCATATAGCAAACTTGCAAATTTCAAGTTTTCTAGGTTTTTACTAGATTTTTTAACAGTATCCGTTCTTCCTATTTGACCTGTTATTAATTCACATCCCTTTCTCCCACTGAAGTAAAATGCTACATTTAACCTGTGCTGCAATCCCAAGACCAGGACTTCCAAAGGGGTTAGATTTGAGAGAGTGGTAGTCTTGCTTTTGTAACTGTAATGGTTCTAAGTATTAGGACTTCCTTCCTGGTCGCCAGGAAGGAAGAAAAGAAGTATTCCATCCTATTCCTTTATGTAATCCAAACACATAAATGGAGGAAGAAAGAAGTCTCTTCCTCTCTTCCCTTCCAGCGAGGTTTGGAGACAGCAGATTCCCCGCAGCTGGTTTCACTTCTGTGGGGGAGCTGGGGCCTGGCCGGGCCTGTTGTTTCTGCTGATTCAGAGTCCGGTGGCGTGGCAGCAACGTTTGGGCTATTGTGCTGTCCCAAGGAAAGTAGTAAGATATTCTTTTGCTAATTCTTTAGTTTGCTAGATCCTGAGTTTTTGATTGTGTATATCTATTTTGGTTTTGTCCTTTTTTTCCTTCCCCCTTCCCTTTCCCTTTTCCTTTTGGAATTGAATATAGTATTTCAACTGTATATAACTGTAATATACGTAAATACATTTATTTTAATATAGTTCGGCTAGTCTGGATTTTTTCATAGTTTTTTTCCTTTCCTCTTTGCCGGAGGTTTTTCTGCTGGGTCTGTGGACTTGGCAGGGAGCCAAATAAAACTTTTCCTTTAAAGGAAAAAAATACATCAGAGAGAGAAAATTTATATGTATCAGGAGCAAATTTTTTTCAGTGAAAAAAGAAGTGTAATGAAGCATTTCCACAAAGTGTGGAAATTTTTGAAAATTTATGAATCTACAAGCCATGAAAAACAAGAATAGGACACGTACTGTAGGTCCTCATCACAGGTCCTGTGAGACTATTAGGCATTCAGCATACTTAGTTCATCATTAGAGGATTTCCACAACACATTATGGTTGAGAGACTTTTCAGAGCTGGCTCCTACACCTGTGGGAATGGCCATGCTCCTGCCATCTTCCCTGTAATGGATATGTCAGCCAAATTGAATAGATCACAAAAGTATCATCACTTCCCATTGTATTCACTCCTCTTACATAGAACTTACCTCTTCAATGATGTCATTCTTCTGACATACCATACAATTTTGCTGCAATTTTAGCTACAGGATAATGAGAAATACAAACTGTCAGGGTCTGAATGTACTTTTTTTTTTAACTAAAGCAATGGTCTTAGCATTATTTAATAAAAAATTTTGTTTAGTTGTACCATCGACATACATTATGGAATTTACCTAGATTTACTGATGAAGTAATGTCCATGATAAAATGGCTTAAATAAAAAGAATTAGGCAGCTGCAGTACTTACATGCACAACATGAACATTTACATATACACATTCAGCTGTGTTGTCCTCTACATTGAAGCAAGAAACCCTGGGATCTCAGAACATGGCTTCGTATTAAGGGGCAGCCGAAGCTCAGAACAAAAACACTGGAAAGAATTAGGTTTAAAGTGCTGAAATTGCCTACCTAAGGATAATGCTAACAATGTTAATGATTTGTACTGTACTGTAGGGGCACGTGTAATTCTATACTGACTAAAATAAGAAAAGAAAAATTATAGTTGGCTTAGTTTCAATTTTCCAGACTTAGCTCTTTTTTTCAACCAGTTTAAGAAAAAAATGTCAATATCCAGGACAGAGACTGAAGCAAGCTGAAGAAAGATGGCTTTGGGCTAAAAGTAGGGAGCAGTCCTGAGATAAAAACTATTCTGTGTCAGTCATGTATACATATATACATGAAGACAGAGGAATCATCCACACAGGTTCAGAAGCCCAGCTATGCTTTTCACTACCACAGTTATGGAAAATGAGACACAGGGTGCCACAGTTGGTGACAGCAGCCAGGTTCCACTGCCCTCTCCTCACAAAGATAAAGCTGCAGAGATATGCCTTGGATTAGTTTCTCTTGGATTATCCTTGATTTCCTAATGCTGTTTTTTCAGTTGGGTGAAATTGAGAAGTGCAACCAGAAGAGACACTTAGAGTAGTACCACCTAACACTATGGAGGCAAACAGGTTCTTTGGGGCAAAATGATGAAAGCACTAGGGGTCAGAAGCAGAAGGCACTGGTCACAAACAGATGCCGGTCCTCCTTGAAGTCAGCAAAATTCAGCTTGTGATAAAATGCTATGTATGCAAACTCTCTGTAAATTATGATCACATATGGGGAACTTTTTTTGGTAATCCAAAACTATTATGATTCTAAAGTTTCTACTAGTACAATCCTTTTGCACTGTCCAGAAGTAATGCCTTGGTAATTCCCGTGTAAAGCTCCATCACACAAATTTATATACTTCAATATATCCTGCCACAACCTTGCTGGACATATTCACATGGATATTTTTCCCTGCAGAAAGATAATTTCTGTTTCATGAATGGTAACCATGGAAATGTCAGATCAGCTGAGATTTGAGAAGCCAGACTTGTTTATCACACTTCACTTTCACAAAGCATGTTTAATATAATGGATATAATAAATATCAAATACCTTAAATTGTTCAACTATTATAGATATTTGGCACACACCGAGTACTAAATCAAGGAGATCCTACCTACAAGCTCTCAAAAACTGAAGGATATAACTTAGGTCAAAGGATCTTCCTTGGTATCTGCTTCTTTCTTGAATGTTTTAACTGTGTGTTGGGTACATTTTGCTGTTGAATATGATGCATAAACATTATCCACTCTTTTTGCTAAAAGTGTGTGTGGTTAGCTATCTTTCATGGCTGCTGCACTTAGATTTAGAACAATTATATAGAGGGAAGAGGAAAGGCTTCCAGGATGAGGCTGAGAGGAAGAAATGCACAGAGAGGAGAGGCTCTGCTCAGAGCAGAAAGCAGACCTCAGCCATACTGAAGAGAAATCTCAGGGGAAAGAAATCCAAACCCTTAAGACCCTATAGGGAAGGTACAGTATCTGTTCAACCCAGAAAAATCTCTGAAAGCTGCTAGTGTACAAGCAGCAAGAAACAACTTACAGTATGTGAATACAGAAGTCAGACTTGATTTTAGAACTTCGACCTTAATCTGCCTATGCAGCAGCACTGAGACTTCCCAATTTCCAGAACTAACATGCTCCAATCAGATAACCTTATTTCCAACAAAATGTATATTTAGGGAATAGAATACTCTCCAGTCATTTGGTATGTTTAGTTTAAAGTGAGGTGAGAGTAGTTCCAGCATGAGGGTCAAGATTCAATCCTAGACTGAGCAGCGTTTTAATATGCTATTTAAAGTAGCGTTATTGGTGGGGGTTTTTTTCTTAGAATACAAATCGATTGGAAAAAAGCAGATAATGTGAGTTTTGTAAATTACAGGTAGAAAAATACAATATACAATTTTTATCTTTATCATCTTCCAAGTACAAATACACAAAATCGAATTTGAATTGGTTAGAGTATTGACCTCATAGTAAAACTGATCTAAAGATTTTGGAAAGACAAGTAAAAGAAGCATGAACTTGGTGCATCTGATACTGCATCTGCCTACGAATATCATACTGATATGTAACAGTTTGCTATTAATTTCTAAAATTCTTCCATTCTTCTGAGAACATCAATAAATAAAGGAAGAAAGCCAAATATGCATCCAGTGTTTGTCTGTCAAGAAAGACCTCCATAAGACATCTGAAAATGTTTATTATCTCTAAAAAAAGCCTGAGTGATTTGGGGAATTCCACCACATTTTTTAAGTAGTGAATCTTCAGCTGTGTGAATTCTCAACCAGCAGCAACAGTGATAATCTCCTCTGAATAAACTTACATGCATCTCCTTCAGGGTCTAGTTTCATATTAAACTTATTTCAATCTAACAGCAGGTGAGAGCCAGTGGTGGGGGGGGAGACCTGCTTTCTCCCTGCCTTTCTGACTCTTCTCTTTTGTTAAATTTAGTAATTGTGCAACTCTATAGTGACTCCCCTCAGCTTGCTGATCTGAGGGAAAACTCAGAGGTTTTCATGAGTTAGGTTTCCCTCCAAGTAGGGAACATTTAGCATGGCAAGTCGAACTCAGAAGAGGAAGCAGAAGGAGCACACAAAGACTGATGTGAGCATGAGAGGGCTGTTGCTCCTTTCAGTGGCAGTTGCTCATCATAAGATGAACTCACGTCCTAAAGTTGTGAGTTGGTTCAGTTTGAATGTTGGTTCAGTTTGCAGAACAGGTACAGTTGAACACAAACTAGATTCTTTTAGGATGAAACTTAGCTGAAAACATTGTTCCAGAGGTACACCAAATATTTCCTAAATGTTCATATGCCATCCAAAAGGCTATTGAAAGGCTTAGGGGCTCAGAGCTACTCTCTAGTGCTTCTTATATTGCACTGCAATGTGTGAGCTGACCAGGTGCTGCATTGTCTTCATGAAGATGAAAACCTTGGTTTTTGAAAACCCTAAACAACCACCAGACTTCGGGGGTAGCAAAACAGACATGCCCCTATTACAGAGATCCTGAGCCTAAATTCATATAGGAACAAAGCACTGAGCTTTTCACTTATTTGGATACCTAAACCCTCAGACACAAGATCATCACACAGGAGAGCCCTCAAGGACAGTGAACTTCTCAGCATTCCTGAACCTCCACAGAAGACCCTTGTGAAGAAACATTCAGGGACACATCTTTGGTCTGCTCCATGCCCCACACTGCACTGTGGCAAAGCTTCTCACTTCTGCCAAGGAATTGAGCAGAGCAGGATGGTGGTAGGAGAGTTTACCAATAGTTCCCAAAACAGTGAAGTAACTAATCAGGCCTAGAATCCATCTACAGGCTTGAGTCATGAGGATTAGGAGATAGTGCTGGGGACAGGACTTGAACACAAGCTGTAGTGCATGTCCAACAGGTCCATCCAGGGGACAAGTTACCTATAATGTATGTCCAAGGTCCACCCAGGTGACACAGCAAAACACAGGACTGAAGACAAGGCTACCTACAATGGACATTCAACGCTCGTCCAGGAGACAGAACCAGCAATGGGTACACCTACAAAATGGCTCTGTGGCCTTAGGACACTGACATTTGGTCTCAGTGTCATGCATTTTCCGGTTGAAAACTAGCCCACAGGACAGACATGGAAAGTTTTCTAGGAAGTTGAGTATTACTAGTGCACCGTTCCGCAAATTTATCTTGCAGGTAGGGGAAAGGATGCTCACACTCTTCATTTATTTATCATTGGTCCCTGAATGCCTTACCCATACTATGTTCACTGCAGACAAAGAATACTATCATAGGTAGCTTAAATTGCTCTGGGTAGGGTAATGAAATGGAAATGACATTAAAGATACTGTTGTATAGCAATGTAATGTTGACACATTCATTTCAAGCACAACCTGCCTATGTATTTATAGAGTAATATAAACAAACTGAAAAGCAAGTTCTGTGTCACTGTCACTCTCATAGCCAGTCTGCAAGTGCAGTCATCTTGTACAAAGTTCAGAAAGAACAAATATATTGCTGCTTGGTTGTAACACTTGGTAAAACTGATAACACTATCTATCAGGGAAGCAGTATAATTTTCTGCAGGTAAAGCACTGGAATACATTCAGAAAGGCTTTTTAGGTCTAATTATTTCAGAGAATACTTAAATAGTCTCCATTAAATAACTCCTCGTCATTTCATTTGATACAGCTCTTCTCCTTTAAAGGTACTCTCTAAAAATGTCTGCCAAAGTTCTATATTTACAGTCAATAGCTTCCATTGAAATGAGATCTTTCCTTGACACCACTTACATTTTATTACATAGTTATTCTATGCACAAGGGAGTAATGACTGGTACCTTGCTACAGTACAGCAACTGTCACTGGTATGTCTTTATTATGACACAAGAGGAAGCATAAATTAAAAGTTTCGAGTGCAAAACAGATTAAAACAATGAAAAATTCATAAGTGGAATAAGAACCAAAAGGAACAGTAGGTGTTCTTAGCAGAGTTTGATGTTAGGAGAGGTTTTAATGCTTTTGTGATAATAAACACCAGTTTAACTCTTAAGAACAGTTGCAGAGGTCCACAAAACCACAGAAACAAAGGGTATATCAGAGCCTGTGGATGCAGATGTGTTTCCTAACACTTGAGGTTGACTGCAATCAGACTACTGGTTACATTAATTAATTGAAAACATAAATTTGATTCTGAGAAAAAGAAAAAACCAAGCTATTTATATAATGTATATTTTCTGTAGTAATTATTCTATAGCTTATGAATTTAGCTGAAATATGAAAATAATCATATGCTGCAGCATTGAAACAAATTTAATTACAGCAATAATACATTTCTTTTCCTATAGTAATATTTTGAAATCCCTGTGGTTGTCATAACGTCTAATAATGTAGTGAGCTTGTTTAACCTTGTTTAAAGAAAGATATATAGGGAAAATAATCAGCACTGTGTAAAATATCCAATGCAGTCAAAACTGGCATTTGAAGGCATTTGGAACTGAGTTCAACAAGTAAGGAATGCCATTTTAGATGCTATATTTCCCATAAGAGACTGTTTGCCCTCATGTATTTGAATGGTTTTTTTCTTAATGTTAATAGCTTTGCCCCTGACGTTACCAAAAGGCCATCAAGATGACAGTGGAAAAGATAAGAAAAGTCACACTGACTGTGCATAGTGGCCTGTCAAATAACTAAAGAAACTTTATTCCACATTCATTGCTCCCTCACCATTTCTTTCACTGCAAGCTTTCTGCTCAAAGAGAACTGGCCAAGCTTTTCTAAGCAGTAGTTCATGGTGACTCTTTCCCATCAGGCTTCATGCTATCACATTGCAAACCCATAGACCTAAAAGATCCTAGTTTTAGAAAGTCTCCAACTTCAAAATAAAGGAGGTATCACAGTGTGACAATCTTGGCAGAGCACTGATGCCACAGAAGAGAATGGCTGCATTGGCAGAACTGAATGCTTCATTCAGCCTGTGCCCTTCCTTCATGCATAAAGCTTTTTTTTCTTTTTTTTTCTCCCCCATTCCCCTGCATGTGGGAACAAAAGAACTGAAAGAAGGAAATCAACTTATCTCCATGGGGTACAGCATCTAGGTCCCATTCTTTTACAAAGAAGCATGACAATTCAACAGAGAAGTAAATCTTCAATATTTATCTCTGTACAAACCGTGTTATAAAAAGCAATTAAGAATTCACCTTGGACCATAAAAATAGTCCACTAGAAAATGACCCTGAATTTCTGCCTTGACGGTCTCAAAAATATTACTCCTACAGATTTTCAAGGGTCTGAAATTCCTCAAAAGAGAACTTGCAATCTAATAAAAGTTGTTAAAATTTAGCTGTGATGGTATTGGCCATTTCAAAGTCTCCACGTTCTCCTGCCATTCCATCTTATGAGAAGCACCAATGTCAACCCAATGCTGTAAGGTGAGTTTGGGGTTTTTTTGAGATTAACTTCTAATTATGGCATAGTAAGTTAAAGTAAATATGGCCAAGCTTGTGAAAATCAATATAGAAGCTAATCTAGAGAATATACTTTTACCCATGCATTTAGTATGGTTATTTTTACTTCCATAGTTCTTTTCCATAAAAATGATGCAACATTCAAAAAGGTAAAAACAAAGTCATTTTGTAACTTCTTTACTCAAGCAAAACCATTGCAATTAATGAGGTCCCTGAACTGAAGACTAGCTGAAAGATTTGTATCTTCCACTAAAAGGCTTCCTGCCTTCTTACAGTCACACTGCATGGTACTCCTCTTTGAGATTTGGCTGCAGTAAAATTAAACATCAGTCAAAACAGTTTTAATGGATTAATTTTTTAATAGATTATTTGCAAACTTCAGCAACATTGGTGCAATACTTTTTGACTGAGCAATTCAAAGGAACCCAAGGCAGGAAAGCAAACCCATTTCATTGAAAAATGATAAAATATTGGCTGCAATAAGTGCATGTGTTTGCATATAATATTTTATTTATAGCTACTATCAAGAAATGTAGCATGTAGTATTTCTGACAGACCTTCATGGAAGTATTTTATTCTCTCAGACCCCATGTATTTATGAAAGTGTTACCATTTTTTTCAAACTACTCTACATCTTGTCTTCTAGCCCCAGATTCTGACCAGGGAACCATTACTAAATGGCGTATGTTAGCAGAACATACAGGAGGTTATTATCATAATGAAGTGATGAAAAAGCTTAAGAACACAAAGTGATTGATTATTCCTGTAGAAGCAAAGAATGAGATACCTCCAAAAGCCAAAAGAGAAACCTGTAAAGAGATTCTGCTTTTGCTGAAGAGAGTAGATTGGAAAGTCCTGTATCTCTTCATAGATCAGCTGAGAACCAAAGATGATCAACAGAAAAAAACCAAACCTCTGTTGTTACCAACAAACCTTATTTTTCAGAGTGGGTTAATTGGTAAGGAATTAAGACTTCAGAGCCCTTGGATCTTGAAACTTATGAATATGACATCACTCCAGAAAAATAAATTATTTACCTTGTCACACATTACAGGGTGGCAAAACCATTGAATCACACGGAGCAGACCACTCATCAAAAGACTTACATCTTTCTAGTACCAATAAAAGAGAGAAGGAAGGAGAGAAAAAAAGGCTATAAATATGACAAGAAGCTAAATCAAAACAGAAATGTTAATAAAAATACAGAAGCAGTTGAAAACATTAGATTTCAAGGAAGTACAAAAATGATATTAAGAATATTCTTGTAGTATCTTTCATGAGATGTCTACTTCTATATTTTACAAGCTAAATTCAAGCCATTTCAACTCTGAATAGCAAAATAGTAACATCAAAACAACTTACTCCTGAGTATAATTTGAATAAAAAAGCAAAGTAAACCTTTAAAATCCTACCTTAATAATTGGATTATATTAAGACTATTTAGTACTATTATTGCTTAGTATCAATTAATACAGCTTTAAATTACAACAGGATACAGTAAAAAGAAAAATTAAGATCCAAAAAAATTGTACCCCAGGCTGGCTACACTCTTAGCTAATCATGTGCTACTCTTAAAACACTCAGTACATGTAGCACTGTTTTTCACTAAAATCAAAATTAACGCACAAAGCTGTACATTAGCCATAATATCTTTCTAAATGACTAGCCACAATTATATCTCTTCCCTATGTATATCCTGTATTATTTTGAACTAAATAAAAGTATTTAATAACCCACATTTTCAGTAAATGCCTTAAATAATCAAAACCTGACAAGGGTTATATTATGCATGGTAACAGGGCTTTCTTTAAGTTTTACTCGTCAAAGGATAAAAATCATGCTTATTTAAACATTGCTGATGTTAGGAGGTTCCTGTCACAGATTCTTTTAATAACATGAACAAGGGCATTTACTGTAACTACATCAATTTCCCTTTCTATTTTTGTGGTCTTTTCTATAAGCTGAATATAAACTGTCATCTAAATTCATTGCAATGGAATAAAGCAATGTAGTACTGGTGCCTTGTTGCAAAAACAGAGACTAATTTTGAAACAGATGTGTATTCCCGGGCCACTAAAATAAAACCATTTAGAGGCATGAACAGATTTTTCGTTTTATTTTGTTCTTTTCTCTGCTACATGGATCAGAAAAGACAAAAGACAAACGATTTAACTCGAAACCTTTGTAAAAAATAAAGGCATGAAAAAGATTTTTGGTTAATTTTTTCATTACACAGATGCTAGGACTAAGATTTATTAGATTTTATTAGTAAAGTTGGTGGTAGCAACGTTTATGTGGATTTAAAAACAGTTCAGAACCAGAACAGAATTGAGTTGTAGCACAATCAGATTCTTACAGTGGTAAGGAGGGTAACACACAACATCCTCCTATTTCTAAAACTTCTGATAAGAGACAAAAATAAAGACGCAAGAAAGGTGAAGGTCTTTATCTTCATTGCATTCTTAATTACAGCAGTAATTGAAAACACTGGGAGGAGAGAATTTGAGAGGAAAGGATAGGAGAAGAGGTGGATGAGAGAAGAATACCCATTAATAAAAGTATTACTCTTTCAACATCTAACTTGAGATATTTTTTAAATCCTAAAAAAAAAGCTGGGAAATATAAATGCTGCTACAGGAGCTGTTTCTGACTGACTTCTGTAATTTACTGAACAAGCTACACTTTGTTTTTCAAGAGCATATTTATAAATACCACTAGGTATAGATAAGCTACATCTCCTTTGGTCATCTCTCCAACAGGATTTACACGGACTGAAATGAGAAAATCAGAAAGCTTTTTGCAAAAGCTTTCTGAAGTCACTTATGCCCTGACGTTTACCTATCCCTAAGAAGCAGAATGCAATATACTGTGATGTAATACATTTAGCAGACTAAGAAAGAAAGTGGAGATGATGATTACTTTGAGTATTAGTAGGGTCTTCTGTTCTCATCAGCAACTTGCAATGATTATTTCCTCCTAACAGCTACATTTATCAATTTACATAACTACATTTCCTTGACAAATTATTTGGCCATGAACTTCCAAAGATCTGCCAGAGCTTTCTGTGAATCAACTAGAAGGGGAAAATTGGATAGCTGAACTACAAAGGACTGATTACAACTGGATTGGTCCTATGAGTGTAATAAAGAAAATTCTTGTAATGTTCTATATCTAGTAGTCTACTATTCTGACTAAAAGTGGCTCCATACAGACTAATGCTGCCAGACCAATGTTGCTGAAATGCTGTTACTGTATTAGGTTGAAGTGGTTGAAATGGGTCTAGATTTAAATATTACTTAGAAACTGGTTTTTAGAATAAACAAATTTCTTCACAAGTAATATAAAAGTAAAAAGGAACAGCATTATACCATACAACTATTTAATCTTGATTTGATTGTTTCAAAATAACAGAGCAAATATAAATGCAACATTTGTACCATACCTGGGAAGTTGGGGTATATTGCTCTACAGAGAGTGCAGAAATAGAGAGCTGGTGTGCAAAATAATTTTGTTATTTTTCTGCAAAATCTTTTGTTTGTACAAACAAATAGTGTAGAGAACAAGGCAAAAACAGAAGGGGTAAAGCCAGAAGAAGGAGGTAGAGTATTTATTCACAATTAACAAGAGTTGAGAGTACATCTACTATGAGCTGAAAGCATGAGGGACTTAAAAGACCCTTTAAGTTTAACATATTAAAATCTGTAAAATCTTCCTTAACTGCTGAAATGGCAAAATGCCTAGAGAGCATCTAACATTAGCCATTCAAAGTATGTTGCTATCCAGTTCTGAGATGCCTCTGGAAACAGAACAGTGTTCATTAATGCCATTCCTGGAATTCAACTAAATATACTAGTAATACCTCCTGAACACTTCTGATATTTGAAAAACATGAGTATCAAGGAAAGCATAGTTCAGTTTCTGCTACAGAACAATCACAGTTGTAGCAGCATCATCACAATGTTCATGTCAGCCCTCAGAAGAAGTATACAGACAACACAAAGGATAATCAGGACCAATTCTCGTGCAAATTATCACATATGAGCAAGGAGAGATTACTTAATAATTAAGAGCAATAGAACTGTCAATTTCTAAAGTAAGAGAAAAAAGAATAGAAAAAATCAACCTCAATTTTTTTTTAAAGTGATTTGATAAGTTTTTAATTTCCTGTATCAAGCACTACAACTAAATACAACAGAATTGATATTATTTTATCAAGACAGATCATGGCAAGACACAGGATCCACTTTTGCTGTGACTGCAGAAATTGCTGCAGTCACAGTAATGTTGGGAGAAGTATATTTTCAAAAGCTATGACTACTGTGAATCCACCAATGCATTTTTATTGAAAATCAGTTTTTTAAAATTGTTTGGAAAACAACTGTGCTTTTATTAAAACCAAGAACCCAAACAAAGCCAGCTTAATAGAAAAACAAATTAGTCATTTAATAGGGACAGATAAACTAGCCTGGATGAGGTTTTGGCAGGGAGCCTTAGTAACTGTTTCCATATCTGCACTTGGTGAAAGGTGATCAGGACTTGTCAAAGCAAGGAAGTGCTGAGAGCAGGAGGTAAGGGTTTTAATTTGGTAAACTGCAGTGTTTAGTGAATTAGGTGGAATATAAATTTAGGCAGTAAAGAAGAAAGGTATCGAAAGAGAGAATGCTAAAGAGAGAAGTCAAGGTTACCTACACAAGGTCAGATGGTGAGAAGCAAAAGGTAGAGATAGTTAAGGGAGAGAAAAATATTTTGCCTGACTGCAGTAGTTCTTTGAAGTATTTCTTTGAAACTCCACACAAAATTGGTTTCCTCAAGAACAGCAACAAGATTGGCTTTGTCTTCACTCATTTAAAAAAAAATAAAATAATGTTTGTCTGGAGCTCTGGAAAGCTGTCAGCTGGCTGCATTTTGACTTACTCCTTGTACAAATGCATTGTTATACAACTTCTCTTTCCCAACCATTTCATTTCTAAACTGCTCGGGGGATAAATCATGTTTGTGTGGAGGGACAGCTGTTTACAGGACCAACAGAGTTTCATAACTTGCAAAATGTGCATCAGAAAAAGAACTATCTATCTGCTTATAATAGCTGAAGGCGATCCAGTGGAATTGTACCTACTTCTGCTGCCTAATGCTGCTGTTGTAAAGATTCATTTGAATCCCTGTCAGACATTCTCTGCTTCTTATTTCTCTGTACAGCCTTTCAGATACACAGGGGGCTTAATAACCAGATCCGGAACCAACACAAAGATCTGGTGACTGCTCATAGCAGCAAATGGTAAGATCTCTTCACCAATTACTCCTGATTTCTCAGATTGAGTAGTCAGGATAAAGGGTATTTTCAGCTTTTGTCTTTGGTCCTCCAGCTGTAAGGAGAGACCATAGTTCTCTGACTCTAATGCCTAATCCGCCTGTCCTGCTCTTGTCTAGACTCTGCCCCTGTTTCATTTTCCTTATCCTGCTTCATCCCACTCTTCACTTCTCAGTCTCCTATTTTGACAAATCTTCACTTTATAGACTGAACCTGGCTTCTACCAGATGCCTCATCCACATTTTGAACAAATTTCTCTCCAATTCCCCCCCCACACACATGCATTTATTGGGATGTTAACTGCACCTGGATATCTACTTCTTGACCTCTTGCCACTGGACTCAAAGAACCCTTCCTTATCCTGACAACATGGAGGGAAGGATGGGATAACATTGAAGAGACTTTCCTCCCAGCTCCAGTACTCTGCCCTATAGTACACCAAAACAGACAGAAGGCAAAAAGCATTATAGGAAAATAGGGACTTATCTCTGTGCAAAGGTATGTTTAATTCCTCTGTTAACAGCCATGTCTTTTGATGCAAATTTATAACAACAACAACAAGAAAGATGATGATTATTTGAAATTCCCTTCAAAACCTCAGTATGTGCATTTTGAAAAGGAAATATTCAACCTGGAGGGTGCGGCTTGTCAAAATATGGAACCATTTAAATCTTGGTTTAACACAAACCGGAAAGCAACTTTAATGACAGACACCACTTTGGTCTCTGTCCACAATTTCTCAGAACTGACTCCTTGAAACACCTTGGATACCTTACTTCAGTTTCAGTGTTTGATGTCAATTGCCTTTGGCCAGTAAATATTGTCACCATGTTACAGGATTTGTTCTTCTTCTAAAAGATCACAAAACCACTATCTATCTAGTACCTTTGACCCATAAGCAGTAAGCACTGAAAATGAACTTTCCTGGAGAAGTTTTATCAAACTTGCCTGTGAATACTCTAAATTCAAGAACTTTCTTATAATAAGGCATTTTCTTTCAGTATATCCTCAATTTTGTCTTCCTCCAAACCTATCTAAAAACATTTCGACATCTAATAAGTAAGGATGGGAACAAAAAGAATGTTGTCAAATTATTAAAGCAGAGTCTAGCAAGGTATCATAAAAAAAGAGAGCTAGAAGGGAAATAAACTTGTCACTTGTGCCCCATTCTTGACAGATATTCTACACGTCCTTAAGTTTCAAATGACAGTTTTTATTATTGTCTCCTTAGGCAATCTATTACTAAGGTTTATCCATTCTTAGTGGCAAACTGAATTGCTCTGATTTTTCAACAAACAGCTTGTGAACAGTAATCTGAGAGTCTCACTTTGTAAGACATTACCGAATTTTACACGGGCAACAATATATTTCCTAATACCTGTATTTCCACATTTATTTCCAACTAGTGCAATGCTCTGTTGTCAGGCTTGCAAAAACACGCTTAAATTGTGAATGCAAAAATTGGAAAGTTTTCAAATATCTTTGTAATATGCCAAACGTGCACTAAGGTAGATAATACACCTTCAAGTCCAGTCTTCATTGGCTCACACATGAGTAAATGTTGGTATGTAAAGTATCTGCTTTTCCTGTTTCATTCTGCTTTTTTGTGGTTTTGCCTTTTTACTTTTTCCTGTCTTATTCCTGTGTTTTCTGCATTAGTAAACAGAAGACATAATGAAAGACTTGAGCTAGCTAACAGAGAATCTAAGTGACAAACGGCACTTAAAAGCCATTATAAGCCCCATATAAGGCTTTCAGACTATAAGACCCTTGCTTAGGGCACTAAAGAAAAAAAAATATTCATATCCTTACTGTCATAACTTCTCTGCAGTTACTTTGATGAGTTAAACTTAAAACTGATACCTTAATTTCATTAACATGCCTGTGTTTGGTAAAGCTGAATAATGGAGGTAGTATCTCAGGAGGGTATTTGCCAAACAGAAGAAGAGGGAGAGCATCTGTGTTTTAAAGGGGTGTTTTAAAGTCTTGTTGCAGTTTGTGTCTTCAGAGACATATCTATCTGGGAATGATATGACCCATACTACTACTGTAAAAGATATAGATGTACTGTAAAAAACAAAATTACACCAAACCTGATTGCTTGGACATATGCTGGAAACTTGCCTTTCAGCAACAGAAGCTTATTTGCTCCAAAACTATGAAACTGGTCAGTTCTCTGTGGAGGATCAACAGGACTAATCTGTTTTCTTGATGAGCCTCATTGTGAAGAACCATCACATAGACCCCACAAATATTCTAGTAATGGAAATACAAAAAATAATAATGTCTCACTTCATTTTCTTGCTTTTGTACCAACTTCTTATCTCAGTATATTTTTAAAGCATTTTCCTGAATACTGGACTTACAATACAGTGGGTATAAACAGGCTCAAACTTCAGATCAGGTTGTTCTGAATGATCAGATCACAAGTCTGATATTTTAATCCAATAAACTGTCATTCTGCAGAATATAATTAAGTAGTCACATTACTAATATGAATTGTACCAAGTGTTCCAACGAAAATTTATTTCCTATCATGAATATTTTCTTCAAATTTTCCTCTTTTGGTAACAGTCTCAAACTAATTCACTGACCAAGTCTAATAGGATACAGAGTTCATCACCTCTCATGTCTCTACACCTCACAACCCAAAGATCAAGAGATACAAAATACAAGGTGATGCTGCAGTACTGAAAATATTAACCTCAGTATTTCCCTGACTTCTAAAACATTTTCACTGACCCGAACACTCTTACATGTGATAGTACACACAACAGCAGGAACATCAACTACTGATGTCAAACAAGTGTAGGAAATCAGGCTTGGTAAACTGTAACAAGTTATCACAACAAGCAAAATTCTACTCCTGGACAACTTATTGTACCCCACAAAACTCCGATTTCCAGGATTTCAGAATCATAGAATATGCTGAGTTGGAAGGGGCCCATCACAACCACCGAGTCCAACCCTCGGTCCTGTGCAGGATACCCCAAGAATCACCGCATATGCCTGAGAATGTTGTCCAAATATTCCTTGAACTCTCTCAGGCTTGGTGCTGGGACCACTTCCCTGGGGAGCTTGTTCCAGTGCCCAACCACCCTCTGGGTGAAGAACCTCTTCCTGATACCCAACATAAACCTCCCCTGACACAGGTTCATCTGTTTCCTTGAGTTCTGTCACTGTCACAAGAGTGAAGAGATTGGTACCTGCCCCTCTGCTTCCCCTCAAGAGAAGTGCCTAAATGCTGTGTTTGAGCATGTAAATCAGTAGCCTGATTTTCAGAAGTGCTGGTTTCCAGCTATTACCTACATGGACGCACATTAGCACAGTGACTAACATCCATCAGCTAGCAACCCTAGCAACTCAACACCTAGCAAGCCACCAACAATTTTTGTTGTAGGTAATTTGATCATTGTAGAAGATGAATGGTATGGGGAAGAATTCCTAAATAACTTAGCTAAGCTAGAGGCTGAAAACTGAAACGGAAAAAAATCAAAAAGTCCCCAAACAACCCCTTCTCCCTCCCCCCACCAAAACAAACCAACTTTCTTAGAGTGGTCAAGCATTCAAACCACATTTTTTCATTATTAATTATGGTCTGACAAAGGCTGCTTCAGATTCTTTTCTTCAGAGATTATCCAAATTAACTCCTTAATGATTTTGAATGTAAGAAAAATACCATCTTTTTAACTTTTTTCTAAGAAAACCTCTCTGGCTTCCTTTTGTTGTATTTATTTTATTTTTGGTGGTGGTGGTGTTTTTTTAAAGGTATTTTTTTGGAATTTATGACTTCTAGATATACCAAAGAACTCAAATAATGCAAACATTTCAATGAAAACATTCTGTTGTAACACACTCTTGCACATTTTCCCACCATTTTGTTCTAATTGAATGTTTTCTTCCAGCTAATTTAATTTTCATGCTGGCTTAATAGCATTATAACCAAAACTAGGTTTAATAGTCAAGAATGGCAGGGGTTTTTTTATCTCTACTACCTCGAAAACTACAACATATTTTTACTAGGATATTCTGTTTTACCACAAGCCCAATCACACATGATAAGCTTTATTCAAGATCTGGAAATATATCAAATAGTAGCATGCTCAACATTGACAAAACTCTCTTCGGGAGTGGAACAATCTCTGCATCTTTCTGAAGGGTTCCACCTAAGCCAGTCACTTATAGCAACACAAAATCACGGTGAGATAACAGGGGGAAAACCACTATTAAATGTTGTCTTACCACAGCTAATTATTGAGACTAATTCTTTTGCAAGGAATGTTTTCAGAAACTTACATTTTCAAAAACCTGCATGCTTTTATTGCCGTTTTTCATTTTATTTCAGATGAATTTTTTTATTAATTCAGTTGACAAAAGTTCATCCAAGTGTGACTTGTTAAGCTTTACACAATCCACAGTGATCAGCAACAGTCTGACAAAACTTAAAGCTTACTGAGCTTCTGAACTACTAAGCAAACACACATTGCAGAATGAGGTGAATTGTGAGCTACAGCATTTGCTGTCATAAGTTTAATAAAATCTTCTCTGCCTACTGGTGAAATGCCCATCTTCTTAAAAATCATCACTTTTAAAAATCCTTTTAAACATAGCCACGTTACTGCCTTATAAATAAAAAAGTAAGTACAAAAAACTACACTTGGCATTTTCATACATGATAAAAGCCCACTTCTCCAGTCTATGTAGGTCTAGGCTGTGGTAGCCTCACCTCCCTAGGCTACCAGATTCATCAATCGCTAATATTAAATATATACTAAGACTACTGTATATACTTGTACAGCAAGTAGTCTAACTAAGATCTAACACTGACAGCTATACAGGAAAACTGCAATTGCAATTTTATTTACTTGAGCAACTGTCTACCTATATTACAGTGCATTCCATCTATTTCTTCAATTTTCTTGAAATGAAAGATCTTATGGGTTTATCAATTAGACTTGCTGTACTTTTTTTCAGTGAATTTGCAAAAATTGTATCCTCCTAAGGAAAGCATCACCTTCCTGGTCATAAAGTGTGAATAACATATGCATTTCTAAGAGAGAGAACTACATTGAAGAAAACATATTCAAAGCAGGTATGCTTTCCATTTTATTCAGTTTATTATATTATGTTTTTGCTATTCTGCAAAATACAGAAACTTTAGCCTGTTTCTTCAGGCACTCATGTACAAATGCCAGTCTATGAACAAACATATACTGTTCACATAAAACAGTGATAAAGAATATTAAACAGAAACTTATTTTAAAACTTTAAGGATTTATTAACAAGTAAGTACAGTTCTTTAATACAGTTCTTAAAATTATCAGACTGAAGATCTCTAAAGATATGCTGGGATCTAATTACACCCTGTACTAAAGCAACTGACAGACTGAAAAATCTGGCCCTGAAGGAATATACACCTCAGCCAAGGGAATGGAGCAGTATAGAGTGCGACTTGGCTCCTTATGGAATGTGTGATGAAATTTTAATACTCAGCAGGCTGAATAACGATCTGCTCAGAGTTTGCCAACAGAGAAACACTATGGAAGGGAAGAGTTGTCCTGCTTCATGGTCTAAGCATTTTATTCAGCTTTATCAGAAGCCATTGATTCTGCCTTTCTGTTCCTGAAAAGAATGCACTCAAGTCCTTTTTGGTACAATTCCTAGTGAATATAGTCCCCAATCCTCTAAAAAAATATTACATGTCGAAGATATGTCAAAGAATAAAATGCCAAAGAAACATTCTTCAATCTGGATGAGCACTGGAAAGTCAGTACAACAGTCAGACATATATTTGACTTCACTTAATGTTTGTGTTAGTTCTAAGTTCCTCCCATAATGATTTACAATTTTTAGGACAGAAAATTGCTTATTTAATATGTATGGGATAAACAACAACCCCAAACAAACAATATTAGATTATTACTGATTTCCCTTTTACATCACTTGCCAAGTCTAAGGACTGCTATCTAATTGTAAGCTTTCAATGTTCTCTTCTGAACCACAGTATTTCAAGTATTTCTTAAAATGTTTTTAGTTGAAATGGTAGAAATTGCCTGCTCATAAGTAAAACATTTCTGGGGCAAATTACAGATGTAAAATTTGCATGAAATAGCCTCTGTTATTCCAGGTACTAGCTTATTCTACACACAGATTAGTAGTCAAATTATTAAACTTCTTGAATAATTGGAGTGTTGGATCTCACTCAGAGTCAGCTAAGTGACCTTGATATCACTGATAACTCAAAAGTATACCTTTATCAATAGGAAAAAAGTTCAACAAAAAAATGTTTCCTTCCCAACAAGAAATCTCCCAACAGCTGTATCACTGTCTGGAATAATCCTAAAATAACAGCATTATTTAAACATAGCTCAGTATTACTCAAACACTGTTCAGACATAGCTTTCTTGAAATGCAGTCATACCACACATAAAATTTAAAGTCCTCGGGAAATGCACTTGACAAGCAAAATATAGTACCGTACTGCATTGCCAAATATTAGCTATTCTGTGCTTAAATAATTCTAAGTAATATAGTTTCTCTAATGTTAAAAAGTCTAGATGGTGAGAAAGATTATATAAAAGAAGATTTTATCTTAAGGAGTTCTCACCTGATTTATTAAGGATACTTATATTAAAGTCAACTTCATATACAGCCTCTGCTGAATTAGTGATTTTTCTGACTTCTGCCATTTTAATTTACATTCAGTATTTCTCTTACATCTTTGGCATTCTACTGAATAATTATTTTCTACTTATCATGGAAAACAATCATTTATTTGACTGAAGTGTAGTTTGAATTGCTTAAACTGAAAGACAGTTTCTTTCAGTAGTGATCAATACTTTTTGTATTTTTTCTACTATTATCAAACAAAACTTGATACTGGCCTTGGCATGTTATACTTAACATTATGTATTCAAAAGATATCAGATTTCATATTTCCATTGATAAAAAAAGAACACAGGCCTATACAACATGATTTTTTCCTCGATCCTTGAAACTCAAGTACCACCATTTTTCATTTATTAGGTTCACTGAGAAATCAACGAAACACAGTATCAAGAAGCTCAAAAATGCAAAGTCCCACTAAACTGACCAAGAGATCAGTTTCCTTTTGTTATAACTCTTAAATGAACTTGCCATTCTCCAAACAATGTACCAGAATGATTTCTTATATTGAAGAAAACCAGTGTGTAAAAGAAAGAGTGACACCTATCATTATATTTTGATGTGAGTTCAGTAGCTTTAAGTAATTCACTCTAAACCTTTTAATACTATGAATGATGAAATTATGATTAAACAGGTTTACAAAACTTATCAATACATCTATTCAAATACGAAGCTAAAAAGCTTTGGCTGAAAATTACAGTTGTATTGGTGGTAGAAAAAGGAGTTTTGCTGATAATCCATTCAGACTTCAGCACATCAATGAATTCCAAATGTGACTACTATTTTGTTTCTGGGCACACAAGATACAAAATTGCATGAAGTTTTCTTTTTATAAAGCAGGTGAAAATGCAAATTTTCAAACTCTACTAAAATCTCATGCTCTCTGATGTACTTTTTTTTTTTTACAAAAAGATTATCAAACTTGTTCTTGGTGGTAATCCATAACAACAACAAAATTTACTAAAGACATTAACAATTCGTACATTACCTAATGCTGCTCATGCTTCCAGTTTCTGATCCAAGCTTACATCTCTCCAGCTGGCTAGCTACAATCTGACGTTCAGCCTCAAGTTCTCGAGTCAGTCTCTCAAACTGCAGTTCCTGAAAAAATAAATTAAACCATTTGCTTCGACTTCTCTTGAGATTAAGAAGGAATTTCAAGACATAAAAATATAATTTGTGCAAGAACTATTAGCATAATACCATATAAGGAAGCTTTCTTTTTTTTCCCTTTTCAACGCATTCATGGTTCAAATTTTTGTGGTGACACCGACCCATTCCTTCATACATTACATAATTTAGGCCTACATACTACACATAGACCTCTTAGTAGCATTTTACTAAGCTACTTTAAATATGATCAAAAATGAGTACAATTTGCACTACTGAGAAACAGATGCAAAGTTCCATGGATGATCTTGTGGTGACAATAGCTTCTGTATTAAAACAGACAACATCACAGTACACAGTAGTGAAATAAATAAATCGAAGGTGTGCTGTTATGGACTGAGCACAGCTTAATTTCTGCATTTAATGATGCACAGAAGGGAAACTCAAGCAATTTTGGACAAAAGCTGTGCTACAAATCCCACTACTAACTGAATGTGTTTCTTCTTATTCTGTCAAGGAAATCAAACCAGTCCTACTAGATAAGATTTATCCACAGAGCTTATAAAGGTACTTATGAAAGGGGTTTGTTTTCATACACAGAGATTTTATTAAAAAAAAAAAAAAGAGAGAGGTAAACCCAAAATAACCATACAAGTAAAATCCCCACAATTTCTTAAAGAGTTACATTTCCCACAAATTGTAGCCCTAGTTTTATCAAATACTTTCAGGGAATTATGTTTGTTGCAAGTTTGCCAAATGTTGCTGCCCTTTCATTTCTGTCATAGTTACATTACGCCATTTTCATGGGTAAACAGAAAAAACTCTCCTGCACCTTTTCTTTGGGTTTGTTGGAGGCTGAAGGAGAAATATTTTGAGAATCCACTTCTTAATTCATTCCTGTATCCACACAAATGCATCCATTATCTCTTTCTCCCTCTTTTGTTTTTTTCAAAAATGACCTCTCTGTAATGCAGAGGTATGAGAGAGTGTCCCTTGTATAACTACCCAGCAAGGTCTTGACTGACAGAACAGCACTGGAGATTACAAGTCATGCCTTATGTCCACCACGGGCCACTGAAGAACTTGGTATTTGAGAGAAAGGAAGAAGTAGTAGAATCAGAGTAGGATTCAGAAGTCTTCATTCGATCTGCTACCTAAAACCTCTGACCGAGAAGCCAAGGGTAAATGAAGGCATTGAACTTTTCAAATCTCTGAAGTGAGGCAAAACATAACTGAAACGGAAGAAGGGACTGGCTGGTGGTCATTCTACCTAATTCAGCTCTATCAGTCCTCTTTGTTTCTCTTGTTGTTGACATGGAATAACTTCTGTCTTGTACTGTAAGAGGGAAGTCCACGTAGGTTATGTACATCACAAAACAGCCAGTACATACTTGAATGGCCACTGACTATTTGACAAAGCCTGCTTCATCACAAATTTATTATTCAAACAAAACTATACAGAGTACAAGAATAACATTAATAGTCTGATGTAAAGACCAAAGCATCACTGCTCACTGAATTTCAACAGTGAATTAGTAATCAATAGTTAATAATATTCTATACACATTTTTGTAGTATGCAGAAATTTCTTCTTCACTGTTGTTTGCAGATAGGACTATTAAAAATCACCCAGCAACAATCACCTATTTCATATACGCTTACTTCACAGAGAACATTTCTCTCATCTAGAAGAATCAATTGTCTGAAAAGCTGAAGAGACCGTTGATCAGCTTTCCAAGAGTTATTATTCAAATCCTGGTCTTGTTTGCATAAAATAATACCTTTAATGCAAAACGAATTGTAACAGAAATATTACTAAATTGTTGAAGAATGAAAAATCAAAGTGGTACAGTATTTGCTATGCCAGCATGGTTCTATCAAAGCATGCAAGCCCTGAGAAATTTTGATAGTATAAAATACCAAAGAAAATCAAAGTGAGCATTATGTTTACTTTCAAAATAAAAGCAAAAGCTTCAACAGCTATTCTGCTCCACTGTATTTTTAAAGTTACTTGATTCTATCATGACAATGCACATTTTGGTGCTTAGCATAGCTTTTGATCCAGCCAGTTCCCTTCCCACCATCTCAGGTGAGACAGGTCACATTCTTTGCCGTGACCCAGCATGGGCATTTCTTTTACCCACCTAGTAAGAAGATGCAGCTCTCCCCATAATGTTGCTAAGAAAATATAAAAACCAAGGACTTGGGAGCAAACACCCCTGGACTGTCTGTGTTGTTGCTTGCCTTTTCCTAGACAAAAAAGTGTAGCTTGTTGTGTTCTTTTACTCTAGTAGGGGTGCAAGCAACATCTCTCCAGCTCCCTTTTGTCCATGCTATCCCAAGCCAACTAAATACAGAAATGGTCACAGGCCTATTTTACTGAAATACTTCAAAAGTAAGTATTATTTTGCTTTTTTTGCCCTTCAACTATCTTGGCTGTATATCTTCTCAGATTTTTTCTATAGTTTGTATTCCTTCAGTTAATTGGTCTGGTCGACAACTTTTCCCGATGCTTCTGCATTTCCTCAACTAACACCCTTCTGTCACGATTACTCTGTCTACAGAAATTTTTTTTTGTTCATGAGTCTAGTCTCCAAAACATACTTTTCTACTCTTTACTCTGTCATTTATTTACCTTTCTTACTTATTCCTTTCTGTTCCCTTCTGCCTTCTCTCTTTCTTTCATTCTGTAGCATACTTCATGACTCATCCTCCACTAATCTCTTTCGGTCCTACTATACTAACTGCTACTCTAGCAAATGTCCTGAAGTGATTGGTTTAAGGAATTTCTATTGTTCTAGTCCCTTATTGAGGAAACTCTGCTTTTCTTAAGATGTAGAAATTAATGTTTTCTGGTTTCACTCCCACATTATTTTCCTGCCCTGCAGAGATGACTGGAAAAGGGCAGTTGTGTCTATGTTACTCCTCAAGAAGAAAGAAGGGACGTGCTGGATCACTTAGGAAAGAAATAATCTTGGGTTTCTAACGCATAAAAATGGCTAGAACACATGAACAGTAATTTCATTACTAGCTTGATTTAATTGCTACTGTTTCTTCCTTAATCATCTTCTATCAGGTGCCATCAGAATTTAGGAATGCAAGGAAACAGACAAAAGGTGGGGAGGTGGGATATTTGAAGAGACAAACAATTATTGCTTCAAAAATTATCCTCTACATTAAATTTAACAAGGAACTGTGTTGGGTATTCCCTCATATGATGACAAAGGTGCAGGTCCACAGGGTTGCCTTCGGAATGAAAGAAGGAAAGAAAAATTAAAGTAAGAGCTGTGAGTCTGCTATCCCTCCGTATCAAGAATCTATGGCAGAAAAGAAATTAATAAGCTTCCTTCTCTTTAGGAAGCAGTGAGAGTGACTAATATTTGAATAAATCCATATGTTTAGATTTCAAGCAGCTGTCACAGTGCAAGAAGACAGAAACTAGAAATAATATTTGCTTACATTTTATAAAAATAATCACTGAACCTGACTCCATCATTTGTCTTATTTGTCTTATTTGTTGTGTTGACGTTAATTTTCACCAGTTCATGCCATGTTGTGTTATCTTCACAACCTCCTATTATTTATCTGAATCAAGCTAATCGGAACATCAAAATTAAAAACAAATTCCTACTCACTGATTATGCAAATTTATTGTCAAGACAATTGCAGAATGAAGAACAGCAGAAACTACATTGCAACATCAAAATTAATTTACACAATGACATGTCAAGTGCAGCCTCATGGACTGTGCTACAAAGGGCAATAATGCCAAAGCAAGTGCCCATGCAAAAGCACTGCAAACTGCAATGACCAGCCTGGCAGCCCTTAGCACTTGGCACTATGAGGGGTGTGGGAGCGGGAAGCCAACAGAGAGATCAGAGATACTGATGAGAGTAATCCAGAGAAATCACTCAAGAGAGCAGCCTGTAAAGAGAGGAATTTCATGACAACTTTACCAAATTGTTTTGACAAAGAGTATTTATCTGCTAGGGCCTGAAAAAATTTAGGTATTTCTCCACTACTGTGGTGAGGTTTTTTTTAAAAAATATTCATTATTCCATAGATGGCAATTGGATGTACTTGCTTTTTCAGCACGAGTTTGGTGTTTTATCTATCCTCTGCAGCCATCAAAGCTTCAAGCAATATAAAACTTGAGTTCAGGTCATAACATTTCACAGTGGTCCAGACACTGAACAAGCACAGTGGAAATCTGTAAAGCCTTCAGACAAATTAGGAACTCCTGAGCTCAGGGCATACCAAATCAGAGGGTATTTCATTATTTTTTATGCTTTATATCTGCTTGGTCATCTGCATTGACCCATTTGAATTTTTTGGAAGGCTAAAATAGGTCAAAAGAAATTTGGCTGATATTTGGAGCTTGTCTCACTTTACTCTGTCCTTTATAATCTTAGAGTAATCCTTCAATCCTTTCACACAGATATGTGAATTGATGATGAGCAAAAGACACAGCAAAATCAGTAGAGACAGTAAAAAAAAGCCAATTTAAAAAAAAAAAATCTAAATTTAAGCTGAAGAGCTTTGCAAAGTTACTGGATTCCCAAAAATCTTTAGGCTATAATATAAAAAGAGGAAAAGCATTTAGCTTTTGGTTGCAAATATGCTATACAAAAACAAATTGGAGCAATGGTGATCATTTAAATCTTCAAATACAGACAAATAACAGCACTGAGGTAGGGTTGGGAATCCCTGGTGTGATAAATAAAGAAAGCCTGATTACAGTTACACAAACACATAAATCATCTCCCGGATTGAAGTATTTCCAAGGAGTATCGTAAAACCCACAGAACTACACAGGCTGTAGAAATGTACACTATTGGCTCTATCTTGTTGTAACCTGTTAAACAAGAAAAAAGTACCTCAATTAATGTCACAAGTAGTATGTGTATATTACTTTGGCATCATGCCTAATTCCATATACTGCGCATCTATAAACTCCAAGAGAATGCCACTACTTAGAGTGGTATTGATAACAAACTATTCTTAACCTATTGTACCAAACACACATGAGTAGCTAAAACTGGAGCATGTACTTCTTGAGGAAAACAGGAAAACCTAGGAAAGTTTAACTTGGCAGAAAACTAGGGATAGATAGCATCAGACACAAACCAAACCTGACAGCCCATCCTGTAACTAGAAGGAAAACAGAATGTCTTGATACTTTCAAACAGTACAAAAACATCACTAGCAACGCCCCTATCCATCTGACAATAAATGTTGTTCAGAAGCTTCAAAACTGGGCTTTATAATGTACGACTCACTACCCTCCACTTTTTCCATTATTGGACTGTTTTCATTTGCTCTGTTCTTATTCTTTTTCACTGGATTGTTTCTTTCTTGCATTGTTTCTTTCTTGCATTTCACTGAGTAACACGGAGATCATGGAAAAAGCTCCCAAAAAAGGTAATCAGATAAGAGAGAGCTGGCAAATCAGAAACTCAGTTGTGGGTATGTATGTTGTTGCAGAATCTTAATGGAGCAATGACTGTACAAGTTTCCAGGTAACATCAACCCGAAGGAAGCAATTCATACATTGGAGGGCAGGAATACCATTCAGAGGAAGTTTAACAAGTTGGAGGAATAGGCCAACAATAGTGTCATGAAGTTCATGAAAGGAAAATGAACAGTCCAGCACAGAGGATGGAATCCCATGTAACAGAAGAGCATCTCCACAGGATCTGGGTTTTGGTGGACACCAAGTTATTACTCAGCAGTGCATTCCTATGGTAACAATGGCCAATTGCTTATTTCACTGCACTAACAGGAAAGCTGCTAGCAGAACAGGGAAGCGATTGAAGTAACTATTCACTTTTATTTGGTAGTCCTGAAGCTGCATCTCGAGCGCAGTTTTGGACAACCAGGGCAAGACACAACAAGATTTTGGAGCAAGACCACCAGAGGGCCACAAAGACAATTAGAAGATTCAAGTACACATTGTACAAGAAGAAGCTGAAAGAATTTGATTTGTTTAGCATGGAGAAGAGACGGTCTAGGGAGAATCTATTTCATAGAATCATTAAGGTTGGAAAAGGTCTCCAAGATTTAAAGTCCAACCTTTTACTGAACACCACAATGTGAACGAGCTCATAGCACAGAGTGACATGTCCAGTCGTTTCTTGAACACTTCCAGAGAAGGTGACTCTATTTTATGCTTAACCACACTGTTCAGTGAGAAAATGCTTTCTGATGCCCAGTCTGAACCTCCCGTGGTGCAGTTTGAGACTATGTGCTCTTGTCCTCTCACTAGTTGCTGAAGAGGCCGACCCCCATCTGGCTACAACTTCCTTTGAGGTAGTTGTAGAAAGCAATGAATTCTCCCTGAGCCTCTTTTTCTCCAGGTTAAAGAACCCCAGCTCCCTCAGCCACTGCTCATATTACTTTCTCTCTAGACCCTTCACCAGCTCCATTGCCCTTCTCCAGACTCACTCCAGCACCTCAATGCCTTTCGTGTAGTGATGGCCCCAGAACTGAACACAGGATTCAAGGTGAGGCCTCACCATTGCTGAGTACAGGGCGACAATCACTCTCCAGGTCCTGCTGGCCACACTGTTCCTGATACAGGCCAGGATGCCATTGGCCTTCTTGGCCACCTGGGCACACTGCTGGCCCATGCCCAGTTGCTGTCAACCAAGACCCCCAGGTCCTTTTCCAGTGGGCAGCTTTCCAGCCACTCTGCCCCAAGCCTGTAGTGACACACAACCTGTGGTTGTTGCAGACTTTTACTTCTTAATTGAGGACTATAGTGAACACATCACCAGGCTCTTGTCAGTGGTATGGGGCAAACAGACAAATGCAACAGTGGCAAGTGGCAATGAAGTAAATTGTAATTGCATATAAGAAAAAAACCCACACCCACAACCAAAAACAAACTCACAAACAATAAATACAGTAATAAAAAAAAAAACCAACCCCAAAACCAAACAACACAGCAAGAGTGGTGAAACACTGGAACAGATTGCCCAGGTAGAATCTCCATTCTTGGAGATTTTAAAAGTCAACTGCTTGGAGTAGAACTTCAGAGGTCTCTTTTAACCTAGTTTTTCCATGATCCTGGAACTGATGAGTTCTGGATATTTTTTCAAGTCCTTATACAAATGCTATTGGTTAGAAATCTCTGGCTACCAAACTCTCTGATGGATGATGCTTACATAAAGGCATATTTGACTTGATGTAAATGCTACTAATTTATCAGCCTGAACCTGTATTTCTCTAGCTTATTCCTTCACCTGATCTGATTGTTTTAGCAATCCCCTGCTTCTCTACAAGAGGTTAGTATGGCATCTATTATGCATATGGAATATTTATGGAGTAAAGAATGGCTGGCTGCAGTGTTTAAAAATAAACATTCTTTCTTTTTTCATGTAAGATTGCTTCAAGGAAGTCCCTCTCATGCCTTTAACAACTTTTATAGAAATCAGACCCTATTTTATTTTCTATTTTTAGGACTCTGATACAAATGTGGTAACAATTGCATTCCATTGCATGTTTTAGCTCTCCAGGCACACTGCCCTGTTCCTCTGTGAGTTACAGTGAGCTTTGCTCTCTGAAGGCTCAGTGCCCAACTGCCTGGACTTCTGTTCCTGGGGAAATTGCATTGTTTCTTCTCCATCATAATCACTGAAGTTATTCAAATTATCTCCATTTTTCTCTTACAAATTGTTTGGTCCTTTTTTTATCTTTTTTTTTTCCTTTTCTCTGTTTTGCATTCAGCTTTAATCTTTTAGTTAACTCCTTTCTCCTCCTTCTCACTAGTTTTTGCACCCCTTGCCAACACTCCTGATGGTTTATCATCCACCATGATTGCTGTGTTATTCCAATTCCTCTCATGCAAACTACTTCAGTCCACAAAGCAATAAACTGTAAGTAAAACCTCGGAGCATTAGGACAGGATTTAGAACTACTATGAGCTTTCTAATGTCATAGTTTTGCTTCTCTACCCTCCGCAGCAGCAATGTAAGGAGGATGTAAGATAAACTGACTTTCTAACTTACTAGCTTTGACTTTCTTTAGGGTTTATTGTTATTATTTATAAAGCTCAATGTGGAAACAAAACAAGACCTCAGAGATAGTGGATCTTCTCCAAGGAGAGCAAAAGAAATAGAACTGAAGTAACAGACAGTAACATTCTTCAATGTTACACTGGCCCAAGCTCATAATTCTCATTTACTTCTCAGTTGTCAAAGCACAAAGATTTACTATGTCTAAGTGGAAAAGGGTAATTCCATTCAAGTAGCAGTTTTTGGAGCCTGACTTAGCATGTTCAGCATATCTAATATATCAGACGCAACCATGGACTGATGCTTTTTACCTTGATTTTCCAATACATATCTGTAGAGTAATTTTGCTCTGCAAAGAGCAACACAGTCCTGATGCAGATGGAAGATGCTTAATTATACTACATTTATATGGTTTAAAGACATGTAAAAAGCTAAGAAATTTAAACACCAAGGTCTCAAAATGCAAAATTTCTAAAAATGTTCTACACGTTGAAGTGCTAAGAAAGCCTTTTTTGGTCCTCAGCTTCTGGTCTCCCTTTCTTATTTGATTGGATCTGTGCTCTGTTGGGTAATACACCAAGATGCCAGCAATAGCTACAGAGGTGTCAGTACACACACCACCATATGTGGATACCAGTAACACACACCACTTCTTGTGCAGTCTATCTACATGTTTAGAGATCTGAAGTCTTCTCCACTATTTGATTCACAGAGTTCTCCAGTTCCCTATTTATATGCCTCTGAACTACTTGTCCCTTCCAGAGTTGTGAAGATACATGTCATCCTAGGCATTGCATACAGATGGTGAGCCAGTATTATAAATCATTAGCTTTACACTTGTCCAGAGTAGTCTAAAAGAAGAGAGATATCTAGTCCCTTCCTCTTCTCCTGCTTGCATTGGAGAAATTATTCTGGTGAACTATTTTCTCTTTTGATTTTCCTTGCCTTATAAGAGAGACTGATTTCTCAACCCATACATAGACTCTCAGTGCAGCATATCCAAGAATAGACTCCAAAATTTGAAATTTTGCTTAAATTTCTGAATTAATTAGGATACTAGATCTGAATATTGCCATGAGTAGCTATCAAAAACCTAGTCATTAGCAAGTCAGTAAGGGATCCAGAAGTTATCTAACAAAGCAAGATGGGTTTTTTTTTTTAAGGACAACCTAGCACATGCCAATTAATACCTATAGGATTTTGCTTTTTTTTTCTTACAACTAGAAAACATAGAAGGGTGATTTTCTGCACACTTGAGAGACACAGTTTGCTACACTAAATGAATGTGGATGGACTTTCAAATAAATTGAGGATTACAACAAAACTGTAAGGAAATTCAGTTTGAATATAGGGATATTCATAAACAAAAATTCTAGTATTCTAGCAGACAGTACATTGATTAGTCAAATAATTCACTTATTTCCACTACTGTTAAGTACTAAAGAAGAAAATCTAGACTTACAAACAGCACGGGCTAAAAAAATTTGCACTTGAGTACTGCAAACCATTGAGATTTGCACATTTTCTCTCACAGATGATTCTGTGGCAGTAGCAGTTAACGTTAACAGTTTCTGAATATTTCCTCTTTTATTACATCTTTTATTACAAAGAAGAGAACTAGTAAAATAATTAGGCAATTCATTCCTTTTCTGGCTACCCTACAAAAATATTTCAGGAAATTCCCAGCAGGTTCATATTGTTCCTTTTGAAAGAGAAAAGCAATTAGTAATGAAAATGTTAAAGAAGTATCATTATGATCTTATTCTCCTAATTTCTGGTATGAATAGCTCATCTTTTGAACACATTCAAAAGCTTTTCATAATGAAATTACAGTCTAAAAATTACCTGTTTGAAAACAAATAGTAAACATGTAGTTCAGGATAACATTTGTAGTATGGGCAAAGACAGTTGGGAAAGAGCTTAGAACCAAGTTAAATAAACAATCATAAAAATGAATAAAAATGCCTTTTATGGGTTGACATATGGGTTGATGCAGTATGAGGTTACCAGAGATATATTTTGAAAGATGGGTACAAAATGTGATAGTTCTGGGAGTCTTCAATTATCCCAATAGACTATACACTCAAAAAAAAAAAAGTGACAGAAAGACATAGCATGTAAGCTGAATTTTGGATACTAGATACACAGCTGCTTAGGATGCCCACAAGAAAAGATGAAGTTTTTGACTTGGTCAAGACAGTTGACAGTCTTCTCATCTTGCAGCTGAGAAGCCACTCAGAGAGAGATCATGCTGTCCTTAAATCCAACATCCCCACAGAAGGCAGAACATCTACCAGTTATGAGACACATAGAAAGATAAAATATATAGGAGAAAAAAAGCAAAAATTTTCTTTAAAGCTAAGAGTGAAGTCCTCATAGACAGTAGGGAAACTAATTGTTGGAAGTAGATGATGAAAGCACAGAGTCAAGGCAGTGTGCTAAGAAAAGGTTAAGACTTAACAAAGAAAACTAATAAAAAATACTTTTTCTGAAAGTTGAAATTGTCTTCAAATGAAGAAAATAAAGGAACATAAATTCTGACAGGTTAAACATAATAAGACAAGACAGCATATTATGATTCTAAGGGACAAATAGCCAAAAGTATCAAAGCAAACAAGAAATATTTCTCCAAATGCATCAGGAGCAAGAATCTGTCTGAAGAGTTTGTAAAGCCACTGAGTGATCAGGATAGAAATGGATTCATTGAAAAGAAACCAGACTAATCCTTCAGGAAAATTTTTACTATTTCATGGGAAATTCCCATGTCAAGAACTCACTGAGGGAGTCTTAGCAGAGGATCTGCCTGAAATTGAAGTGAATAGGTCATGAAACAAACTGACAAAACAAACAGTAGCAAATTGAAGATCAGATAGTATTTGTTCAATAGTTCTGACGAACTAAGAAACACACAGCTTAAAACTGATGTAGTACCTGAAAACTATAAGACATTGAATAAAATGCCAGTTCCAGGGAGATCTAGAAGACTACAAAGCAGCAAGCCAGATAGTGTTATGGGGCAAATTACTGGAGCCTAAAAGACAGAACAGAATTAGTGGACTCTGACATAACATGAACTAGTTATCCACAAGGTTTCTGTATAGATAAGTACTTTCCTAAATAGGAGGTCAAGTTTAGAAATAAATGGTAAATTCTCCCACTTCAAGATGTCCACCAGTGAAGTTCTAATTCTGTGTTCCACTCAGCTTAATATGTACAAAAATTACTTGAAACAAGGAGTGAACAGGGTAATCAAGTTTGGCAACAATAAAAAATTACGCAGGACAATAAGACCGAAGTGCAATAAGAGAGAACTTTAGAAGGATGTCTGAAAAAGCTGGACACAAAGTGGGGGATTAAATTCCCTGTACATAAGCAGGTGATCCTCACAGAGCAGAACTAATACCAACTTCATATGCCCTTAAACAGCCTGGAAACTCTTTCATGAGTTGCATATTTTCTCTCAGAAACTTAAGGCTGACAGGTCTGTAGCTTCCTTGTTCTGCCTTTCTGCTCTTCTGTAGATGGCTGTAATATTTGGGGTTTTGCAGATATATGGGATTTCCCCTTACTTCTGTGATCCTTAAAAGATGTTAAGGAGGAGTTTTGTGATGATGTCAGACAACTCAGCATCCTCAGTTGCATCCTAGAAGGTCACATAGGACCTGTACCTGTCCAGTTGGTACAGATGGTCTCTCACTTGATCCTTCTGTACCATCAGTGGTTTGCCATTTGCATTGCTCTTGCTTCTTGACACAGAGTTTTGGGGCCTGACATTACTTGTGAGGATGGGTTGAGCGCCTCAGCCTTTCCTGTGCCATTCTTGATGAACTTGTTGTCATCAAGATCTACATCTTTCTTGTACTTCCACTTACTGCTAACATGCTTGCAGAAACTTTTATGTTTTTCTTGTTATCTCTTCCTACTTTGAGTTCCAGCTGAGCTTTTGCCTTTCTAATTGCATCTCTGCACACTGAAGCAGTACTTCTATATTCCTCACTGTGACTTTTTCCCCTTTTGCACTGCTCTAGTGCTCCTTTTCTCATTTGAGCTCTCTTAGTAGCTTGGTGCTTTTCCAACTGATTTCTTTTTATGTCTGCTCCTTTTCCTGCTAAGGGGGATAGACTGCCCTTGTGCTTCAAGAAGCAGCTGTACTGGGAAATCTACCAAAATTCCTCAGTTTATTTGTCCTGTAAGACAGGTTTCCATTGGATCCTTCGTAGCAGTTCCCTGAATGAGTTGAAATCTACTGTTCTGAAGCCCAAGTCTTTATATGATCACTTAAGCCCTTGGCCTCAATGCTCCTACAGTCTCTGCAGGTGCTGTTGATATTCATATCTTCAAACGGTGTTTATTAATAAGCATTCAGTCCAGAAGAACACTGTTCCTACTTGGCCTGTCCAAGACCACATGAGGAAGCTGTCCCCAGCGCACCCTGGAAACGTCCCAAATTGCTTATTCAGCACTGTGTTGCTTTCCTAGTAAGTATCAGTATCAGTAAGTATCTCTCCCTTTTGAGAACCAGAGCCTGAGGTCTCTTGGAGGTGTAGGCTTCATCCACCTGATCCTGGTCTGATAGCTGACACCATGAGATCTCTCTCAGTGGCTCTGATTTTGACCCAGAAGCACTCTACAGACTTGAAAACAGGTAAAAGAAGATGGTTCTTTATGTGACAGGCATGCTTTTGATGGCTACTAAATTCCTCATAACTTCACTGGGTCATGAAAATCTGGAAACAGGTGGCTTTTGAGTATTACAAGACTACCATATATTCTGGTCCTGTTCTTACTCTTTAGTCATTATATACTTATGGTCACCAGTGCAGACAATTTGTCTGACAAACAATGGTCATTTTTACTAGCTAAACATACATTTATTATCACAAAAAAGATACCAGAAAGCATAGCGCATCAGGTTTTTCTACGTAAAAACAGATTTTCATCCATAAAATATCCAGACTGGGAAACCAGATAATTCTTTCAATAAAACACAAAATAGTTTTGCTATTGAGTTCTCAAACAAACAAAAACACTCTAGATTTGTACTACTCATTGTAAGAAAAACAATGAATGGAACAGAAGAATTATATATACTGGACTTGATTTGTGGTTATGGCTCTGTGAGATCAAACACACAAGCAATGCTTACTGCACTCCAGAATTACTGTGCCTCACTGAGACAATTGTGCTGTTTCCACTATTACAGAATAGATTTCAGTTCCAAGACTAGTTAGGTGCCACCAAAATGCTGCTCAGGAAACTGTCAGTAGACTAAAATGGACTGACGTATCTCTACAGGGATGTTCCTTACAGGAGCAATATCAAAACTGTTGCTATGATCCAATTACAAAATAAGAGAGCTATAGGAATCATTACTTTGATTCAATCAGGGGAAAGAAAAAAGAGAGAAGAGAGAGTAAAAATAATGAATGAGTCAATTTGTTGCATTACTTCAATCAGGATATTTCATTGACAGTACTAAGGAAGTCATCTGAAATTCAAGTTTTTACTACAGCAAAACACAGCAATCAAAATTTTACCTATCCCTGTGGGATGAACACAGGAACCTTCTAGCAGTGTTGATAACCCAAATGGTTTTGTCCAAGACCTGTCTCATACAATCCACATCACTAAAGCCCACTAATCCCAAATGCAGAACAAGCAGGTAGGAGTTCCAGCTCCCTTTTCAGAAAAAAAAATGGTTCATGATGTCACAGTATAGAAAAGAAAAGGTAAAGTAAATAAAAACAAGCCACGCATGCTGAATTTTAAACCTAGTGTTTTAAGTGAATTTAATGGCAGAGAGGGGATTAAAATTCATTTCCAGCCATGGTTTCTGAGCTGTGCTTTAGAGCCATAGCTATACTTCCCCTGCCCCCCACCTTAAATCTGACATCTCTTCCCGCAGTGGGAACTTGGACTGGGTAAAATGAGGGCTCTCTCCTCCCCACACCTGGCAGCAGCTGAATGCTACACACATTTGCTCTTCTGTGACTCCAGGCACCGTTTCCATGGCAGCACTAGGAAAACCATTCCAAACTGGTCAGGGAAGGATGCAATGAGAATCACCCCTCCAGCAAAGCTCCCTCTCACCTCCCTGGACAAGACACTGATCACACAGCCTGGGAGCAACTGAGGGTACAGGCAGCACCATGCAGTGTGGAAACCTCCCTTTGTGTCTGACAGGAGTAGCTGTGGTTCAAGCCCATGTGATACAGTGGATCAAGTGCCCAGTTGTGCTGGTAAGTGCGAGAAGATCTGTGATGGCCAGCAAATGCTTGGCTCTCCTCCCCTCCAAGAGTACATTGCCTGTGACTCTGGCTCTTCCCTGGTAAGGGGAAGTAGAGGTGTATACTTGCCATGAACTGAGCCAGCACAAGGGGACCTTGTTACTACTTCACATATCAGAAAGACCAAACCCATGGTACCAAATTTTAACTGTATTTTTCAGCATATTAGAACTCTGTATGTGTTGGGGTTATTTTGTCAAAGCCATATGATTTGCATGGCCAAATATCTCAAAGACAGAAATGACACACGATGTGACACTTCTGAATGATCTTCACTAGCCTGACGTAATCTGGAATTGCAATCTATGACTGCATAATGTAACAAAGATGCAAAATTACTCTGTCTGCTTCCAATCCCCAACCTGCTCACAAACCAGGATGCAATGCATCAGCACTAGATATAGGCCCTAACCATGCATGGCAGGCATCTTTACAGGATCACAGAAGGGTGGAGGTTGGCAGGGGCCTCTGGAGGTCACCTTGTCCAGCTTATGCAGGGACACCCTGAGCCAGTTGTACAGGGCCATAATATCCAGGCAGCTTTTAAATATCTCTAAGAAAGAAGACTCTACAACCTCTCTGGGTAACCTGTGCCACTGTTCGGTCACTCTCACATTAATAATGCATTTCCTGATGTTCGTAAAGCACTTCCTGTGTTTCAGTTTGTGTCCATTGCCTCTGGTCCTGTCCCCGGGCACCACTGAAAAGAATCTGACTCCCTCTTTACACCCTCCATTCAGGTGTTTGCACATATTGATGAGTTCCACCCAGAGCCCTCTTTTCTCCAGGTTGAACAGTCTCAGCCTTTCCTCATAGGACAGATGCTCCTGTCCCTTCATCATCTTAGTGGCCCTTTGCTGGATACCCTCCAATAAGTCCATATCTGTCATGATTTAAGAAGCCCAGAACTGGACCCCGTGCTCTAGATGTGAGTAGAGGTGCTGAGTAGAGGTGAATGATCACCTACTTTGACCTGATGGCAACACTCCTCCTAAGGCAGCCAAGGACACTGCTTTCCTTCTTTGCCAAGAGGGCACATTTCTGGCTCATATTCAACCTGGTGTCCACTAGGACTTCACAGGGCCTTTTTGGCAAAGCTGCTTGCCAGCTGAGTGGCTCCCAGCATGTTCTGGTGCATGGAGTTAAGGGGCATACTCCTGTCTGAAACTATCATTATCAAGGTTACTGAGGCAAACACGTCACCCTAGAAGCAGAATAATTTGACCAGACAGTTCTCATGCACACAGTACTAGGTAACTTTCTGTGCCATTAAAATTACTCTCCCCCCCAGAATGCCTCTGCAGTAAAAGAGATATTTTCTAGGAGTTTTCTCATTCTGACTATTGTGAGAGGTGTACCTTCTTCCTTGTGAGCCTGAGGGCTAGGAATGGATAGGATGTTCAATTATTTCAAAAGTTATATGGGAGAATATTATTTTATTTTTTTAATTGATCATAGATGGTCCATCTTGTCCTATCTTGCAAAGTTCATCCCTCTCTGTTCGCAGATTTTCAATAATAGCCTGCCCCATGCAAAACACTAACGTTCTCTACTCTACCTGAGAACTTACACTGGATATAGTCCTGCAAAGCCTCTTTGCTGAATAAGCCCGGCTCCTTTGATTCAGACCCTTTCGAGGAGAGTCTAAGCAGACTGGAATACACAAGTACCAGAAACATTTGTAATGCTAAACCGTAAGAAGAGAAGAAAAGCTACTTAATTTTCTGGGCCTGTTCTGTTGTCTATTCCTTGTGTATTTTACATTATCCAATTATGTGACAAGCAAAATATGACATCAAACTGATTATTTAGTAAGCGCTGGAAATTTATAGAGCAATTTCCTCTTTGGCTTAAAAAGAAAGAGTACATATTAAGTGTACAAAAGTCAGGATTTTAAGCCAAATTTCACCTCTACTGAAGCTTTCTTATTATTGTGTTACTTTCCCATTCCTAAAGCTTGATTTCTATTTGGTAAAGACTGATTTTTCTTATTACAGGCTGGCAAAGTGTATATCCTTTCCAAAGGCAAAGTCAGTGGAATTAGAATGAAAGAAATAATTTAATGGGATGTACTCACTGTAGTCACTCTATTTCATTTCCTCAAACAAGAGACTTCATTGACCAAGACAGACATTTCTCTGGCTCATGTCCATTGCAGAGCAAAGTCAGAAAGAGAGAGACAGAGGGAAAGAAATACAGCATTGCTTCCCTTGAATAAACTCATGAAAAGTGGGCAGAGACCTTGCAACAATGTTTGGGATGTCTCTGACAGCATCATCAGAATATAAAGTGTCTCCAACCATTTTCCACATCTTTTTTTTGGAAGAGCAAACCTCTCCAACAGTGTAATACCACTTAGAGAGAAGGATTTTGAAAATTTAACCCTTATAAATCAGTTCCCTTCCCTTTAAGCAGCTTCGCAAACACATTGCAAACAGTTCCTACCTTTTGTTCTTCCACCTCGTGTTTGACACAAGAGAGGCTTGGGAAGCCCTTTTAGTTTCAGTACTTGCATAAGGTACAGTCTCTACAGCCAACCCTAATTGTTTTATGAAGTTTGACAACTTGATTATTGTCAAGACTGGACAGAGGGGACCATAACCTCCTGGAGATATGCTGAAGTCGATACCATTTTTTTTTTTGGTAGAATTTTACTTTCCTAAATTTAAAGAGCACATCTCTCAATCCAGTGACAGAGGTTTTGTACCTGTTAGCAAATTTTATGAACACCACTGCTTTGGGTATGTTTGGTACCAGGCTTACCTATCACTTTTCCAGGAAGACAGGATGACAAGTATCCCCACAGACACTGAGTACACATGGATCTGGGTACAGGACTTCACATAAATAACTTGTAACCATGTTTTCCCTACAAAAATACTCTATACTTAGAATCTCACTAAAATGGAGACTACAAAATTACTTACAGTGAAACAAGCTTAAGCTTGAGAAGCAGTCATGTGAAAAATAACTCTGAAATTAATGGTTAGCTCAAGAACTATGTGACCTAAATTATAATTTCAAATATTTCTAAATGAGAAAGCTTTGGATAATTCATACACCATGGCATTGTAACAACTGAAAATGCAAACTTTCTAATGATGACTGTATGCAAATGATCTAATTACAAACATCAACACAAAATGCCTTGTTGAAAAACAGGGGGAAACATTTTGAGCAGCTTAGGAAGAAGAAAAAATTATGCTTTGAAAATATTACTATGTCTATGGAATAATGAGGCCTCATAATAAATGCTGGATCTTATTTACTAAATTTTTATTGTTTGATTCAGATTTTAATTTCATGCTGCATTAAATGAATAGCAAATAAACCCCCTTTTCTTTAAATGCTCACATCATCTTCAAAATTATAGTTTGATACATTTTTGAATTAATCTTACAAAGCACTGAATTTAAATTTGTAAGCTGTGATGATCTAGAATTTTAAGGAGTTCTAGCAATGGGAATGCAAAGAGACTGGAGCAGACAACAGACAGAATGCTCTACTGGTGACAACAGGATGTCCTGATTACAGGATAGCTGGATATACCACCATTTTCACTTATACATAAATGGATTCAAAGAACAATGATTCATAACTTAACAATCGGACTAAATATTTTTAATAGTTATTGATATATTTTAATATTCCATATATCAAGTTTAGTCGATGTTCTATTTCAGCAATTTCAGGATTAAATAAACTTCTGGCACAATAGAAAACAAAACCCAAAAAGTAAGAATTATTCAGTTAGATAAACCTAGAGGGTCTTTTTTTTCTAAGGGTGAAATTTGAGAAGTGTGTAATTTATCTTCTTTCTGTCTGTGAAGGTCTGAAGTATCCAGACTCACCGCAAAAATACCCTGCTGTATGTCAAAGCCATAAAGCAATTCATCCCACTGCAGCCAAACCTAACACTTCAATACTTTCGGAAAGAAAGATTAAAAAAAGAAAAGAAAAAGGAAAGAAAAAAACCCTGCAGCTAAGACTGCAAAAAGACTGCAACAGGTGAACTATTTTGCAAGATTAGCAGCTGCCATAAAATCCTTCTCTGTAAGAGAGAAACCCACAACGTGACAGTAGATAAACTCCATTACAGTGAATTTAAGTACCTGTAACCATGTAGACAGAATAAGCCAACCATCTGCCCATGTGTTTTTCTATACTTTGTTGATGTTACTATCATCTGGACACATTATCCACATATCCCCTGAAACCATGTATTGCAATTTCCATCAACTGGTATTACACCTGCTGAAGAGGGCAGAACTGATCGACTACAGATTCTACTGCTGTTGAGCTCAGCCAACAAGCTGTTCATGAATCCTGCTCATGTTTTGGTAAATTGAGCCACCCTGATTTTTTTTTAAACTGATTTTCTTTAAAAATCACTTTTCAAACTAATTAAAGAAAAAATTAATTTTTTTCACAGTTAGACTGTGCTTTATTGGTCTGTGTTTCAAGACTTCAAGTAAGATCAGCATTGAACATGAACATTATTTCCATTATATATTAAAAAAAAAATATTACGTCATGACAAAAAGGTGTCCTGAAGCAATAAGGACAGTACTACCAAACAGTAATGACTGGGCTCCCATCCCAAGAAACACTGGAGATCAATCCCTTTACAATGTTTGTATTTCATTTTCTCCAAATTCCCTTCCAAGATATATTGATCTTTAGATGGAAGAGTGTGGGTTTTTTTTAATAAACCTACTCTGTCATTCAGAAAAGTCAATCAGAAAATGCAAAGTACCAATACTGACTGTCTCAAATCTGCATCTGATTTCTCCCCACAGATAATCAAATCGCTAATTTTTCTTTTAAAGTATTCCAAGAACATTAAAAATAAAAGTTTAAAGGAAGGAAAGAGAGGAATCTGTACAAGTAAGTTGTATAAGAGCTTGGAGAATGTACCAAATAGGAATTTCACTGTTTTTATGGATAGCTGTTTTTCAAGAGCCAGTATTAATTAAAGCTTAGGTTCTGTCTCTTTCCTGTCTTAAAAAAGTACAGATAGGGCCAGGAGGCCCTGGCACGATAACAGGTTTAACTATAAAGCCTTTCAGAGTTTGTCCAAATAGATATTCAGAGTCTATCTGGAGGTCACAGCTAACCAGGCAGTTTCTTTGTCTGCTCTATCCTGCAGCCATGCCAGAGCCATCCCTATTGATTGACTTACTAACAGAAGGAATTTAATTCCAGAGACCAGTGTCTGAACACCTTGCCTTTACATTTATCCAAGATCATTTCCATTTTAAGGCATTATAATACAGTTACTAAAGAACTAAAAATAAGAATAGGAAACAGTTAAGATTATTGCTGTCAGCCTTTCTGAGTTGAAGCCATGCAGTAGCCCTGTGACTTCTGAACACACAGAAGGAAACAGGGCACAGACATACTGACAGCGAAATAATGTCATAGATTTTCAGTGTGCAAAACAATGACTGATAGCAGGCCACTAACTAATAGTAGGATTCAATAATAGCTGAAATTTTAAAATAAACAATCAACTAAATCACATTTTGTTTGGAAAAAGCTTGTAAACCAGAAATATGCAAACCCCACTTTAATCTTCATGCTTATACAGAAAATAAAGCCTTACTCAGGTGGATGCAGGTGCTATTTGTGAATGCATTCCTGTTTAGGAGTTAACGAGTCTTCTTACATCTAACGGTGCATATACCCAAACTGCTTGAGAACAAATGCAAAAATTCATACAGCATGCTCTTCAGCATGCCCTCTGGTACCCTTAATACACTTTTACTGACTTATACATGGTATGCTGGAGGCAGCCAGTCAGCACTCCAAGTATCTAGCCTGTGAGGGAATCTCACCTGGCTCCCAGAAACACTGGCTGCTTAACAGACCAACCAAATTTGCCAAGTTGCTTCTGGATTTTATTTTCTAGAAAAGCACAGAAGTGCAAACTCAAGTCAGGGATGTCAAGATCTTTTAGGTCACAGGCTGCAAACTTACTAACCTGGTACCTGAACATCTGGGTAGTAACAGAAATGGCCTCAAGTTGCACTGTAAACTAACCACTGTCCTCCTCCACTTGCGAGCACTTGCAAGTGATGGGTGGTGGCTTTGTAACTTGGTTCCATATGGGAGCAAGGGCTTAAAGTCAAAAGTATGTAGAATTTTGCTACTACTTAAAACAGTAAGCATCTTATCCTACAAAACACTACCACTTCTGTCTTCATGTGTGCACAGGCAGGAACATGAATGACAAAGGAGCCACAGCCAAAGTTATTCCCCCTGTTTTTCCTCAAACATCACCAAGCATGTTCGCAAGGCTGAGATGCCTTGTATCTTTCTAGATGGAAAGGATATAAATATAAATTCATATACTTAGTAGACTATTGGTGTTTCCATATCAGTTCAGGTAACATTTTCTGCAAACAAACACAATTTACAAAAGCACAATTCACATGTGCTCTGAAGCAATGCTATTGTGTCTGTATGCAAGTCATCACTGACACATGAGTAAACTGACAAAATTTTAGAAAAAAATCCTGTTATGATAAACTAAAGAGCCTAAAGATACATGTTTCAGGAAGGTGTTATCACAAGAGCTTATCCATGAAAGGAGATCCTGTAACTTTTAAGGAATGTTTTCAGGTAATCCTGCAAAGAGTGTACTGCCACAGTCCACAGGAAAAAGATGAACTTTCCCCACTCCATTCCAGTGGAACCCATGACTGAGATGCATACAAGCATATTGCAAAGGTACTTTGCATTCAACATGTGATGGATCTACAGCTACCAAGCTGCCAAGTTCTGGACTACTGCATCAATTGAATCAATGAAAATGTGTCTGATTTAGAGCAAGTTCTCAGTGTACCAAAAGTTAAAATATAAGCCAGACAGCTCCTACGATATTAGAAACAACTTATTTATGATGTGCTGCACAAGTTCATTATGATAATACTAATTAAAAAACATACTTTAAACTACTATTAAACACAGTGAAAATAACACAGATTGTCAGAGTAAAAGGTACTGTTATTTTCACAGTTTGTTAGGTATTATGTTGCGTGAAACGTCACTCTTTAAAGAGAGGCAACCTGTGTAAGGAGCAGTGGAAGAGTATATAGATGCGTATTCTAGATAAAGTTTCTATTTAAAATACAGAGCTAATTTTGACATGGCTAATTTTAATATTATTGTTTATGTAATTCTGCACTCTATGTATATATGCATGGCCTTTTAAACAACTGCAGAAGCTTATTTAAGAGGGGCAATGGCACTTGAAAAACCCACTCACAGGTACCCTTAAAAAATAGCTAACTTCTTTTTGTGGTAAATATTTATTAGAAACAAAGTACATAGGGTACCTAGAGTAATTGCAAAATTACAGTTCAAAAGCTAACAAAGTAGTAGTTATTTCGTCTATGAAACAAAATTCGAGAAAGTTGTAAAAAAACCCAACAAAACAAAACAAAAAACTCCCCACAAAACAAAACCAAACTATGAATTGCCAGTGCATCAGGATAGCAGTAATGGAAGACTGGAGATACATCCTGACCTCCTCTAAAAATGGACTCAAGACATAGCCTAACTCCTATGGCAAAAATTAATAAGAAATCTATATACTCCATTATGTTATTGCTGAAGTAAAATTTCCCACCTCTGTAACTACAATTTCAATACATTTAATATTTTTGGTACCGAATACACAGTCTCTATTACAGAAGCTCTATTATTTCTGATGAAAATTACAAATCATTGCTGGATCAGAGCATGTAGGCTTAAAGGGAAGTGAAGCATAAAAAAAATTATAAGGAAAGAAATATGATTAATGCAGGGGTTACTCAATACTCTTATGTAGTATTAATCTTGTATGAAAACAATTATATTAAACCAAAACTGCTCTAAATTCTTTTCTATATGTTTGTTCAATTAATAGATTAGGGAATGCAAGCTATTAATCAGATCCTAGCACAAGAGTATCACTCACTGGGAATGACTTGGTAAAAATTAAACCAAAAATATTTCAGTGTATGAAGCTTTATGAATGTCAAGCACATGCCTTTCCATGTTTTCCTTATGACTGTTTAGAGGGGAATAAATATAGTGAGGATGCTGTAAAATTATTTAGTAAAGTTCAAAGGCTTTTGCAGTTTATATATGATTTCCCCCCCTCTTTTAATCGCATCCTTCTGAGTGAATGATTTCAAATATAATTTATGTAGATAGATCTAGTGATGTTTCACCTCCTTCACAGGATATGCCAGTATGTGGTGTAGTTTACTATATCTGAAGTTACTTAAAGCAGTAATGTAACAGTTTCAGCAAAAGCACAACAAAACCTATGAATCCTACCAGCTCAGGCAAGTCTCTTCCACAGCTTCAAGGATACCATAAAGCAACCCACCACAGACTTACTGCCTGCTAAATCAGCCAAGGTCCACAAATTTCAGCAGATCCTGATACCTCATTTTAAACCATCTGAGAGCTTCTTCCGGCTTTTACTGAATATCATCGATTTCATTAGAAAAAAAAAAGAAGAAAATACTAGAGACAAATCACTAAAAATACTTCCTCTGACTCAGCAGCCACAAACTTCCCTCCCTAATGGTACTGAACTTCACATGAGAACTGAGGACCAGCTCTTTCCTTGTCTAATGGCAGGGACTGGGCTGACAGTAGCTTTTTTGAAGGACTATACCCATGTGAGTATCAGTTAGGTGGGAAATTATTGAAAAAGAGTCATAGCCCAGCAGTTTAGGGCTGTGCACAGATAATGGCTTTGAATGATGAAGAAAGACAGACAATGAAAAACAACTAGGCCACTGCGCAGAAAGAGGGAGAAAAGGAGCATAGACAAAGCACAAAGATGACAACCCACTCCTCATCGAAAGCTGACATGGGGCCATTTCAATGCTTGACTCTCAATTTGAAATCTGGCTATTCAATGTTTATCACATAAAAAGACAATTGAGAGAGTCAGTTGTAGAGCCAAAAGAAATCTAACCTGAAATCAGGGCAAGACAAATATGTAGCCTTGTAACCCTGGGGAAAAAAAAAAAAATTGCAAAACTGTTTCTTGTGCTATGGGGGTGTTTGTTTAAAATCTCTGCTATCAGATCTTTCTATTTTAATTATTTTAATTATTTGTATTTATTTATTGACAATTAACCATGTCTTGCAGAAGAAGAATTTTTTAGGTTTTCTATGTTAGTGTCTAGCAACAGGTGACTTCTCTATGGCTTAAAGGTCAGCTTGTGAGAACTAACAGCTTCAACAGTCTAAAAGATAAAAGCATGATTAGAAGGTTCATGCTAGACCAGGCCCAGTGATAAAATACTGGCCTTTCTAAAGATAAGCCATTAAATTAACAGGAAAAAAACTACAAGTGTGTAATATCACAACTTTTATATTGTTGTCTACATTTTAGTCAACAGCACCCCTCTGAGAGTATCGATGTTGGAGTAATCTTAATCTTCTATGCAAGAGAACTTGTATCAGGTTTTGACATGTCCCTTTTGCATATTCATAAACTCTGTCACTTGAAAAAGCTGAAAGAGTTGGAAACACAGAAAAGCAAACTCAGTACTGGACTGAGCCAGCTCAGGCAAGGAATCAAAATACAACTGCCTGTTACTGTTGAAATAAAGTTACCAATAAATTCACAGAAAAAAAAAAAGAAACAAAGGAGTGAAAAGTCAAGCAGCAGAGGCTAACTCAACCATATTAAACTTTGGATTTACTACTCATTCCAAATGTGCAGTGGCTTCACAAAATAGAAATAAGGAACTGCACAACCAAGGCTGTAACAGAGATGCTGTTACTTACTACACAGTCTGCTGGGCCATCCAGCAGGCTAGACAAGCAACCTGCCCTTTTCCTACCACGGTAGCCAACATCATCTTTGAGTCACTGTTCATGCAAATGCAACAAGGAATGCGTATATGTTCCAGTTAAAATAGCCCTGAGCATATACCAGAACAAGAGGTTGTACTAGAAAGTAAAGGCATCTTCTGCCCTCAGTTTCCAAATTGACTGTTTGGTACCATTTCAGATGTAGATATCCTTATACAATACTTGTACAATGCTAAGAGAACGGCAATAACCACTATTAATTTTTGTATTATACAATCAAAATATCTTAACATATGGTGCACACACCTGCTCAATGGTAATATTATTTAGGCAACTCAAGGTTTCCTAAAAAAAAAAAAAATTACCAGTGTTCATCACTACCAGGAAATTTGAAGCCAGAACAAGAAAAAAAAAAACGTATTGACATCTGACTGCCTGCTGATCACCAAATGATTTAATGTAATTGCTCAACAGTTCAAAAAGATGGTATTTCTCTGCCTGTAGTTTTAGAAGTAACTGTCAATAAACATTTATTGCAATCTCAGTAGACTTTTGCAGCCCTTCCTAGCATAGAAGGGAGTTGGGTCCCAACTTTTTGCTTCCCTGACAACTTCTAAAGCTGTGAAAGTTATTTGGCTCCAACACGTTTCATTCCCATGAGAATAAAACTTTTAGAACTAGTCTTAACAGGAATTACATACAACTGTGATAATACCCTGGCATCTTCAATGTATAGGTGTTTTTCTTATTGACTCCCAGGTTCTATTTGCTCCACTGAACTGTGATAAAATCAAGGACTTCTGCTGAATAACTTGGCCATGAACACTATCATTAGAAAATGTTAAACACAGAGTGTATTAAGTAGAGCCTTACTTCGACTGACACGCAGTTGTGTTTCCAAATGCTTTTTCTTCCAGATCCTTAAAACTGCACATTCTTGTAACGCTCAAGACTGACAGAGATGTGTTGCATGTGTTCACAGTTGGGAGGACAAAGTTCTTGCTTTAATTTTCATGTTAGCTTTTCAAAAGGAAATTACTGGAATGAGCATTCTGAGAATGCCATACAAAGGCCATGATCTCTGGCAGAAACTATTCATAATAGGATGAATCCCCTGCTAAGGGTCTTCTGAAAGTATCTATTTGTATCTCAAAAATAAATATTTTTAATTTGTCATTAAAATTTCTACAACATCATTATCTCCTAAAATAAATAAAGAAAGAAACCTCCCCCTCAAGCAATAACCTCTTCCATATACAGATGTAAATGTAGGAATAGTAGCTTCTATCAAATGTATTACATACTCTGTCATCTGAATGACCTGTCCAGTGTAAGCATTTTAAATCTAGTGCATGCTGTTATATCAAGGCTTTCCATTTTCTGTTACCCTTGCCTCTCTTTGTACTTTAAAGCAAGTCCCTAACTATTCAAAACAGAGATATATGTACAGTTCATATACATATGTATTTGCACACATGCACATACACAAATGCAGCACATTAGTATCATGGACCAATGTATGGAAGGCTACTCAAAATGTGAAGAGAGCATCTACTTGAAGTAAGTATCATTCTACAATAAAATGTGTCAGGAACTTCTACTTTAGTAGGTTATTAGGATGAATTTTTACCAATGACAGAAAGCTGGTTTATCACATCTCGCTGTCACTGACGTTAGGATTCATCAACTAGAAGACTAGACATGGGGTTTTTTTCAGAAAAAGAAGAAAAAATAAATTATACCTTCTGCTTACAAATATTTTAATGAAGAAATGCCTAATCTACTGAACATTACTAGTTGCTATATAAACAACGCTTACCTGTATAATAAAATCACTGAAGTAATTCCAACTTTGCCTTGAACTTCAAAACGCAAGATGTACACATATGGTTGAATTAGCTCAGTTACTCAGAAATCAGTAGAGTAATACCAAAGATAGATTTGGCCCATTATCTATCTGCACAGCACAAATGAATAATGCAAATGTGTATGCAAAGGACCATGAAATATCTCAGCTTAGCAGTGCATTTAAAATGTATCACTAACTTTCAGCTTCTTGAAATATTTATCAACCGCAGGAGGTTCCACTGAGAGCATACTCTATTAGAGATTTCACTGAATTTTTATTTTTACACCTGGCTCAGAGGAGTTTAGAAAAGGAGACTGGAATTAACTGCTGAAACAACTTCAGGTACTGCTCTGACACCACAGGCTTTCCAAGCACTTCATGAAGGTTTCTGAGTCACTTTAATGTTCTTCCCAAAGCCAAGACCAACTGGGGTCTGTATGGAGCACATCTTAGAGGGGAGAGGAGGAAGGTAACAAGTTTCTGGACACAACTTCAGAAGCCACTAAAATTAAATTGTCTGCAATTAACAAGCTACTGAAAGAATTCACAGTAACAAGCATGCTTTAAGACACCACAGTCAACTCAGTACCACATAAGAAGTAAAACTGTCTTACTAAAATCAGTCTAATGGTACAAACTAGTTTGTGGCGGCTAGTTGAATCAAGTATGAACAAGCTTGGATCAATCGCGCACAACATTTAAACCACTGACCACTAGTCAAACAGTGAATTAGTTTTACTAAATTTTTTTGAAATAAAATTCGATCTTGAAGTAATTACACTAGTTGTATTGGTCTATTAAAAGTTGGAACATCTGAAGAAAGATTTTTTCAACAACCAATATTCTAGATTATAAAACAACCACGCAAAAACAAAACACAAAAAGCCCCAGCATTTAGCTTAGCATTGAGCAGTTAAAACAGTTTGATCTAGAAAATCTTTTATTTCCTACTTTAACTGATAAAAACTAACTACGTCAGAAAAAAATTCCATCAAAGTCATATGTTTTATTCATTACGGACTTTGGGAGGGTACATGCTTATTCCTTTACTCTTCCAAATGCAGTCACCTAGTAAACAGCATTAATCCACAGTAGCACATTCCTGCAGTGTCTTGAGTCAGGAATAATGTATAAAAACAACCTGTTCTAAAAACTTTTTGTGGGTAGGAAGTACTAGACATAGGGGGCATGGTTTGTTTTTACATTTTACATATTTCATTTAATTCAGCCAAAAATCAAACTAGTAAATAAACTGCTACCTTAACAAGTATACACATGCATGTTAGAAAAGGCTTTTGGGACATTTTCCACACAACTGACTTCCACATGAAATTAATTTATTTAATCCCTTAAACAGTCAGTCACATTTCCCTGGGCCTTGGGCAGCACCAGATGAAACAGGTCATAACCATGCATTATTTTTACTATCTGTAATGAATTTCAAATTAGCTGAGCCATCTAAAAAATCTACCTGAAAAGCTCAGCAAAGTCTTTGAAGGTTAAATATTATTATAAAGGATGCAAATCCCCTTCTCACCTATCTAAGACCATAATCTGAAAAAAGAGATACCACTACAGTTGAGTATGTAGCATTTATTTACTGGATTTTCTAGTATTTTCTAGGATGAAAGCACAAAGCAACGGGTCTGTAAGCTCAGAAGCATGCACCTACAGAAATACATTTTTGCACAAGAAAGATTAGCCTGTTGAAATATTTTATCTCTGTGGAACTACTGATTTTCTTAAATCTTTGCTGTAGACGGGTTGAAACAAGAAATAACCGCGGCCAAATCAAGTGTTGGTGAATAAGGACATGAGGCATTTTGGGGAAACAAGACACTAAAGAGTAACACTTACTTTCTTGCCTTTAACGAGAACTCTAAAATGTAGCCAATTATGCTACCTATTTGCTCCTAGGTAATCAGATTTAAACCATTTTGAAGTCCAAAAACATTCCTAAGCCATTCGCAAGTGACTTTTAAAAACAAGTTACAAAACTTTCCGCGAAGCCTAGCATTTCACCTCAAACAAGCGATCCATCTTTAACGCTTTACCTTTTGTCGCCCACTTGTAAATTAATCTCTTGAATCACTTCAGCTGCGCCCTGGAAAGTCTCCTCGCCGTCGGGCCGAGTTTCCCTCCTCTCCGGAGCGGCAGCTCAAGCAGCTCTACTCTTTTTTTTTTATTACTTTTATTTTTTTTTTCTTTCTTTCCTCTCTCCTTTCACCACTTACAAAGAGAAACTTGAAAAAGAAACCAGTCGGCGGCCTGAACGAGCGGGCGGACCACAACAGGAGCAGCGGCGACAGCGACAACAAAACCCAGCCGCGGCTGCCGAGCGCTGTTTCGCGGGATGGAGATGGAGGGCGGCCCGGCCCGGGCAGCAGCAGCTGCCGCTGGCCCAGCGGGGCAGTGGGGCGGGCGGGCCGGGGGAGGTGGCTCCGCCGGGCACAAAGGGCTCCATGGCAACGCCGGCCGAGCCCCCCGCGCCCTCCTTCCTTCAGGCAGCGCCTCGTCACCGCCGGACCCGCCCACGCCGACCCCCCGCGCCAGCGATCGCGACAGGGTATCGTGGAAACAGCCCTCGGCGACTAGGGGCTGGGGGCCGGGCCGAGGCTGTAGCTCCCAGCCCTGCTTCTGGCACAGCCACGCGTTTTCAGCATTTTTTTTTTCCACCAGAGTGCAGATAAGTCTCCACGCATATGTATATCCATTTAGCTTTTTTAATTGAGAGGAGAAGTCGATAAGCTACTAATTGAACAAATTAGAGGGCTGGGCAATCACCAGTCGTATTAAGTTTAACAAGGGAAAGTGCCGGATTCTACACCTGGGACGGGGCTACCCCGGCTGTTCATACACAGTGGTAAATGAGATGCTGGAAAGCAGTGCCATGGAAAGGGACCTGGGACACCTGGTCGATGGCAAGTTGAACATGAGTCAGCAGTGCCCTGGCAGCTAGGAGGGCCAACCCTGTCCGGGGAGGCATATGGCAAAGCATCGACAGCCAGTCGAGGGAGGGGATTGTCCCACTCTGCTCTGCACTGGGGCGGCCTCACCTGGAATATTGTGTGCAGTTTTGGGCATTGCAATATAAGAAAGATATTAAGCTGTTAGAGAGTGTCCAAGGGAGGGCAATAAAGATGGTGAAGGGCCTTGAGGGGAAGCTGTATGAGAAGCAGCTGAGGTCACTTTGTCTGTTCAGCCTGGAGAAGAGGAGACTAAGGGGAGACCTCATCATAGTCTACGACTTCTTGTGAGAGGAAGTGTTGGGGCAGGCACTGATCTCTTCTCTGTGGTGACCAGTGACAGGACCCAAGGTAATGGCATGAAGCTGTTTCATGGAAGGTTTAGGTTTTAGGTTTAGGGAAAGGTTCTTCAGCCAGAGGGTGGTTGGGCACTGAAACAGATCCCCAGGGAAGTGGTCACAGCACTGACAGAGTTCAAGAAGCATTTGAACAACACTCTCAGGCACATGCTGTGATTCTTGGGGTGATCCTGTGCAGGGCCAAGAGTTGGACTTGACGTCCTTGTGGGTCCTTTCCAACCCAGGATATTCTACGATTCTATGAATCTCAGCATAGCATAACTTCACACTGAAATAATTAAACCCCACATTCTTTAGCTCATCAGTCTCTTAGAATACAATACATTGTATTTTGGGACATAGGTTTTTTTTAATTTTTCTTTTAAGCTGCTTCTTTGCTGTATGACCTGAAGCTATCAAACTTTCAAATACACAGTCATCTAGAAATTAAACTTACTTACACTCTAATTTTTAGAAGTGCGTACAGCAATAACTGTCAAGGTTCCAAGCTAAGGGATAAGTGCTTTGGCCCAGCCTCCAGCAGGGACAATTCCAAGGCTCCAAAGCACATTGCAAGAAAACAAGACTTCGTGTGCACCCTGAAGTCTAAGAGCTCTCAGGTCAAGGGTCAAGACACCAAAGTTGGAAATGAAGCTCAACCAATGTTCATGACAAATTCCTATGACCCCATGCCAGACCTCCATAGTTGTAATTATGCTCATAAAAGATTAGTATCATTCTTCAGTGTGGTGCAAATTATTCAATTATTCTGCTGAAGTCAAAAAGACTTAACTTGCTCTTGAGAACTTCTTGCTAAACTGCCTTATTCATTCCATGCATTTCTTTTAGTCAACACCTGTGTGATGTGAACAATGATGTAAAACAGTTGTTCAGTTATGTTGTATACAAAGATCCTGTCAGGCAACATAGCCTTCCATTTCACATAAATATTAATCTTCATATTCAAATACTTATGTGAATAAACTGTCACTTTAGACCCTAAAATGAGCCCTTCCCAAGGTTTTTAATGAAACAAAATGCAATTATTATACCCATTTTAATTTTTAAAAATATCATGGAATACAGCCTTCATTATTTGCTACCAATGTTTAGGTAAAAGGCTGCAGGACTGGACGAGAGGTTTGCCTTTTAGCCTTTTCTTTAAAATTCCATATTCAATCCAGATCTTAAAAAACCAGCTCCTTTCTACTTACAAAGAGCCATCCCCTTCTCTGAACTACAATGACACATACTTAACACACCCTATCATTAATATTTACCACTACTGATTGGAGTCATAAAATTGCAGTGCACATTTCAGTAGTCTTCTCTCAAAATGTCACAATGAAGCTGAGGTCACTTTCACTTGATTTGATAGGACACAGCACATCCATTGAGGAAGGAAGAGTGGCATTTCAGGATATCAAGGAATTAAAAAAAATTGCTGAATTGGCTCCAAACAATCTTTCCCAGGTTTATATGCACTCCTAGGGGCAGACATAGGTATAGGTGTTGCCCTCAGCTTCCTCTCAAAAGGGAAAAGAGGGAAGAAACAGATAGTACTGACGCAGGTTCAGAGGTTTAGCATTAGAAACTTCTTTTAAACACCTGCCGAGGCCAACGAAATAAAAATAGTAATAACAACAACAACAACAATAATAATAAAGGACACAGTTGGCTACTTCTCCCAGAAATTTTGAAAGGGGAAAAGCCCCTTGTATTTCTAAAATTTCAAGGAGGTAAAATGTTGTTGGGAGCAATGGACAAGTCCTTTATTTTAGCTCCTGAATGGCAAACTTACCAGTTTCCTTGTAACTCTGCCAGCTTTAAGTGTCATTTAAGGAGAGCAATACAACAGTTTATTATGGTTCTCCAGTGCTGCTTAGTATGTAGAAAGATGACTGTTTATGATACATTAAAGGTCACAAATAAATGGCAATTTAATAAAAAAAAATTACACCACATGCAAGAATATCTCAAAAGGGTAGTTAATTACACAGCAGCCTGAGCATGTTCTTTTTCATTAAAATATTGTGAATGGCCATCCTGTTTCAATTTCAATGTGCTAATATGCATCACCATCTCAGGAAAGCTCCATTGAAAAAATAAGAAAACAGGTACTATAAAGTCATTGCATCTATTGCAGCAGTTCACAACACACAGGCCTATCAATACAATTCAAAGGGATTTCACTCTCATTGCCAAAATCAATGATTAGCATTAAAATGGATTGCCACGTACTCATGAAAGAGTTGTTTAACCGTTTGACATTTGTACAGATTGCTATCTTTATATAAAGGGATCCTGCTTCATAAAACTGATTGATGAAAGAAAACTACTTCCATTTCAAACCCATATACTGCTATTGTCAGGAGAATACATACTTTTTCTGAATCACAGAAATTCCTACACACTTGAAATTGATCAAATCCTGTTGAGGTTTGACTCGTACATGGCTGAAGCCATGCAAACTTTGAGAGTTTGGACAGGGAGAAGAAGAAAGAAATCCTGTAACATATTCCTGTAATACTGGAACAAAAGGAGAACTACCTTTACATTGGAATGCTGAGAAAGGACATCAGGTGCATGATTTTTCTTTTGCTCATGCAGCACATGAATTGTTATCTTTGAACCATAATTCAGTGTTTTTATGCTAACGTAAACTTTAATCTACACAAATGTACATTCCTATCCTTTTCATGTTAGTTCTTCAAGAATCATTTAAAACATCTTCAAATGTCAAGAGTGTAGCGACGAGGTGGATTCTTTGTAATTTTAATGAAAACCATCAATACTCATATCTATGTTTTCAGAAGACATCAATCTGTAAACATTTCAAGGTAGTTGTAATAAGGGCAGAGTTTAGGGCTAGATTGTGTTATCCTTAATATGTCTAGTGAGCCAACAGGACTCATGCACAGGATAAACTGCTCTACAAAGTAGAAATAAAATTATTTCATTTAAAGTCACACAGATATTTACTGGATTCATCTGGTAATGGTTTCTATAGGGTTGCAGTAAGGTTTTTTTCCTCCTAAACCCTTTATAGGTGACATTTAGATGTTCTTCTGCCTGACAATCTATGCATATGCACACAAAGATTACTCCAGAATCTTTCCCCTTTCTATGTTAATGTTTTCTGGTCTGCGACACTAAAGTTACCATGAAATAGCCCTGCAAGCACTGCAAAACCTCAGATGTTTTCCAGACACTCAGGCCTCTGTCACAATCTCTTACTATTTCACTCATTTCTCTCTTGATTTGATAACCTCGTGTGGATGACCACTCTAAGAATAAGTAAGGATTTTGTGTGATACTGAGTATAGTGGCTCTGCAGATCCCTACAATTTCTCTTCCATGACATACTCAGCTCAGGGAAATTGTACAAATAGGGAATTTTATTCTTGCATAATAAATGCCTTTCTTGGGGTCTGAATAGACAGTTGTAGATAGTACTTGTTTCCACCAAATTTTGTTCTTTATGTTGTGTAACACTAATGAAAAGCAAAATTTTTACTTTGAAGTAATATTACATGCCACAGAGTCTTTAAGATGTTTCAGTGTTTGTAGGAATAACCATTTCAGTAACCATAAGAAAGAACATGTCTAAACACAAGAAGATTTGCTAACCAACTTTGTTAAAAGAGCTATCAAGACATTTCCTACTACTTTGTAGCAGCTTTGTAAGTATTCCTGAGAGTTTTCTTATGCTCAGCAAGAACTCTGCAGAGCATGAATCACTTTTAAGTCAGACAGTAGAAAGCAAAACAATTTGAGAAAGGTTGGGCACTTCCATGATTTCTGGTAAACCAGAAGTAAAGCTCACTCTAATTCCAGTAGGAACAGATTTAGGTCAACCAGAACTTCAATGGGGAGCTAACGCTTATGGAAAGACTGTACTTAAATCCCAACTAATTGGTTAGTGTTGGTTTCTCCAATTCACAAAAGGATTTTCTGGATACATTTTTCAAAAAAAATTTGAAAATTAAAATTTGAAATTTAAAAAGTTCATTGTAAGTTTCTCATCAGATTTTTAACAGCTATAAAGTTTAATTACTTGTATGTCATGTTTTCTGTTTTAAAAGTAAGGCTATCTCATGACAATCAAATCTGGAAGTACGATCTGCTGCTGCAGTACAATAAAGTCAAACATTGAAAACATAGGTGAATTCTGAAGAAAATAAATAGGATTTTTTTCTTTTTGCCAAAATTTATATTTATCTACATAACAGTTTTCTTCCTTCACCTGTTTTCCTACTGTGGGACCGGTGCTTGTGATGCCAGAGAATTCTTTTTTATTTCTTTTTTGTGCTGATTATTTTAAAAGCAGTATGAAACATTTTAGGATTTTGCTATGAGATAGGTATACTAATGTATTCATTTGTAATATGAAAAAACCTCCCCTATAACCTTCAGCCAGCTTCATTTTCAGAATTCATGATCTGGAGGCAATGTTTTATCATTGATAGACTGACAAGCAGTCCCACTTACGGGGTTCATAAATACCTCTCATGGAAATGGCCAGCAAACCCTTAAGGGAGGGTTCACTTCTCAAGTTTGTCCAGGTCCCTCTGGATGGCATCCCTTCCTTCTGTTGTGTCAACCGTACCCCTCACCTTGGTGTCATTGGCAAACCTGTTAAGGGTGAACTCAGTCCCAGCATCTGTGTTGCCAACAAAGATGTTGAATGTCACCAGTCCCAATACCAATCACTGAGGAACACACCACTTGTCACTAGTCTCCATCTGGACTACCAATTCACCTTCCTCTCACATCAACAAGTTGCTAGCAAGGATTTCTTGATCAGAATTTGATCTTTCATGCCAATTCAGACTTTAAAGTCTCACTTCACATCCTTCTGACACATAAGGCTAGCTTAAAGTATTAGAGGAATAGAAGAAGAAATATCACAACATAGGCAGTGAAAGACTTTTCTCCCTAACTAGCAATATTACAGAAGAACTGATGAAGAAGGGGCACATGGTTCCCACATGCATTAGCACAGGAAACCCACTGTTAGATCTGCTGTTTTATAAGACCACCATTTTGCACAACAGTAAGGAATGGAAGGAGAGAAGGTGTTTCTGTTACATGAGCATTCATATTACACCTCACCTCAACAATACAGAACCACAGAAAACCAAATTAATGAGACGATATGCTCAGCTGTATAAAATCTTGGGGGACTGGGTAATGTGTGTTATTTTTCCTTCAAAGACAGGATTTTTTTTAGTTAAAAATTATTGTTTGAATAACTAAAACCTCAGAAGTTGCTGCATTTAACTGCAAAGTAAGTCCAAGGGAAAAAATGGTGCATTGGAAAAGGATTAAATCGATATTGGAACTAACAAATGGAATGTGAAAATGTGTTATTACAGCCATGTACTCCATTGCTGGTGTGGTGATCAGTGACAGAAATAATTCATCATCAGAATGTCTGTAACCCAGCTTCACTTGCTTCATCTTGTATGATGTATACAAGTGTCAGGAAAAGTTCAACATCTGTGATGCTGAAGCTTTGTAATAGTCAAACATTATGATGGGTTTTCTATCAAACTAAAAAGAGTTCAAGACTCAATACTTTGAATCCGCAGAACAAGTACAGAGCAGCCGTGTGTGTCACATGCAGTCTTACATAGTGTCACTTCTTCAGCCTCCAAGTCACTTTGAACAAGTTTGAGTTTGTGTCACAAGGCAAAGAAGAAATATATCCTTTTATCTGGGAATTCATCTCTGACCAGAAATAAAGACTTGCTGCTCACAACAGGTTATTTTTCTTCTCGTTCTGAATATAAAAATATGGTACTGGTCTGGTAACATGAGGCTACTTTCTTCTTCCAAAAAGATCCTGAAAACCAAATTATGCCTTTGGAGAATGAAGATTTGGCTTTTCAAGCAAACCAGAATATAAACAGGTCAGGAGCTAGTAATCAAAGTAACAACGTAACAAAAATCCATAGAGGGAGTGAAGAAAATTGACAAACATGCTTTTCATTAGAAAATACTTTTTTGCATCAATTTTTGAATTAAGGAAATCAATCAGAAGTGAAGATATACTGAGAACAGCATCAGGAAGCAGCAGAAGCCAACAGAGAGAAGCAGTGCAATCAATTTGACCTTTTGTCAGACACTTTACCAACTCTGCAGAAATTGGGTATTAAGCAAATGGCCATAAAATAGGTTGAATTATTTAGCAAGTGTGGGACTTCTGAATCATCCTAGGCCATGACCTACCTGTGTCAGCAAATCGGGCTGCACTGGAAAACTGAGTCTCCCAGGCTGCAGATGTGGTTTGATGGGAGAACAAGAATGTCTCTTCAGGACAGAAAAGCCAAAGTTTGTGTTCAATTCAATCAGCTAGCAGATGTAACTAAAATTTTAGAGGAAAAGACAAAAGTGTTTTTAAACTCAAAGTTATAGGAGGAAATATTGGGGGAGAATGTGAGGGAGTACAAAAGCTGTTTCAGGCTCCCCTTTTGATAGTTACTAAACTCCTCTTTTTGAAAGTGACTGCATTGCACTAACTTATTTTTTTCCATGCATATTTAAAATGGACATTATGAAATCATTGGGCACAGACATAATAATGTTAACAACTCCTCTTTTTTCATGCAAAATTTCTTTGACAGCTTGGCATTTAGTTAATCACTTTTTTAAACTGAAGGCACCCCAATGCAGTGGACCTGATTTTTTAATCTGTCAGCCAGAATCTGTCATTAACAAACTTTACAAAACTGATTAAATACTTTACTTTTTCCCTCAGGCTTATGCCTTGGCAATGGGCTGAAGAAAATGGGTATTTCCAGCACGATTAATGAGTAATTATTAGTTGAGATTAAATTGTTACATAGATTTAATGGATTTCTGTATTGGCTGTAGAACTACTCAGAATAAACTGATGAATGATTGCCATAAACGAAAACAAGTTAACCTCAGCAGAAAGGAATTGTAGAGGCTGATGGATAAAAAGACAAAAGATAAAAAAACTGGGAGCGAATCTGATGTTCAGAAAGGTATTTGAGACATTGATACTAACAGGGAATAGAGAGAGGCACCTGTTAATGACTGCACCCACCATTCCTTTTGGGGTGACAGGCACATTAATCTTTACTTGCTACAGCTGTCATATCAGGTACAAAATAAATCTATTTTAGATAATTCTTTTGGACAATCATGACAGCGTGGCTACTGGGGTTTCATTTAGGCTTTTAATCAGATAAAGATAGAGATGAGGTTTTGATTTTGGTTTGCTTTGCTTTTGGTGTTTGGATTTTTTTCCTCCAAAAACCACACAGTGCACATGTTTCATAAGTTTTATTAAGGATATAATGACTTTGTAGAACAGGAGGATGCAGCAGTATGGTCACATGCTATCATAGCAAACATTAAAGGCTTCAACTTCTACGTAACTGTAGAACATTTGCTACAAAACTCAAGAAACTATTTTTTGTGCACCCAAGAGAAAGAAACTTGGCCAGTGATTAACAGACCAATTAAGTTACTTAAACTTCTGCTAACATTCCCCACTCAATAATGCATTCACTCTAATGACTTAAAATGCTACATTTAGATAACACTTTGTTATCCTTTTCACACTTAGTCTTCACACTTCAGCTCCACCTTCTTTGTCCTCTCTTCTGAATCACTCCCTTTATCTTTTCCTTCCCTTTCACTCACCTCCCTCTTTTTGCACTAAATCCAGTTCCCTTAAGAAACAACACAATCCCAGCTGACACTCTGCAAGCACACTATTCCCTCTGCTGGCATGTTATGTCTCTGATTGTTCCTCAAACAAATGCAGTAGTATTTTGAGGAGAAAAAACACCTGCTGCCCTTTCTGCACACACTATTGGAGACTATGCTGCTAATTGCTTAATAGTGCAGTATGCATGAACAGCAGTAGTCGGTTTTTTAAAATCCAACTTGCTTTCTAATTGCCTCTTTCCACTTCAAAACATGGCACAGGGCAATTAGCACCCCAGAAACCCCATGCCCCCAAAACACCCAACTACCTCAATCCAGCCTACCATTTCCTGCGCAACACCAACAAGCTTCACTGCCCACCAGGGACCCATACCCCTGCCCGGAGGTCCAAGAGCTGAATTTCAGCTCTGCTTTGGGCACCTAGTGCTGGCTCCAACGACCATGAGGGAGCAGAAGGCCTGAGGCTGCACCAGGAGCAAGAAGACAGTGCCTCCAGCATGGGCAGTGCAGTGTCCTCCTCAAGAGAGGTGCTGTCCTACACCATCTCTTTTATTTTTTAAAGGTGACAATACATATCACTGCGTACTATATCCTTCATTCCACCTTTATGTGCCCTGTAAGCCATGAGTAACTTTGACCTAGTGGATCACTATTTTTCTATGTACAGAATGTTCCACCACACTATTTTCTTCTCCCTCTTCAGAGATTCCAAGAGTTTTTGGTCATTGCCTCTTCCTGTGCATTGATGCAAATGTATTGTCTCTTTTTTTTTTTTGGCAACACATTGTGCTAGAGTTTCTGCTTGTGTCTTGGCCCATGCTGAGCTGTCTGTCAGAGTTTACACCTTGCCTGCAAGCGATAAATTCAAAATCCATTCCTAAGCTTTTCAAGTAGCTGCCCTCATATGACATAATAGTTACCAATATACCTATCTGATACACTATACTGGGTAGAAAACATTATTGGAAACTACCAAGAGAGTGTTTGATCTCAGAACTTAGTTTTATATTTGAGGCCACATTATCCCTATAAACTGGAAGATGAAAAGTTACGTTATGTTAACCCACATAAGAGCTCAATCTGACCTACATTCAAAATATCTGCAGAGAGTGGGCACAGAAAAGTAGCAACACATTTCCTGGGATGTCTTACTATGGTAAGAAATCTAGCCCTTGTAATGAGAACCTTTTCTGGTTGTATACATTTACAAGGATGGTTGAAGTCTTCCCCAACTCATGCCTCCTGAATCAACTTTTAGATAGTAGACAAACAGACATAACTCAGGGAAGACTGTCTCCTTCCCTTGGACTCCAGAGGAAAAGGGTTGGCTTTTGGGTGCATTCATAAAATGGTGGATAGGGCCTAATTACTGTTAATGAAGCTGCCTTTGTATTTTACTAGTGGCAGACAGAATTTCTCTCTACTAGGATATTATGGAGATTACGATCGAAGACATGACAGAGAACAGGGGCTTGCTCCATGAAGAAAAGAATTGTATCTGCCTAAAAGAATCTTGAGACATATTCTACATTCATTTGTGTAAATTACTTTTGAAATTTCCTTCATGATGAGGAAGGAGATGCCTACTGCATATTTTTAAACTAAAAAAAGCCCCAACTAAACTTCCACGTGCTGGGTTTCTTCCACTTACAGACTAGGTTGTACTCCCTGTGACCTGGGGAGAGCAATTCTGCTCTCACTCACAGGCGTACCCCAAACATGTCAGCTGAAGCTGTTTTGAAGAACAAAAGAAGAATTGATTCTGATAGACCAGTGTGGCTTGGACAGCATTCTATTTGGTCTTTACTTATTCTAACAACAAAAATCAAAGCAAATAAATGCAGAATCGTGGAAAGAAGTTAAATTTGCACATTTTTAAAAGGTCTGAAAAGGGTAAATGTTTATGCAGCACTAGTATGCACACATAGTTGCCACACGCATTTCAGAAGTAAATATATGAACAGAAAGTGTCGCACTCATTTAAATTACCTTTACCATACTTAAAAAGAAATTTTTATGCAAAGAATATCTAGAGATTAATCTGCTTAGAACTTACAGAATATTATAATACTTCTAGCAGGAGGTAGTGCAGTTTACTAGTAGGAAATATGTGACAACCACCATGTTCTTAGAGACTGCATTAATACAGCAAGACATACCAAAATAATTATCAAAAAGTTGTGGGTTTTTAATGAAAAGGTTTTTCTCATACTGAGTAAAGCAAGTAGACTTCTCAAGCATTTAGAATTTCAAGCAGATGTAAATAAGTGATAATCATAATTGATAATCATGTCCATGTCTCTACTCCTTCATCTTACTGAAGACAATGAGAAAATGAGGAATGGTTCAGTAAAAAACAAGTCTTTTGCCAGCTGTTTAGCACTAAGTAGTGGAATAAAGTCAGTCTGGAGATTAATTCACACTACTTCATAAGCCTAAAACAAATTATTTAGCCTGTGGGAACGTAATTGAAAGCAGCGAGTAAGGAGAGCGTAGAGCCCAGAGCGGCTATTTCCCCTGCTCCCACAGCCTGAGGGATATTCACTGCTAGCATTACGGCGGGAAATCATGAACAAGTGCTTGTGGAGGTGTGCTCACAGGTAGTCTTCCACCTGGACAAGATGATGACTTCAAATTACCATTTTAGATGTCAGCTATATTGCTTGTACTGTTCAGCAATTCACAAGCAACATTCTCTTTTGGGGTCCATCCTGGGCTTTGAAATGTTTTGGGAACTTAGCATGTTTGGGACTGCGGAGCATCATGGAGAAGAACATGAGCAAGTAAATCTCAGTTATTCAGAAGGGTAAGGCCTTTTCTGGAGTTTTTGTCTCTTAATGACAGCTGGTAGTGTTAATGAAGCAAAGAGGCGGGTGAAGATCCCAGTTTTCTTACACTGCCTTTTCCAGTTTCTTTCCCCTGTCTCTCACAGCTTTTGCTGTTTTTATTAGAGTGCCTCTCTAATTATTTCCCTGCATGCTAAAGTAAGGGCAACTATGCTTTTCCTTCCCTTAAATTTAAAATTGTTCACATGGAAAATAAGAGACCTACTTCACAGTCTTTTTTTTCTTTTTAATTAAGACAACTACTTCACAATTCTATTAAATTCTATTGTACCTGAAAATGACAGGTAATTTTTAATTTCAGGATTTGCATAAAACAAAGAAACCACAAGCATACTACTGAGTGTTTAATTAAGGAAAAACTGATATGGCATAGAAGACACAAAGAATTGTATGTGGCCCAGTCGTTTTGTCCTCTGCTGCTATATCACTGGAGATACAAGCCTCAAATACCTTCATAATTTCTTCTATAACAAGGATGCTTTGATCTAGCTATGTCAAATATCCAAGACAAAAAAAATCACAGAAAGTACTGTGTGCCATATGAGTCATAAATTTCAAAATGTGAATTTATTTTTAATCTGATAAACCTATCATGATTAAACCTATAAAGTACATACTGGCCATATTGAGCAATTAAGGGTCACTAAGGAACTGCTTAAATGTTGACATTATTATATATCCTTATAATATGCATGCACTTGTAGATTTAGAGAAAATGTATGAATACTATTTATTGGATCAAAATACACTGATTCTTTTCTGGAAAAATACTTTTAGAAATGGGAGTAAGTTCATAAGTCCAGAGCATCCCTATACATTAAAAATTATTACTTCGTTGTTGAAAACTGAAACAGGTGAGAGTTGCACTGCTAAGCTGAGGAAAATACCAGAATATAAAACTTTAAATTACATGGAGATAAAAGTAACAATAAGAACTGTGTATCAGCTTCTTTGAGCACAATTAAAAAGAATGGAATGTACGTAAGAAATTCTAAAGTACAAATTAAACAATAACACTCCCTTTCTATTCCACCATAATTTTATATCTTTATAACCAAATATGTGAAAAATATAGACACAGTATATAATACTTTATGTAAAGCTGTGGCAATAAGAGAGAAGTTAGGACTAAACTGCTGTGTGGAAGATAAGGAGAATCCAATTTTTGCTCTGTTATCCAAAGTAATCCTTTACTCTCCAAACATAAAATGCCACTGTCCCTATAGGTGACACATGCTATTGTGTCACTATAGGTGCTAGGAGGTTAACATAGTTTCATTGTTTCAGTACTCCAGTTGATATTACTAGTGGAGGTCACAAGTATCTGTACAGTTCAGTAGTTAGATATTGTGGCTAGAAAAAGCTACACATCCCCTTACAGTTACATTAAAACAATTAAAAATTTCATTCTTTCCATGAGAAGGAATCTGTAATGAAATTATAAAATGGTAGTTAAGAAAAATAAAGGCAATAATACCATTAAAGTAGAAGGCAATATTTTCAACTTTGTTAAACTCTATGAAAATATTTATGCCATGGTACATGTTTTATTTTCAAAATGGCTGAGACACTCTGAGACACAGTAGAATAGTACTACAAGAGCATGTCACATGACATGTCAGGCTTTGTCTGTTAGGAAACAAAAAGTTTAATTTTTTAAAAAAAGTTATGTGGCTTTAGCAGTGTAACAGCCTTAAATATTGCAGGGTTTGCGTCAGCATTCCACCAAAATGGCACTGCCATGCACTGTATTTTAAATGTATTTTATGGAAAGTTTTTAAAACCAACACACCACAAAATCTGTTGTTTGATAAAGGAATAAAGCTTTCCTAGAGCATTAAACCACCTTGCAATGGTAAGTATTAGAGACAGTCTTGGAGAGAAGGATAGCAAAGTATTAAAACCCACTTGTGTATCTATCTCTTACATAGAAAATTTTTGTGACATCCAATTATATGAAATAAATAGTAAGAAAGGAAAATTTATTGGTGTGATGAAAACAGTATTCAAGCCAACATCAAAAGAGAAATGTACTACGAAGGCAATTATTTCCTGAAAAAAATTATTCTTTTCTTTCTTCCCTCCTTTTCCTCTCATGGCCTGACCTCAACAGTTGTGGGCTCCCTCACTCTCTCAAAAACAAACACTACAATACAGTTTCTCCATATTTACAGAACCAATGATGCTAGAAGAGATGAAGTGCTTGGAAAAATTACAGTAGACGTGCAACGTCAAAAATTTGCCATGCACAAGATAAATTTAAAAAAATGTACCTCAATTTTGTCTTTTTATTTTTTTTTTGTCTTTTTTTTTTTTTTTAAATTTCAAAGCCTCTGAACCTCTGGTGTGCAGTCTATACACACACATCTGTCTGAGAAGGCGAGCTGCAGAAGGGCTGTGGTTCATGGCCATTCACCATGCTACAGGCTCTGCACAATGTCTTCTGTTATAGTTATGGATGAAAATAAAGACTGAGATTATAACAAAGACTAAGGAAACTGGAAAAATCTAAGAAGTTCTGTGAATTCCATGTAATAAAAACCATTTTCATGAGAACAAGTGAAATGGTGATAATTCGTATGCCGAATCAAGGCCTCTGGCCTTTATCAGTTCATGTAACACCAAAATCATTATTAACACTCTAATTCCTCGGGGGGGGGAAAAAACCAACAGTACAGGGACATAATTTCATTATTATGTACCTCTTGCGTCATTCATTTAGCATTGTGCTGTGCACAGGTTATCGATACTAACCTTTGCAATGGAAAAGCAGCTTCAGTCACATCTTTTAGAAGAAAGCTGAAAGATGACTTTCTGAATATACTTGCAACTTCAGATCAAACATACCTTTTCATTTTTATGAGAGCTTTCAACAGCATTTTGCATAATTTTTGAGTCTTTTAACATTTTATAATTTTATCATCCATTTCATCAAGATATCATTTTTGTACTGTCATACTGTGCTTATTATTTCACATCTAGAGATTTAAAAATCAATTTAAAAATTGAAATAGTTACTAGTTACCTTGCAAAATTTTAGTTCTTTTTATTTCACACATTATATATCCTTAATGCTATTGTTTTCTGCCTTACCTAAGTCAGAACAAGAAAACTTATCATGTGGACTTTCCTTCTCTGTACTAATCTCCAGAGTCCTGCTCTAGTGTCAGCCTGACTTCTTTTTACTTTAATGCCATGTTACTTTGACTTACAAAAGGTGAATAGCACTGGGACAGACTGCTTTGTGCAGTTTCTACTGACAGTTTTTTGCTTGGTTATTATATTTGGAGTTGAAGATGGAAAGTAACACAACATTACTATTGATGATGAAGCTTCCAATTGGCATTGCAAGCTTTATGATTGGAGATGTTGAGCCAACTTGGACAAAAAGACTGACAGTAAAAAGATAGTGATGCATGTACTAATCACAGACACCAAGGGCCACATTGGCTCAAAGGCTAATTTTGCTTCCCAGCATGTCTCAGAATATTTTAATGTATAAAGTAGGGGTAAGAAAGCCAAAAAAATTAGTACAGCACCAGGCCTATCCCTGACATAACTCAGCACTCCATTGTTTTCCCCAGAAAGGTTTTACTTGCATACCAGGAGGACCAGGATGCAGCTAGGGGAAAGGAAAAACATCTGGGACAATGTTCTAGCCCTGCATCTTCCTCAGAAGCATACATAGGAGTTAGGAGCCTTGAGATGTTGTTGCTCAATGCTGGCAGAAGTTACAATTTCCAGAACTGTCACAAGACTTAGAACAGGCTAGAAAGACAAAAATTAAACCAAAGGCCATTTAGGCTAAGTATCTCCTGAATCCAGCCCCCAGTTTCTATATTTAGCTGAGTTAAGATGAAAGATTTCAATTATTTGCAATAAGAATTAACAAAACTACTGTAACGCTGTAAAATTATTCAGAAAGTCATTGACTACTTCTTCTACACAATCTCAAATATGCTGGATTGTAAAGCTATGACTTTTCCTGTGCAGCCTCTGTAGTATTTACTCTTGGTGCCATCTATAGGTAGTCCTTATTGTAAAACATTAGTCCAGTAAAACAGTAAAATGTTTTATGATCACTGATACACTTTTTTTTTACTACAAAAGCTGCTGGGCTCTTACTAAGCAAAATTAAAATTGCACTTGTTTTTAAATTACATCTAAGCATGATTTATCTCCATTTTTTCACATTTTTATAATTCGCTCAAATAGCCATTGAATGTCTTAAAATTGAAATTGTGATCTGAGCAGAAAGTCAAGACAGAAGACCCAAACTAAAATAGCTATAAAAGTTGAAAAAGAATTTCTTCAGTTGGCATATTGTACAGATGCATCATTTTGTGCAAGTACTTTTAGGCTGATATGAAGAAATAATTATTTTGGAGTTGTACCTAGAACAGCAAAAGAAAACCTTCCAATTTCCCTTCCAAAACTCTTACACAGAAGGAAATTCATCCTCCTGTGCCCCAGAAATATGAAAAGAGAAAAAATTGCTTTACTAATAGGCCATGAAGAAAGGAGCAGAGCAAAAGAACTTTAGTATATGCGATATTATTGCACTTATTTAGAATGCAGTATGTTTTGCTTGTCTTGCATACAGGTTGCCACCATGATAAGTTTGCTGTTTCGTGATGGGGGAGAGAAGAAATGTATCCTTGAAGTCTAAATGCAAAACCTGTATTTGCCATAACCTAAACAGAAAAAAACCCTTGTTTCATGTGCATGTGGTGAGTAGCAGATTTCAATATGTTTTATGAACTCTAAACCCCTAAAGGTAAAACTAATAACCAAATCCATGACATTTCCCCATTTTCAGTTCAGGATCAGGTTTTGGCCTCTCAATTGAACTAGAATACCTTTTACAAACCATAAACATTTCCAAAACAATTCTTTTCAGTTGTAACCTTTAGGAATTAACTAATTTAAATTATTACTTGGAAGAAACCATATGAAAAGCTTTAGCTATGGTATATAAATGGGGTCTGCTTGAGAAGGAAAACCTCTTGACAGTTCATGTGGGCTCAGGTGAAGAAAATTAAAAGAAATTGAGAAATAAGACATAAGACTTTAACAATAAAGGAGATAAAATTTTGCAGTAACTTTCCAGCATTGTACTGGATTATGCTTCATTCCCTATTTTCAGACTGACCGTCTTTCTAAAATCATTCAGTAAATCAGCCACAGCTTTTGCAACAGATACTAGGATTGTTGGTTGAAATCTTATGGCCTACAAAATATATCATGGATTATCAGAATGGCCCCCTTTATCCTTACAATGTATGAAATCAAAATCTGAATAGATGACATCAGAGACATTATACGAAGACAGATAATCATAAATACAAGTGTGTAGGAGGACTAAGCAGATAGAAAAGTCTTTTTTACCTCCCTAAACACCTTTAGAAGGTATAGCTGGCTTAGAAAGTGAGTATACTCAGTCATTGCATGTGTTCTGAAAGATATTGATGTAAACAGCAGCTTTTTCATGGAAAGGTGTAGTCAATTTCATTCAAACGGAAATCATTTAAGATGTGATAAAAGTGGAAAGAAAAAACACCCCTCCCCCCAAAAAAAGAAAGAAAAATAAAGGATTTTAACATTACCATAAAAAAATCGTAACTGATATGTTCTTTCATATCATAGTGAACAATAAGTACCTTTAGTGTCTCATTATTAGAGTTGTAATGTATTTGCTAGATAGACAAAGGTATAAGACATTCTTTTTCCAAATGTGATATAGGGTACACAGTGAATAGTTATATTTACAGAATAAATGACAAGTCCCTACCAACATTTATGTGTCTTCAACAATTTCTGTCAAGTACCCTCCTCTCGTGTCCTTTCTACCATACCATCTATTCCCTGTTTTATATTTACCCTGAAGTCCAGATAATTTAATTAGCCAATAAACACTATCAGGGAAATGTTTGCCTATTGCTCCTTTTGACTGTTCAACTGCATGTTATAAGCTGATTACTTGTTGCTCAGTGATGCAAACTGATTACCTGATTTAAAACCCTTAATTAAATAGCCATTCATTAAGCTCACAATAAAATAGAACACATGATATTTGGTAATTAAAACAAATTGTTGTACACAATATCTTTTAATTCAATGGATTTATATGACCTGTTAACAGTATATTAAGCTTGAATACAAAAGAGGCACTGTGACTAAAGGGAAAAAAGGGATATACAATATGCTTTAAATGGGAAATAAAAATATAGCAACAAATAGAGAGTTATTATTTTTAATAGCTTTTATCACGTTTAAACGCTCACAATTATCTCATTCACTGGGGCCAGTTTTGAATACCTGTACATATACTACGTGTTTTCCATGAGGTGCTTGCTGCTCTCAAAATAGAACATTTGACTGGGGCCACCATCTATTAGTATTAAAATAAAACAATTCATGTTCTCTCTGGCAGAATATAAACAAGCACAAAATCATTCCAATTCAACATTTATGTATTTGAAGTTGTTTCTCTGACCTGGTAAACCAGTTTCCTTCCTAGGTTACCGTTTGCTTTTTGAGCTCCAATCCTGCTTCCTTTCTCTCTCCTCCTGACAAGACTCAGAGAGCTTTCTAGCTTCACTCTTGTCACTGCAATTCTCCTTCCTGAACTATTCTGTTCCCTATCCTTAGCCACCTAAGGCTAGTCAGGTCACACTGCTCTTTCAGAAAGGAAGCTATTTCTTTTTCATCCTCCCAGGACAGTACATGGACCACTGGGACTAGACATAAAATGAGAGCTGGAAGGGAGGTGATTTTTTATCACAGCAGGGTAAAAGGTAAGACAAAACCAGCTTATACAACACAGGGAATACCACTATGAAATATCTGGTTACCTTTGCCCAGGATACATATGAAAAACAACAGCCTTTTTTCAGGGGAAAAGTTATCTTTAAATCACAAGGCTTTTGCTGCTTTGTTCTTTAATAGCCCCTTCACTGCCTGGTCGCACATAGGTAGATTTTCACCCTCTTGCAGAATAAACCCAGATCAACAGCTAGTTTTCACAGATGAAACAGGAAAGAAAAAGAAGAGGAAGAAAGTATATCTCCTTTCCTTTCATACTCAAAATCCTCACATAGGGAATGATAACCCAAGACACTGAAGTATGTTTTAGGTGAATTTTTTATTGGAGGGCTCCCAAAAAAATTAATACAGTTTGCCCAGCATGCTCTCTGTATAATATGAAGTACTTGGGACTTTTATATTCAAAGTAGACAAATAATTTCCTGGTTGGAAGCCTCTGAATAATGGCACTTTCTTCTATTTTGAGTTCCTCTAATTTTTTTTATTCTGTCAATTAAAAATAACCTGATAAAAATAACTTTATAAAGAATAACTTCATAAAATGGTTATAGTTTAATCCTTTAATGAGAATCAGCATAGAGTACAAATTTTATTCAAGTGCATTTAAAAATCTTACCTACTTGCTGCTAAAAATTGAATTATCTGAAAGTCAAGTCAATGTCAAATTAAATCTTGCTTTTATCCTGCAAAAGAATGTTCATGAAGATCCGAAGAGCCGCAAGATTAAGGCAGCATCACTAATAGCTGACAACAAAGAAAACTCATGCTTAATTTTACTTTTTGGGGTATGGTGCTCTATGTGTACCATGAAACTGGTCTCACATCTTGACCAAAAGTTTTAAGCTCCATTATCAGCAAGGTTACCTATGCTAGGGCTAGACCCAGGATCATGAAGCACAGATCTTAGCAAAGTGGCAACCCCTATTTGTAACATGATAGTACAAATGAAATATCTTTCCCCACTTCTGTAAAAATTCTCAGACAAATAGTTGCAAAGAAAGAGTTACAATCAAGAACACAGATTTTTAAAATAATAGTAGTAGAATATACTATTTATAATCTATCTTGTCTACTGATACAGGTATAGTGCAGCTTCAAACTTCATCAATCATGAAATCTACCCTTTCCTCACCTCTAACTATGAACATCAACTGAAAGATCCTGCTACGTGCCCTTTATTTACCATATTTCCAAGCAACCTTTCAACCCCAGTGGATTACTTTTCAAGGAGATATAGATCTGCAGCAATGTGAGGTTTGTCTGCCTAGGCATCAGGCTTGATGTTAAAAGAGAAAATTTACACTCATTTCAGGGGTCCGTGTATCTGTTTTTAAGCTACAATATTTATTTCCACACAAGAAGTAGTTCTGAGAATATACCAATTCTGCTGGTAATGGCATATATTATTCAATATTCCTGAAACAGGGGCCTGTGCTAAACAAAAACAGGCCATTTCTCAAATGAATTTATTCTTGTGTAAATGCTATGTTAAAAAAATGAATATTTTCCATTGGGACTAAAAATATAGTCCAGTAACAACAGCTCCAGTTCTTGTAACTCCCTCACCTCTTTTTTTCTGCATGGAAAATTGCATGAAAAAGCAAGACAAATGGTAAGAGCAGCAATAGCCAAATCAAACCTACCCTCAATCCCTGTTCCTTCACTGTACCCCATGCTTTTATCACCATGTGTTTTTTTTTCCTCTCTACTGCCATCTCTCTCCCTCTGTGTTTGCCTATGTCCAACTACCTTTCCCACACAAACGGAACTCGATCACAGAACTTCCACAATACTATTTCTATTATTCTTGTTTGGTGCACCCTTCATGCTACATATGCTCTAACTATGCGGCCTCTAAATTATTCAGGATAAGATGGGAATTATACTATTTTCTGTTTTCCCAGTACTTAGAATGAAAATGTTCATACTTGATTGCTTATTCAATGTAACTAGGAAGTTTAGGATTATGATTCATGTAGGGCTAAATGATCTCTGTTACAGTAATATCTGATACCTAACCATTTTAAATATTTCTCTCCTTATGTACACCATTAAGTAGGGAAATGTGGAGAACTGTAGAAGACAGAAATTCAGTGTCTCATAACAGCAATAACAAGGAAAAAAAGTCGCATGAGCAGCTGGTACCTACTGCCTTGTCAATTGTGTCTCAACACCAAAATCCATAAGAATCATTACCTCTTCTCTCAGGATGAAATTCAACCTCTGTATCACCAATATCCTTTTAAGTGCTCCCACTGGTCTCCCTTTTGATGCCATAGCATCTAAAACTCTAAATACAGTATAGTGTATCAGTAACCACTCCGCCTCCAGCTATTCCAATAACTGTCACAATGAATATGAAGAGCAGCTGAATTGACCTACATCACAACTCACACACACAGTTACTTTATTTTTACAGCATTGGTGCAAAGGATTTATTTTCTATATTTTAAATCTTTTTTTTTTGTTGAAATAATGACAATCTTTGCATTGCACTTTCACTTATATGCATGCAAAAAAAAATCAAAGGCCTTTGTTATCTATGAACATTTTTAAAAATCTGCAGTGCATTCAGTTTCCAGTCTTCTCAGAGCCTGAAATATGAGTTGCTATTCACATCTAAAATCTGTCAGTGGGTGCAAGTGAAAAACTGCTAATATTACAGTGTATTAATATAGTGGATTAAATTATTCATTAGGAAAATACAGGAACCAAGTAAAAGTAACTTTACATAAATTTGCCAACATAAAGGAATGATTGGAGTATTTTCATAATATATTAAGATAAGAAAGCCTAGAGCATGAAACAAATTAAAACATAAACATCTTTAATGAGAACACTGATCTGTTTTCTTCTGGCCACCTAATTCTGAGAGCCATACAAGGCCAAAAGTCCAAGAGTACAAGGTAGAGCAGGACTTCTTGGCAAAGTAAAAAATGAAATAGTAATTCAGCGCCATAATTATTCAGTACAATATCGTCCAATGTATTTTTAAAAAGCAGCATATATTAAACCCAGGGATTTTGCTTTCCAGAATCTGACCTTTCAGAACACAATGTGGATCAGAAACATGACAGCAGTACAGATTATGAGAGACATTTTTCAGAGATGATAAACCAGATTTGAGACTAAGTTTCAGTTACATTCTACCTAAATCCCAGTGTATAAGACTAGCACATGAACACTGGCAGAATTTTTCATGGTCCAAACACCATCAGTTCCTGTAGTGGGAACTGATAGTATGTTTTGCTACTTAAGAAGGAGTGCAACCATCTTTCCTACTAGAAGAATTTGCAACAGAAAGCAGCTCAGAGACGTAAGAGAAGAATGACTTAAAAACTACCGTCCCACCTGCACATACAGATTTTTGGAAAATGCCTTCTTTGCACATGGCAAAACAAAGTTGTTAGAAGCTCTTAAATAAAGTAACTCAATAAGAACTTGTTTGTGTCCTTTGTTTTGCCCACATTGACCAAATCAGAGGAAACTACCTCTTACAGACATGCTACTGAATCCTACTCATCCATCCTTTGCAAAAAAATATGCTTTTGTGTGGTTAGCAAAACGTGTAAATTTGTGTCCTAGAAGTGCTGGGCCTCTTGCCTCACATGATGACAGTGGGACAAGAAGGGGTGAAAAACTTGTCTTGACCAAGCAGACCTACATTTTGACAGGCTGCTGACCATCACCTAAGCTTGTTATATTTTCAGGGATTTCTTACCTAACACAGTCTAAAACATTAGTAATTGTCAAGAACTGGCTGGAGTCGCTTCAACAAGCAATTTAAAGAACAGAATTTTTAAAATGCTCCCAATAAAATTCATTTGTCAATCCTGTGTGATTCTCACCTATAACCAAGTCTACAGGACTGCAAGGGAGATGTTGATATTAAAAGTGTGAAAACACCCTAGGTATCGGTAACTCTCCAAGCCAGCACATTCTAGCATGGCTGCAAAGGATAACACCACCAATTAAAGGAATCACTCTGTGCACTCTATTAGATAATTATCCAGATAAGGTCAAGGCTCACATTCTCCTCAAGTGCTTTGATAATGGTTTATTACAACAGCCCATTTCAAGTCACATTAGGCTGACAGCTGGTGTATAGAATACATTTCAGCACAGCTGCAACAAAACAATCTGGAGGTTAATGGGGGGGCCTGGCAGTCAGAAAGGCAGGCTTCTTCTCTCCCTATGTCCTCCCCAAGGGCTAGGAAAGCAGCACATAAGGCTGCACTTTCTGTGCGGTCCTGGTGTGTGACTTCTATAGTCGCAGGAGACCTGGGCATTGAACAGGCAGCTTCTGAATCCATGGAGTTCCTGCTGATGGGCTTTGAAGGCAAAATGTCTCTTGTGGCATTAAGAGTCCACCTCTGGGATTTTTGTTATTTGCACAAGCACTGCATAGATACCATAACCAAGCCCTGCCTACTAAAGCTCTTTAAGCATTCTAATGGAGTCCTCCTGAATTTTTCTGAAGCATATTGTAATGATTAGAACGTACTTGAACATTATTGTTAAATACATATTTCAAAATTAATCAATGCATACATGCCACTGTAAGGCTCTAGCTAAAATACTGAACTTAATAAAAATATACTTTTTTCTTCCACTGATGCTAATGAACTTTAAATTATGCCTATTGGTGCCACTCTTTGACTTTCAAACACCTGCTGTGGCTGCAGACTCTATTCATTTGATATTAAGCTCTGGTTACAAGAGTTTATTTATGGATGAAGTCTTCAGAGAAGGCACATTATGATTTCCCTATATAATGAAAGCTCTTCTTAAATTTTTTAATATTCTGAGAAGCCAAGATAACCAAACTTAGCTTCTTAATTCCATACTTGAAGCAGCTGTTTAAGTGACCTCATTAAAAAAAAAAAGACAAACCAAAAAACCACCATCCAAAAACTTTGCACATTTCCTTTTATGTTAGTGATAGGTGCTGAGTACTCAGAACAGAAAACCAAGTCATATATTCAGCTTCTTTACTTTGATTTCATTCATTATGCCAGAAATCATGGCCAGAAAGTTTAAATAAAATTCTCAAATGCAAGCTGCAGAGGTTTTTCACCTCTCAGGATTTCACTTCTTAAAGGAATTTGGCTCTCTGACATCAGTGATATTGCTCAGATAAAACACAAATAGATTGTACTCTCTTGTGTCTTAGATTTAACACTGTCCTATTAACGCCTCTCTTTGAAACTCTTTCTAAATGCCTACTAATTAATCCTTACAACACAGTGGGAAGAAAATGCTCTATTTTACAAGACAGAAAAGAAGAGAAAGAGCCACACCTGCAAAAAGAAGTGTATAACAGCAGGTGTGAAAGCTCAGAAGTTCTGTCCTCAATCCACATCACTAGATCTGGGCATCCTGCTGCACTGTGCACAGCGGCCCCATAGGCTGTCCTGCTCAATCATTTGTCAAGAGCAGAAAGTAAGTGGTGGCAGTGCACATGCATCAACAGTCTTGCTGTTAATGCATAATCTTTTGATTACACCACTCTGTCAAGTGACTAAAATAGCTATCTTGAGACAGCATGGTATCTTGCAGCACAGCTTTTGAGGTCTCGTAGTAATTCCATTTGTCATAAGAAAATTACTTTCTACCTCCAGTGAAAGGACACTACCAGAAAAGGTGGGCCAATGAAAGGGCTGGCTTCAAATAGTTTCATCAGTCAGCCTTTTTCTCCTGTTGGGAATTCATGACAGATCATGACTGTTTGTTAGTTCACAGTATGCTTTATGATTTTGCTCATGTGCCTACAATGTCAGCTGCCTAAATTGCGCTGATTGTAAAAAAGGAGTAAATATTATTCCAGTGCAAGAAGCTAAGATGCCTCAATACACCAGACATGGGCCCTAACCATGTACAGCAGGTATCTCCACAGGATGGCAGAATGGTTGAGATCGGCAGGGGCCTCTGGAGCTCATCTGGTCTAACTCGCCCGCTCAAGCTGGGTCACCTAAATAATGCAGGTTGTTCAGGACTGTGTCCAGATGGCTTTTGAATACTTCCAAAGATGGAGACTGCACAGCCTCTCTGGGCAACTTGTGCCAGTACTTAGTCACCCTCAGTGAAAAAGCATTTCCTGATGGAGAGAACCTTCTATGTTTCAGTTTGTGCCCACTGCCTCTGGTCCTGTCACTGGACACCACTGAAAATAGCCTGGCTCCCTTCTCTTTGTGTCCTCCCTCTAGGTATTTATATACACAGATGAGATTCCCCTAAGCCTTTTCTTCTCCAGGTTGAACAGTCACAGCTCTCCCAACCTCTACTCATATGAGAGATGCAACAGCTCCTTAATTCTTTTGGTGGCCCTTCTCTGGACTCCCTCCAGTATGTCCATGTCTTTTACTGGGGAGCCCAGAACCAGACTCAGTGCTTCAGGTGTGGCCTCACCAGAGCTAAGCTGAGGGGAGTGATCACCTTCCTTGACCTAATGGCAACCCTTTGCCTAATGCAGTCCTAGATACCTGTTTGCTGCCTTTGTCGCCGGGGCACATTGCTGCCTCATGGGCAACACAGTATCCACCAGGAACCCCGGGTCCTTTATTTGATATCAGTGCATTTGGAGAATGCACCAGTGATACACCACAGCAAAATTATGTCCAGCCTGTAATGATGACAGATAATCTGAAAAATATGTGAAAAGCTCTCATCAGACAAGCTAAAATGCAGTAAGCACTTGTTGGGGCTTATCTATACTAAGAGCCTTTTCAACAGCTCTTAAAAAAAAATTTGTTTTCCCAAAACTGCCTAACTATCTGTAAAAGCTATTTTCCAGTATTATTTTTCAATGAAGTGAAATTTGAGTTAATTTGTGAGTGCAGAAAGCATTACGAAGACATTTAAGGCTAGCAAAGACAAAGTATGTGTTCCATCCTTTGTCAATACTTCAGTAAGTACCAGTACACAAAAGTAAAAGTTTAAAGTATATCCATTTAGAGTGAACATAGCGTGAAGAGAGTTCGATGTATGCATGTATATATGAAGCAGTAACATTTTTTCTTGAAGCTTAAGAAACCTAGCCCATAGCTGGTTTTGACTTCTTTTTAAAAAGATTGGTTTCTTCCTTTGTATTTGTGACTGTCAAGCAATAATTTACTATCTAATTCACTAGTTTGATTCTGAATTTGAAAGTAAAAATACAGAGCTAAGTCCTTCCTGTGTTAAGCAATAAATCCAGCAGCTGTGTCCATGAGGCACCATTTTGAAGATCTGGCTGCACCAAAAGAGCAAATTATGCTATCTATGAATAAAACCTTTTGAAAATATTTAGAGAACTTCTGTCTCAGATTTCACTTATGAAATATTTTGTCCTTACAATGGTGAAAGAGTGTGAAAGCCAGTGTTTGGAATTCATGGTTAGGCTTCGCGAACGAAGATTTAGGAATAACCCAAACCAAAAACATTTGAAGTACCTTTTAGACCAAAGTACTTTGTCTCTTCTGGGTCTCCCTCCTCACTCTGTCAGTATGTAAAGCCAGACATATTCACATTACAGGCATTCTCCTTAGCAAGCATACCTGCTTACCCACCAAATACGCACAAGATTAAATGCCTCTAAGTACAACTGCTCCCTTCTCCAACCAACACTCTTAAAAAGGAATGGTGTACAGCAAGTCAGTTTGCCTTTTAGACTTCTTTTGTCTTACTCTGTCTCTCACTCTTATATCTTACTCTCTTTCTATGAAGATTTCTAACAATGTACCACTGTTTAGCTGCCTTCCACTTCTTTGGGGGGAAACAGTAGAAAATAGTATTTTTTTCTCATACTAAAATATTTTAGGTGAACAGACCTTTATCCTCATACCAACTCAGCCTCACAAAGTGTTGGAGATGATCCAAGTTTTCATCTGTAAAGGATTCATGGTAATGATCAACACCGTACGTATAAAAGACCTAGTGAGAAACAAAGCTTCAACTTTCATTGTACAGTAAAGATAGGGTTGAAAATCCTGTTGAAAAGTGCAGGCATTTCACTGTTAAACTAAAAATTTAGGAAAAATATATGATACAGTTATTTAAAGCAGCATGATTATTTTTCACTCTCATAAAACTCAATCCAAATCTTTTGCAAAAGTTAGACTCATCAGGACACAATCCCATAATGGTATCTGCTGAAACAGTCAACAAATCAATTGAAATTAAAAACAAACAAACAAACAAAAACCAATAAATGAAAGAATGAAACTGAATTAGGCTAGGACAAGAGTGAAGCTTAGTTTATTCATTTTTGTATGGACAAAATATAACTTGAAGACGTTGTTGCTAGGAAATGGAAGGATGGAAGAGTAATGTATTTTCTCTTATTTTTGTCCTGGTAAGGATCAATTGTTTATTTGCTTGTATTTTAGTAGACAGAATTTCAGACATTCAGTGCCATGTGGACAGAAGATGAGAGTAAAGTTGTTTATTAACAGAAAAAATCTATTTCATATCGAAATAAATTCTCTAATATTAGAGAAAACATTATGTTCAAAACCTCTGCTGATTATCATATCCCTGTTTAATGCGTATAATTTACTTTTAGTCAGGAGTCCTGCATGATTGTAGGGAGAAGACCAACTCCACAACAAATGAGCAAACAAACACAAAAAATAAACTAAATACTGGAACAGACTGTTCGGTCATCTGACTATTCTGCTGAAGGAGAAACCACAACAGCTTATATGGGAATTGGATGAATGCATCAGCAAGAAGTAGCAGAGACTACTCTTACAAAAGTTCTGATCCTACCTCAAAAAGGAACGAAATCCATTGAAGTCTATTAAAGTTTTAACAACAAAAATAATAAAACATGCAGGAAATTACTCAAAAGAAAAGAAGCTACAGAAATACTTAAAATTATTTTTGTCATACTAACATATACCTTTTTAACAGGTAATTTTAATTCAAGAAAAAATTTTGCATCCAAGTAGATGACCCTAGGTTAAAATATTCTAACAAATAACTTTTCATCTATATAGTTGATTACAGTTCAAACATGCTGTAAGGGTTAACACTATTATCAGTACCTGTGGTGTTTCCTCATTGTAAATGCACAAAACAGAGAATACTGGTTGAAGTGGAAATAATTATAAATTTGAATGAACTTTTAAAGTGGATTTATTGCGTAGATTGTTGAAATGTTAAAGCAATTAAAACAGCTTTTTTCAGCAGATTAATTCAGGAAAAATTCCAAGCAACAGTGAAGTAGCTCTTGGGAAATAATTACTAAAATAGTGAATGGAGTTCATAATCAACAAAGATGCTAACTTAATAAGCACAGTTTCTTTCTGAATAGATGATATGTCATGTCACCCTAACCAATCTATGATACAGGTCACCTGAAATTGTACTTTGAGAAAAAAAAACAAACTACTGCAGGAATGCTGGCACATTCCTGCTGGAACTGCTTTAATTTAGAGGAGCTGTGCTACTCATCACTGCAATTTAGCCTCAAGATAACAGAGTAGATAGAGGAAGGAAGGGGAGACAGAGTTCTAGTCATGATAGCATCATGATAATTGCAAGAGAAATTACTTCACTAACTAGCTCCAACAATTTTAAAAAGTTCCAATATTCTTCTAGGTGAATTCTTAGGCAAGCTTTGAACAGTAAGAATTTAGGCCTATTGTGTAGGCAAAAGTGATGAGATGAGATACTTGGCAGATCACTTTAGCTGCCTGAGAAAAACTAGAATTTTTGGATCCATTTTGTGGTACATTTAAAATCTATTTTGTTACAGATCAACAGATTGCCATATTGTTTAAAATCTGTAGTGGAATTTTTTATTACCATCCAAATACAGCTTGGATGCTGCCATTCAGAATACTCCAGAGTGTTTTGAATCTCTCAACCTATCTGAAAAAGGGCAGCCCAAGGTGCTATGGCAAAAATGCCACATTTGAAAGCTAGGTTGTGGTATTTGATTAAATACAACTGGGAGAACTAGGGGATATCAAACAGGCTGAAAGTTTATCCTTTTTCAGTTGAGAGAGGTCCTGACAGGAAAACCCAGGTTGCATTAGGAATCTTCTCTCGTGACAGCCCTTCTCTATCCCAGCTGGATGCCACCATCTATGTCCCTACCAGCTGAATCTGGACTAAAGAAAACCCATTGCTTTTCTCTGGGGCTCACTCATTCAACGTTCCTTTGTGTCCCAAGTCCCTTCTTAAGGATGAATGTGGAAAAAATACTCAAGTTACTGGCATCCGGAGGTACTTGCTGAGAGCCATACAATGTTCACAGTGGAGTTCTCTTCTTCCTAGGTCTTGGGATCTGTTTGGGACTATTATAAATGTTCTGACCACAGTCTGCCTCCTTCTGCATGCTTCCTAGGCAAAGTCTGGGAGCTGCACGCTGTCCTACCCCAGCCCCATTGCCTGTTTGTCCTGCAGTGACTACGTAAGAGTGCCAGCTCCCTTCCCCGGGTGTTCCCAAAGCAAAGCCAATGCAGGGAAGCCAGAGGCACACAGCCGCCACACAGTTGCTGCCCTGCTAAAACCAGTTCTCACCAAGGTATGGCCAGATATGTCCCGAGACACCATCAGGTCAGCACCAAGCCTGTGACCAAGCCAAAATAATATTTACTGTATTACAGCGCAGGAGGGATGGTAGAGAATTCAGCACCAGCTCCTATAGCATCTGCTTTTGGTCTATTTAGCCAAAAAAAAGACTTTAAATCTTGTGCAATACAGGATCAGGCAGGAAAAACATCAGTCTGATTAGTGGCTTTAATTTGAAGAGAATGTCTGGCAGAAAGAGAAAGACTGTTCCCACAGCACCTTGGTTATTGAGCCAAGTTCTTAATAGGGACAAGGATACAGCAGCTGACTACGACCTCTGAAGGGGAATATTTTCTGAGGAGATGCTTAATGGGCTGCCTAGGAAGACTGTCTAATGGGACTTGGAACAATCCAGAGCTGAGTGCAAATAACAGGGTAGGCATCAGGTTGTGGTTTTTCCTGGCCAGAGGCATAGGACTACAAGGTTCATTTCTGCATGGGCAACTCTTCAATGGCATCTCTGTCAACATCCCTTCTCACTGGAGTCAACAACAGATGCTCAGATGAAGACTACAGCTGCTACTGGGGAGGCTCCAGCACACGGAGGCCACCTAGGCCCTAGCAGATGACTCTCAAGAGTCACAAAGGACATGCTCTAACATACAAGACTGCATAAAGGCTGGCCAATAGTGACAGAAACTGGACACCCATACTGTGATTTTAGGGGCCTACACCCACATCCTGCAGCTTACTTGCTCAGGGGACCAGCTGCCGCTGCAAATGGAATTCAGAGACTGCTTTGGCTGCTAGATACAATCAGCTTCACTAGCCTTGACAGTGGCACAAAGTAAGATGCTTCAGGTCAGCGTGTTCTCTATAATTTCCTAGCACAATAAAAATGCAGCAATATTCAGGTTATGAGACCCATTTCAATGTGTGTCCAGCCTACGTGGCTGACATAAACTACACAACATAACTCTTTTGAAAACAGTCCTGGTCTATGCTTTTTTGAAAACAGGTGAATTTAGTCCACTCTAACCCACACATGAAGTTCTGTGCTTGAAGGACTCTATATCCCTCTTCTGAGTTGAAGAATAACTGTTTTCAAAGTATTTTCTTCTGCTTCTAGCAAACATTAGTGCCAGTTCTGAACTCAAAGCTGATTAAGTGGAGCAATGGCAAAGGACTCTGAGTTGCCTTAAAAGCTCATTGGTTTCTAAGTGTCAATGCCCTGATGGCACTACTAAGGCTTTACAGCCCCTGACTAGCCTTACCTGTGATCTTCACGCACACCCTCTATTTAAGCTCAAGTTGGAGCTGTCAGGCCTTGGTCCCTAGTCCTGCCTGGACTGCCAGTAAGACCTATTACTGTCACCACTCTGTTTGCTGGGCTCAGGTACCACGGGGCTGCACCCTGGGTGAGGGCACTGCTGCTGCAGCATGGCAGTTACCCTTGGTTTGCTAACCCTTCGGAGCAGCTCTGCTCCCACTGCTCCCTGACACCATAGCTCAGTTATGACAACCTTGGACAATGTACAATACTGGTTGTTCTGGTTTTGGTGCTATCTGAGAGGAAGTTCCAGGTCTGAGTCGTTCTTGTGATCAGAAACAGATTACAGGTTTTGGAGGCCTCTGTGACTCATGCGTTGAAGCCTGCACCAGGCAAAGAAAACGTGGTGAAAACAGTCCACTCAGGGACTTTCTCGTGATATACAGTGACTTAAGAAAACATAACAGCTGATGTCGTCAATAAATGTATGCATTTGCCTTTTCAATCAGTACAGAAACAGTAAAAGGAAAGAAGAAGAAAGAGCAGTATGTGACAGTACAGTATTTACAGAGACCCCTGTAGAGACCTGTGTCTGTTCATCTGTGTAAGACATCAAGATAGCAAAGCTGGCCAGTTCATGTTTGGGGACCATTAGGAAATTTTTAAATTCTTTCAGACAGACAGCTTGACTAAGCTACAATTCAAAACAAATAAGCTTGACCTGCTGAGACAGGGGACAGGAGTTTTTCCACTGAAAATTAAATTTGACTGTGATGTCTGGGATTCAGGTGGCAAGGCTGGTTGGAATAGGAAGTGTATAGCTCCAGTGCCAAGGAAGACCTTTTGAAGTCTCATACTGAATAAATGCATATTAATGAAGAAATGCAAATTTCACATATGCGTACACTATATGCATTTTCTTCCCGTAGTACATTGCAATATGGACAAAGGAAAAAACAATTTGTGAAGCTTTGGAAAATTTGACTAATTTCTTTTGTCATGTGCAAAGATATGAGGGGTTAAATCTTGCCATTTAATCTTTCTGTTTTCTCTAAGAGAAAATCAGAAGTAAAAAATACCATACAGATGAAAGAATAAGTGCTTTGAATCCTCCTCTCCATAATAAGGAAATCTTCATTAATAGTTGAATCAAGCAATGAATCAATGAAAGACAATGGAAATAACCTGATTAATAAAATATGGAAGTCTGGCAGATTTTGCAGAACAAAAAATGGACTACACATAAAGTACCACTTCATGTAGAATAGAACCTATTGTGAGTTTACTTAGTTTCTTTCATTGTGTCAAATATGGGTCTTATTTTTTGTTGAAACAAAATGTCTGCAGTGAAAAGTATCCAAAAAAAGTCCTGCTGATTTCATGAATCTTTAATTCCAACGTATTTACAAAGGTTTATCTTATTTGAAAAGACCATTTTACTGATCCATTCACGCAAAAATTAGAAAGTTCATCCTGAATTGTTGCAATACCTATTACTTACCTATGAATCAAACCCAGGAATAAAAAGCAAGAAACACGGAAATAACTGTTGCTTAATCCAGCCCTTTTAAATGGTGAATGAAAAGGTTGGGGATTTATAAGGAACTGTTATGCCAGGATAAGATGGCACCTGTACATTCAGCTTTCTGGATGGGTGGAAGGATTATTCATGTTTATTTAAGAAAAGACTCTGGTATCTTCATTTATAAAGGTAATTGCTTTTCTAGGTAAGTAGTCCAAGTCTCTCAGCTAGAGCTTTCATGTGGAATAAGGTATAAGACACTGTGAATAAAGATGGTAGGAACTGGCACAAAGTCAGCATTTTTATTTCCTTTGTGAGGAGCCAGTTCATTTACCATATAAATTATCAACCACCTTTTTAATATGGTTAGAATTTCATCAGTTATTTTTTTCTTTAAAAATCAATTGCAGCTGAACATTAACAACTGCAATAAAACTAACTTTAACTGAAAAGGAACTTTGTTGACACTTTGCAGTAAATCCTTTACAAAAACACAGTTTTACTGCAGAATATGTGTTCTGTGAAACCTAATGACCTTCTAACATAATAAGAAGCAAACCTAATATGCATATACTTTGGATCAAGTTTCAGCACAGAACTCTTTCTCATTCCTCGAACTGAAGTTTTTCAAAGATAATCTAATGATCAAACACATTCCATAATCTAAATTCATTAGAGGTTTTCATTAATATTCAGTCATTACACTTGAAGCACTCAGGTAGAGAACTGCAAGGACACTCAATTAGCAAGTGAGCAGAAAGCAAAGAAGTTTTACTTGTGCACATTTCAAACAGATCAGATAGTCTTAAAATGCATAAAATACATTAGCTCAAATTAACCCCTAGCAGCCACTCAGGAGCTGGCATCCCTATGCTTACCAAAGTGAGCAACTGCTACACTGATGACTTCCAACTGCAGGCCAAGATACAGACTTCAACTGGGGGGCGGGAGGGGGGCAAAAAAAAAAGGCATAATCACAAATAATTACTGCTCTTTTGGCATTATCTTCAAAGCTGAGAGGGAAAAGTAGGAATCTTAGTTTCAGCACTGGCAAAGTTTTTTTCATTCAAGTATCTACTTCATTCTCCTTCAGAAAAGATGGTTGGTATTCACTACTTCTGATGTACAACCAATCACATATACGAGGTTCTGTTCAAAAGGCTCGTCATTTAGTGTTAGGTTGCAGCTCAGGATATTGAAACTCTTAAATTATAGAAATACTTCACTACATATTAGGTGAGCGAGTATTATTTTTGCTATTCTCTTGTTAGGTAAAAAGACCTAAATAACTCAGGAAATGCTGAATGCTAGCCAGGTGTATAAGCTTTCTAGATTATATATTGGTTTGTGTATGACTTCATTCATTACACCAAAAGAAACAAAAAAGGCAATAGGATACGTTTACATCTGTACAAAAATGAGTTCACCAAGTCAGTTGCCACAGCTGAAGTACTGTAATTTCTCAAAAATTGAAATAAGAACTCCCTACATAGATTTATTCCCCCTTGCTGTGGTCAGTTTACTTAGGTGGTGCATCTGACCTGCCCCACCAAAATTGAGAAAGATGACAGATTGTACAGATGCATTATCTTTGTTGGAATAACTTTCTTAGACCAGCATCATGTTGACCATTTCTTGCACCAGTAAAGTTATCAGTTATGCTCGCTAGAAGATGCCAAGTGTTGCAGTATATAACTATTAGAACAAAACCACAAGCTGCTAGCCAGGAAGCCAGCCTCCATGTTCTACACTACCAGGGAAATAAATGATGGTTACTTTTGAACTTGGGTTTGTATTGCTGAACCTTGCAGATGAACTGCAGAGAACAGAATTTAAGTTGCTTTTGCAATGCTTTGTTCAGATCAGAGAAACTTTATGAGCATCCAGACAGCCTGCCTCTATTCTTTTAGTCTTCATTGCAGCAAAGCATTTAAACACACAGTTTGTTTCAATTGACTTTATTGGGAATTAAGGGTATGCTAAAGCACTTCTAAATGTATTCTGAATTGGCATCTCAGTGATTAACAGACCAAGAATATTTTCTGTTGCCATTACTGGGAACCCAAATGGATTTCAAACAATAGAGGGGCCAGTCACAAGGTGAGAAACTGCTTCTCAACAGACCGGAAGACATTTCAAGCATGACATTTTTAACTTCATCACTTTAAAAGGGGATCATATTTATAAGAAAGCAACAAACATGGCAGTGGTTCTACAGGCTTCTGAAATACCCTTTATGATACAATTATTTTTTTAAATCAAATTAGAAAACTCATTTTTGAAAACACCATTCACTAATTTTATCCCCTTCTAAGTTAATGACTGCCATGTTCCTGCAATTTATGACATCCTGTGTGAGAGAAAAATTACTAGATTTGTGTTTGAAAAATACATATTTTAGAATTGCAAGCAACAGCTGAGATAATTGTAACTGAAAAGGATCTGTGAAAGACTTTTTATATGAAGATATGAAGTGGCTTCACATCTTGCAGCTTTCTCTCACCAGGAAGGAAACAGTTCTGCCACCCCATGCAGAAGCCTTTTTAGGGAATCAGAGAAAGAAAAATTGAGATGATATCTTCTTTTTTTCCTTTAATTTAAAGAAATCAAAACATAACTATGAGGGAATTCTATTATACTATTTCAGGTAAGGACTAGTCAAATCTATGGCTCAAGGCCAGCTAACAATTTGAAACTTGAAATTGCTATCACGTAACACTAAAGGTCTTTAAAAAGGCATTTAAGGAAGAAATTTCCTATTCCAGGTTTACAAGCTACTCCAAGTAAACAAAGTCCCCTGAGAAAACAAGTATTGTTATGTATTACATTAATTCTTAGTGACCAGGAAAAAAATTTCTTTGTGACTGACAGGTAACTGATGCCTTACAGAAGTAGTGAGGCTATTCTGTAACCTGAGATATGTCACAGAAGTGCTACCTTACATCCAAGACCACTAAATTTTAAGCCCCTTGCAGTGACTTTCCATGTAAGATTACCTAGTTGCAGTGGATGGTCCAAAGCAGCCCTGTCTTTGCTCCTTACTCCTATAACAGATGTGACTTGTTTATCGTAACACTAACTTATTTTTAGATATTATTGCAACCTCCACCTGTAACACTAGCTCCTGCAGGTGTAAAATTAGAATCCAGATTTTCAGAGACAGCATGTAAGGCTCAGATTCAAGAAAGCACTTAAGTAAATGTTTTACATCTAGCATCAGCTCAAAAGCTTTTCTGAACTTGTTAATGGGCTCTGGAGTGGATTTCAAAAATATCGTCTTTACTAAATGAAAAAAAGCCCACCATGTGGACATTAGCTAGCAGAAAATAGAGTGCCCCCGTGGAGTGAGAACTGCTCTTATATTAAGCTCAGCAGGAAAACTCTCAAGTTCCCTGGATTGCTGGTACATTGCTCGCTTTTTGCCAATAAACTCCATACATTTGAAAAACCTGATAAAAATAGAACACTGTTTCTAAAATAAAACACTAAACCGATTCCCATCACACAAGCCCTATGACAAGGCAGGCAGTCAGGTAAATTTTGACAAATTTTTGGAATACTGGCCTTTGGTCCCAAGATCAACCCTATGTATGGAAAATTACTGCAACAAGCTATTTCTTCCTGAGTACTGAAAAAAAAAATCACTGGTTCCAGTCATCTGGTTCCATTCAGCAGCTGCCAAAGCTTTTCCATGTAAATAAAACTCAGTTATTTAAGTATCTACACAGGCTGAAGTAAAAAGAAAACTTTCATTATTTAAATGCTGACAATGTTCTTGTGTAACACATTTCCAAAAAAAAGGGAAAATTCTGAAAAGAAGGTTACACAGATATAATTTTATTGAATATACTCAATTCACAAATAATGATGGGTTGCAATGACATGGAACTAAGTATGGCTTATCTGTTGCGGAAGCTGACCAGGGCCTCTTCTAGAGTGCTGGTGTGTGATTATAAGCCAGAGTCTTTAGCTCAGCTGAAGCAATAATAGAAGAAAGTGAAACACACACACAATTCAGGAGCTTGTCTTTATTCACATTTACAATTTCTATCCAGTTGACTACTTTGGGTATGCAAGCTTGTAATACTGGTTTTACTCATTACTTCTGTATGATGTCTTGGACATTTGAGTTGTGCATCAGTGCCTGCTAACTTTAACAACCACTTATATCCAAGATAGTTCCACTCTTTTGAGCCATTGTCATCCTACTGCATCCTACTTAGCCCAGAGGTCCACTTCCCCTTCACTATATAAAGGAGGCTTATAAGAAAGAGAGAGAAAAATGTGTTACCTAGGCCTATACTGGTAGGACAAGAGGGTAGATTTAGATTAGATATAAGGAACAATTTTTTTATGATGAGGGTGATGAAACACTGGAATAAGTTGTCCAGAGAAGCTGTGGCTGCCCCATCCCTAGAAGTGTTCAAGTCCAGGTTGCATGAGGCTTTGAGTAACCTGGTCCATTGAAACTTGTCCCTGCCCAAGGCAGGAGGGTTGGACTGTACGATTTTTAGAGGTCTCTTCCAACTGAAATGACACTATGATTTTACAATTTCATTTCTATCTCCAAGGTCTATGACTGTGGGTACTACACAACTGAAGATTTCTACAATCCATTCATCAGGTAAGGAAGGAGAGAAGTTTTGGCCCCCAAAAGTTTTATTTTCTATTATTAGAAAAAATATAATGTAAATTTGTCTATCTAATTACTGTTGGGGGGTGGGAGGGGTGTTTAACTGTTCTTTAGATCAGTCTTTCCCATTTCGGTGTGTATTGTGAAACATTGCTGAAGCCAACTGGGTACTGTCTAGTCATCACCCTTTCTATTTCTTCAGGTTTTTTAAGCATGGAGTCAGTATCAGCTGTACCTGTTCATACTAATCTTAGTTTCGGTTCTCCCTCTGCAGTGATAGTAGTAAAGTTCAATCAAATTCTTTCCTAACAAACATATTTGAAAATAAATACTGTAATTACACTTTTCTGAAATACAGCAAAATAATTTGGTTTCCTGCCTCAGGCAATTACCGAGCTAATAATTTTCTAAAATCAAAATTGGTACAGATGAAAAAGTCAGCTTCCTTTCTAATATTCCTAAAGACTTTCTCTATTAAAAAAATAAAAAATCATCTCATTTTCAAAGGCTCCCTAGAGGCAAATTGTCTTCTAAATTTCAAGAAGAGTTTTTTTTATAACACAAAGATGATATACTCAATAAAATTTTCTTTCTACACTCTCAGTTTCCATTTAAATAGACATATTCCATCAAGCAGCCTCCAAAATTGACTGAAGCAGAGGCCCTCTCACCTGACTGAAGTTTTCCAGCTCACCAATTTCATTGCTAAAACTCATCAACTCTAACCATTTTTCTTATTTATAAAGAAGGGAAAAATACCCTCACTTTTTACTGCTTCATCCTTGAAGAGAGCTTTACTGTTTAAGCTTTAGCATCTCAGCCCCATGGGTTGCCATCATCAACCCATGTAGAAAACAACAATAAAATGAAATCACCCATAGAGGTCATTCCTTTTGTCCTGTGATAATATGAAGAACCAGAAGCCTAGCAATGAATTCCAGAACTTTAACAACCTGAATAAATTGTAAAGTACAAACCAGCATGAATATAGGATGTGACATTTATTTCACATGAGTCAATGCACAGAGGTGCAGTCTGAAATCTGCAAGGATATCCTCCTGTTTTTACTGAGGAAAAATGACAATGAAAGGAGATGATTGTTTTTTACATACATGTTTTTCAGTAAGGTAAAATCATTTTTAAAGGTATGAAAACAGTGTGAAAGAGTAAATGAAAAACTAGTTGAATGAAAGCACTCCAAAATTGAAACTGAGTATCAGTGACTGGCTCCAGGCTTCTGATTATTCCAGTCTTTTCTTTCTTTTCCTTCCTTCCTTCCTTCTTCCCTTCCCTTCCCTTCCCTTCCCTTCTCCTTCCCCCCCCCTTCCCTTCCCTTCCCCTTCTCCTTCCCCTTTCCCTTCTCCTTCTCCTTTCCCTTCTCCTTCCCCTTTCCCTTCTTCTTCCCCTTCCATCCTTCCCTCTCTACCTCCTTCCTTCTTTTCCTTTCACTGCCTTGTCCATTTTATGATAAAACTAACAAGCCAAAACAAATCCCCAAACCCATACCCTAAAACTTGTTACTCAGGTAATTTTTGACATAGATTTGCAATGACTCAAGCTGGATGATTGCAACATGTACGCTTATTTAACAGCACTATCTTTTGATTGAAAAAAGCTTCTGTCAAGCCTGATTCATCAAAAAGGTGATGTGACTGACAATTTTCATTCATAGAGTTTATTACTAGCTTTACTTATGTGATAGCACAGAAGTCAACAACAAAACCACATAGAAATGGCCAAACTGCCCTAACCCCAAAGATGATCTCTTAGTGACTCAACTTCAAGGGGCCAAGCATGACTGTCGTTTTAAACTTTTGGGATTAGTATAAAGACGTAAACACAATATATCTTGTACATTCAGTAACTACAGCATCTCCAAGGCTTTCAAATTCCTATTTCTTCCTCACATGACCCTATATCTGATTTTCTTTTTCTCAAATGCCTACAATTGACACCTCTGATGCATGTCTGTTGTAGAAATGCACATTGTTCTCTGCCTGTGCATTGTTGCCAATTTGTAATTTCAAGACTGTTGAATTGCCCCAGGGAAAAATCCACAGCAAATGTGCCTCAAAGCAAGGGAACACAGTATATATAAGCAGTCATAATTCTAACATATTTCTGAGTAGTTGCATGTTTTCTACAGAATCTTTTTTTTCCTCAGAAAATAATGGTTTATGGCTTCTGATTACTTTGTTTATTTATTAATTCAGTCGTGCATTAAATAAACCAGGAGATATATATGTCACATAAGTGTAAAAAATCATGCCCTATTTAGCCTGTTATATATTGCAGTAAAATTCTATTTTGCAGGAAACAATCTCTCTCATGACAGAACTCAATACAAAGACTAAAACACAATTTAAATTGGACAGATAAAGATTTTACAACAAAAGACATAAATTAGATGACAGTTAAGGAACAGGTATCCATGACTTAATCTCTGAAGCTTGAAGGAGAAGTGATCTCTTTACTGCCAAACCCAATGCTAACCACAACCTACAGTCACATGGAATGAAGCGTCTAAAAAACTAAAAACCCTGCTTTGGCTTATATGTTTCTATCTCCTGCCCATCCTGTGCTGACATAATAACAGCAGTGTAATACAACATTTTTATTGAAGCCCCCTGTTCCAAAGGGCTTCAATTAAAATCATAGTTCAAGTTTACCAGATTCACTTTAACGACATGAGAGTCTCTTTCTTCCAGATGCTGCACTCCAAGGAGACAAAGTCTACAGACTTGTTGGAAGGGATAATGACAAGGAAGATACAACATTTCAATCAAATAAAGCAGAAAGGTTACCAGCATAATAATGCTAAAAATATGGCTCTCTTACAGACAGGCCTGGACTTCAGAGTGGAAGAAGAGGATGATGTAATATCCAACAAGCGTTTCTTTGGAAATAAGAAACAGTAGCATATTCTTATAGAAACTGAAAGTGATTACATAACCTTACCATGGGACCACTTATGCAAAGTATGCAGGAATAACAGGAGAAACAGTAACCAGGAAATGTGTCACTGACTTTATGAAAACCAACATTACCATTTCTTTTCTCCTTAACACCCAAAAAAGTATGCTATCAGCAGTGATTGTATGACTCTTTCTAACTTTAGGTTTTAATACTATGCACTTTAAAAGCCTTTGAAACGGAATGCTGTATAAATTAAGTACAATAAAAGGTCACGTTCTAGGAACCTCAGACTGACGATACAAAATAAGTAGACAACTTTGTCTGTCATTGCTCAGTGTCTCAGTTCCCCATCACTGAAAGATGGAACCTATATTCTTCTATTGTAGTACAGTCTGTGCTATTAGAAACTGTCATGAAAAGCCACTGAGGAATTTAAAAACCATATCTCAAACCACAAATCAAGTGGTAATAATTATTAGGACCCGAGGCTGAAAGAAGGTAAAACAAATTACTGAATAGCCAAGTGAATGCTAAACCCTTTATACAATAAAGGCAAATGCTGTAGAAAATTGTGGTGTGATCATGTAACAGGAGACTAAGTGTGAACATGAATAGGTTCCTGACAAATCTTAATCCCAATGACTCAAATTTAGAGCAACTGATATAATAACCCTGAGTCACTTCTGCTCTCTTTTTGCAACCATTTTAAAAATTAACAATATCATATTTGGTCTTATTGTCTAAGTTTCATAAAACAGAATGACTAGAGGAACGTCATTCAACTTCTCTGAAATTCACGAAGTTCCTATTCCCTCACTTTGAAATCATTTTTTTACCAGCATCTTCATTTACTTCCCACTCCAGAGTTCTTTCCGTAGGCATTTATCTCTGATGTGAAAGCCTATCAAATTCTTTTTGAAATGCAAGGATGCTACATCCTCTAAATTTTCCTTATCTTTCTTACCACTAGTATCTTCAAAGAACTCAAACAGATTAGCTCAACATGACCTCTTCTGCCTGAATTCATGCTGGATATCCTTTATCAAACTGTTTTACTAGGTGTTATTCTGCCACATCTTTAAAATAGATTTCCAAAGATTTTCTCAAAATAGGGGCTTTGGGATTTTGTTTATTCATTTTACTCTCCCTTTGGACAACTGTTATGCCATCAAAACCTCAATCATTGTATCAAATATTTAATTATTCTTCATAACAGCAAATAAGAGTTGAGTTCTGTTTGGTTTTTTTTTTTCAACATTAGATACTTTGCAATTAATGGGTATACCTAATAAAAGTTATATTTATTAGAGGTTATATCTATTCTCACAGTACTGCATTTCAGGTCTCTGCAGAGAATTTCTGTACCTGTTTCTTCCCTATTTTGCTAGCACTGTCTAGTTTCAGGTAGTAAGTAAGTTGGCCTATGTTTTTGACAGATACCAAGCCCTCTGGCACATTTTCTCCACATGCACTTCTTAAGCAGCCAAGACTGTTTGAGAGAGTGTTAGGATAGAAAAGAAAACAAGAGGGACCCATAGACAGACCACCTCTCATTGCCTGATATTTTTGCAACTCTTCCCCTGAGCTGCATTTCATTACAATTATACGGGACTACCAATTATTTGTAGCTATTTCTAGCAATTATTTCAGGGCAAGAAACCTACCTTGACATAGATCCTGCCAGACGGAGGAGCACACTAGCATTAAACTACAGACAAGCAGAGAAGGTAGGGTAAGTAGAGGTACAAACAACAGACAGAAGCGAGGCCACAAATTTTACAGAGAAGAGAGAGAGTTCCTATGGAAAGCCAAAGCACAGCAACAGATCAGTATCACAAACAATTATAGTTGTATTCTCTTTAATTGTGCAACTGTTTCTTATGCGATTTTAGCCTCTTGCCTCTCAAAACCAATACTCACTTGAAATAAGTTGACATTTATCCTCTATAAATAATAAACCAGCTCACACTAGATCTTCAGCTTTAATAATACACATTTAGACCTCTTCGTGCGGTGACTAGCTTCTCTTTTTCTTTGCCTCTCCTTCAAATTAGAAAATCTACTGTCATGGCAGCTTTCACCAGTTTACCGGTTCTCTATTTCATTCTTCATGTTAATTCTACACTGTTGCTACTACATAATAGTGTTCAGTCACTTTCTGTACTTCTTTGCACTTTAATATTCTCAGTATATTTTTAATTATAATAAGCCACAATTATTTTTGTTCCTTTCTCAGATATTCTAGGTTTTCCATATGACTCTCAGGTATGGATTACTCAACACTTACATATCTCTTTACTTTTCAATATGGATCTTTCAGACGTTACTGAGTTTTCCTCACTTCATTCTGTTTTCCCTCAGAGTTTTTTTCTGAAGTCAATTTTTTTCCTACTACTGCTTACAGAACCTATTCTTGGTATAGTAACTTCTAAGTGCTCTCCCAGATGAACTGTATTTGTCATACTTGACTCATAGCCAGTAATTTTTTGAGTCCAGCATAGCTTTTGATTGTATTGGTTGTTCAGCGTTCTGCATCTGAGATTGAAATTGCATTTGTAGCTTAGGTTATACTGTCATGATGTCTGGTTCCCATTTCTTAGAGGGAATTTCCCTGCATAAGAGGAATTGTTCTGGCCTTTTGTGCTCCCCTCTATCTAACTCTGCCAGAGAATTCTGACAGCTTTGATTAGCACAGAATCAGGAAAGGACATTCATTGGAATAACTGGAGATGAGTTCCAGACCAAATGGCAAAGCTTGCTTATTCTCCCCTCATGTTATTCTCCTCTCTCTCTCTCTCTCTCTCCTCTCACTTATTTTTAATTGCACTGTTCCTTTTTCACAGTTTTAACTTTCTAATTCCTTCTTATCTATTTAAAAACAAGAAAACACTCTTTTCAGCTCTGTCATTCTGCTCAAGAGGATGCTATCCAGCATCCAACACTGCAATACACTGTAACTCAGTGTCCTGCCTTTGGGTTCACTCAGGACATCTTGCAGGGAAGCGGAGGAGGCTGGCAATGCCCTCACATGGCCTCTTGGGCTGCATATTCTTGGTACCAGCTAGACCCTGCTGTGTGTACTGAGAAGCCCCTGCTAAGCTGTTGTGCTTATGAGATCATTTGTGGGAACATGCTGAACAAGAGTTGCTTGTCTTTGTCCTTATTCTGTATTTAGCTGTCACCAATAATCTTTTTTGTGCCAACTATTCAGTGTTTGAAACAACTGTTCTTTTTTCTGCTTTTGCTTCCTGCTAGATTTTCCTATTACTCTTATAATTATCTACTTGAATTAATTTTTTTACTACCAGTGTAAAATGGACTGGTTTAATGAGTAAGTAATCTCGCAATTCAAAGATGGAACAGGTTAAAGCTTGATTTTATAATACCAGTAGCTACATTTGTTGATGATTATACTCACATTTTATAAAGTGAAAAAAACCCAAACCATTCAAGAACCTCATAATATTATCTAATTCTTAAGAATGGAAGTATTATATTATTTTCCAATCAACTTAAAATACCTAAATCAAACTAATCTATCCTGAGCAACTAACCTGAATATAATGAAGTGTGACACTTGCAAGAAAAATAGGCCTTTTGGTATTATTCTTTATCCTCCTGTTAGGAAAGCAACTATAATGGCAATGCATTCTTTTCATTGCTTGTTTTTTTCAGTGACAAATTCATATATATGTATATCTGCTGGCAACTTCCTCCCTCCACAACACAATACCTTTCTTACCAATTTTATATGATGATAAAGGCTTAGTGTCAGCACCATCAGCATAGTGTTTTCTTCAATCAGTTCTTTTTCGTTTTATGTTTCTTGGTTTGTTGCAAATAAACAGTTGAGCTAACTGAGTTTATGATGTAGGGCAAAACCCAAAACTGGATCTCCACTGGGGACAGCCTGATTAAAGAAACAATCTTGTACTCTGATTTCAATAGCAAGCATCAGTCCTCAGTTCCATAGAAGTGTAAAAGTGTTAAAAAGAACTCTCCCTACCATAAGTGTAGATTACATTCCTTTCTTTGTTATATTTTTGCTCTTACTGAGGAATTTTAGATACTCAAACTAAAAAAAAAACAAACAAACAAAAAAGAGGAGCAAATCTTTTTAAAAAGGGAAAAAATACACCCTTGATTTGCCTTCTTTTTAAAACTTCACAATCTTTTTGTATGGACAGAAACACTCTGGCAATCAGACAATTTAGTGTAAAAATCAGAGTTAAAATATCATTTTTAATAAGCTTTATTGTTCCTCTTGTAATTTATCACATTAAAAATGTAAACTTCCTAATATACTCACTGGCTCAAAACCCAAGCATTTATTTATTTTTTTTCTTGTATAGGCTTGTTTAGATTTGATTGAATACCTGCAGCAATTTCTGAATCATGCATGTAAAAAGCAAAAAAATCCCTGTATTGAGTGAGTATCCACACATCCACACACACACACAAAAACTCAAAACAAGACCAAACAAATGAACTAAAAAACCCTACATACCAGGCTTATCACTTCTCTACCGTTTGTTGTGCAATAAAAAGATAAAATTTTCACTTCTGTCTCAGCCAAGATTGCCAATTCCACTTATAAAATCTAATACCAAATTCATGTTTATTTGAAGTTCTAAAGAATTATTTAAATTGCCCTTTTTAATGTTCCCTCTTATGCATTCCACATCTTGCAAACACATTCTTGCATAAATATCGATTGTGGTACATAAAGGATGTACTTTCTTCTTGCTCATGGTTCTTTGTTTAAATCAAAATGAAATTAAGTCACTAAGTTTAAAACTCTTCTATGCTTTTTTTTTTATATCCTTAAAAAAATTTACTTCCTGTTGTCAGTAATCATTATTACATATTTCATTTCACTTTAAAATGGCTGAATATGGATACAATTGTATTCCACTAAATATAGAAATGAACAAGGAAGGTCTTACATAGTGAAGTCAGGGACAAAATTAAAGGCAATCAATATGGCTTAAGAACTAAATTACTAATTCACTTCATTTTTAGAAAGGACAACTGTTTAGGAAGCAGTGAAAGGAGGACGTCAAGTGGAATGGAAACAAATAGCAATATCCAAGTAGGAAAAAAATATTAAAGAAAAAATCAGAGAGCTTACCAGGCTCAAACCAAGACATGGTGAAATTTCATGACTGAATAGTAATGCAGCTAAAATCATGTTACTCTGTGGTAAATAGCAGCAAGTGCATCAAGTGACTGCAAAATGTCACAAACAGGCTTCAGAAAGGGCAAAAACATATTAAAGACAACTGGAGATCCATTAAGCACTTGTGTTCATGACAAAGATAAGAGGTATTTTAAAACAGTGCTTTTGATGCCTTGCCTTTTGAATGGCCTAAGAGCCCTTTAGCTGTGGGTCTATATCCCTTTGCTCAAGCTCTGAGGAGAGTGTTTTCTAGAGCCTCAGTGGCAGCATTTTTCTCTGCTGTTCTCATGTGATCACTTTTGAGCTGTTATTCCCATGCCCTTTTACCTGCAAACCACAACAGTGTTCTTGTGGTGGTTCTTGAGGAAAGGGACTACCACAGGTCACTCCTTCCTTCCCCTCTTTTCCCAGCCCTTCACTGTAGCTCATGGTTTACATTTGGCCAAGCAATATATGCATGCAAAAGGCTTAACAGCCTGGGGTCCCCCCCAGTGCCTCTCCTCCCAGCTGGTCACTGGGGAAGTTTGCCCTTCTCTCTCATTCCCTCCCTCTCCTCTTTTCTTACTTTTTACCCCCAAAGTAATTCATTGATAGAGTCAATATGTGACTAATAAGCCACAGATCCCTGTTACTAAACCTTCACTCATGTAAACTTCTCTCAAAATTCTTGGGTAACAGCTTGATTATCTGCCCCAGCAGAAGATTGGCACTTCGAACTCGGAGAGACTCAGACACTCTTGTGTTCTAGCTAATTAAGTTTAAAGATGACCAAACACATTCTTTGCTAGTGTTCTTCACTTCTCATTTTCTGAAGCACCCAAAGAAATAATTTTGTCAAGAAAAATGTTCAAATCAAAAGCCAAGCAGGCTCAAAAGTGATTTTGCTAAAATACAGATACGAGACTTTCAATATGCTCTTTGGTACAATTTACAAACCCAGTTTGAATCATTACAAAACCACTGTGGTGAATGGTAAGTGCTCATTTCCTTTCTAATCAGAATGTGTTGCCACAGCAAAAAAACCTTATGAATTGTCCTGGTTATGAAAACACTAGCAATAGAGCGCTTTCCTCTACAACTATGTACCCTGGCAAAGATGACAAATGACAGAAAACACTATCCATGTTTTCAACATGTGACTTTTTTTCCTACTACCATCCAAATCAGAAGTTTTTTCTGACACTGGCTTTAATGGCATTCCTTTGGTCATCCACTGTCACAGTGATTTCAGCAACATCACTATACCGGGTAAGAATCTAAATTAGATTATATAAATATGCATTAAAACCAAAACTTTTTGAAGCCTTCCTTACTGTAATTATCTGATGTCAGTGTAGAATGCATTAAAACTTGTTTTCTGAGATTTTGGGCCTTCAGCTGTTTTGAGAAGTTATCGTGACTGCAAAAGTCTATTTTCTCTGTAAGAGGATGATTCTGGTTCCATATCACCTAGAATCTTTAGTTAAGACACAAGATTGAGGTAGTCATAACTTCTCAGAAAATATTTCAAAGAGGATGATCAAGTTTTTTCTCAATGGAAAGCAGTCAGAAAACTCACCTGATTATCCTGATTACTATTCAGATTTGGTCCCCTCTTCTTTTTATAGATAAGGGACTATAACATCTGATGAGCAACAGGAAACTATTAAATGTAGACTACTATTTAAAGTGCAGATAAGCAAGATAAAATGTACGAGTTTAAGGGGAGAAAAATTCAAAATGCACCATTTCTGGGCCAGGAAGTAAAAATCATTCTAGGGAAGCATCAGTACGTATCTACTCTCTCGTATTCCTTTTTCTAGAAACATGCTTATCACTGTTTGAAGACAGGACACTGAGGTAGGTGGATCTTTGCACTAGCTTGGTGTAACATTGCTAATATAAAGTACAAATCACACTGCTATAAATCATTAAACCTAATCCTTTTCTGTTCTGAAGGATCACAGTTCAATAAAAATTATTGTGAACAATGACATTTGAGATACTATCAACATATTACGTCTCAAGTTTGCTGGAGTGGTGAAAATATTTTGTAACAAATAACTATATCCACTTTGGCTTCTAAAACAAAAGAACTTACAAGGTTTCTCTGAACTAAGCATTCATTTTAAAACACAATACATACAGTAGAATAATCTCGATGGTATATATGTGATAATTCTTGTAACAGTTTATCAGACTTTATTTACTTTTATTATTAACAATTTGTTACCTAAGTCTGAACTTCCATAGCTTCAGTTTCCAGAGTTTGGATGACTTACTTCTGGTGGACTACAGATTAACCTTGTTATCAGATATCTTTTTCATTGGCAGATACCTTTTATCATCCTCTTGATAAAGTAATCAGATCAAGTTCCGTGACTCTTTCACCACAGAGGAACTTTTCTTGATCTTTGAGTACATTCTCATTCTGTAAATACTCTAAAGTTTATCAGCACCTTTCTTGAACCATTGACACATAAGAACTAGTTAGCAAACTCCTGTAGGACTTGAATTAAAAACTAAGACATTCTTAAAATAGCCAATATTACCCTGGGCTTCAGAGTCACACTAGGAACTGTCCCATCATGACTTCTAATCACTTCCACAACAAAGTTGACTACTTTTAAATATCGTCTGAAATCTTTGTGGATACAATATACATAGATATATTTATATATTGATACATACACACACACATATATATGTATGTATATATATATATATATATAAATGTGTGTCTGTGTGTGTGTATCGTATGTCTTGTTCTTTATCCATTCCGAGATAATGTTAAATAACCTGTCTGTAAATTTACTAGTCATGACTGCTCCTTTACCAACAATAAGTCCTTTTCAATTGTAGTATTCATCCTTAAGGCACCTGCAAATATTTAAAGCAACAAGTTTATTTTGTCATCTGGGACACTAAAAAAAAAACTTAGACAAAAAAGACAAAGTTTTTTTACTGTCCACTATACATAGATGCATTTGAAGACTTCTCCCCAATAAATCTGAAATTCCTCAAATAGCTGGTTTTTAAATTATTTAATGCATGCTATTTTTATCTCTTAGTACAGAGGTAATATCAAATCAAGTGTATTAGGAAAGCCTATTATCATTTCTGTCATCTTTATCAATGTATTTTGTATTTGATTTTTAAAAAAATTATAATCATCTTGTTTCTTCAGTTTCTGATAAAACAGTAATAATTCTGTTTCCTCTTAGAACTGTGCAGTAGTAATATTAATACCAGCAATAAAAAACTCCTTTTAGTTGAAGTAACTTTTTGACTGTGAACATACCATGCAATATCAACTCCTATCATCCTTCAAAACCCACTTTTTTGTTGCCTTGACTTTCCTTATTAAACTTTTGTTTATAGTTCTTACCAGTTATGAAGTTTTCTAAATGTCTGATTTCTTCTGATTGTATTTACATCCAATGGCTTGAACTTTTAGTCTATTTGGATGTGTATACATACACATAAGAATATATACATATTTTCAAACTGTCTTCAGATTGCATTTTTCTTGCTGCTGCTCTTTTCTATCCCAGTTTATTTCTAACTAGCATTATTTCCTAGTTATCTTGATAATTAATTGCTTCTCAATTATTATTTCTTTTTCCTTTTTAAATACTTTCTTCCTGATTATGTGCCTTATAGTGGTTTTCACTGCAATGAAATCAGCTATTTAGAAACAGCACCTATAATTCCTATGGGCTTAGATTTTAATGCATTTCAACGCAATAAATAACAATCTAATTTTTTTTACAGATCACTTCAGTAACCTTTATTTAACAGGTCAGTTGCAAAAAGGATCTTTCAATCATTAACTTAATCTTAAAAAGTAACCTCTTGACACTTATGATCTGAAACCTCTGGGCATATTCTCTCTTCCATTTGCCAGTAACTATTTCCTGTGGCAGAATGGGTTTTTTAGTTGTAATTTTCTGAGCTACTTGTAACTCTGGAAGATGACCACAGATGAAAGAAACCTTAAAACCTATCTCACTTGATATTTCAAGTCCTTGCATTACTTTTGTGTTTCTCATTCGCCTTGATAGGTCTTTCTCATTTTTCCCCTTACCCTGTTTCATAAAATGCAGATTTTTTTTGTGCAATGGAATTCTGATGTACTCCATCACGTAGATAAACAGGTCTCCAATGCTCAAAATCATTCACAAGAATAAGTATAAGAAAAAGAATGGCATAATTGGAAATTTCCATTTTAGTAAACACAGTTGATACAAAACACTTCCCTACTCCAGGAGAATCTGCCCTTAAAAGTAAAACAAACCCAGCTTCAAGTTAATTACCTTGACAAGTAATATGCAGGGAGAGAATTACCAAATGTAGAACATATCTTGGAAAATAAGTTGTCTAAAGCATTGATATGGAGGAATGTACCACAGAGAAGAGATTTTAGTGTCACAGTCAATGGTAAATAACCTGTAAAACTCTATGAGAAAGGGAGGACCCTATGAAACTGAATTAAAATATTCACTTTTTTTAAAAAATAAGCAATAGAAAAGCTTAGACTCTTGCTGAGGACACCATGACGGATATTAAATTAACACTTCAAAAAAAGGAAAAAAGGAATTGTAACATAAGATGTAAAATATTTCTTAGAAATTCGTTTCTGCAGTAGAGTGTTGCATCCAAAATATAGAACTGACTAGTTATTCTGAATGTTGAATAAAAATTATTAGGATTATTTCACTTCCCTTTTACTGCTGAAAATAACAAAACACCTGAGGTGTTTTTTGCACTCCTCTTAAACATACTGATAAAATGTCACAATTCTAGGGTATTTCACTTCAGTTGATTAGGGTCATCGTTCTTTAATCTGTATGGTCCTGCAATAACTGTGTTTATTCTGAATTTCTATAGCTGATATACTGCAAAAATCTTGCAATTCTGCGGCTAGCTTGAGAAAAGTAGAGGGAAGTTAAAATAAGTTTGAGCAATTTTAGGTTTACACCTATCTTCTGAAGGGATTTGAGATAAAAAACAGTTAGAAAACACAGTGTGGGATGAAAGAAGATCAATGAAGGCTGACAAAGGATTTAACTGATTGTCATTATAAGCTGTAATAAAATAGAGGTCCATTAAATGAGTGCGTTGCAAATAAATATACTCGTAATATTAAGCATTTATTTAACACTTATCTGAAAAGTGCTTTGCAAACAACTAATTAGTCTGTACAAAGAAAAAGTATCAAACAAACTACATTGACTGGGGGAGAGCAAAGTCAAGGTGTCCAGAAAGTTGATTTAATCCTATCTTTTTCTTCAGTCTTTATTTTGAGCAACATTCATTCTATTGTATTACAAAATGAGTTAACTTTGAGTAGGAAGTTAAGAAAACGAGGAATGAGAATTGACTATGGCTCAACAGGTTTGAACTTCTATCTCATTTTAAAACACTGTTTGCCTTTTGATGACTAGCTTATACACAGCTAGTCAAACAAATTGAGAAATTTCAACTGTCAGAACAAAGATGTCATATATAATAGAAGTAACCTTTTAAGCTTTCAAAAATATTTAATGTTTGTACAGTAAACTGTAAAGAAAAAAAAAGTCAAATTTACGTAAATGTAGACTTTTAGTCATGCATATTATCATCTAAGCCTGTGATTCAAATGCAGTTTAAAGCTGTGTAACCCATTAAACAGCTTAGAATACCAGAAACGATACAGTGAATGCAAGAGTAAAGGAACGCTTAAACATGTGTTTAAGAAAAATAATATCTGAAAAACTCAATTAAACAGAGATGTTTTATGCTTGTAGGCTGTTTGGGAGGGGGGATATTATTTGTTCATTTTTCTTTTAATTTACAAGAAACTGTAATTTCTCCATTCTTTTGGTAAAATACAAGCAAAATACGCGGGGGGGGCGGAGTGTGCCAGGTTTTTTTTCTCCTTTTTCGAGAGAGGCTGTGAACACATTAGCAATCCCATTTGGACAAACAGTGCAGTCTCAAACCAAATTCTTGGGTTCGCTTCACTGCATTTCCTATGTGCTTGCTTAGTTCTCAGAGCAGTTTTGTGAACAAATTAAATTTTAGAAAAATCAACTAGAAGTACTGCACCACAGTGCTCTACAACTTTGATGGGGATAATTAGATCCCAACTCTTACAGAGCTGACACCACGACATGCAACTTCAGCACCACTAAAAGATCTTAAAGCATAGCAAACATGAGGAGGCTTCTGGACTATACAAATGACTACCAAAGACTGAAAGTCTTCAACTTGTTCTTCAACTCTGCTGTTCTTTTTTCAGTCACATCCATTTTCTGGTCTGAAATCCTTTCTTTTCTTTACCTACACTTTTTTCTACTACAATCACCCCTGGGTAAACTAATTTTTGTTACCGTTACTTTTTATTCTTTTCTGCTTTTAAATCTTTTCTATCTTATCAGTCAAGGGCTAACTTTTACCACTCTGGGAAAAAGAGAGAAGTGACTTCATGCCCCAACAATATGGTACGTATGTATCTTAACCACTACAAGAGGGCTGCAAGTGTCTTGTCTTAGCTTGATGACAATACCAGCAGGTTTCTAACTTGTGACTATAGTCTAGTGTGAGAGGACTGCTTCATTAAAACAAAAAAAAAAACCCAAACCCAAACCCTCAAAAAGCAGGAAAAATAATCATATTTTGAGGTATGACTTTAATCTATAAAAGAGGGGGTTCAGACAGGAGCACATCACTGAACCCTTCAGTTTATCAGGAATGAGCAGGTTGTTTGAACTCAAACTGCCAGGTTTGCCATGTGCAAGAACCTAAAAAGATCACACCATCTATCACTGAAGTATTACTCCCACATGCATTCCTTACGTGCTTATCCTTGAGGTTGTGGGAGAATGAGGGGCAAGTGGCTGACACAGAAATCACAGACCCAAATATGTCAACGGATCATCATGAGCTAGGAAGGACATGGTCACTCGAAGAATAGCTCCCTTTAGTCTAGCTGTAGGTGCACCAGGGCAGGTGGTCACTAACTGTTCTGTGAGCAGAAACAGTTTCTAGAACAGAAATTCTTTCTCTGTGAGGACTCTTCAGACCAGAATTATGACCCTTGGCATGCTGATTATCCATCCTAAGGTGGAAGAACCATAGTCACTCACAGGAGAGAGAGGTGACACCTCCTGAGAGTTGGATACAGCGTGGAAAATAGGATGGAAGCTATTCTCTCACTGGACAGAGAGGGAACCCTCTTCCCTGTTGAGAGAGTTCTTTTCCACAGGCCCAATTAACTCTTTTTGCCCTTGGTTTAACTCTCATCAAGAAATTGCCCTCTCTGTCCCAAGTCGTGGCCACTACGTTCACATTCTTTTCAAGTCTCCTCCTTTACATTCTGTCTTGCAGCACCTACTCGCAGATCTGCTAGCAAGCAAAGCCTCTCCCCCTTATTCCTGAACAGAACTGCTGCTTTCATAGTTCTTTAGTTCACTTTCCAGTCCCTCCTCCTTTCCTTGGGCAGCGACTTGCAGAGTTCCCAGCTAGCAATGAGCTATCTGGATCTGCTACCACTACATTAAAAGTTTAAAAAGAGAAAACCTGGGACTGTGCCAGTGGATACTGCTGTGGCTTCTGGACCTCTGCACTCAGAGGCATGGTTCAAGGAGGGGAGCAATTACCATCAGGTAAGGGATGACTTGTGAGAATTCTACTTATCAAGTTTTCAGGATTTCATGCACCACACCCAAGGCTGCTGAAAAAGCTGGCCCACATCATAACAAAGCCACTAAGCCTCACTTCAGCCCAAAGGAACATCATGGAGCAAGTCCTCCTGGAACAAGTTTCTGGGCCGTGAAGGACAAAGGCCTGTCTGAGTAGGAGGATGGATTACATTCCTTCTGAGGTGCTTTCCAACCTGAATATCATCTGGAAAATTTAAGAAGATTTATGCCACTGATGGTGTTTTGTATATAGGAAAGTAAAACAGCATTGAAGCAAGTGTGCAGCTAATGGAAGCAAAAGCTAACATCACAGGAAAACCTAAATACAAAAGACATATAGAGTGCACCAATGACTAAGATTTATTAAAAAAATGCCAAGTATAAGCTCATTTTTTGCAATCTTATTAGCAATGTGTATAAACCAAATCTCAACACGAAAGAGTAAATCTACATGTATAATGTTGATAAGTAATATGTATATACTGTCAAGTAATGTAAAAGTTTAAGATTAAAAAAAAAAGAGATAGTTTTCTATTCTTATATTACAAGTATCAGATATTGGTCCTCATAAGCATAAAGAAAGATTTTTGCATTGAAATTTTCATTACTAGAAATCATAAGCATTGAAAATTCTACATAGATGAGACCAGATATCAGTAACAAAGAAACACTGAGCACTTGTATCAGATAATATCAAGATGTCTTAAGGCTTCTGGAGACTGTGATATGACAGTATGTCCCGACTGTGTGTACACACAGCTGGGGTACAGTAACATCAGTCTCTGGAACAACACTGCACCACTGACACTGGATGTCTGGAACAAAACGCAGAACGAAATTAATGAAGGAAGGAGAAATGGGGCAACAGGGAGAAGTCCAGTAAACATCAGGCCTCTTGTTATGATATCCAAGAGAATAACATCCTGCATGTTAGTAGGCTTCCCATTTACACTTTCACGCAACATTTGAAGTGTGATTACATAAAGATACAACTGAAAACAAGATTGAGCAGCTCCTTCCTTGTCCTTTCACCAACAGTGCTACTAACTCTTCATCTTTTTAGGTTCTCTATGATACTATGACCTAAGACGACAAAAACTGTTCTACTCTTCATGGAGATTCCTCCTTGAATCAACACACAAAACTCTCTGCTTAAGTAGCGCTTATACTTCATTTAGCAGCCCCACTCAAGAGCTCCTTATACTGTTACTAATAACAACTCTTTTGAAAATATGAACACTTCAAGATGTCAAAAAAAGCTTGCTTCTGTATTTCTTCTCTCATTTGATCTGGTATTCTCCCGGTCATATATTTTTCCATGTATAACAAACTTACTATTATTCCTCTTGAATTCTGGGGAGTTTTCATTGGGTTTTCGGAGGTTTGGTTTTTTGTTTTCTTTGGGGATTTTTTTGTACCTGTTATCATGCCTCTCATTGTCTCTTTCTGAAAGCACTGTTCTTTTAAAAAAATCAATTATGTTAAAAATACTGCCTTTTTCTCCTTGACAACACCACCTTCTTTTTTTCCTTTCTGCAGTTGCCAAATTCAGAATTGTTTTGTTTGCCTTGACTAAGTTTGCAAAAACATGGGGAAACATCAAGGTATGGGGTTTTCCTAGTGTTTTATGAAGGGTTGGGAACAGAGTGTCACTGAAATAGTGGTTATTATAAGTAGCCATGATTAGTTAATTATTATATTATTCATAGTACTCCTATTAGCATTATTAAAATAGCAGAATTGAAGACTTTAGTTTGGCCAAGTAGTAAAAATGTGCATGCTCATAGAAATTCTGCATCTCCCTAATAATTTACTGGAAGATAGAAGGAGACATTATATTAGTCACTGTACTAGCTGGAAACACAGTTGAGGCAGAATAATCTAAAACTCCAGTACTGCCAATACCTTTTCATATGAGAAATAACATGCAAATTGCTCATGATTGAGTTAATCAAACCTTTGAAGCAGGGAAAGTTTGAACTGAAAAATGACATTTACTTAATGGCAATAATAATTTAGTTGTAGAGTTACTTCTGCCTTTGCACTCTAAGGATGAATGAGATGACCTCATAAGTCTCCTTTAGCTCAATTTTTTAATGATTCTAGGAAATAAACAAAATGAAACAATGTGAAATGACAGATTATACTAATCTTTAAATGAACAATAGAAACACTATCCAATACTGTACGGATTTATGTTAATACAGAAACAGACATACAAACTAAATACACTGTGAAAGCTTATAATATTGAACATTTGCCAACAGCAGCTTCTCTTACTAAAAGGAGCTACTGGAAATTCTGATAATAGGTCAGGCTATAGAATTTCTGTATGAAGGGTTAAAGAAAAAATAATGACCTTCTTTTGAGAACAAGCTATCATACTGCATCATCTTATTTGGATATCACAAATGAGTGTTGATGCTGGGTTCCCTAAAGCAATTCAACAGAAATAATCAAGCCTAATGCTGTGGAAATGCAAGACAAAAGAAGTTTGAGAAAGATTGTAACCATCTGCAGCTGCTCGGGGGGAGCATTCTGACTATGAGAAAAAAAAGTGAGAAAAATAGGCTTTATTTTATATCAGTCATTTTCCACCGTTTCAAAAAGCTTCTTCCATTTAAAGTCATTAGCCACAGCCAACATGACATCCAATTGATCATACTCTCAAAGTCTTCACGCCTTAAATTGTGATTTTTGAGACAATAAAGTAAAACAAAAGGCTTTAATCTACAGTAAAATATTAGTACTGTGATTCCAATGAAATAAAATGCATAAACATATACATCTGTTTGGCTCAACATATTATGCACCAAGAGGAATTTGGGGCATGTGCTTAATATTAAATTCATACTTAAACTACATAATCAAATGTGTGATTCAGTGATATTTCTAAGCAAATAATAGAAAGAATATGAGCAGTCTTCTCCTGTCAGATGTTTACCAAAAGAGTTTCAAACCACAATGTACTATTTAAAGAGATAAAATTTGGGTGCACCTGTTGACATTGAACAGGGCTGCATAATTCCGCTACTTGAGCAAACTTGAGGAAATCTGAGACAAAATTCATGCACCGAGATAGAACTGCACAGTCAATAAAAACTAGTGAGTGATGAGGCTTTCTGCTGTTTTCTAATGTAGAAAACATCCTGAAACATACCTTAGGGATCTTGTTCTCCCACAGATGTTTTTCAAACAGGTAGTCAGACTGCTAAACAGAAAATGAGTTTATGTAATCCATTTCTATGTAAACTTTGAGATAAAAAGGATTAAAATTACAAGACACTGTCATCAAAATACATTTTAAATGATGTGGTGGACCATCTTCACCGCTAATTGCATAGGTGTTATTTTTTATTAGAAAACACCATTCTTTTCCTACTCAGTTGTAAATTCGGTGTGGATAATTATACTTTCTGCTGTAATGTCTGTAGATTGCTACATACTTGTTTCACACTTTTTGTGATAAATGTGTGTGTAAAGTGCTTATCTATATGGCACTTAGCTTAGAAATAAAAAAGCACAATATGTGAGAAGGTATTAAAGATGATAAAAAGGACCAAAAACGCATTTTATCTGTTAGACACTGAGTTAAACTCTAGCAAAGCATGTTTTTCACATTTCTCCCCATAAGAACCCACTCACATCATATGCTGAAATGCTAGATACACAGCGATGATCTCTTGTGCATAATGTTAGCTTTTGACTGTAATTATTTATAGACTGTCTGAAATCTTTGGCATAGAAGCAGAAATTTGGAGAATGCCCTTAACAGAACCTTAGTCTACGCTAATCCATCCTGAAAAGAGCTTCCTTTTTCTCAGCTGCCTCCTGATTATCAGTAAGTGAACAAAAAATGTTTAGTTTTCAAAACAGTAAGTCTTCCCCTCAGACAGCTAGGTCTGAACAGCTTGCTGGCCCCTGTGCAGGTAAATGCCATAATTATTGTCCCAGCCTTCCCACTGTTACTTAGTAATTCAGTAACAGACCATCTGTAGCTCACTGCTGGTGAATCATTTTGCATCTTAATACACTGTTTGAATCATCTTCATTCTATGTAGTAGACATGATGCAAACATTATAAGCAAAATATTTAAGAAAGCTAGCAGGGTATCTGAATAGCTACTCCTTATGCTGCTAAAAGAGGGTTTATAAAATAATCTAAATAATCCATTCAGCAGAAGTATAGTTCACCACAGAATGCTTCTACATAGCCATACCTACTATTTGCTATTAATAAAACTGATGGCAATGAGATGATATTGCACTTCCCTTACATTGCCAAGAATTTCAGAGATGTCCTTGCAAGGGAAATACAAAACAGCAAACAGGCAGCTAGTTAAGTTCTCAAAGCAGCCCATTTCCTTGATATCTATATCAGATGCCAATCTTAAACCATGCAGTTAAAAGTACCAGAACACCATACTATTTCTCTAGATACCATCCTAGGGGGAGAGGGTGAGAGGAAAACTTGGGGGGGGGGAGCGGGGGTTTATGTGTCGAGGTTGGGGGGGTGGTGCGGGGGGGAACCCCACAACACCAAATAAAATACAGAATATAAAATTTCCTTTCACAAACTTAAGCCATTAGAAACAAAATTTTTAACAGTAATTTCCAAATAGTGATAACATTCTCAAGAAAATGTAAATGTACTCAAAAAAGCTGAATTTGTCCAGGTCTAAAGCTTGCTTTCAAAAGCCGTTTGGGATTTTGATCTGTACTCTTACTTCATTCAAGTTTTATAACCATATTTTCCACTCACCTCAGCTACCCTCCCTGCCACAATATGCATTAGTATAAAATGCTAATCTTATCCTTCATTCTTTCCTTTCAGGCCCTTCTTTCCTTCAGAGAATTGTTTAAGAAGTTGAGGGAATAGCTAACAATTGCTAATGTTACGATAAAGATTAACCATGAAAAAAACAATAGATCAGAACACCTCCAGTTAATAATATACATATATATATGTATATATATTTTTTAGCAAATGCTGAGAGAAAACCCCAAACCTTAACCTCAGAAGCAGCCAGCAAGCAGAGACTAATAAGACTAAACTTGGACTATTTAATTTCCTCCCTATTTTAAATCTATCACGACAAACTTTCAGGCATATACACTTCTTTAAGCTGTTTTGATGCTGGGCTTTTTGTTTTGCTTTAGGTTATTTGGGGAAAGAGCAGAAAGAGCACTGGATCCTTTTCCTCTAATGATAATACTTATCGTTATACCAAAGAAACACTGAAGTCCAATGCACCTGCAGTACTTTGCAGAAGCAACATCTGTGCAATGTAACCTGGGAAGAGAGTAAGAGAAAGGACTATTTTGCTACAGGATGAAAATATTCAACGTATACCCTACCCTACCTCGGCAAAGCCAGAGAACAGCTTTGTAACCATGCAGGGCACATTCCTCCTCTTTCCTTAACTTCTTTTTCATTCTGGCCCTTCCTGGGGTCACAATTCCTGTGTGATTCAGCAAATCTAAAAAAATGTCCGGATGCCATGAATTACCCTGAACACTCAGTCTTGTATTCTGTGTCTCCTTTCTGCTTTCTTTTCTGTTTCATATGCCGTAAGGATCAGCAAGAGAAAGCACTTTTGTCTGCCTCAGCTGCTTTTCTTTTCTTCCCCAGAACTAAAAGCCTCCTGCCATTCATTGGCAACCTCAAACAAGTCACCTAAAACTTTCCAGGATTTACTAGCCAGGGAACAGATACAAGTGTAAGACCCCAGGGAACATACGGAGAGAAGGCAATAGAGAGCTAGTGCCTCCTCCCCCAGTAAATAACAACTTTTTGTAATCCTCAGAGGTGGTAACAGGTAACAGAAAAAGGCCAAAGGGGGACATGAAGGTTGCACAAGAGTATTAACACTGCAGAACAGCTCCTGAAACAGAAGCAGTAACCAAAAGGACACCAAGCTCTGGAGAAGTCCATGTGATACCAGGAAATAACATGACTTCTAATCTTCTTGTCGAGGCTGTAGCAGACACTTACTGGGACACTGAAGCTTCCAAGAGTAGAAGGTTCAGCAGCTGCACAGTTTAAAAAGAGTCCTCAGCTGGTGGAAGTCAATGGAAGACAAAAGCTCTTTACATTCACCTTCAGCTCTAGCCAGGCTGTGTATGCCATACCCTTCTGCAGAGCAGCTCAGCAGAAGAATGTGGGTGACAGTAACTCCCAGAGACAGGGCTCAGACCCAGCGGAAAGTGGAAAAAAGTGGTTGTCCCTGAAGTAGCAGTCACCTGGTACACTGCCAAAGCCAGATCTCCTGCTTGTGTGATGCAGCTGTGTCATACTCAGTACCAGGACTGATCCTCCCTGCCTCTGTCAGAAACTGCCACAGAATTAAATGACAATCAAATACCTTCTCTGTTTCAAGCTTTTGCAGCCCGTACTTTCCCTGAAATGATACTTAGGCAGAGTGGATCAGTTCAGAACAGGCACTTAAAGCCACAGAACAGCAAACTGGGCAGCAAGGGCAACTGCAGACATACTTAAGTTAGCTTATCCAGCACTTCTAATCTTTATACTTGTTAAATTGCACTTTAAAATTGGTACTGAACCACATTATTTGAGACTTAAAAATAAAAGTTTTTTCTTCACCAGATTAAAAGAACTTTGTCAATACAGAAATAAAGCAATTTTCTTTTGCTATTTGCCCACAGAATTAAGATACAGGCCCTTGAATTTACTGCTTATTCTCAGCATGAAATCGGGAAATAAAACACCATCCTTATCCCTATTGACTTATTATTGCATTGAGCCATGAAAGGGAAAGAAGTTTCCCATCAAAGTTCTAAAAAGTGATTTTTTTTTTTAAACAAAAAGACCCTCCAGCAGGATTATCACTTAATAATGTGTAGGGTAACCAGACATATTTTGCTTTTTATTTGGCAGAATGAATATATAAACCAGCTATTCCTGGCTTATGATAGCTCTTTTCTTAACTATGGGACTGGATTGGTAGCAGTTTCTAGAACCCCTGCTAAGAAGGTACCAAAAATTGACAGTTATTTTAATGCAGAATTTCTGAAAGCTTTAATAAATTTTACCACATCTAAGCTACTTTATGATTACACATATGAGGCTTAAAACCAGGTGGCTTTTTTGGGGTAGCTTTTTGGGGTTTTTTTTGTTTGTTTGTTTTTGGTTTTTTTTTTTAGTTATTTTATCAAGCCCTTCTCTTCTAAAGCTGAAATTCAAGCCACCTATAAAGTCACTCAATGAATCTTTTTATTTGCATATTTAGAGAATTAAGATTTTCAAGATTACATAAGTAGATTTTAATAATCTGTGATCCTGAGATATTTTGCCTCCCACTTTGATTTGACATTTTGCTTAGAGACGATCTGAAAAGGTATGATTTTCTCTATTGCAAAGCCTTTTTATTACCTTGTTCTATCAGTCTACTTTATCATTTGCAATTGTATTCAACTCTCTCCTGAATGTGTTAACATTCTTAGGTGACACATGTTCCTTGTATCTTTATTAAAATCAACACACCCCATTTCTCCCTTTGCTGCTATGTCAGTTTTTGCAATAATCTTTGCACATAAAAGGCTTTGGTAAGTTCTCACAATGTCCCTATTTATGATTTGCATTGCTGTTTATAGGTTAAACATGAACAGGTTGACTTTAAGGTTTATAATTTGTATTTTATCTGAAGCTCTATTACTTGCAAGGGGCAACTATATATTAAATATTATCTAAGTGTTTAGGAAGATAATCAGTACCTAAGACAATTGTTTCAGGCACATAATGTGAGCCTAACAGGAACAGGCACCACAATGCCTTGAACATCTGTGTCAAATGACACTTGGAAAATATAAGGATGATATTTAACGATGAAGTTTGATGGAGTGAGATTCAAGAAGAGTAAAAGGTTGAGGTTGAGCTAAGAAAATGTGTACAATATGAGGTACCTAAGTCAAGTCCAAAGAGTACTAAGTCACCTTATCAGAAATAATACTGTTGAAAAATGGAGGAAAATTATGACCAGCAGACCTAAACTGGACAATATATCTATCAAACATCTTCAAGACCGAATGGTTGATGCTTATAAAAAGACCAAAAGAGAACCAAAGGCCATGAAAAACAGAACAAGAAGACAAGAATACTACAGCAAGCTACCTACAGAAGAGTGAGGTAAGACACATCTCTGGCAAAATAAAAGATTTTTTATTTTTAACAAATGTCATAAAATTCCACCTACGTGAGGCTTGGGGCAAAAAGAAAAATCATACACCACCTAAAAACATAGCACTTCACATTTCTGAGAACAGAATGCTATGATCTCTCTGGGAAGAAAATGTTGATGTGTATCAGATCATTCGAGTGTATAAATTAAAACACAGCTTTGAAAAGAAAAGAGGCAAAAAACAATGGTCCCTAAAAAACTCATTCACTGTTTCTTTACACTAAATGTTTTAATTTAAATGGAACAGATGAAGCAGACTTTTCAAGGTTGTTGTTTTTTCCACACTTTTCCAGGCTCCAGTTCTACAGTTATGCAAATTCTGTACCCATTATAGATTAAAGTAAGCTTAAGGGAGATACAAATTTTGTATTTTTCTTTATCATTATTTGCTATCTTGTTAACTCCAAATTCTATGGATGATTGCTGGAACTTCGGTTTTTATTCTCCTTTAGCTCTGTTACAAACAAAATCAATCTATTTTCCATAATTCCTCAGTACAATGCCATTTACATGGGCTACAAAACAGGACTGAAGCAATCTACTCTATTGGAAGACTTAAGGTATGTTCAACACACCTTTTTTTTTTTATTATTATTATAGGAGTTAAAAATAACTCCTACTTTAACAAAGTGTTTCCTTGTGCTACTACTAGGCAATAACAGAAAATATTAAGCCCTGCACAATCAAGGGTTCAGTTCCACACACTGGGTAGCTGAAGCAATTTCTTTTGTTCATTTGTCAGCTGGTGTTTTTTAAGACACAGAATGGTCAAGAGCAATCCCGTCTTCTAAAAGAAGACATGTTCCGTGGTTACACTGAACAGAGCATCCCAATCAAGTGTTCCACTCTCTAGAAGTTTCCTTGAACTTCTGTTTGAAGCTTGTCAGTTGCCTTCCAATATGGTCAGAAAAAAGGGAAGTTTATCTCTGGAAAGCAACTATGCAGTGAAAATGTGATATTCCCTCTTAACTAGTTCTGGAACCAAAAATAGTATCATTAAACAATTAAAGTTATTTGGACTATCACTATAGAAGTCACAACGAAGAGAGAAATCCTGAAGAAATCTATTTGAAATCAGACATAAGCAAGATGCTTATCTGCACTATTTGCAACTTGAAAAAGATCACCTGTTCCAACGACTTTAACCTGTTCCTGTCATGACAAGTTGAAACACTGTAACTAAAGAGGGGCTGGAAGAGGGGGGGGATTTGTTTTTTAAAGAAAATGCACATTCTCTCATACAATCCTAGAAATTAAGAGAGTCCTTCAGACTTTCCACACATCTGTGCTACACATCACGAATCCCTGAAAGTCAATCAAAGCCAGACAGGAGTGCTATAGGTTGTGCATGTTGGTTTGTTTTTTTCCAGATCCGTCTTTCTTCATGAATTTAATGTCACCAAGTGAGATTAAAAAAGTTAGTTTATTAGGCATAAACTTTGCCACTGAGAATTAACATTTAGCTTACTTTGGTTCATTAGTGGAGAAGATACAGAAAATACGGGGATGTACGTCACATGTCTTTTTAGTTATTCAAGAAGAAAGAAAATCGTATTTCCTTCCTGAAACAGGTTTCAAAGCTTATTTTATTTATTATGTTGTGCCTTAGGACACTGGCCTTTTTAATTCACAGCTGATTTGACAAGGACAGAGTTCAAGTGATAATTAGATTTTCTTTTATTGATTTTTGGCTGGTAAGCAACCAACCTAATCTTGTTACATTCTGCCCTAACTTAGAGCCCTTTCATGATTAACTACTCTGGATACACATTTGAATTGCATAGTGGTAGAAGTAAATGTGACTCATATTCCAGCATGTAAATTAGTATAACAATTCAGATAGCCCAATACACATGCTGAAACAGTTGCTTTTAGTGTACACACCTTTTCCTCATACACAAGAAAGGGGACCTGTGATGAAGATAATTCAGAAAGCTTTTGGGACAAAACCATTCTTTCTTTCCACTGTCTTTTACTCTGTTTTATTTAAGAGATGGTTCAGACTACAGACAAACTCTTAGGATACCCACATACTCCAAAAGCAGAAAGAAAAACTTAAACAAGATTATTGAAATATTTGGTAATATACGTACTTTACACACTTAAGATTGGCCTCTTTCTACTTCAGATATGTACTTGTACTCTGTAAATCTTGGGTAGGAGAGGAAAGATAAGCCACTGACAGCCAATGAAGTCTATTGCATGGGATACAAACTGATAGATCAAAGGCACTAAAAACCATATATCTTCATTCTGAACTAGCATCCCACATGGAAAGATGCAGCTTTAGTTTATATGAGGGGATGGTTATACAGACATGGTACTCTACCATGTGATGCAAGAGCATCTATTGTACCAACCAGTACAAAAGGCAAAGTCGCTGCAGCCTGTGTGGTAAACCCGTATTGCCTCACACCTGTCATGCCATGCTCTTGGGCCTCAGGCCCCCAGTCATTCTTTAGAAAATTATGTTATATAATGAAATATAAATCCATCATAATCTTAATCGTCAAAAGTTATCAAAATGAAGAGGCAAGAATTTTCTGAAATCATTGAGATACTTTCTGAAACAGCTTAAGAAGCCAGAGAGCTGAAATGTCTGGCATTCTTCCTTAATTTAAAAAGCCTCTCAGGAAAACAGCATTCACCATGATTACATCTTTACAGGAAAACAGTGACAGCAACAAAAACCACAACAGGTAAAACCAGAAAAATTAAGAAAGACACTCCTATGTAAATTTTAGAAGTTAAAAGAGTTGCATCTTTTCAACCTAGGACATTGATAAACCGTTTCTAAGATAAGTGAACAAAGAAATGGAAATTACTTTTTCAGTCAAGCTCCGAAACTACTTGTATTAAAGCCTACTGGCTGAAATTCTGAATCTTTAGAAAAATACTAAGGATATGAATTTAACTAGGGAGAGCTGAACAAAATAATTTCTTATCAATCTGAGATGCACAAACAGTTTAAAAATCATTCTTAGGCAGCAAATAAAACACAGTTCAGCTACAATAAACCTTATATAGCTAGATACTGTGAGGCCAAAACATGATATAATATCAACTCCAGTGTGGTCCTAAGTACAGCATTACTAATGTTAGTTGATAAAATGAAAACTAAATAATATTGAGTGGGTATTCAGTGAGGCTTCAAAACAAAGTCATTAACAAAGCAAGAAGATTACATGCTTAACCAAAATATAAAGAGGACAATAGAGATACATGATTTCATTTCCAGAGTCAGTTAAACACACGTCCTTTATAAACTAATAACCCTGGTGTTTTCATTACAGCCAAGTTGAGTACAAAAACTTCCAGAAACCAGGTAATACAAAACTATTTTAAATCTTTAACACAAAGACAGGTAAGATAACTCTGTTAAAAGTATCCCCTATAGAAACATCTAGTATCATCACCACTAGACATTCTATTATATCTGCACACATATTATATCCACTGTTTACCCCACATAAGCTTCATTTTGAAACCCTATATATGAAGGAAATGTATCACATTCAAACAAAGGAAGAGAGTAAGCATTCTGCCCCTCAGGATTCTTAGGTACTGATATCTCAGCCTGTAAAGATAGTATGTTTTAGGCGTAACACTGAAGCAAAGGTCACTTAAACTTTACAGGTGAGAATGCAGGTCTCCCTTTTTTGCCACAAAACAAAGTCTTCCTCGGTGGAAGGAGTTAAGTAATGAAGTAAATTAAACCATATTAAAATCAAAAATAAAAAATTATGACTATTAAAGAAAAACACAATACATAAGATTAACACTTCCTCTTCATTACCTCTTATCTTATTTCCTCACACTATGAAATCTGTCAGTCAATCCTATGGAGCTAGGATTTACTCTTTAATCCCATTTTACTCCAAACAATTACTCAGTGCCACTCTGTGGCACATATTTTATATCCTCTCTTCCCACAGAGGGTCAAAACATAGTTGCTGCGATACAAGATCAAGCTGCTATCCACAATAAGGCAGCAGAAGCATTTACTTACCAAATCTAAAATATGAATTTGGGTGTGCTAAGAGATAAAGGACCAATTTACAAGTCAACATTATACTTCATGTATTGGGAATTTAAAAGGGAATCTTGTGAGGCCAGATCTGCACTCTGCATTCTCACAATATAAAAATTACAAATAGCCATGAATAAACTTTAAAAATTATCAGGACAATAAATCTGGCATATTTTTTGACTTTAAAAATAGGAATGGTTTCCACAGGGTTTTTAATAGCACAGAGCTTGACAGCACAGAACTGAAGTGGTCTTGTTTCTCCATGATATGACAGACTTCAGATGAATCAATTATCAACTGGATTTGAGGTATTCTACAGCTGACACATACAGATACTCACACTTCAAGAATATTGGCATATGCAGCGCAGCTCTAAAATTAATACAAGTAAATCTGAAGGGAATATTGATATCAAGGACCTACCTACACAATCCCTTGCTTTTATGCCCACTCCCACAATTAATATTTGTAAAAATAGACTGCGGCATCCACTTGTCTGCTCACAAGTGTAGCTGTTCAGGGATATCAGTAGTGACACTCAGGATTTTGGAACCATTTGGCACTATGCTGCTACTCTTCGGGTCATCCATTTACTTGAATTAACACCTGTGTGACATTTGAGAGGTGCACCCCAACAAGTTTTTTGGTTTTAATTTACAATGTTTATTGTATTGCTGCAGTACTCTGGTCATGTGTCCCAAGCTGTGCTGGAAGGAAATAACTAGCCCTGCTATCTATAGATAAAAACTGCAGTCAGGTTTCAAAATCTGTACTTAAAAGCATAAAGCAGAATACCTTTTAAGATCTATGGATGTTAGTGACTTACCAAAACGTTTTCACTTATGTAACAACCAACTTCTAAGTCTGACATAAGCTTTTCTATGCAAAAATAGAATTATTTCTGTGTACACATATACTCTGCCCTGAAGGTTTCAATGAAATTGAATTGCGTGTTTGAAAGCAGCTGTGATAAAGCAGTTAACGTTCTGTGGGCATTGATGATAGGGCTGTTAAAATTACATGAGTGTCCTAAGTGTACATTTTCATATCACAATATGGCTGACCTAATTTTAGAAAAGACAGAAATAACTGAAACTTAATGCATCTAAACAAGGCTCGTATCTTGTCATATGTAATGGGCTTGATTTGATTCACTGAATAACTCTTCTAAATTACTATATTACTACATAACTCTCCTTAAACTATGAATTCTGGAATATTCAGTAACACTTATTGTCATGTGTATTTCACAACAAATAAACAACATACAGTTTCTGTTATGAGTGAGTAGTAAAAAGAAACTATGAAAACATTTGATCATCACATGGATTATAGCTATAATTATATTGAATATTGAAAGATAGTAATTGAAAATTGCTTAGATTATTATAATAAATGTGTTGAACAGAATAACCGGTGATTCTTTCAAATAAATGTGTTACTACAGTGGTAGGTGCAGACACACTAGGTTAAAAAAAGTTACTACACAAAGCACCTACAGATGAACATAACTGATATTTTTCATTGGGTTTTTTTTTCCTTTGTCATATAGTCTACATTTAAGATTCAGTGATCATACAATATATAAAAGATGTGTGACTTAGTTGCAAGTGGTTAAAAAAATCTTTCAGTATTTTCTGTATAGGTTTTCCAGTTCACTAATTTAGCTCTCCTTCTGAAATATCTTTATCTTATGTAAAATTTCCAAATCTATATCAATACTGAAGCATTAACTCGATAAATTATATTTAAAAAATTCCTCTGCCCTCAAGTCCTCAACTTCCCTGTCCATTACTACAAAACACACATATAGGACTTTTAAAAACAGAACCCAAAGAAAAACATGTTTTTCTCCAAGATAATTATCAGTAGTGAGCTTGAAAAGGAATAGAACTATGATTCTGAACATTTTTATCATTGACTGGAATGCTAAAAGCATTAGTCAAACACAGTTTTTTTGTACTGCATTTATAAATAAACTGGGCTAAATTACAGTCACTCCAGTGATGCTGAGGATAAATGATAACAGAAAGCAAACACTTCACATTGTGCATATCACATCACCCATACAGAAGCATTTAATACTGTTTTTTCACCCAGTAACTGTTACATACAAACGGATGAGAGAAAGCCCATGTAGGAGACTCCTCTATATATCTAAAAGTGCAAGATGCAACTGCTTCTAGTTTATATGCAGTTTCCCAGTTTCCACACACATGCAGTGAGCATTCACATAACTAAAGCTAAATATATATGGAATAATACTCCCTTCTCTGTCAGGAGATGGAAGCAGAGACAAGCTACAAAGGAGGAGTTTGAAAACATTGCCAGGGCACGCAAAGATGGTATTAGGAAAGGCCGAAGCAGAACTAGAGATATGATTTGCAACAGAAATTGAATACAAAGAGACCATTACATTACCAGTAAAAGTGGAACAAGAAAATATGGGATCATGGTGGAATTTGGGTGATTTAATGACACCAGATATAAGTACGCATTGAGGTAACTGATGCCTTCTCTGCCTCAGCCTGAAGGTGAAACAAGGTCTCTCAGTTCTCTGTTTCCTGAGGTAAAGTTTGGATAGGAGACGAATTACTAGGCATGAAGGAGGATCAAGTCAATGATTACCTGAGAGATCTCAACCCACAGGTGGGACACGATGGGCTTAACCCAAGCACACTGAGACCAGCTGTCTGATGTTCAGATTCAGAAAGATAGCTGGATAGTGGATTAAAAGTAATTAGGAAAGATAAAGGGTGGATACAATTCTTGTCTTTGTGCTCATCAGAGGGTAGGGGAAAGGAGTGTTTCATTTCTGATTGAAGTGACTTGAATCTGATATCCCTACCTTCCAAAGCCACAGGTTCCTTGTCAGCATACTGGAAAAGTGAGCTCCTCCCCCTGTGTCCTTCCACAGAGGAAGCACAGCTCTGTCGCACTGTGGATGTGAGCAGTCCTGAGATCCAACTCTGCTCCTCTGAGCAGAACATGAGATGCCTACTGAGGGGCACTCTGGGTGGAGACTGGGATGAAATGCAGAAAACAGGCATGACTGGTACCTGAGACAGATGTCCTCACCAGTGGGAAAGGTAATGCACAACCACAGAGCTGAATAAGCCTTTGCACTTTCTAGATTTCTGATAAAGCATTCTCATCCATCTGAGAAGCTTTTGTACAACTGTCTTTAGTAGAATCAAGATTACATTGAAGAAGGATTTATAAGTCTTCTGAAAACTGCATGCTTACTAAAAACTCAAAAGGGTTGTGTCAGTGATCCAGATTTTGGAGGGGGATGGTGAATGGATGGAAGGAGGGAGGCAGAAAAAGAAGGAAGAGAGACGTAAAAATGATCAATTTTCTTGGTGGTTTTTTTTTCACTTGTTTGATGGGTTTGGAGGTCTGTGTTGTTTTGTTTTGCTTGAAGGCTTAATCAAAGGCTCTCATCATGTTCTAATTACTAGATACATATTTTAGACATTAACATGATACATGTACTTTGAGGAATGAGCATTCAACAAAGAAATATGGCCTACAAACCAGTGGGACATAACTGTATTCAGATTTGCATTTAAGCCCTACTCCCTGTTTTCCTATCTGACTAAGACTTCAGTATCTCCCTTTCCCTTTCTTTACTCTGTGGAAGGATGATTTAATGACAATGATAATCCTCTGTGGACTTACTGAGGTAGAGGAAATGGTCAGAGGGATGAATGAATCTTAAATTTTGGTTGTGAGTTAATATCTGAAGACATGGGCAATAGGAGAGCACAAATATAAGCTGAGCTAAACGGAAAACTAGTTTTTGTTGTCCACATAATACACTGCCATAATATATACACACAGGACTAAAGAAGCACAAAAGAGAAAAATGGCAATGTTTTGAGTAGTATCATCTTCTAAAATGACTTTGAGATGTTGTGGGGGAGGGAGAAGTTAAAAGTAATGGCCTATATGTTGAAAGGGATGAGAGATTAGGGAGTGGAGCAGCATAGTTAATCAGCTTAAATTTAAGAGTTAGATGCTTAAAATTACTTCTCCCCACAGATGCCTTAAGCTGTTAAGGCTGAAATCAAAACTGTGATTTCATTCACCAGTCTCATTAAGCAGTTAAGCTGAAAAAATCCAGCTTCAGCCACTCCCACAACAGTGCAGAGAAGTGAGGAGAAGCCCTTTGTAATTGTGTATTATCCTCGTAAATCATGGTAAGAGCACTGCCACAACCCCTGGCTACAATCCTCACATCTGCCCTGTGTGCTCATGGCCTCCTGAAAGAAATACTTGCATTATGTCTTATATTAATGACAAGATACATAGTTAGTGCATACTTAAATTTGGCAGTACTATTAAATTTGGCAGACCATTGTCTTTGCAAACCAAATCCAATTACTCATATACTCAGGAATCTGGCATTCGAGTTACATGTCTTATAGTCATATGCTCCCCTTCTCCAAAGACCGCTTCCAAACTTAGACAGTTTTACTTGAAAGCTTCACTGAATTAATGACTGAAACACTCATCTTACTCTATATAAAGAAAATAATCTGCTTATGCTTACACTGTTTTCAGCCTACGCAATCCCTCCCATCGTACACATTAAGCCATCCACAATAGTGTTTGTATTTTACACTTAAGAACCTCATTTAACTTTCACCTCAATGCTAATGATCTCTAAGGAAAATGTTACCTATGTTTGAATTGAAAAAAAAATATTCTGAGAAAACTTCTGTGTACATTTGCTTGTTGGGTTTTTGCTTTATTCTGACCAGCAAAAATAGAGGTACTGTCCATATAGCATTCTCTTAGCAAACAAAGCAAAACAAAACAAAAAAGTAATGCAATATTGTTTAAAGCAAAGTAAACCTCAGTAAGGAAAAGAGCTCAACTTTTCTAGATTTAATGTAAGAGTCTATGGGTTGTGTTTTAACTCCTTGAAAGAGGTAAGTGCTGAGATAACTTTATTTCATTCAGAAAAACTTCTAATATGTAAGTTACTATATAATTACAATGTGACAATTTTATATAGCATACTTTCAACAGTCTAGAAGAAACAACTTTGTAAATATTCAGTAAATATAATTTTACTAATAATCATAGTTTTTGCCTTTCTACCACCTGTTCCTAGAAAACTGAGTATCAATAAGTAAATTAAATTTGTATGCATTACAAGTCTAACTGCTTGCGTATAACTTCTTTTACAACAAATTATCTTTGAATGAAACAGTTCAAACTTTATGGAACCACAACTCACAGTTCAATTTTGTATTTTAGGTTCGTCTGCTTTTCACAAAAACTATTTCAGCAATGTTCCTTTTACATACAAATCAGTGTAATAGTTACAGAGTTAATATCTCATAAAGTACCATGTTTTACAGGGAAAGACCTAGAGTTATTGCACCAGTTTTCTTTATGAGATGATTACTGTTCAAAGGTTTACATAGCCTATGAAACAAGGAAGGTTTAAACAAAACTTTTATTTTTTTAGTACTGTAATTAAAAAAACCCCTGTCTCTCCTTAATTAGAAATAAAGAGGTTTGGTGTTCCTTTTTTTTTTTTTCCTTTTTAAAAAAAGCCTTAAAAATTAATGACCTCAAATTGAAACAGAGCCTGGAATAATTTTAGCCCCCTGAAAAGCACTTTAAGTTACAGGCATTTAAAAATCTATGGGCTATGTAATGAAAACTGCATTTCAACATGACATTTCCTTATTAGCACTGCCTTCCAGTCTTTTAAAAACTACTTAAGCACCGTCTGAGCTTTGTAGCTATAAGCTACAGAAATGCAAATCTTCCTGATTCCCAGGAATGTATCATGAACAACTAGACACAGAGGTGAGATTTGCAGCTGCATTCTTTTTGGAGATATGAACATGTTTACATGTTAAAACTGCAAAAACAGGGAGCATCCTACTGACTAATCTCAGTTTTCTATGGGCAGGTTTAACTATGTCCATCAGCACACAGTACTAAGATAAGCAGCTCTTAACAGAGATTGATGAGAACCAAGAACAAGGTGTCAACTTTCTTGAGGGCCCTTTTACAAATATTAGGTCTGCTCTAGTATGGTCAACAATGAAACAGAGCCAAGAAGGTGGCTTATACCCAAGCTGAGCCTTACCAGTAGGTACTTTAACAATGAACCCAAAGCTCATGTCCACAGAGATTTATCAGAAGAGCCTCGTTGCATGTACAGGGGACCATCTAAGTTGAAAGGTCATAAGCAAAAAAACTTTTCTGGTTCACAGAGCACTGTAGAGCTTTATACACAAATGCAGGATTTACCTCAGAATTAGCCAACCCATGTCTACTCTCTTATATGGATCTGAATCATGGGTCATCTACCACCACCACCTGCGACTCCTAGAACACTTCCATCAATGCTGCCTTCGTACAATCCTAAACATCCACTGGTCAGACTATGTGACCAATACATCTGTTCTAGAACAAGCAGCAGTCACAAGTATTGAGGCCATGTTACTGACAACACAGCTGCGCTGGGCAGGGCACGTCTCCAGGATGAAGGACCACCGCCTCCCTAAGATCCTGCTTTATGGTGAACTTGCCACCGGCTGCTGCATGAGAGGAGCCCCGAAGAAAAGATACAAGGATTCCCTGAAACAACATCTCAGCCTTGGCCATATTGATCAACATAACTGGTCTACTCTGGCCTCAAATCGGGAGATCTGGAGACACACCATCTATAACGCTGCTGATGCCTTTGAGAAAGCACGCAGGATCCCTCTTGAGGAGAAAAGACAAGGCAGAAACAATCGACCCTTGCAGAATATATCACTTAAGGAGTCTTTCTGTTGTGCCTTTTGCAACCCGACGTGCCTGTCTCGTATTGGCCTTTTTAGCCACTAGCGCGCTTGTAGGAAACGCGGGTAGAGACCTTTCCCAAATCTTCATTTGCGAAGCCTAGCCATGATGAGCCAACCCATTTATGCTGTCTTGTTCAACACACACTGTGTTACACATGGGGTATCCTAGTCCTCTGCAGTCACCAGGATGTGTGTGTAGGCTTAAGTTTTCCTGGTGTTTATTTCGACAGGTGTTCCACAGGACAGCTGCATTTCCAAGGGTACCCTGACACAGGGTATTCCCACTGCATCAAAGGTAACAGGAAACTGACTGTATTATGGAAAACTGTATGCTACAAAACATTTACTAAAGAGAGGGTATAAAAGCAGAAAAAGTAGAGAATATACCTAGGTTTAAATACGTAAGTCTTTGCTGCCAGAGTAAAGAGCTATTTTTTTTTTCATGAGTTACAGTAACGGGGAACAACTAGAGGTGATGGCAGACACTGATTTTCGTATTTACTATTTTCTTGAGTTAATATGGTCATTTGAAAGAGGTTCTGGTGAATAAGAACATCTGAAAAATGTGAAGCCTGCCCATATAGTAAGTAGACTACAACGTGAAGATCCAACTTATATTAAGTACATTTTATTTGAAATATGAGATGACATGGATTTTCAGGCAGGAATGAATTAAGTGGAAAACTGTAGTGAAATTTCAGTGTTTACTCTACAGGGGTTAGTACACAAAGGATCAATGCACTAATTAAGAATGAGGAGACAGTGAGAATTTCTCATCCTCTTAGTCTCAGCTACCTGCAGAACTGGCTGCGGCTGGGAAAACAAAAATTGCAAACTGAATCATTCATCAAATCAAAATATCAACTTGCTTGTATAATTTGCATTGCATTACAAGGAAATTACTCTAATAATCAGATCTAACTGTGACATGACCACAGACTTCAGCTGGAAGTAGTTTTTACTTTACTCCTTATCCTGTCATCAGAAATAATATGTGGCAAAACTATGGTATTACAGTGTTCATTCACATTACACATTACGCACCCAGTGTTTTTACTAGACATGATTTTCTTGCTTAAAGAAATTAAAGACAGAGTCCTAAGCAACTTGATACATTTACCCCACAACAAAAAAACTTATTACAGAGTTTTTTTACAGTAAGAAACACTACATTTCTCATCCCTGTATTCACTAATTTGCTTCTCCTCTCTCACCCAGAAATTTTGCATTGTTATTTTTTGTCCTGACTTCTTTAAACAAAGGAAGTCTTTATACCTTAGTTTTACTGACTGTGATGACATGATGAATCAAATCCTGAACTATTCTACTGCATCATCAAGCCTCCTTGATATTTTCACACGTTTTCATAAGTATCAGTTCAGATCAAAGTGAGTGTCCACTCAGGTTTCAATGTAACTCAATGCAGCACTATGGTCTCTCAAAGTTATTTGTGTATGCTGCTTTTAGAGGACTATTTTAGTAGTTATGGAGTATCGCACCACAGGGTATATTTCTAGTGACAGCTCTTTCATTCATTTACTAACACTGGAGCACACAGCACCACTTGAACACTCCCCTACCTCAGTGAGAATCCTATACTACCTGCTACTACCACCAAGCACCACTTTTCGATCACTGGGGTAGGACACCATCCAACACAACATAAATTGCTTCTAAGCTGAATCAAGCTGACTTTGACTTCAAAAAGAATTCAAATACTTTCATTTTATTGACACTCAAAAAGCTCCCCACTCCTTATTGTGCTTCTGAAAGTTGGACAGGTTGAGGTCTATCATTCCCCATAAAACATTAGGAAAATGGTATTGGCAAAAACTACCAGCACCCATTTTCAGCTTACTTAATTTTGTAGTCTATCCTGAACAGGTGCCGGGCTATTTTTATTTTCTGCCCATGTAAAATTTCACCATTTGTGATACTTTATTCAGGTTTTGAGATTTCTGCACAAGCACAACAGCATCCAGAAAAGTAGATTAAAAACTGTACCTGTGCTGGCCTGTCACTATTTCTAATAAGACTGTTATTTAAATGTAGCTTTGACAGGAAGTTAAATATTAGTTTAATTGCAAATTACACTCTAAATCAAATTCTCTGATAGGAGTAATGAACGTTTGCTACTGAGTGATGGTTTAATTTAATTCTAACAGGGGCTTAAAAGACTTTTCTTGCAATTGTAACTCAAAAAAAAGTGCAACAGACTGAATGAAAAAAGAACTCTTTTGTACACATAAGAATTTTGGGCATATCTTTTAGAGACTCATAGGCTGAGATATGCAAAGACCAGAATTGTCTTTTGAACTATTTAAACCATTAAAGGAGAGGAAGTGATTGAGCAGAAACATTTAAGATTGTCTTTATATTTTGTTTTACATAACTTATTGGAAATTGTAAAAAAAAAATTCCTCAAGCCACTTAAAAGTTTGAGGCCCTATTGCTACATACTGGTACTACTATTATTAAAAAAGACTGGATTCCCCAAAACATTCAAATGTGAATTACTGACTTTTAGTCATTGCTAGATGCTAATTATGGCTAGTTTCAAGACCTCCCACCACTCTTGGATAATAAATCATTTCTTTACACACACAAGCATGATTTTGGTAGGCCAATATCAAGTCTAAAAACAAAACCAAAATCAAAACAACACCACACACATATACAACTTGACCCAAAACACAAGAATACTACTAAACTTAATAGACTCTATAATAAAGAAGTGGAAGCAATAATGCCTCATTCTTATGCTCCCCAAAAGCCAAAACCATATTTCATGTACATACTATTGCTCACTGCTTCTGGGTCCAAGTCTCTGCATCATGGATTCTTCATTTCAAGAATTTGCAAGTGTGAGATATCACTTTCACTACCTGGCATAAGGAGTGTTATTTACAGCCTTTTTAAGGCAGTGGTGTCACTGCCAGTGTTCTCCTGATACAAATATTTAGGTCAGTGATAAAAATGGGGGAAGGAGGGCGGGGTGAGTATACTTTTGCACACTAAACTGAAGATCATGTTTACTAAAAGCAACAGAAAGTAACGGAGAGACTTGAAAACAGTCATTCTAGCAATTCTAATAGTTCAGAAAAATTAGCTAAGTTCAGACAATTTCTTAGTTTAAGGTTCTGTAATGAAGAGTTACTTTCCCTATAATTCAGAATTCTTACTGAAGAATTCTCAAGAATAATAAGAAATCCTACTGTTATTGTTCCTGAAGGGACACAGCAAATTTTTCTCATACTTTGTCCCTACATACTACAGGAGGTAGGTAAATAAGGAAGCCTTCAGTTATCTTCTGTCACATTTCCTGAAACCTCTGCCTTCTTTGCTCTCTGGTGGTTGGCAAAAAAATCTAATTTTTCATCAAAAAACGTGCCTATGTTTATGTGAAAGCATGAATAAGCCAAATCCTAAATTCAAAATCTGAAAGATTAAGCAGAAGTCTTTCAAAATAAAGGGACTTTTCTTGGTCTATCTAGGAACAGCCACATGCTGGGATCTGAAGGAAGCTGATTCTCTGCACCATAATGCAGGAAAAGAAATCTTTACAGTCTTGTTTCTGTAGGTACCACTATGGTGGTACTAGGTAAGAGCCCATCCTGCTTCCCTTTCCTACAATGAACAGCCTTGTAGGAGCTAGAAGCAGAAGTTTCTCACATTGCAAGTTACAATAACTTTTCAGTACCATTGAAAACTTGGTCACTTTTCCAAATAAGTTTAAAGAAATACTGCAGAGTTCAATTTTTCACATTCTTTCTACAGCTTTCTTCTTGATGTAATACAACAGTGACATAAAAGTGTTTTTTGCAACAAAAGATTAAATCGGTTGTTTCCATATGTGAACCATGACAGAAAATATACTAGTTGCAGTGTATGCACAAAACTACTATGTGTGAATGATGAAATAAACCATGCAGATCCCTTTGGCATATTTTAAAACTTACTAAGAAATTCAAGTCAAAACATTTCAATGATCCTTATCCTCCAGACAGCCAGTTGCATATTGATCTCCCTGGATATATAATGGCTGTTCCTTACAGGTTGGCCAAAGAAGAGATGGTGCTTTACATTATACTGGGAAAAGAGGATATGCAACACTCAGTGTAACCCCAGGTCAGCAGCATATGCCTTGCTTCTTCTCAGTGTTAAACCATTTACTGTCATACAGTGTATCAGCAACAGCCAGAGGTAATGGATTTAGCTAGCAGAGTTGAGGACTGTACCAGCTATTCACACAGGAATTGAAGCATCAACCGTGTCTTACTCAAAGACTTGAAACAAAGTAAAATTCAAAACCAAAAAAAAAAAAGGGCATGGCACTATTTTTCCCCTCTTGAGACAAAAGCACATTATCTGTGTAAACTTCAATTTTTATTTATATACCTTTGTATGAATAAATTTGCCCTGCTCTCCAAGCAAGGGAATACAACAACCTTTTTTCTACAGTGGAATAATTTCTTATTCTAACAAAACAAACAAACAAGGATTGATTTTAGCAACTGAAAGCTTTCACCTTATTAAAATCTGACAGGTAGGAGGAAAGCATTTTTAAAAACTGTTGACAGGTTTACTTGGAGAGTACACAGGCACATCAGGCAAGAACAAAAAAACTGCAATCAAATCAGGAAAATATAATTGGAACTCTCATGTTTTACTAAGAACAAAGATAAAATATTTAGATGTTGTTTCAAAATGCTTCTTTTGTTTATTACTATATTTCCTTGTTTCACTGAAACTGACACTAGGAAGATTAAGTATAAATACATACAAAACAAAAATAACCCATAACAAAATACTGAAAATATTTGGATGGTAGATATTGTTCCTTCAATCCTCTTTAGTTTCAAAAGCTGCCATTAGCAGAAGCACGAAGAGGGAAGAATAAATAGCTGATCAACCAGTTGTTTCATTTCTTAAAGTACTAAAGAAACAAAACATTTATTTTATTTACCTTAGGAATGGAGACCAAACAGCAAGTAATGGATTGTTACAGATTCTTTCTTTACAAGTAAACTCATAAATGAGCAGGCTAGATTTTGAGCATTAGTAGCAGCATTAGTAGCATTCTGGGAAGTCCAATGCAAAAATGCAAAACATATGTTCAAAAACACTATTATAATTTTACTTTGTCCAAAATCTAAAGACATGGTGTTGAAACAAAAAAGCCACAGGATCTGAACTCAATTCTTTTGCTTATTACTATCTGTTCCAGCTACTGTTGCTGTTCACGGAACAGCTTCATGGATACACACAAAAAATTGTTTTCCTGATTTTTAGTTTTATCAGATTAAAAAAAGCACATTTGTTTTAAAAAATGGAAGACTGGAAAAGTGACCTATTAGGTATAAGCAGTGCAGTTTATATGTATTGTTTTACTGTCCTTGAAGGTGTGTTATGCTTAACCCAACAAGAGTGGCTTGAATAGTTACAATTTTTCAGTACAAGAAAACCTATAGCTAAGGAAGAAAATTCTTAAATTTACAAATATAATTAAATACTTTTAAGACTAAATATTGTTTCATACCCTCAGACCTGACATCCCAGAAAATGCTGAAAGTATAATTTTATCTCTTTAAGACTCCATACTGTCTTTCTGACAGACAAAAGCTGATTATAAAACTTCAAAACTTTTTTGGAATGAAGGCAAAATATGATGTATGGTTCTGAACAGCACATCTCTTCAGCTGTTCTACTGCTAACTAGTCTTTCAGTACCTTCAAGTGAGGCTGGCTTTACACTAAAAGTATCTTATATCCTTTTGTGTCTATACAGACCATACTGTCCTTCCTGCCTCTATAAGCTGAAGACAACTGTTCTTAATGACAGATACCCAGTCCCATGACTTCCTTTAGTATTCTTGCCATTTCATGTTTCTATCAGCTATTTCCAAAGCCTAACCCACACCATGATTCTATGACTCTGATGGAGTAACAAGACTCGAGTCTTGGCTCAAGTACAAGTCAGGACAGACCTACTGCACATGTGAAAGCACACACTGTCTTTTGAGTTCTTACAAATAATCACATTCTCAAAAGACACATCACTGCTACCTGTGTACAACACTACCTTGACCTCTGCTTCTTAAGTCAATCTGCACCACTGCTAAAAATCTCAGGGAAAATCAGCTAGAAATCTTCAAGGTATAGTTTTTGTGAGCATTCAAATAGGAACTGCAGAAAAAATATGTGCAAAACAAACACACACCGCACTAAATATTAATTACAAGTAGTTGAACAGGTACAACCCCACTAGAGAGATGTCCCCTCACTCCAGTCTTTATGCCTGCAGTAATATTGTGAAATTACTTAATAGTAGAATACAAAAGGGCTCATTCTGCAAGCTTAAATTATATACTTCTATGTAAACAAAAATAAATGGTTTTATTGTGATAGTCAATATCAATTTTCAGCCAAAGCTGTTTCTGCCACAATTACACAAGTTCAACTAAAGTGTATTAAGATACACTTCTGTTAGAGTAAGATAACTTAAATATGAACAAAGCTTTCTGCATATTGGTCCAGTTTTTAGAATATAGCAGGAGCCCACGCTTCTTACTGACTTCAGGAAACAAAGAATGCTCAGCATCTGTATTTTCTTGGGGTTTTTTCAAGTAGTGGTTTTTGGGTTTTGGTTTTTCTTTTTCTATTGCAAAATGGTTCTGTTTTGAGGGAATTACTTGTATATTGGTTCTGGCAAAGTTCCTGAGACCTATAATCAAGCTCATTTTTTCCTGTTTGCATATTACTGCAAGTAAGGATGATGATGCAGTTCAGACTCATATCACTGCAGCTGTGCAACTCCTTTTCTTTCATTTGGCTTGCAGTGATAACTAATAAAATTCAATGAGCTTGTAAAGGAGTAAATGAAGACAGAATGCAAACATTCAGAAATCAGAGAAAAGTCAGACAGCAGATGCATGACAACAAAATGGATTTTTCTCACTCTTTCACAACACTACTATACTAGCAGGAATAAAATAGCCTTGCAGTTTTTACTAAGTGCAGATTTTGAAATGCATTTAATGAGTAAGATCATTAAAATAGTTTCATCTTCATGTTAAATAAACAGCTGTAAATTCTTTTCTATCAGTCAGTTAACATTTATAATCTTCACTGTGTATATTATGCTTGCTTATCATATTGGAGTTGGGTTGTGAAAGTGGTCTAGAATTGCTCTGCAGAGTGATTAGATAATATTAAATTTTTGCTGTATTCATAATTAGATTCTCTTTAAAACATTCCACTGAAATATTTACTTGTTGGGAAGTGATGATTAGTCAGGAGCCAAGATGTTATCTTGAAAGTCAGGGGACAGAAAGTGGGGGAAAGGGAAGAAAGGAAGAATATTTCAACAATTATGAAATGTTTCATTTTGAGCATATTCAGAAAATAACAGTACTTTGTTTCTGGAAAAAAAACAAACATGTTTCTGCACAGTTCTTTTTTGGAATCTTGCAGTACAGAGAACAAGAATTTGCAGAGTTTAATTCTATTTTACTATATAATAGGACAGTACAACTAACCTTGTTAACACAGTGACAAGTAATCCTCAAAACATTAGCAGAGCCTACACATCACACACTTTCTCCAAGTCCTCAATTGTACACTATCTTTCTACTGATCTACAAATATTTTATTAATAACCTCCTGAAGTAGTCCTCCAACTATATGTTTAACTAACCATTTGCTTTCAAATATTTCCCTCTAGCTGAAGATATTTCTTTCTAGTCATTAAAAAAAACCATAAATCCCAATTAAAAAATCCCAACAACAACAAACAAAAAAACAATACCTGGAAAGACACAAAAACAAATGTACTTTTTACCAAGAGAGAAATATCAGGAGTTCAAAACTCTGATGAGGCATTGGTTTAATTTCTGTATTTAGACTTTTTTTCAGCAGTGGACTAGTCTTTTAACATTGTACTAGCTTTTTAGTATTTTAAAATGTATAAAGGAAAGTTACAAATTCTCATATATATCAAATACATATCTCAGATACAGATGTCCTAAACTGGAAACCCATCTCAAGCATGAAATTTGTGAAAAACTAGACAAAACCCTTCTGGAAGCCGAACAGCATACTACATACTTTAAGATATAAAACATGAGTTATTAGTATAAAGTATTCACAAAGAGGTTACTTGCTGTACTCAGAAATTGTGTAAAAATTATGTAAATATGGCCTGCTTACTTTTCATACAGGAAAGTAAGTTCTAGCAATAGAGAAAAGGGAAAGCTGGTACAAAAATACATAGGGTTTGGATATTACATCATGTACCTTTGGAAATTTCTATGTTAAAATTGCTTTTGTACTTTCATGTATGGACTTCTTTTCTAGAATTAACTTAAACTTGTAAACAACCTGTACAAGTAACTTCACTATTTATAATATATTCAGGTGAGTATAGTTATGCTCAAGGATCTGCAAGATCAGTCCCCTTTTCGCAATTACATTTACACAGAAATTGGTTGAAAATTTAACTTCTACCTATTTACATGAATAGAGCAGCTTATTCAACAGCTACATTAATCTGTCTGTTCTCCACATCCTCTGTGGTAGGAAAGTAAACAAGAAAGGACTTCCCACATATGTAAGTATAGCAAAAGTATGCCAGGGAGGTCAGATGAAGAACCAAATAACTCCTTCCTGTCCCAAAAGTAAGATCATTTCACATTTGCTATAACCAGACAAATAGATGAGCTTTATGATCTCTGTTTATAGAATTTCTTTTTGTCTCATTTCATTTTCTAGCATCCCTGTAGCTGGAAATCTTTAGTACCTTTCACAGCTCAGAAGGCTGAATTCAGCTTGCTCCAACAAAGGCACCCTAGCAACTTTGGAGCATGGAGAAAATGAAGTTTAGGGAATTGAATCTCAGGAGATAGCAACATAACAAGACAAAGTCATATACCTAGGGAACTATGGAAAGATGAGAGGCCAAGAAGAGACAGGCAGAGCACCAAGCCTCTGTAAGCCATTCAACATACTGGGATCTAGAAGCAATTCATTTCTTTTCAAACTACAAGTGCTCAAAACCATGGGGAATTCATATAATCACATGAAGCATGCTCAGGTCTTCCTCAGCATACTAATAAGATCAGTATTAGCCCTCCTAGACAGTGACTGTCTGTCAAGCCACTGAGAGACAGCTACACGTGTAGCTGTATATATATCATTCTATTACATAAGAATGCAGATAAAGTCTTGTTCAGAACAACTTGCTTCTGAAGATTGTGTTAACTTACTACGAAGTGTCAAAGATAATGAAGATTAAGTTTTTCTAAATCAAAAATCACATGACAGCATCCAAAGGGCCTAACAATTCAGAAAGGATTTTACTGTGTTGGGCAAAAAAATGCTAATGGATAAAAGTGAGCTTTTTACACACTGTGCATGTCCCTCCTACAATAAAATATATCACACTAGCGAAACAAAACTGAGGCATGACATGGTCACTGCATAGAAATTCTTGTGCTGCAGAACTACAGCTTCATTAGGGCTAAACTTAACTAGTGCAGAAAAGCAAAATCGACTGAAAAAATAACACAATGCCAGATGACATCTGTAATCCAAATCTACGCAGTGTCTTACTCAGAAAGCATATTCAGACGTGTGGTAACCAAGAACAATATTGCAAAACTACTTTAAACAACCAAAATTAAAGAAACTCAGTGAAGATAATAAGGCTTTACAATGAAATTACAATGATAATGCAGAACATCAGTTTTACTGACAGTGATGCAACAGAAGAAATTGAAGAAAGTAAACTTTAACTATGAACAGACTTCTGTAGAAAATGCTTGTACATTAGACAATAAAAGCTGCAGTAGGTGTTGCTAAAAACTTCATTATTATTATTATTATTATTATTATTATTACTATTATTATTACTATTATTATTATTACCACTCCCCTCTGGGCACCGCTCAAATATATTGGAGTCAATAGGGTACAGCATAAAATTGAAAGAAAATACTCATTAAGAGTAGCACAAAAGCAAAACCAGTACTGTTGAATAGCATCTCAGTAAACTACAAGATTCTCACTAAAAGCTCTTAAAGTATAGATTTTCCTTAAAGCACCAAGGATTTCTTGGGATTTAACCTGGAAGGAAGGAGTGCAGGAACAGATATTGGTATACGACTACTGTATAAATAGTCTGATAACAGTAGACAGAAACAGGCCACAATCACACTTCTGTTGCCTGAAATCCTCATCTGGCATGTTGACACTGGAACTTCCCCTAAATAACCCCTAAAAGAACAAGAACTGTATCTGACTTGAAACAATCATGGCAACCACTTCAATATTACAGAGATAACAATCAACTTACTATATCCTAAAATCTGTCATTGCAAGTATTACGTTGTATTTTGCCCTCAGCTCTTGGGAGAGCTGAACAAACATCAGGAAATACCTTGTTGAATTCGAGGATTAACACAAAGAATAGTCTCCTGCAGACCTGATCATGCATTCAAAAAGTGTTGACTGTTCTCTGTGCCAGTGAGATCAAGCAGTCACAGACAGCCAGCTTATTGCAGCAACATGAAGTCACTCGGTTTCCTTTATTGGGAATACCTTGCTCTGATTTCCAGCCTAATTTTTTTATATGCTACACACAGCCTATGAGGTGATTAATTTTCCTGCTGAAGGTCTAACTGACTTGCCTGGCCTTATTTTATGTGACCTGAGGTCCAAGTCACATGGGGAGATGCAAAGTGTCTATGAATTAGCTCTAAATTCTCTGAAGGGAAGGTTCAGCCCTCACAAGATAGGAATCTTTGCCATATTAAAGTGTGTAACATCATTTTCATACCTATTTTACTCTTCTCCAGATATTCTACCTGACACCAGCAACTGACAGAAAAGTACCCTATCTCCCTTAAGGGACCAATACTGTCTCTCTCCACATAACACATACATGCAAGCTGTCTAAAATAAAGGTAAATGTTACTTTCCAAATCTAAAAAAAAAAAAAAAATTAAAAAAAAAGCTAAGGGTTTGTGAAAAGAATGGATCAGTCATACCAAGTCTGACAAAAAGAATATCTAATCTAAATGTGAGGTTACCTTTACACTTTTGTATTATTAACATCAAGAAAACACCATATTTATTTATTCATTTCCACATGTTTCTTGCATATATTTGGGTCCAGCAGAGTTTGAGAAGTAATAACTTGGTCTCTGAAACCTGCATAAAAAGTTAGATGACAAATCTAGGGGGAAAAAAATCTACATCTTACCAAAATTTTCCAATATTCCACTCTGTGTTAGCTAATTTTCCCTTCATCCACCAGTTCTGTTGTCTGATCTATTTCATTGCTCACCACTTTATATAAACTTAGAAAAGTAATGCAATTATTCTTCAATAATCAACTATCCTCAGTTTCTACCTTATTTTGAAAGCATTAAAAGCTAATTAATCACAAGGGGGAAAATTTTAAGCCACACTATCTTCTCTCAAATTATATTTTCCACGGTCTACATACAAAGTTATAAATTATAATTTCAGTAAAATTGTACATCATCATAGAGTCATTATAGAACCATAGAAATTTTGGCTGGAAGTGACTTAGTCTCACCTCCCACTAAAAAATATGATCATTTCCAACACCAGATCAGGATTTATGTAGTTGACTGGAAAAGATCAAACTCACAGCCTTTTTGATCACCTCTTCCACTACAATGGTATTGCCTCCATGAAAAAAAATTTCCTGTGTCCAGTCTAAACTCCCCAAGCTGCAATTTATGGCTATTGCCTCCTGCTAAACTATATACCACCACTGAAAGAAGTTTGCTGCCATTATCTCTGTCACACTTTTTGATGTTATTGTGGGTTAACCTAAGGTTAACTCTTAACCTCCTCTTCACCTGACCCAGCTCCCTAAAAATCCCAGCTCCTTAACCTCTCCGATCACATCATGTGTCTAGGCCTCTGACCAGCTTAGTATCTCCCCACTGGATTACTTCCAGTTTCTCAACATTCCCTCTGTATTGGAGGTTACCAAAATGACATACAGTTGTCCGAGAAGCAGCTATGCCAGCTCCAGGTACAGGTGGTAACAGCTTCCTTCAGTCTGCTAGCCATGTTCCTCCTTCCTTCTAATGTGTCAGTACACAGATAGTTTTGTTTGCAGTGAAAGCAAACAAACACTGCTGGCTCCTATTCAGCTTGACATTCTTAATAATCACAGGTCCTTTTCAGCAGGGTTGTGACTCAGCCAGGTGCTTCCCAGCCAGGGTGTTATTTCACCTCAGATGCAGAATTTTAGTCTGCTCTTTTTTAAATACATGAGTTTCCTATTGGCTAAGTCCTCAGTTCATTCAAGGTCTCAAGACAATTTAAGATTTAAGCTTAATTTGGCTTTCCAAGCATCACCCTAATTGAGTATCATTCATAAATTTGCTGAGGGAGCATTCTGTTCAGTTCTGTAATCCAAGTCACTGCAGAATTGAATAGCAGGAGTACCAGAATCAACCCTTGAGGTATTTCACTTCTGACTGTCTGTTAACTGGTCGAGCTATTTATTATTACCCTTTCAGTACAGTAGTCCAGCCAATTTTCAGCCCACTCAATACCCAGTCTGTGCTTCCTCAGCTTACTGTTGACATCAGTGTGGGAAAAGGCATCAGAAGTTTTAATAAAGTTACAGCTATACCACATCACATGTGCTCCCCTCATTCACAGCCAAATGTTTCATCCTAGAAGGCAATCAGATTAGCAAAATGCTGACTGCACTTCAAAAATCTGTGTTTACCCTTGCTATTCACACTCTTGCCCTGTCCAGAAACAAGTGCCAAGACAATGAGTTCAATGGTCTTCCTGGGGACTAACACTGACCTGTATATCCCTGTACTGTTCTCCTTATTTTGGCAAAGACTGGTATAACGTTAGTCTTCTTTTATTTCTCAGGACTTTCCTTTATTACCATTTTTCCACTTGGATGACAGCTGCCTTGCAATCCTGTTACCTAAATGAACTCATGTCAATCTTGGTATAGAGCTCCAAAAAGTTGAATACATCCATTTTTCCAAAACAGTCCTGTGTCTCTTCCATGTTACTGTCCCTTGTCTGGGAACAGCTGAACAAAACATAGAAAATTTCTGCTTTTTCTATGTTATCCATCATTAGATTGCCTCCAGCATTCACCCATGGACACATATTTCCCTGAGTACCCTCAGGAAAATACTTCCAGCATCCTTTCCTGTTATTTTAAACCCTCAACTTCAGCTCCAAATAGGCTTTGGCCTTCCTGATTTCAATTTGCTTCCTCCAGAAATAATGAAGGAGAAATTAAAGTTACTGTATGAAGCACTACAGTAGAATTGCATTCAACCTGAAGACCAGAATAAGCCTAAGGTTAGGAATCAAATTCTATATTCTTTGAAGTAATGGTGTAAGCTTTTTCTTCACTGACATAAGGCATTGCATGTCGAAACTTTCATCCAGTAGGGAATGCAGATAAAAAACTTCCGAAAAGTCTCAGCAAACTTAGCAGAACAAGAAAGGAAAACAATGAGTTTTTCCCTGCTATAGAGTAACTACTCTGCCATTAAAAAAAAATACAGCTGATGATGTACTTTTAATTCCCTTATTAAAGTGAATGGAATTGAAGTAAGCTTTCCTATACTGTGCTTTTCAGTAATGAATAGAAACATTTTGAAGTTTGCATGGCATTTTATTATGCATTATATTATTATTATTTTATTATCCATTTTATAACCTTGGACTCCAGAGAAAAAAGGCAGGGTTACACCACTACTACAAGGACACATTGATGCCATCATTTGATGAATCTTTCAAGTACATACTGAGAAAACAAATGCTAAGAATAAACACACTCAACTAGGAAGAACTCTGTGAAGAATATTCAAATTAAAATCAAAATTATTTTACTTTGAGTACCTCGTGCATCTTTGTCAATGTTAACAAAATCCTTTTCAATGTTAACCTGAAGATTCATGCTTTTCTTAAGTCAGTCCATTCATCCCTCGCCACAATCACTGATGAGAGTTTGAACAACCTCTATTTTTCCATTTTCAAGTAATGGAGATTATTAATACTGATTAGGTATCAAGAAAGTCAATTAAAAAAACCATTCAAACTTAAGTGCACAAAGCAGAAATCTTCACAAATCTCTAAAATGCTGAACTGAAGAGATACAAATTAATATTATTTTATTAAAAGGCTTTACTTCTCTGTATGCATACATGTGCACTGCTACACTCAAACGAGCCATTGACTGTACTCATACAGGCATGGACTGTGCAAGCAGCGCAGGGACATCAATGATACCCATGTATATGAACAACACAAGATTGATGGAACCACAATACATATATTTTTTAAAATATTCTACCAAATAAACCAGAAGAACATTAACATCTATCATCATATGACATCTTCACATCAGGGAAGGCTGGTAATGAGAAGGTGCATATGCTATGAGAGAAACTTTTAACAGTGAAAAAATTAAAAGGGTAAACATTAAGGTGCCTAAGTTAGACTCACAGAAAAGCTTGCATGTTTTTTCCCTTTAACTGTTGGCCTGGTAAAAGATATTAACTATGCCTATAAATCTTACATTATAACTACAGATTAGCAGCCTACCTTGTTTAATAAAGGGCAACAACAAAAAAAGGGACACAATATACTATTCAAATTTAGTGTAAGAAACCATAACTGAGAGGTAGTAGGCACATTTGTCAACACAACAAAATCAGAAGCTAAACTGTTTCTGGTGGGGAAAACTGAGAAAAGCTTCACCTGAATCTCACCCTAGACGCAAAAGATGAAAAGATGAAAAGAAGAGGAAACACATTGGTTTCTCTTTAGACTAAACTGATGACAACCAAACAGATTTCTTTAAATCCTTTCATTCCCAACACATTAAGGAAATGCAATTAGGTATGGCTTTAGCGAAGCAAGGTTTACCAAAACTACCTTACAGCAGCAATGGTGCTCGCTCTCTTTCACACACACTGAAACAATCTAGTAAGATTTTAAGTATTGGACAATTTCTCATCCCAAATATGGGAATATAGTTGCATATCACCCAAATACAACTGGTGCAGAAAGTAGTTGTTCATTTCTTTTTACCTTTTTACACATTTGAGGAATAAACTGTAGTTCACTTCTCTAAAATTAAACAGAAAGTGCTTAGCAGACTTACCATCGGCCTTTAAATATTCATGTATTGCTAAAGAAAAAAGGATATTCTTTTAAGCCATTACCATGGCTTACCTCTTCTACATTTAGGTAGACATCACTGTGGCATATGCTATCAATTAATTTATATTTCTATGTATGACAGTGAATTTGGTAGATAACAGTACAGCAACAGCAGCACTGCTCATTCAGAATCAGCAAACAGGCACTGCGTCAAACCTCGCTATGAAATTTATTATAGACAACTGTTCATGTTCTACAGTCTGTCATGTAATCTCAGCATGACAAACCTCTAAAGGGTATGCTGGTGCTGCATATAGGCTGTGGGGTCCTTACAAATCTTTACAGACTGAAGCATGGAGAAGTCACTGTTAAGTGACTTTTTACATTGTTTTTCCATCCCAATATGCATCACAGTGGTACACCCAGTCCTACTTTCAGAGACAGAGCTATTTACCTAGTGTTGTACTGGGTTTCACAATACGTTTGTTGTGCACACAGAAAGGGCATAGGATGAAACTATATTGCTAATTTAATCTCAAGAATTCATTCACTGTTTATATAAGCCTTTAAAGACTGCTAGAGAATGTGAAAGTAGGAAGTAATGCTGGGGTTTTTTCGCAGCTGAAGCATCATACATCACGATAAAGGTTTCAGAAAGGTGTCAATGCACATGTTGCAGACAGAGCCACGCCTAACTGCCTTCCTGTGGTTGTAGCCGTACAGAAAACAAAACCTACCCCAGGTTTTTACATGCCTGAGAATCTTTAGCCAGTAGAACAGCATCTTGGAGTTGTACCAGTCAACTACCTTACTCTGTGATAAGAATGCATACTGTTTAGTTGGTCCCTGCCACCATTTGTGGTACACTAACAAACAAAAAACTAATCCAAAGACTCATCTATTTCCACAGCACAGGCCACTGAAAACATACGGTAAGAGAAACGGTATCCTCTATTTGCTGTGACCTGGAACAAACAGAACAGCAAAAAATGTCTTGGAACAGGTTTTTACGTGCAAGTACTGCTTTGTGAAACAAAAATACAAATTTTAAAAAATAAAATAAAAACAGAGATCATTTAAGGAGTCCATTTTACTCTTCTAAACAAATTTAGTAGTCCTGTATTAATTCAAAATTACTAAATTCTGCAATGTCACAGTTTTGGAGATATTAATTCACTAAAAATTATTATGCTATTGACTGACAGAAGAATGCAGTAGATCTTCCATTTTCATCAGACCTAGTACAAAACTGAGAATTTTCAAGTGAATCTGCTGACTTATTATGAAGAATCAGGCCTATTTATAGCATCAGATGTACTTACCCGCAAGAGGTCTGTCAACAAAAGCTTCAACTAATGACCTAGATTGACAGAGAGGCAAACAAAGATGGGCCTAACTATGTACAGGGAAAAAAAAAAAAAAGGAAAAACCCCCCAGTCTGAAACTACATTGAAAAAGAAAAATAGTATCTTCCAGGGATATCAATTGTAAAATCTAAAGCAAAGGAGTACTTCGGAAAATAACAGTACACTAAAAATAGAAACAGGATTTTACCAAGAGGTGTTACTATGCTGGAATCAGATGAGGTGAAAAAAACATTCACCAGTTTCAAGGCAACATACAGTACAATTCTTAAATCTACCTATTTACTTCAAGACTCTGAATATTATGAAATACATATAAGTGATAAAGTCAGAAACTTTTTCCATTATGCTTTTTTTTGCATTTTTCACTGAAAAAATTTGTTGAAAATTGCCTAGCAATGTGAACATAAACTAAAAGATTTCCTAAACAAAGAGGTTGGTAATGGTATACAAAAGGCTCAATTTAAATCTTATTTACACAATCAAGCACATAATTTCACTGTGTTACTGTTGGGGTAGATGGATAATCATGACCATGGGATAACACTGCAACATGAATTGCAGGTTAGAGTGATGGAATACCACTAAGCAGCAAAATGTCATTCTGGATTAGTCAGATCATTATGTTGGAGGGCGCTAGATATCCAAGGAAGGAAAGCTCAGCACAGACAAGTACTAGTAATGCATGAGATATGGGACTGTCTGAAAAATGTAAAGAATAATGCTTTTTGAGGACTCTGGGAAAAATAAATGTGGCAACTAAAGGAACAGAGATGAAATTTGAGAAGTACAGCTCACATTTTAAAGCAACTAAGGAAACAGACTACAAGTAGCTATTTGCTATGTTACAATCCAGACTGAAGAAACTGAGGGAATATTAATAGAAATAGAAGTATTACTCCATAAGCTGTCAAGTAGATAACCAGTGGCAGGTTTTCACTTACAAAAGTGGATGTCTCAGGTTATTATTACTCCAAAAGGTAAATTTCTGCACACCAGAAAACAAGAGTTCGTATCATGTGGTGTAAAATAAGGGGACAAAGAGCTATGACAGATCAAAGACACCCCCACCCCACACAGCACCTTACAGGCTCACAATGAAGGAATGCTCTGAAGAGATAAATAGAGGCTACATGACCTGAAGGCTCAGAGGAGAATAATGACATGATTGATCACAACTGTTGAAAAGGAAGCCAAACTCATCTCCTTGCCAAGGGAAATGCAAGGGTGCCTTTGTTTTAGACAAACTGACTACATCAGCAAAGTATTTCTACCCTTTTGCTTAACTGCCTGTCCCTGAATGAAAGAAATGAAGACCTAGAACAAAACAAAGCTAGTTTTAGGGGTTAAGTTAGTTTTAGCTAGTTTTAGCTTCTGGTTAAAATAGCATAACTTCTATATGTACTGGATCTGCCTACAAATTATGATTCTATAAATCTACTCAAAGTATATTTCACTCATATAATGGTAATAAGTATTTAGATTATTGTTTTATGCTTTTCTGCAGAGCCCAGCCATGCCCTCAGTAAGTGACTTTGCCTGCTGTCATTCCACCCACAATGAACTCACAGTGCAACAGCAGGGACTCCAGGCAAGAGGGCTGAGCGAGACAGGATACACCTCCTGGGAGACCAGCCTCACTCCCCAGTGGTTGCTAGTCTGGAGCTTCAGGCACAAAGGACAGCTCACTCTATTCAATTCAGAGTGTGATCGAGGAAGGAATAAGGTCCCCCACTGGGGATCTTGCAGGATAGCTTTATATGAATTATAGGGAGCACTTAATGAACTAAGTAATGTCTCAGCTTTGTACCAAGTTTGCAAGACCTCAGGACTGAGCCTTGCCAGGCTTTAACTGTCTGAGCTTTCCTTCATCTGCCTGCAGCTTTGTTTTACTTGGTTTAGCTGTAACAGCAACATTTGTAATGGAGCAGGTACCTCCAGCTAATTTGTTACAACATGATAGATCAGGAGATAGAAGTATCAAGCAGTCATTCTGTGCAGACCAAAGTTTTTAATGTCACTAACATGATGAGATACAGTGGCCTTCAAGAGTAAAGGCAGAGTAGCATAGTACAGGCATGAAGGGAAAAGACCTGGTGCACCAACTTGGCCCTGGAGACGCCATGGCTATAAATAACTCACCCAGGCCAGCGTGGAGAGCATACATGTGGCTATGCCCAATAAAGCAAAAACAAAACAAAAAAAGCAAAGCAAAAACCCACAAAAACAAACAAACAAACAACAAACAGAAGAGACCTGAAAAGGATTGTGGCCTTCATCTGACTTCAACAAACATATTCCTTTCTGGTGACTGGGGGATGCTCAGTATACTCTAGATAATTCACATTTATATTGTGTCAATTGTATGGGGCAATTGCTTTACTCCACTAACTGTAATTTCTAATTCAATTGTGATTTGAGTGTACTGTTGTGTCACTGTGCTAAGTCAAAATCCCCTGTAACTGCAAGTAATGTCAAATTAATTGAACTTTGTACTATATATTAAAAAGTCCTCCAAATGTGGAATATCTAAAATGTTATGGTCAAAGAGCACTGCACTCTGATAAAGTCTCAACAATAAAAAAAGGTAATATCTTAGAAAAGATATTTCAAAACTTAAGCTGCTATCATCTCATCATATCTACCACGTAAAAAAAATTAAAATGAAATCTCTTAGTAAAACTAAAAAGGAGAAAAACCTCTTTGGACCACATGACTTGGATTTGTTCTTTGCATAGAAAAAAAAAATAAAAGCATGTATAAAGAGTAGCAAGGAACCCATACAAAAAGTCTGGCTTCACAGTTAAACATGTTAGAGGTTATACCTGTAAAGCCTTCTTCCAAAATCAAGTGAGTGATGCTGTACCTAAAAATGTGATGTTAACCTTGAGGGAAAGAATTATGAATTTAGCAGTTAATTTGTCTAGAACTTTATTATGAATCTTCAAATCCTTTTTTTAAAGAATAATGTTCTTTGCTGGCCTTTTATACTTTTACACTGGAAATGTTCTCATCAGAATCAACTATAGAATAAGTTTCTGACACCAAAAATGTCAGATAAATGCATTTTCACCACAGAGGAAGAAAAAAAGAGAAGTATATGCTTCACATGCTAAAGTCAATTTATTATGTGATTCTAAACTGATTTATCATTATCATAACTATGTAACTCCCAGCCTAAGTTAAGATTATTTGGGTAGTAATGTACCTTAAGGTCTGACCTCAGGGTCAGACTTAAGTTTAAACTTAGTGTAGCATTTGCTGGGTTCTAGTATTCATGTATGGGGATAAACAGAATTGTAACTTATCAAAACACAGCATGAATAACATTCAACTACCCCTTAAATAGTTTAGTCTAGAAATACGCAAGATTTTAACTTGCCCAGGAACTTGCACTTTCATTTAGCAGCAAAAGCATCCAGAGTAGAAAATGTCATCATGTGAGAAAACAAACAGAAACTGATGGGCAAACACAATAGAAGTAGTCAAGTTTTCAAAATTCCATAAAAGAAACCAAATATGCTAAAAAATTACGAAAATTAAATCTCCATGAAAACCCTTTCAAAATGGAAGTTGTAAGAGCAAGCTGCATGAAAAGTATGGCAAGACAACTTAAAGCAAAAGGGTCACTATGGAATATAGAAAGTGCTTTTAGTGGTTTACTTTCATTTCCAGAGAAGACAGAAGAAACAAAAAGAACTGAAACCAACTGAAGCATTCATAGGTTGGTCTTTTTACTGCACTTTATTTCCTCTGTAGAACTGGTATGCTGGTTTTGTAAGCCATGGAACTCAAAGCCTAAAACTTTTTCTATGCAAATGAAAATTACTGTTGACGGATATTACTTAATTCAAGCATAGAAAGAGAAAAATACTGAAAACAGGTTTGATAGCTAAGTCTCAGGAACATAAAGACTGCAACTTGCTTTTGGACAAGGAAGAGGGGCAGAGTTGGGGGAGACAGCCCCCAGTCTTCTACTCCCCTGTAGGCATGTTATGTTGCACTTTCTGAATCATGGTTTGAAGTATATGTTTACAGCAGCTGTGTTTAAAAGCCCAATACTTGAAAACAAGTTGGCACATTGATCCAACTGTCCTTCATCAAAAAGGAAATATATATACAATATACTTGACCTTCCACAGCACAAATCTGCCATCTCCTCTTCTTGTATTTTTTACTTGTTCATCTCCCCAACAGCATTCCCCACATGGCTGCATAAGTACTTCTTTGTCAGTACAAGAGAGAGATGTATCAGTACAGATAAAGGCACAACTTGACACACCTCTTCTAAGTATTTTAAGCTCAATTACATCACCTTCTCAAATGACTTTAAGGTGAAATTAAGAATCTCTTCCACTATTGCTGGTTAAAAGAGTTGGTTTAGGAGTGAAAACATTTTATGTTTAAAAAAGCCCCAATGAAACAGAAGAGAGAGAAAGTAAGCAATGATCTTAAAAAGTTATAAATGTAATATGTTAAAATGTTTGAAATTTAATATATTTTATTTAAATGCTATTGACTGTGAGATCAGTATGGTTATTTTCATAGGGTATCTTTATTTCAAGTTTGAAATCCTTCTTCTAATGGCAAAAAAATAAGTTAAGGCAGAAGCACTTGAGGATCACCAGAAGTGTGTTCATATACTGGATACATGATAAGAAAGGATATTTTGCCTTTCTTTGTGATGGTCTTTATTACTGCTTTAAATTAGCATTAGACTGAACTGTCGCTAAGTGGCATTCTATCCCACCTCTCTGAAATTCTTGGCTTTGAAATACTAATTTTTTAACATTATTGTAAGTCAAAATAGCATCATGTTTAACTCTAATTTTATCCTGATAATTAGCATTTTCTTCCCTCTCTTCAAAGATGGTTTTGCTGGGAAGATATATCACCTCAATACTCTTCTATCAGACTAAATCTTCACAGGAGCCTTTCCACTGCCAGTTCATTTCAAACAATCCCAAAAATACATATTTTGGATTATCACCACATCCTTTTATCAATGAAATAATTTATAGTTTCTTCATACTGCAACTAATATGGCTACTGCGCCTTCATCATGACTTAAAAGATATAGGGCTCTGAATAGGCTTGTCTAGGTCTCTGTTCTTGTTAACTGCTGTTTCCTCAGAAGCACGACATGAATACACTCATGGCTACTCCAAAGAGCTGTGTGAAACCAGTCCCAGACTAAATCAAGAACTTGAGAATCCAATAGAACAGAGTATGTAGTAAGTATATTAAACTATTTCCTTCTTCTCTAGCCACTGTGATGGTACTCTTCAAAACTTCTCCACTCAACTTGCCATTTCCAGTACTGGGATTGTACATCTCAAAAGCAATACCCATCAACTCAAGGATGTATTTGAGAAGCACTAGCTGTACTCCAAAGCTTTGTATTTCAATAATGAGTCGGTCCATCCATCAATTAGCAGCATGGTATCCACTGTATAGACTTGTCTTACTCAAAGCACATCAAACAGCCAAGTCTAATTCTTGTCTAAAATCAATATATTAATGAAAACAGAAGAGAAATATCTCTCGGGAATATTTTAAAGCCTGATTGGAAAAAAGGGAGTTTGATAACTAAGGAAGTGAATATATTGGCATGATACTTAGAGAGATTATGAAAGAAATATATATTGATTGAATATAATTAGCATGGGTTTGAAATAGAGTTGCTAAAACTTTTAAAGGCAGAAATAGAGCCTGCTGTTTGAAGGGAAGCAAGACATGAATATATCATAATTGAACCTATTTAGAAAACCTGCCAAATACTTAATGTTACTAGAGTAATTACTGGTTCCTACAGTGCAAGAATGGGATTTTATTTTGATGAATATATGTATGCCATGAATTATATTTGGGAAAAGAGTGCATATGTCATTCTGTGATCAGACTTAGGGTCCAATACTTGGATGACTGTATGAAATGTCATGTCCTGCTGGTCAGACTAGATGATTTATTTCACAAGTCTCTTCTGGACTTAAAGCCTCAAAAAAAATTGTCTGAATTGAAACATCCATCTAGGTATGTGATTTTTTTCTAAAACTTCAGTCATGATATAAAGACATAGGGAAAACAATCTGACAGAGCAAAAAAAACCCAAGAAAATTTTCCAACAGCCATGTCTATCTGCAGTTTTACTTACTTTACTTATATAAGATGTGCATGGCATACATAACCCCGTTTCCAAAGAGTACTAACACCTAACATAGAAAGTCAGTTATACTACCCGTATTTAATACTGACAGGCATTACAACCCTTAGCAATTACTGCCCTGAATGTTATTTTTAGTGTTATTTCAAGTCACAATTTCTTGACAAACAACTAGCTTTCTAATGGCAAAAACCAGTACATATTTAAAAGTAACATAAGTAACTTTAGAAAAAAATACAAGTCTTATGAAGCCAAAAAAACCCCCCAAAACCCAAAATCAAAAGACACCAGCAACAAAAAAAGCCAAAATCTTCTGTTTTCTCTGGAATCAGCAATATGATTTAAAGAACATATTACTTATTTAAACAGTGTGAGAAATATTCAAAAAATCTTGAAGTCTAAGTTTTTTTCTGGAGAGAAAAAACCAAACAAACATGCAACTGGAAACAAGTATCTTTATTAGAAATAGGTATATATAAAAGGATTCCAAAGAAATATTAAACATTGCACAACCTGTTCTTTGCAAAAGTTTTCTGAAAGGGAAACTGAAACAGGTCACTGCTAAGATGCTAAAGAATCTAGAGTCCCAAAGAATCAAAAACAAATGTATGATACAATTTCTGAGTTGAATATAGCTGTCCATACTTCATGATGGATCTCACTCCTAGGGAATTAATTTATCTCATATTTTGCAAGTGTTTTAAAAAAAAAAACAAAAACCTGCCAAAACAAGCCTCTGCTAGGTCATTACAATCCTCCTCAGCTTCCAAGGGAGTAGTTTCTGTATGCCAAGAACCAAAGTACCATGAACCATTTATGTCTGGAGACTTCCAGGAAAAGCATCAGCTTCAATACATATTTACTCAAAAGGCTCCCCAGTAGCTATTTCTACCTTCCAAACAGCATCATCAATAGCTCTCATTCCAGGATGTTTTTTAACAAGTAGATTCAGAAGTTTCTTTCACAGGTGGAAATTCTCTATCAGAAACACATCATCTTTTTGGCAGAAGTAGTTGTATCTATCACATATGTCCTCACAAATCAGAGTGCTGATGCCTCACTTTTGTGTTGAAATTTTTTTCCCATATTTACAGATACAAAAACAGATGACAAAGCAGAAACAGAAATAGCCTTATGTTTTCTAAAATCTATGAACCATTGGGCCAAATGTGTCTGCCAGTATATCACAAGAAATAAAAAAAATCTTTCTTTGTACATTTTATAAAGCACGGAAAATTGAAATGTGTTTATTGGTTTAACACTAGTTGATGATTTCTCTTTACAGAAGTTGATAGTGTCTAAAAAACCCCAAACAAACAAAAACAACACCAAGCAAAACCCCAAAACAAAACTTTTACTTTCACAGAAGTTGTTAATCATTCCTTTTCATGAGAACTACTTGAAAACAGCTAAGCCAAAGGTCATTGCCTGGCGTCTCATGATTTCTTAGACATATGGCATATGATTCTGACCTTCCCTCCAGCAGTGCCTGGTAACTTTAAGAAAGTTAGCAGCAAGGGATAAAAAATGGATTCATGTTCTGTATCTATCACTTCTCAATTGCATCTCTAAAGTCTGAAACCCAAAAGTGAATCAGCACACTTGTCAAGAGCTAAAACACAAAAAAATAGCTTGTGCTTTAAAGCAAGGTGTTCCACAATGGCATTTCACAAAATAAACCTAGTTCTTCAACAACAAAACACAGGCTTCAATTTCTAGTTTGACAGACATCCTCACCTTCAAAAGCACGTGGCTAAAATCATCTGATTGAGTCATTACAATCATGTATGTCACTTTACATTTGACATATCAAGCACAATTTTTTGACTCAATAAATTTTTTAACCAAATAAAATGTTCCTCAAAATAGGACAGCATAGGGATATGTGTACAAACTAAGCACAGCAAACTTTGAGTTTTCTTAATAAATCATTTATGTTTCACATAGAAAATTTAAGTAGAGCAAATACATACAGCATTTATTACTACTTCTCTGTACCTTCCATGTATCCTGCCCTCTCCAAAGACTGAAAACACCTTTTACAGTCATCAGTATCATAAATAACAGTTTACTCTGTTGCCATCACTCAAAGACAACGTTGTAGTTATTTTAGAAGTAATACATGAAGTTGTCCCAACTGTTCCTAGAGAGTTAAAAATTGCAAGGAAACCTTTTAACGCCAAGCATCAGCACAGATGAAGAAAATGTAACATACTTGATATGCTGAAACATACCTTAATTATGAACTCAATAATATTTACCTTTATTAGCAGCACTTTTGAATAACTGTATCTGTTTGTACTTCTAAAATTCTAGGTATGTCTTTGGCTACAGTAAATGGGCACACAGAGTAAAATCACATATCACACAGTAAAGCAATTCAATCCCTTCTAAAAAGCAGGGGACTACCCATTAGAACAATCAGATGCTAGCCTTACCTAAAATTTTCCCAACAGAACATTAAATAATGGAAGTATGTCAAAATGTACAGTATTGTGGGGAAAAGAAAAAGCCCAAAAGTAGGTTTGTGGTTTGTTGTGTACTTTTTTATTATTATTTTTATTTCAAATCTTTACTATAAAATAAATTAATATTAGAGTTATAGGGCTTTCCCAGTAGTGAGAGTGGCTGAACAAAAATATGCGTCATTAAGTCAAATTTACTAAAGTTACCATTTACTCTGAGAAATACATTCAAATATTTAAAAAAAAAAATCAAGTCTCATTTTTGAGCTTAATACAGACTTCCAGCTTCAAGATAGGTCTGACGAGATACTTGTCAAGAAAGAAGTTCACTTAACAGAACATCTGTAAAATTCTGGTACCTTGCACTGCAATAATTCAAGAGATTATCCTTTAAGTCAGCAATACCTTAGGTTAGCTAGCTAGGCTGTTCTTGGTGATAAGAGAATGCAGAACTCCTTTATTACAGGCTCCTTTTTGCTGTGGTCCAGAGGAATCAGAAATAACTTTGCTAATATTCTACCACTTAAAATATTTTTCATCTAATGGATTCAGCACTGATTCGTGAGAGGTTCATTTGCAAAACACGTGACCAGGTATAAACTAGCAATCATCACAATACCCAACACCTGAGAAGTACTTCTCACTGTTCAGTACTGTGATTCACATTCTGACATATATCTTCTACCTATGTAACTTCCCTGTACATGTTTTCAACATCACCTAAGGCAGTTATTTTTCTATAAAGTAATACAGTAACACAGAATACAGAAACACTAGTACATGCCCAAGTAATGTTATTATCATGGAAGAGAATATGCATACCAACATCTAAACCATGGGCACTATCCATATGACACATCATAAATCTTAAGACAAAACTCCACGTTACAACATTTCTTTCTTGCACTCCTCTTTTCAGAACAGAAAATAAGACTAACCTTTACCACCCAAAAGAGAGAACTGGTACACAGCAAAAAACCCCATGAAGAATGATGTCATAATTTTAATAAAATTTCTACTATTCAATAGCTATTATTCCAGTAGTGTTATATATCATAAACTGAATTCATGCATTAATTTAACTAAAGGCACAGTGAATGTCTTAGGCAGGTGAAGATCACTACTTTACAATGTGAGCACCGATTGAGACACCTTCATCAAGGAAGGTGACTAAAAGCAGCCATCTCTAATATCTCTCTTTGGGATACCTGTTGATGCTGTTGAACCAAATGAGGTAGCAACAGAGACCAGTTGGTTGCATGAACTGAAATGTTAACCACCTCCTGATGTACAAAAAGGCATTAGGCAAAATCTCTGACACTCAGCCCACAAAAATTTACTTTAAAATGTCCAAACCTGTCTTATTAGCATCAAGCTGAGAATGACTATGAAAATCTTTCTTTTGAAAATTTCTAATACTTTTGGTTTAATCATCCAGAGCTGAAAGCCTCTATCACTACCAACTTTGCCCTGAAATAATCTCACATTAAGTTTTACAGTCAAAAAAACCCAAAAACGTGTATAGGTTAGACTTTAAAATCCCAGAATTCTTATAAATCCTTTAAAAAGTCTAGGATAACACATCTTCTCCACAACTATTCATTTGCTTTAGCTCTTATATGCCATGCCTTTATACTGTAACTCCACATTCAGACTGCCAACAAGAAAAGGAGAGGTATCTGAAAACCACCATCCACAGTAAAGAGTGAAAGTGGAGAATATTACAAGCAATTAAACAACATTAAACTTATACAGAAGTATAGTAACACATGAAGAAATATTTAACATTCTTTGCAATATGCACTTGTAAACTAAAATACTCAGGTACCACCTATGAAATCTTCATGGAAAAAAACCCCCAGTAAATCACATTATTGTTTTCTAGCTTGCAGATGCATCACTTGCATACCTGTTCTTTGACTGAAGCTAGAATGGCAGAGGTTGTCTCAGTTTCAGAGCCATCGCCATTGGATGTGTTCAACACAGGACTAAGGGAACTTGTCTTGTCAGAAGACGAGGGCTGTTCTGGAACAGGCATAGTTTCTGCAGTTTATGGAAAAATAAAACAATGAATTTGTTATTATAAACCTGATAAATATCAGAAATCATATACATAAAAGAATAATAACACTCATTTAAGGAAAAAATTGTAGAATATGCTTCTGTTCTGTATTATAGAATATATGGTTTATTTAAAACTAAAACTATTTCTAAATTAATTATAAAACAAAACATTAAATTATCTTCCAGTCTTACTCTGAAATATTCACCATCAGTACATTTGGCAAGAATTCAAATAATTTATAGCTGTGATTTTTATATAGTATTCCAGTGGCAGCATGCAGCATAAAATTACAGTATCGTAAAAGTAATGAATCATGAAACGCTTTGCAAAGAGAAAACCAACAAATGATACATGAGAGAAATACAAATTATCTAGTGTTGACTTACCAACCCATGTGATTATTTAACATGTATCATATTTTAAGCTTAGGTAACTAACAATCCCTTTCTTCTAGTCTAGAAGGTGATTTTGACAACATTTTGTCAGAATAGTTTTGAGAAAAACATCACACCAGTCTCAAAAGCTATTTTTGAGACCTCTTACCAAAAGAGAAGAATCTCAGCACTTGAAGGCAATTCTAGCATTTCTTTTTAGAGAGCAAAATGGTGCTGTGACTGTGGAATGATTTATCTTTCTGAAGGCTTATCTATAGTGTAGCTTCTCTGCTTAAATGTCACTATAGGCACATCTCTAGAGGCAGACATCTTGTCACATTCTAGAAGTAGAGGAGCAAAGAGGCAGCTTGCATGGTTATGTGCAGGCACATTAGGATAAAATCATGTTCTTGTGGGAGCTGGCCAGAATTATTCTGTGGAAAAGAAGCGGCCTGCAGGCTGCCAGCTGGATGTTCCTCCTAAAGAGCAGTGGGGATATTCAGAGGGATGTCATCAGAGGAGTCGTGTGCACAGCACTCCCCATTCACATCAATAGCAAAACTTCTGCCTCGGTGCTATTCTGCTAAAACACAAAATATAACTTTTTCTGGAAGAAGTGAGCAGACTGAAAAGTGTGGGAAAAGGTAGATGGTAAAAGCAAATATAAAATTCCATACTCAGATCAAGCATCTCTGCATCAGTCTGCCATGGAAATTAGAGCTCTAAAAGAAGGGGAGATGACATTCTATAAAGCTTTGGCTCTGAAGCCACAGTGCTGCCCAAAAACACACATTCAGCCCATCTGGGTAGCCTTTTTTGAAAGCTTTCTGAAGCTCAGGACAGGGGCATACATATGCAAGACAAAAGGATGAAAAAACAGATTATTTATAAAAAAGCCAGTTATTTTGCATAAGAAAAATCTCCCTAAATTTCAGGCTAGATTAGTTTATATATTGAAGAATGTGTTCATATATAATTTTAATTAAAGAAGCTACATGTTTTCGTACAGCTTAATTTTTGTAAGCAAATCTCACTGAAAGTGGTAAATACCAAACCTTTGGCTCTAGTAATGTCCTTTCTCCAGACACATCCACTATTTGAAGTTAATCTTCAAAAACTCGGATGATATACTCTCCTTCTATCACAAACAGAAGTAGACCATACAAAACTTCTGTACAATTCCAATACACCAATCTAAAAGGAATTTGAATTACATTTTCTTGTTTTGTTAAACAAAAGAATCAGCTTCTATTATAAGAAGTTAACTAGTTTGTGGCATACAATTAAACTTGCTACTATCTTGTAAAGTACCACAGAAAAGACATATAGGTAGACACATATAAACACTTATTCTTTGACCTTACTTTCAAACAATCTAGTTATTTTATTTTATTAGTAAATTAATAATTGCAGTATCATAATAGAAATAAAAAAAATTTCCTTTCCGTGTGGCTATTTACCTGAAAAAAAAACACAAATAGCCTAATAATTGATTTTGTAGCATAATAGCTCATTCTGTAGAGAGATATTTGCACAAAACACTGTAGTGTAGCACTCCCTGCTACTAACTCCATAACCTATAAAGTCTGAAAGCATCCATAGGAACATGAGTAAGGACACGTGAAGCAGTCCTACCACACTTGCATACACTCGCTGTAGGTGGTGGGATGCCATGCTTCCCAGTCTGGGTAGCTCACTATGGAGACACGTGGAACTACAACAGCAGGAGACTCAAAGAGCTGCCTCTCCAAGACTGCACTGGGGTGGGAAGAAACACAAGAGCTGTGAATGAGGTGCCTGCTAAATACTTTCAGACGCATTGGCTGAGAGTAGCTCCCCTGCCGCAGGGCTGCTTTCCCTGCAGTGGCAAAGAAGCTTTCTGGAAAAAGCCCCTTTTTTCTTCTAAACTTATCCCCATGCTCCCCCAGGGCTGACTGACCCCCGGTGGGGAGAATCTGCTGAGTCGGCTGTTTCATAAACACTAGCCCAAGGAGGTAAATCCCAAAGTAAACCAGACTGGGAGTGCAGAACTACACAAAATGCTTGCCCTAGCACAAACTCTCCAAAATATTTGAAATGCATTTGAGAGAGGCTACAAGGCTGCATGGTCCATAGGTAAGCTGCTCTGTGACCAAAAAAGTGCTAGTGATACAACAGTTTATGTGAGTTCAAAACAATTACATCCATGTGATACAGGCAGCAACTGTCTGCTGCTATTATTAACTTCTTTTAGGACTCCACTCAACTTCAGTAAGTTTTTTTAAACACTTCATTTCCACCAAAAAACACTTCAGTAACTGCTTTAGTAATCTACAATTTTGCAAGTATCAGTTTATATGGAAAAAAAAATCTGATTACACAATCAGCTGCTGCAATAAACTGTACTTGCTTCAAATACGCTCAAAATCTGGACAGTAGCTAATATTCTGCAACCACTACATGTTTTCAGGATTTGTTGGTTTTTTGTGTTTTTTTTTTAATACAGATCTTAAAAGAGGAAAAAAAACCCCCAAGATATAAAAAGGCATACTGCACGTCCTCTTCATACAGAAACAGAAAAACCACAATAAATGCCTCTGATACTAAAAGGAATGCTTTGTCCCCTTATTAAAATATTTCTTCTGGACATAGAATGTAATTTCAGCCATCTATCTCATGAATTCAGTTTATTACTACATTGTTCAATGGGAAAAGATTGTAGCCAATGGCACTTAATAGGCTAATATCCCTGAATCTACAGCTTGATGTTATCCAGTCAAACTGTTAACATTATACACTTTAAGACTTTTTTATGACATAAATTTGTATGAGAAATGCCATACAGAAAGGAAACACAGAATAAGTTTTCACAACCAACAGAGACACTGCTATACTGAAGGTAGTTAGATTTAAAGAAAAAAATCATACATGAGTCAGCAATATGAATGAGTGTTTCAACAGCATACACCAACACAGTAAGGGCTCACATTTGCACTAGTCCACCTGTTCAGAGATGAACTTTTAATTTAGCTCAGTCTTCACCATAAGAAATTGGACATTCTCAGGTTTTAATGGGACTTAAAACTGCCAGTACTGTAGAACTACAAAAAATAAGGCTGAAATGGACCTATGTGCCCCTAGACCACTACCAAATCTCTAGATAAGGCAGTCTTTTTCCCTGTCATTCTGGATATTTGATACACAGAACCAGTCCTGCACAGCCTCCCTCACTGGAGTCTCCTTTGGGTACCTCACTCTGTTCCAGGCTCCACTGGCCTTATCAGTAGAAAACTTGCTTTACTGTTTAGTATTATACATTTAAGCTTAGTGTTTCCTGTACTATCCAGCATGAACACAAAAAACTAATTATTCCATCAGTTGTCTTCAAAAAAGCACTATCCCACATACTGATGATGACCACTGTACCTTTCCTTTTGCTCTGACTTCCCTTCTCTAAAAAAGCAACCCCAATTCTTTTCCTTTTCCCTCATAATTTGACCTGGCTGATAGCCTTTTAAACCAGACTCCTGGGAACTTAGCACTAAAAACAATGGGAAAATTAAAGCAAGTACGAGAAGAAAAATAAAAGCTAAGCAGTTTAACAGAGTACGCCATAGACAAGGAATTACTAGAAGTCAATCGGCTACATTTAATTTCCAGAACAGCAACAGTATTTCCTATCTGTGTCGCAAAAACACAGACGAGATTCTGTAAGTCAGAGCATATACATGCTCCTGAGAGAATCAAATTAAAATCTTAGATGATCACAGACAGATGAACAGGGAAAATACTACTGGCCTTTTGGGAACATACTGGGAAGTCAGACATAAATAATTCATGGATTCCTGCACTCCATAGTGCTGGCAAAATTCTGTCTTGATTTCGACCCTTTCTATTTTTTTCCTTTCTTTCTAAGAGCATTTAAAAACTTTATCTCACTTTAATGAAAAAACCAACAACACCAGAAATCCAAACAAAACCATCCTTTCCCCATGTACTGGGGTGCACGTGCCCTGGGCTGGATCTGTGGAGCATCCAGGGCTACCCGACCTGGACACAACCGGTTCCAGCGGCTCCAGCAGTCCCCCAGCGCAGGGCACGGCTGAGCCCCTCAGCCATGGGTGGGAGGGCGAGAGCCCCGGGGAACGTCTGGGCAAGGGAGGGCAAAACACTGCCCGGCAGCCAGGGCTGGGGGGGGGGGAACCGGGTGAGAAACAGCCCTGAGAGCCCCAGGGGCAAAGCAGGAGGAGGAGAAGAGGGGAGGAGAGATCCCAGCAGGGATGGCCCCCGAGGTCTAGGAGAGACCCCCGTGGGGCAGGTGTTTTCCTGCAGCCTGTGGAAGGACCCACACTGGCACTGGGAAGAGTGTGAGGAGGAAGCCATACACCATAAATAAATCCTTAGATGAAACAAAATATTTACATGATTTAAAAATGCATATGAAAATGGCAATGTCAGATGCTGTGGTTTCACTTAAAAGTTTAATTTTGCACACTTTTGCATAGATTATGGGCAGGGATTTACTAAATGGGGAACTAATGAAGTATAGCCATGAAGATGTCATTAGAGAAAACAGTTTGGTGGCAGAGTTCTCCAGTTACATGTTGCCACTCTTTCTCAGATGGGGTATTACATCTGCCTTTCAGTGATCTTATTTTCCTCCTCCACATCAGAAATAACTTTCATTCACTAAATCCATGCAGAACACTGAAAAAAAATCTAGAACTGAAAAAGTAGCAGCAGCAATGGTAAACTGATTCATTTTCCAACTTAAATTCCATTGTTTCAACAGGTTCTTTTACTACCTATGCCTAAAGAAGAAAGGAATATTGCTTAAAGAGGCAGACTTTGATTTTTAAGTATAAGATTGATATTCCTTTAAAGAGTCATTTTGTTAATGCTGTTTACATAGTCTAATGTTATCTCACCCTTTCATGGGTAGAAAGTGCAGGTAGGTTAAAAAAACCTCAAACCCACCAACAAAAAAAACCAAACAGCTCCACAATGTCTGGGAATCTATGGGAAAAACCAGGTTAGCCACTAAACTGGCAACTGCATCAAGTCATTGAAATCAGAAAATCCAAATACCTTTCTTTAATAAAAAGATATTGCATTAAGAAACATGTACTCCTCAGTAGGTTCCCCCTGTACAGTGAACCATTAATCAGTAAGAGCATTCATTGTAAAAGTGTATGTCTTACTGCACAGTAATCAAATTTAGTGTGTTACTGAGCTAACCTGAAGAACCACGAATGACACTGAAGCAGCCTTGGATAAGAACCAATCACTTATATAATCCAATAAGCAATTATGCATCAATAAATACTTTTTACTTCCTTTCCTCTACCTTACATAAGCTGTATAAGGATTACATTATGACTACCATTTAATAATAGACATTTCTATCAGAATTGCTTTTTTTTCTATTGTTCAAAATTATGGGGGATTACTGTAAAATGAAAATACTTGAATACTTTTTTTTTTTACCTAAAACTGCATGTTTATGCCTAAACTTAAATTTACTATTTATGATATTTCAGTAACTCCTATCAAGTTAGGAGGAAGCAAGGATTAATGCTGATCCTGTTTCTAGCTGCTTGTAATTAAAAAATAAATGTATAAAATACTCCAATGTTGTATTTTACAATTATTGTACAATTGCCATAGAGAATCTCTGTTTCTCCCTGTATATACAAACAACAGTTGTTATTTGAAAGCCTACAGTTGTCAACAGCTCCAATATACCAGCTTTAACAACTGTGATAAGCGAAAAAAAATAGATTTGCCATTGTATCTGTGAACATGAAAACCATAAGCTTTCATGCCGTTCACTGAGTCATTCTGATAAGCTAAGAATTCTGTGGGTGTAAGTTAGGAGTCAGAACAATACAGCACGCAATAGCCCTGGTCATTCTTGCAAATTATTATGTATATCACAAGTCATATTAGGTGCAGATATAGAGGAGAAAAATACTCAAAATAGTAATTCTCATTATTACATATTGTAAAGTCAATTCAAACATTAGCACATACATGTGACTGTTAGACTAACCAATATGTTTACAGTAGATTTTTGGAATAAAATCCCAACTGGAAGAAGCAGAAATTGGCCACGCTTGAGAATTTAGATATGCAAGAATCAGTTCCAGCAGAAAGATGACCTACTGTATTCCTTCAGTAATCTCTAACTATGGAGGTGACTGAAGGCTGAGACAGCAGGACACCTAGGTACTAATGCTGCATTAAACTTTTCTGCAATGAATCTGAATCCTTCAGCTGTGAGACAGTGAAACAGGGTAGAAATTCTGTAAAGATGGGCCCTCCCTTCTCTTCCATAGGAAACCTTTGAAGTCATAGATTTCTGTTACTGTCCTATCTTAGCTGACAAGCTTCGTACAATTTGTGTTCGGGTAAGTATTCTTAAAAATAGGTTGATAATCTCTTGAGTCAACAGTAAGACAAGAATAACTGCCAGAACCTGTCAAATACTTCAAAGATGAAAATGTCTACTGATTGCCTAAATAGTTATCACAACATCCTAAAGCATATATATATATGCTGAAATTAATAGGCAGGAAAACAGATTAATTAAAGGAGACATGATATCTTAAAGACCTTTGCAAAGGCTTAGACTCAATTAGGGATCAGGGATATGAGGGATCAAGTCAGCACTCATTCTAGCTAACCCATCACAAGGGCTTTCCAAAGACCAAGGGCTCTGTTTTTTTTCTGGGCTTCCTCTTTGTCCATAGACCCAATCAGTTCCCTGCTCACTAAGATAGGTGAGCTTCTCTCTTGTCTTCTTTTGTGACTTCAGCTTGCCGTACTCAGTTATTTCAACCATATTCTTACAGTATTTAAGGCCTCTAAGTGGATAAAAAAGAACTCTCTGGTTTAAAATTCAGGCAAAAGTTCAGATTCAGTAAACCACAAAATTTCTTTTTTTTCCTCCTGCTCTTTGTAGAAATGTGGTAGAAGATATGAAAGATCCCAACCGTCACAATAAAGGAGAAAGACAACCATATTCTAAAACCTGACAGAAAAGAAGCTATATTGGCAAACTTCCCCCAATATTTTCCTTGACTTAACCTATTCTAAAGTCTGATGGATAATATGAAATGCCTAAAATTTCCTTCTCTTCTACAGATGACTGACTCAAAAAGGCATTTCCTGAAACATTCCAAAGACAATGTTCAAAGACAAAGACAATAGGTCAAGACAAAAAAGTTTCTTCCTCAGAGACTCTCTGCTTCTGCCCTAAGTCTTGATTAAAATATCTCTATTTTCCTGCTCTCCAAAGAGGAAGCAAAATGAAGGATCTTATGCACACAGTAGCCATTACGGAGTCTCCATGGGCTATATCAAATATTTTCTTGCCATTATCTCCATTAACCAGTGTCAGAACATTGGAAGCCACATGAAACCTGAAGTCCTGCCTAGAGCTTAAGTCATCTGCAATTCTTCCAAACTTTTTAGTTCAATATGATCCTGCTAAGTATTGTTTTGTTCAAGTAATATGTTACAAAACAAGGCAGTTTTCCTTGTTGCTATAATGTTTAAAATTTCAAGAACTTTGAATTACTTATACAGCCTTCTTCCTCAAAATCAAACAAAAATTCTAAAACATTTCCAATTATTTTAGTAGGATAATTTAGAGGAAGTGCTTATGAGAGAAAAAGTACAGCATTTGGCCAAAAGGGCTTTGAAAAAAAAGGCAAGAGAGAGATCGTACAATTGTACATCCCTCGTTTTTTTCTCTCAAACCAGAGTCAAAACACTGCTGACCATTGCACAAAGATTTAAAGCCAGCACAAAGCCAGCACTGTGTTAGTTAACTGCCCCCATCCCCCTTCTCTGTCTATATATTATAGCAAATGAAATAGTGATTAATCAGAAGAGATAAACCACATGCTGGCTTGAAACATGTTCCTGATTCACTGGTACTGAAACCACCATCTTAATCTGTAAGGATTTAACCTAACCAGCTAGCATGCATTATCAGAGAAGTGAGCAACCTCCTAAAATTCTTAGGAAAATATTTCACAGTTGGAGTTCGCAACATAATCACTAAGAGAAACCAGTATAAAAATTCATACCCATCTCAGTATTTTAGAGACCTCAGCATGAGGATTTACAGTAATTGATTTCTGTTTTGCTGAAAAGTCTATTCATAAATCTAGCAAATTTGCTTCATTCATAGAATCCAATGAGAGATTATTGTTTGCTGCTGTCACTGAGGGAACAGGAGTTCTTACTTCAGTGACAATGACAATATCCTCAAGCATACAGAGGAAATTGCAAATCTAAAAACAAAAGCCAGAAACACTCCTTACAATGAATTCTTAAAATCTTGTATTACATAAGCACCATAGAAAGTAACATAGTATAAGGCATTCCTTTGCTGTTTTTTTCATCAATTTGTCATTTATTTACTGGGAATGACTTGAAAAATTACATGACATTATCTTCTGTGTCTGGTTGGGATAGAGTTAATTTTCTTTATAGAAGCTTATATGCTGATGCTGTGATCAAAATAGTGTTTCAGCCACCGCTGAACAGTTTGCACAGCATTGAGCCTTCTCTTTCTCACTCTGTCCCTTAGCAAGGTAGGGAGGGGACACAGACAGGACAGTTGACCTCAACAGACCAAAGGGATACCCTATAATATATAATGTCATGCTTAGCATATAAACAGGGGGACAGTTTCTCCAAAGCAGCTGTTGTGTGGTGACTGGTTGGGCATCTGTCTGCTGGTGGTGAGTGAGTGCTTTTGCATCACTCGTTACCTTTTTTTTTTTTTACACTTATTAAATTGTCTTTATCTTGACTCACTAGAGGTTTTTTCCATCATTCTTGTCTGTCCAATTCTTTCCCCCATCCTCTTGTAGTGGGTTACCAAGCAAGTGGGTGAAGCCTTAGCTATTGGCCAGGGTCAACCCCCAGGCACGCCATGACTATGTAATTCCTCTCAATACCACCAGAGGAAAAAGAAGTTTGTAATGAAAGAGATGAAGTCAATGGCAGCAACAAGTGAGGACACATGTTCATTACAAAGAACAGAAATAGCAAGGCAAAAGCACAGCCCTATGAGTCTGAGGCAAGTAATCCCCTAAGGTTCTGTGCCAAAATAGACTGTTTATTAAACTACTTTAAATTTAAATTGCAGGCTGATTCATGCTGACTACTCTTAATGTTTCCCATGGCTCTGAACCTGAAGGAGGATAGACAGTTCTGGTATTGGTGTAATCTCAGGACTAATCTACTTCCTCACTAATTCCTACCGTTAAGGAGCTTACTTATATATATCATACTGAATTGCACAGATCCTCTTTGCCTCACGTCTCACTCTTATTTAAGCCAGACAGCAGAATGCCTACTTCCAAGCCCCGTACAACACTCTGCAATGAACCTCCAGGCTAACCTTCAGAGACACAATGTCTAGCTGGTAGGGCTGCACTATGGAACCAAGACAGTGATCAACGGAGGAGTTGGTAGTTGAGCACAATATCTCCTCGCTTGCTACACACTGAAGCAGGAACCTGCTGGGGTAAGGACATTTTCTCTTTTAAATGTCTGGATCCACCTCCAAAGAAGAGCATGACAATCAAGCATTTCCTTAGCATTTTCCTTAAGAGGTGAGGTGTGTTCGCAGACAGAGTGACTGTCATGCTCTTCTCCCTCTCCACATACAGTACGCTGCTGATGTGACATTGGCAGAGCTGTATGGTGGATGTGTAGAGTACTGAGCAATACTCCTAATGGGATCTGTGGCTTCTCATCTCCACACTCCTTGGGCTTGCGTACACACCCCAAGCCCCACAAAAGGTAACAAATCCCACATCAGATTCCTGTGTGGTAAACAAGTTCAGAAGCCATCATTTTGTAGTGAAGTTGAGATGTCGTACTACTCTTCTTCTCCCTATGTGCCCCATTTTATGTTTATCCACATGAATTTTTACCATCCATTATTTTCATTTTTTGGCTTCATAAATTCTTTACAATATTTTGAGAGCCTAAGGCACGCCCACAAATAACATTGCAGTATGGGAAGCACCCTAAACCTACTTTATGACCAAGAAAACTGGGGGGGGGAAATCACACAAACCCCAAAAACCTTAGTTTTTCTGTAGCAATTAGCATGATTTATGTCTAGACAGGATAGCTGTTAGCATAAGCCAGTAAATATTAAACAGCCCTTCACTATGGCAAAAGCAGATGAAATACAGTCAGCCACCTGTCCTGAAGAACAGAATAGTTTTTGTGTGCTGAAGAAAACAGATAGTCAAACTATGCAAACAGCCTGATGACCATCAAAAAGTGCAAACACATCTAGAAGTATATGGAACAAGCAGACTGTGAGCAGCAAGATCAGCAACTGCAAATCAGAAAAGATCAGGATCTGAAAGGATTCATCATCAACACAGTATTCCCTGCCCAGTCGTGTAACTAAGGATACTTAATATTGCAGGAAACCAGAGTACGAAAGTGAGAAGTGAGAACCTCATGACCCTACACCAGGATTTGGGACCATCTCACCAACATTCAGAGGACTGAGAGCACCAGGGAGTGCCCCAAGAACCCCACGACTCCACATCAGGACTGCACACAGTCTAGCTAGAAATGTTGTGTTGATCCACCTGTTCTTTCTGGACTTCACTGTCACCCCTGTAGAAAAGGGATGATGTATGAGAAACCACTTGTAGCAGTTTGAGCCACGTTAGAAATCTAAAAATCCAATTTTCAGGCTTCTCCACCCCCTCCCACAATTATCCCAACACTACTGAAGAGAAACTTTCAGGCCAGAGGCTTCTATAGGGGAAGGGGGAAGTATATACATTTATTTACACAAATAAATACTATACAAGCTAAAGACAACTATATATATATTACATCTCTATCAATCAGTCCTTTCAAGCCCCTCCTTTAAGTTCAGTCCAGGAAAGAGCCTTTTCAAGGCTGGAAAGTAATCAATCCCTCTGTGGGAGTGTTCTGGGCCTGAACGCTCCCCCCTCACCAAGTTCCAGTTTTTTGTGGCAGTCTCTCCTCCTCTTGAAGTCCGAGAAGATAGCTCTGAGTCCTTGCTCTCCTGCTGCTGTGTGATCTCTCTCTCTCTCATCCCTTGATTCGTAGGCTGCTGCAGTGTGGTTCTGCTTATCAAGTGTCCACGTCCTGGCATGTGGATTTCTCCTCAGGTTTTCGGTTGTCCTGCGTGGCAGAGACATCCTCCGGGCCCCTTCTCCCTCTCTCTGGGCGGGGTCCATCTCCAATTTCGCTTGGGACTCTTTCTCCCGAGTGCCGGGCCTACCTCCACAGCCCGTCCACTTGGCTCAGCTTCAATGCTGAGCCTCTCCTCCACTTACAGTGGAGGGACAGAAAGCCCCCCTCCACAGCTTAGCTGTAGAAAAGGAGGGGGGAGAAGGCTTGGCTACAAAAGCCAGCCTCTCTCCTCTTACCTCAAGTCAGATTCAGGTGCTCACGTGAGTCTCTTCCCTCACTGCACACACTCAAAATGCTGCCTCTAACTCTGCTCTGGGCTAGGCAGAGCTGGGGGGGCTGCAGGGCTCCCCTCTCCCCCCGGAGGGGAGAGAGAGGGAGCCCAGCCACCCCCTGGCCTTCCACACCTACACGCAGCAGACACCAACAGCAGAACTCTTGCCAACAGCTTCTGGTGGGCTGTGAATATCTGATTTTGAGCAGAAGCGAACAACATGAGTGGTGACTGGCTCTTCAGGGAACACTGCCCTGGCACCCAATCACCTCTGAGTCCCCCTCTTCTCGAGGGGGGGCCAATCTCAAACCATGACACCACTGTACTAACCTGCCCAGATCTTCTCCCATGGGGTAGCAAAATCATGTGACTCTCATAACTGTATAAATGCCACTGTTCCTTTTTTATAGAGTCTAGAGTCACAAAGAGGCAAAATATCTCACCTAAGATACAACAGAAATCTAAAGTATATCATAGTTGAATTCAGCTCTTCCAAGAATCAAACTTCTTTGATCTATATGACAGTATGTACAATTTAATGGAGAAAACAAACCAGAAATTCCATCAGTGCAATCCTAGCTGTTTTTCTAAACTGCATACAGAGGAATATTTTATGTGCTCCCAAGCATGAAATCTGGATTTTTATAGAAATAAACACTGAAGAAATTTCTGCTGACACATCGACTAATAAAGTGCATTAGAAACACAAGCATAAAAAACCCCAGCAGAGTAGAAAACTGTCTCTAGATCTCTGCCTGCCAGAAAGCAGAGGCAGAAGTCCTTGCAATAATGCATCATTTTCTACAGAGTATACTTTACATACACAAACCAAGTTTGAAAGTTTGGATTTAACTGAAACACTTAAATCAACAATGACAATCATTATGAGAATGTGATGACAACTCTGCTAAATGTGTCTGGTTGAAAGCCTATAGCCAGGTGTTGCAGAATTAACTTCAATTTACAGTAAATTCCATAAAACAACAGATTATATGTCTACTTCTCTATTGTGTCTTGTGTTTAGATAGAATAGTTATTTGCATTTTCTTTTCAGTTAGCCTGTTTGAAAGTCTGGAAATTACAAATTCATTCACACAGTTATTCAACTGAATCCAACGCCCCTACACAGTGTATCTTCTGTTTGGGTTTCTTTCCAGCCAAAAATTATATTATCCAGGAGACAGCTAATTGATGGAAAAGAATAAAAATATGTATGTTTAAGTTGTATAAGACTGTAATTAGTCTAACAGTTTCAGCCTTCACTCTGTCACACTAAAAGAGTATCAATTTACAGTATTATCTTTATACACATATGTTGAGCACATTCTTAAAATATATTGGATAGGAACCCATCACTCTCAAGACTTATAACAGACTGGCTATATTAAGTCTGTCATCTTCTTTTTCAATATATCAAGTTAGATAATCTGTTAAATAATAGCAAAAGTTGCTGGGGGAAAAATACGGACAAACCTAAACCTTCATATAAATCTCTCAGAGCCAACTGTTTTACAGGGAAGGTCAACCAACATCATCTACCTAGGCCTATGCAAAGTATTTGACACTGTCCCACATGACATCCTTGTCTCTAAATTGGAGAGACGTGGATTTGATAGATGGACCACTCAGTGGATAAAGAACTGCCTGAATGGCTGCATGCAAAGAGTTGTGGTCAATGGTTCATTGTGTACATGGAGACCAGTGATGAGTGGTGTCCCTCAGGGGTCGGTACTGGGGTCAACACTGTTGAACATCTTTGCTGGCAACATGGACAGTGGGATCAAGTGCATTCTCAGCAAATTTGCTGATGACACCAAGCTGTGTGGTGCAGTTGACACACTGGAGGGACGGGATGTCATCCAGAGGAACCCTGACAGGTTTGAGAGATGGGCCAATGCAAACCCTATGAAGTTGAACAAAGCGAAGTGCAAGGTCCTACACCTGGGTCACAGCAATCCCAAGGACACCTACAGGTTGGGCAGAGAAGTGATTGAGAGCAGCCCTTCAGAGGAAGACTTGGGGATGATGGTTGATGAAAAACTCAACATGGGCAGTATCTTCTCACAGCCCAGAAAGCCAATGAAATCCTAGGCTGCATCAAAAGGAGCATGGCCAGCAAGTTGAAAGAAGTGATTCTCCCCCTCTGCTCTGCTCTAGTGAGACCCCACCTGGAGTGCTGCGCACAGTTCTTGTATCCCCAAGATAAGAAGGACATGGAACTGTTGGAGCAAGTCCAGAGGAGGGCCATGAATTTGACATGAGGACTGGAGCACCTTCCCTACAAAGACAGGCTGAGAAAGCTGGGGCTGTTCAGCCTGTAGCAGAGAAGGTTGTGTGGAGACCTCATAGCAACCTTCCAGTATCTGAAGGGGGCCTATAGGGAAGCCAGAGGGACTCTTTGTCAGGAATTGTAGGGGTAGGACAAGGAGTAATGGATACAAACTGAAAGAGGTGAAGTTTAGGTTAGATATTAGGAAGAAATTCTTTACTGTGAGGATGGTGAGACACTGGAACAGGTTGCCCAGGGAGACTGCGGACATGCCAAACCTGGCAGTGTTCAAGACTAGGTTGGATAAGGCCTTGGGCAACCTGGTCTACTGGGAGATGTCCCTGCTCATGGCAGGGGAGTTGGGACTAGTTGATCTTTAAAATCTCTTCCAATCCTTAACATTCTATGACTCTGTGATTTTAAGCACAAAAATAGTTCATTTTAATATTTTTGCTGTTAAGTGATAAAAGATGGGAAGTAGTCTAATATAAGGATTCTGCTGTTGCTAAAGAAGAAAACATACATTTTTCCAAACACAAGCTGACTAGACTTAATTGTGAAGGAGACTCAGACTGATGGTTTGAATTGCTTATCCATGGCCATTTTGCCTACAAGACCAAAAGTGAAAAGCAACCTCACATGACATCAACAGACTAGACAGATTCTTAAAACAGTGCAGTGCCATCATAATTATCCCAAAGGAATGGTCCCAGAGCACTATCGGAAGCTCAAACAAATTCCTTATTTCAATGTTGGTAATATGTTGACTGAAGAGGCACAAACTTTCCTAGAATGGAGATATTGAACCCTTTTTCAGTGAGGATAAATAGCTGAACTAATATAGCAACATAAATTGGCCTTTAATTATGATTACTTTTTTACTGCACCTACAAATATTCTCAACAACTAAACTTGACATAATTTTCTTTAAAAGCCTAAAATTAGGGCCTTCTTTTACAATTTTACAATATCACTGTCTTTCATTAGGGGCCTGTTCACTTTGATGGGACTTATCAAGAACACATGACAGAACAAAATTTGGATCCTAAAACAATGGGCCCATTATTAAAGGGTATGCTAAAATATCAGAAACAATAATAAAGTTTTAATGGTAATTAGGCATAAGAAGCAAGTCAGCTTCCAGATCAATGACTTAGGTTTAAACCAGCTAGTTGCAGAACTGAAAATTACTTGTGACTTACATGTACTCCATTTTCCTAAATCAAACTTATTATCAGTAACAGAAAAGAAATCAATTCAATTCAGTACATATCCTCCAGCATCTCTGTCTTCCATGTACTGTAGCTCTACAAAGATACACTAATCCTTTTTTTTTTTAAACATTCTCTCATGGATTGAGTACTTCTGTATCCTAGTCTCCATGTAGATCAACTTCTCTTAATCATTCTGTCTTTTCAGATTATTATTTTTAAACACACGCTATTGTCCAAGTCTTCAACAGAATTAATACCAAATTACTGCAATGTGTAAGTCTTCAAACTTGCCTTGCTGAATGAACTGGAGTGGTATAACAACTGCTGTCCCCTGTTTTCATTGCGAGGTTGATTTAAGATAGCACTGAATTCCTTTTCACTGGCTGGAATGGCAGCAACATCCATTCAAAACTGATACACTTCACTGTTGTCAGAGACTGAAATAGTTAATGATTTATGCATTCTAGGATTGCCAAGGGACTTTTGCAGGCTTTTGACTTTTGCATTATACCTCTAATGGGCAGTTGGGCCCATCCCTCCCTCCAGTGTTGAAGGTGCCAAGCACTGAAAAGGCAGAAAGAGCCGAGTTTATACCTCTCCTGGCCCATCAAAGCCCACCCCCCCCTCTGCCAATCTTGAAAGGCGGGAACCAGGCCAGACACAAAAACTCTGGCAGGCCCAGGGAGAGGTTAGAGGCTCCAGACATGGCCCGTGACACTAACCATGGATATAATAACTCATAACTTCTTGGAGTGTGAGGGCTTCCCTCCTTCACCCCCAGCAGATCAAGGCCACCACTTCAACTGACGGACATGGAAGCTGCAACTACCAAGTGTCATCGCTGGACCCCGTGGGCGGTGACTATATGCATCTTTCCACTCTCATATTTTCTTTCCCTTTCTCTCCCTTACCCTTATCCTGCCTTTCCTTTCTCTCCCTTATGCATTTTCCCCCCTCGAAGTTATCCCTATGCCATATTGCTATAAATGATATAGATGATAACACCCAAAATGCTAACATACCTGTTGAAACAAAATTGTTAAAATGAACCTTACCTATATATATTTAAAATAAACCCTACCTATATATGTTTTCAAACACCGATTATTTAGTGTTGTTTCACTCTAATCCACCCCAAGGGAATTATTGATAAGAACCTGGGTTACCCCCCTCCCCTTCTCTGGGGTGGGTCATAACAACTGCATATACAAAGACATGCACATAATTGTATAAAGTTATGCACACTTTCCAATGCCTGTTTTGGCTGTTTACATTACCTAGTTTTGACTTCCTACATACACACTTCATGAACATATTAATAGGATGTTCTAATCTACTTATACCTACAGAGCCTCAATTGTATTTATGATTCTTTCTACAAGCTCATCCTATCAAGTTACACATCATAACAGAAAATTCAGTTCCTTTATCCTAAAAAAGTTTGCACAAGTTAAACGAATGTCACATTCAGGGATGTACTGCCAGAGGTACATCCCATGATACCGGGGAGGAGGCCAAGGATGTGGGCAGGAAGCCAAGAAGGAAGGTGCCACTCCTCCCTGTGCCTCCTCTTCCTTCTTCCACTCTCGACCAAGGTGAGAGGTACTGTCTCCTGAAATTAAGCCAGTGAAGAGGAAGAAGGTGTGCAGTGCAGACCTGAGACATCACAGCTTCTAGGAAAGCAATCAGCAACAGCAGGAAGTCAAGTTTGCTGGAAGCAATTTTTAAAAACAGTTCTGGTGGAATTCCATGATCTAAAACTAGTGAGTAAGTTTCACAATTTTCTTTCTGGTTGCAGGCAAAGCTAGCAGTGTTTAGTACTTCTCATTTTAAGATCCTATTTTGATAAGATCCTTTCACGCAAGCTCACTGTTTGGGCTGAAATATTCCATCCAAGCAGCTGTCTCCTAATTAAGCATATACACACACTCCCCCCGCCTTAAACTGTTCAAGCATTTCAAAGAATTGTATTTCTGGAAAGTATCTTTTGCTGTTTGCATTATAAAAAAGTCTCTCAATAAACTAGAATCTCTGGAAGTGTTTCTGTTCTACAGGGCATGGCAGCAAAATTAGTATTTTTACTATAGGAGCATCTAGAGCCTTCAACTGCGACTGAGGATCCATCAGCCTAAGGACTGTACAAACTAAAAAAAGATAAGACAAAAATATATTAAAAACATAATATGCAGATCTCTACTGAATTCAATATGCTTAATCAAACAACCAAAGAATTTAACATACGCAGATATTTTCTGACTACAAAATAAATTATTCAAAAGCATTATTCATAAGTTATTTGATACTGTTATTTGATAAGATAATTGAGGATTGTTAGATCAAACATGCACAGGAAAAAAAATTCAGCTGGAAGTTTACTAGCCTGCAATAAAGCCAGCTATGAGGAATGTAGAGTATTCATGGTTCTGAAGACCCCTCCTACACTTTACAGTGACTTAAAGCTTAAGTAGTTTGAACTTCATGATTGCTTTAAAATCATTAAGGAAGCATTTAAAATCATTTTAAATAAGCAGCAAATCATTATTTGTTTTATGATCAGCAAACATCTGCAAGAATTACTGAACGAAAACTAGACATCAAGACTGTACCAGGCTAGAAATAGCTCTTTGTTGACTGTATTCATGATTATCCATTTCCTTTATTAATGGTGTCAGAATTTCCTAGAGATGTTTGAATATACAACCCTAAAAGAAAAGTTATTGTAATGAATCCACTTGATTTAACACTTGCAACACTGTTGCCCACCAAACAGAAATCTTAAAAACACGGACAGCAGTTTCGTGACCTATACCTTCAATCAGGCACATTCTATATATTGAACTGATCTGGTATTCCCTTCATTGTTCAGCTACAGGCAGTCTTTGAATGCTAGGCAATATTGCTATTTCCTTTAGCTCATGAGTTCAAGTTGGGCTTTTAAAAGTGCTCATCAATTACATGAGTTTTCTATGAAAATTCTGCTTCTAGAAGAACGAACTTTCAATTACTTTCTGAAAGAAAAGAGAGAAGTAATACTTCAGATTTCATCTGATTTAATCTGGAATAGATACAAACTCATATATCTGACTTGTCCTGAAGAGGACTGATATTGATTGCCAAGTGAGAAGAAAAGAGGTACATATCCAACATCAATCTGATGCTAAGTCTAGATAGCAATCAAGAAAAGAGTAAGAATAGGAAATTCCAGAATACATTTGGAGTCTTATCTCACACACATCACTTCTAGAGTTTCCACAGTCTCCCAATGATACCTACCCTGCTTAAATATATCTCTGTCTCAGGAAGTAGAGATATTGCATGCTGATAAGCCTATGTTTCTTACCATTGATTAGAAAAAAAGACAGAAAAAAAGCTTAATAGAAGTATCGCATGAATTTAGCTCTTAGTATACTGGAAAAATCCTGTGGGTCAACATGAAATCTTGCTTTGCTGTCTTCTATTGACAACTCTGAGGTTTCCATTAGAGTCTACTACTGAAGTAAGAAGGGAAGTAATGTCTCCTGTGAGATATTCAGAGATGGGGAAGATGAAAAAAATACACACACACACCAAAAGAATACAGAAAAAAACCCTTACAACCCCTCTCAAAAAAACCCCAAACAACCCCCCTCAAAAAAACACCAAACAAACAAATAACTCCAAAAACAAGCACCACCATTTCACCATGTCCTGCGAACAACCCATTCTATGTTACTGATGTTACTGACTTCTCATTTCCAACAAGTGATCACACCAGGTATGTATCTACACCAGATGCAGACTCTATCTGGGTTATATCACAAAATGCTATGCAAAAATAGATATTTCCATCAGCTACCAAGTTCTAAGATGGATTTAAGCAATTTAAAATTAGCTTTTTTTTTTTTTTAGTTAGGTTCACTTCTCTAAGAAGTATTTCTACCTCTAAGGTATTTCTGTGATGTCTGGGGAGAGAAACACAATACAGGATGAATCCGGATGTAGAGATTTGCAAAATAAGCATATAAAACTAGTTTTCCTCTAAGAGCTTGCTGCCTGTAGTCTCCTCTTAGTTAATAGGGTAAAGCAGGTGCTTCTGCAGAGTGATGAATTCTATCACAAGACAAACCTCTAAGGCAGACAGGATGACTCATGTTTGGGGAGAGGAAGAATCATCTCTATTACCTGTAGCAGGTGCCTAGGCAACTATTTTAAACTCAATGACTACTTTTTCAGGTACCTAAAATTAGGTAGATAAATTGCATCTGAGATGTAGAATAAATTTAAAAACAAACAAGTTCATCAGGGAAATGCTATATAATCAAAAGGTTAATAAAAAATTCTTCTGGAAAGATGAGTGTAAATATCCAGTACTAGAAATTGTCCCTGACATGAAAACACACAAACTTTGCCTATATCTTTTCTTTTCACACATAGAACTAAGTATTACCTGACATTTCTTCATACGTTATTTTCAGCAGAAATATATGTGGGTGCAGGTTCAGTACAAAAATAATTATGCTAAGTATGTAGCATTTATGATTAAGTTAATTGTTGGGGTTTTTTTTACTTTGGAAAAGGAGATGATATAATACCCCTCCAGTGCAGAGGAAGAGGATTTGTTTCAAACTAGAATCCCTTCGAAAAATGACATTATTGTTACCTGTTCTTTAGTTACGTCTGTGTATTGAAATGTAAGAACTCAAAGGAGTAGTGAATGATAATATAAACAAATCTATTTTCCATAGCTTAATTATTTTTTTAAATGTTATTTTGTTTTTAGCTAAGAAGCTGAATATTAATAAAGATGCAGGTAGGAAGGTGAATAGCAATAAATATGCAAGTATAAAATGAACAGTGATCATACCAAATTAATTATTTAGATTAAAAGGCACCTCAACAGGTTTTCGTGTCCAACATCCTGATTCAAGCAGATCAGGATGATCTGCTTTAGTCAGGAGATCAACTTTCAAAACCAGGTTGCTCAGGGCTTTGTCCTATTGGCTCTTGAAACATCCAGGAATGAAGATCCTGTAGCTTCTAGAGACAATGTCTTCAACCGTTTAATTACACTTACAGTGAAATTTTTTTCCCTTTAAGTCAAGTCAAAATACCTCCTCTCAATTAATGAGTCAGTCTCCAGCCATACATCTCAGTAAAGGAGCCTGTCAGTCTTCTCAATAACTTCCTCACAAGGAACTGGTGACTGCTAGGCTGCTCCTAAGGCATCTCTTTTCCAGGCTTAACAAGCCCCATTTCTCAGCCTCTCCTCACAGAGCAAGTACTCCTGTCACAGACCATCCTGAGAGCCCTCTGCTGAATTTGCCCTAGTTTATTGATGTCTTTCCTGTTCTGGGATGTCCCCCACACCAGTGCGTGGTAGTCTAGGCATAGTCTAATGAGTCTGAGAAAAAGCAAAAAAACCCTCTCAGTCCACTGGCTGTGCTGCTATTAATGCAGCCCGGGACACAGCTGGCTGCCAAGGCATCCTGCCAGCTCACACTCAGGTTTCTGTCTACAGTGACCTACTGGTCTGTTTCAGCAGAGCTGCTCACCAGCCAGGGAGTGCCCAGGATGTACTGATGGTGGGAGTTTGTCCATCCTAGGCTCCAGAATAAGTTACATACCTAGTTTCACAAGGTCACTGTCATCTCTCTCATCAAGCCTGTGTAGGCTCATCTGACTGGCAGCCAGACGTCCGAGTACTTTGAGTGCACCTTACAATCTGTTGTGATCCACAGACCTGACAAGAATGCCTTTCATCTCCACCTCCATGCACTAATGAAGAACTAAACAAGACAAGAGCACAAGATACATGTCTGGTCTGATGTTCCAGGCAGTTTTTCATCCATCTAGTAAGACTACTCATCTGGGATGAAATGTCCCAACCTGGATAAAATGATGCTGTGTCAGCCTGTGCCAAAGCCTTTCCAAAGTCCTTCACGGAAGTTTTTGGGCAAACTATAGAGATATTACATAGGCTAGAAGGTCCCTTTGTGAGTGACTAATTACATGAGAAGAAAAGCAAAGAAAGTGTAAGGTCTTCCAACAGAGACCACTGACAAATTCCAGGAGATATCTGGGTTGCAAGCTGGGGTGTTAAATATATTCGTACTGCCCATTCCTTTTTTTTCCTGGATTACAGGAGGTGGTGAAAGTTGCTAATGGCATGACATTAAAATATTACAGAAAATGGTCAATTAGTGAGAATAGCAGAGGACCTTACAAGACTAAATGACTGGGCAATAAATAGCAATAGTTCAGTGCATCTCGAATACTGTAAGCAGGTCTGGCTACCCTTCATTAAAAGGATACAGCAGACTTGGAAAGGCAGAGAAGGGCAAAAGAGACAACCAGAGGCAAAGAATGGCACCCACGCAGGAAACAAGGACACATGCCAGAACTGTTTGGTTCAGAAAAGACGAAGTTGAGAAAACTCTAAAAGCCTGGGTGGTACAGGTGGGGTGAATCAGGAACAAACAGGGACAGTTGATAAAGTCAGTGAGTGGTAAGTTGCACACAGACAAAAGGAAGGGGCTCTTTGTGCATTGCTGAGCTGTTCAAGTCATTGTGAAATGCTCCTGCAGTTGCTAAGCACGTACATGGTTCCAGGCAAGAAAAATGCACCAAGATTACTAAATAAACACGCAGAATCACACTGTTTCTGAGAAGTGCCTGAGGCTGGCACTGTGCTAAAAAGATAGGTAATGTGCACTTGCATTGTTCAGATCTTTCTTTCTGATCATTTATGTTTGGCAGTTGTTGGGTTGGCACAGTCAGGTCCAATACAGCAGTTCTTAATTTTTTATGTTGACTTAACACAATACTCAATTAAAAAATAACTCTATGCTAAAGTTAACCAACCATGTGTGTCTACCACTGTTTGAGATGGCTTTGGGTAATTCTGCCCGGGGTCCAGGTGGCACTCCAGGAGGAGTCTTTGTAGGTCCTGTATCCTGTCTGCTATATTGGAACTACAAAAACTAGGGCTGTCTCAAATGACATTAGGCATCTATGTTGAGGTAACTGAATTGAGCCTTCCATTTCTAGAACACGGTGAAACAAGAGGAAAAACACCACATATACAGCTTAATACACGGATAATTTATGTATTTTTCAAGGAAAGCTATTGTTTTCACAGTGCACACATGAATTGGAGAAACCAGAGCTTGATACAGAAACAAGGCATTTGTTTTTACTCCATGCTGTGGAGCTATGGAACAGGCTTGATGAATAACCAAAGCAGCACTGCAACTTCTCAGCAGTTGCAAGTTACATGAGATTTAAGCAATGAATTATGGAAAACTGCAAAGGCTCAAACCAAAATCTTATTAACGAAATGGGGAAAAAAAGCGCCACATGAGCTCATGAACAGAAGTCAAACTGAGCAATGTGTATATGGAAAAACAGAAAAAGTAACCTTGATACTGGCAAACAAGTTGATTTAACTTCAGGACTATGCCAGTAGTAAACTGGTGTATTGTGAGCAAAGAAACAAAACCATTTCTATGAAAGAAAATTCAGACTTCTATCCCTCCTTTTTTAAAGGGTCTGACAGGAAATTTGAATATAATTTTGGAAAGATCCCACACAGTCATACAGTTTGCTAGATTAATAATTTAGAATTACTTTTCACATAAACAATTTTGCTTAAACAAAGTATCTGTAAATTCTAGAATACTTGGAAAAATACTATTTCCTTCACTTCCTAAGTTATTTTACCAAAGTTCTGTAACTTAAAAAGATCTGCCCTTAAAGATCAAAAGATCTATCATTTTGTTAAAACAAATTATTTTTTCTCTTTCCTTTTTAGGCATGCAATAAATCCAGCATATAGAAGCAGATGTATGACCTACTAACAAATGCTGGTTGTTGCAAGTACACATAAAGGAAGCAAAAAGTATTCCTAAACACTCCATGACCCAAGAATTTCAGAAGTGGCCAGAAAATTACTCAGAATTACTGGCAGGTAGCAGTGGAGTATGGCCAGAGCACACGCTGAGTAAACCAAAGTTGTCTTCTTCAGATGGGCTGATGTTCAGGAGTTAAAAAGCAAAACACCATTAGTCTGTCACATTAGACAAGCACTCCAACTAGAACAATCACACATTATTAAGCTCTATTTGAGCTGGTGGATGTGAACTGAGCTCTTTCTGTACAAACAACCCTTGAAATAACTTTGTGTTCAATGTTTTATTTTTGTGTTCAGGTGCAGCTGCTTTTAAGACACATACTGCAGGTTGATGTACGTAATTTTTTAAAAAATAAAAATCAGCATAATTTTTAATGAAATTAGGACTGGATACCTTGAAACTAAGGTCCAAACCAAGAAATCTGCAGCAAAAAGAAATGCAAATAATACTCATAATACTTGAAATTCTACTTTTACACTGCATATTCCGGGTAAGTAAAGTTATATGTACACAGAGTACAAATAACAAACTGATTATACCATGTTATTGAGAATACAGATTTAAATTAGTAGTTGTAATGCCAAAGGTTTCCTCAGAACTGAGGTTTTGCTTGATTATTTACATGAAGAATTTTTATACTAAAAATAATAATGCTCTGAGTATGAAAGTAGGGGGGCACACATAAATTACATAACAGATTGTAGAAAACCTCTTCATAATTTCTCTTTAAAACTCTACCTGTATTACAAAGCTTCTGCCTATCTGAGACAGTACAAAGGAAGGCACAGTGTTGACTGAGCATGAAAACAGTTCTGTCTACTACTAGTGAATCTGTGGCCTCTTGAGCAAGATTGTCAAAGAGGTACATCAGGATCAACAGTGGTGCACAATCTGCTGTCTGCTCTGTACTGTTCTATACATACGTTCATCAACATCTGCCAACTCATAAATTATGGTCAGCTAGATCTAAACTGCTGGACTGAAAATAAAAGACCATTTCATTATCAGTGCTTTGAATTACTCTATTTAGTATGGAATTCTCCCCTTGCCCACATCAGACATCTCAGCATAAAACAAACAAACAAAAACCCCCACATTTATCTAAGTGATACTGCAATGATTTACACAGCTATGGAATTCATACTGTATGAATTCTTTCTTCTGGAACTAAATTTCTCACTATGAACAATTTAAAGTATGAAATGAGATATATCAAAAGACATGTATCAAAGATGATGTACAACAAGGATGAGGAGACGCAATGAAGTCTTATAAAGCTAAGCTTTATAAATGCCAATGTATATGTTTTGCAAAGCATTTACAGATATGCAGTATTATTACTTTTCTTAACCAACACAATTTGCAATGCAACACCACAGCGTTCTGCTTCAAACTATTTTCCTTTTTTTTTGTTTGTGTGACTTTGTTAAGAAAAAGAGAAAACAAAACACAGGCATTTTACCAGGTTTATTGTTTGCTTATTGGCATTGACAGTGCTTCCTTATCCTTTACAACTACAAGCCTTGAGATCAGCTGGATGGGCAGACTACATTGAATAGAAAAGAGAATTTTGGCAAAGCACACACAAAAATTGCTATACTGGAAAAAAGATGAGTGATTTCTAAATGTCTTCTCTAATACTGACCTCCAAAAGCAACACAAAGCAGCTATTTTAGAAAAATATAAATACCACAAGGTACTGCAAATTACGCAAAAGTATTCTAAAGACTCTTCCCCAGATATGAATTTTACTGTAAAACTTATTACATACTTTTATTTTAAATAGTGTAGTCTCTGTTTCTGTGAGCTGACAGAACACCGCACAAGTTTAGAAACCCTTCATATACATTTTTTTTAAGAATGCCCTTTGTCAGTGAACATGCACCTGTAGGGAGCACCAATTTTTTCCAGTCCAGGTAGAGACAGGTTCTGTTATGTTCAGAGTTAAGATCTGTACAAATATTATCTGAACTTCATTCTCCTATTTCTGCATTGATTCTAAACTGTGCTATATTTACAGCACATTGCTGTACATGACCATAAGAATAAAGCCTAAGTCCAACATGAATAACGGCAACTAGATCTGATGGATGCATGTCAGGAAATCAGTGTTATTAGAGCTCGAGAAAAACTATATCTCATTTGAAAAGAACTAGCTAATATGTACTAGCAAAGATCAGGAGAATAGTTAATGAGGCCTAGGATGACAACGCTTATAATCTTCATTTCTTCATCAGATATTATGACAAAAACATTAATGCACAGAAATCCATATCCTCCTGTATCTGAAATGGTTCTTCAGGAATCTAAGGGAAGTGCTTACTGAGTAAATTTTTGGTGAAAATCAATCAGACCAGAGATTGTACAACTATAAAGGAGTCCACCTGGGGAGTTTGTCAAGTCCGTTTGGAAACCATATGCCAATAAACCATTTACTGAAGTAATGCAGGACTTATTACAGCCATGAGGTGACTTGCACTTAGTGTGGTCAACAGATTGTCACAAGACAGAGAGAAGTAATGAAATTACTAGTGACAGCAGCCAGTCATTTTGAAAGTTGCTAACAAGACCAGGCAGAGAGCAAGACTGATTAGACCAATAAATAAGGCAAGATCTCCAGCAGAGCTGACACACAAAGGCATGGAAAAGTGCCTTTTTACTGAGGAGAGAGTTGAAGCAGGATGCTGTGGAGGAATGCAGCATCTGAAAACAATTCATAGATTGTTAACCAAGAGATTAAAAGACAAATCAGAGAAGGAACAGGAAGCCATAGAAGATGACCTTGGCAGATCAGCTCATACCCTTTCATCGCAAAGAATCCACAGGCACTGAACTTGGAGAAAATCACTGAGGAACAGGGATTTCTCTCTGTCCCTCCAACAGTGAGTAAGATACAATTTCACAAAAGCTTTGAGACCTACTTTGATTCCAAAATGTTCATTATGCTGAATATTTTCTTAGGGAAATGCTGAGCTATGTTGGGTAGACGTCCACCATTACCATTCACTACGCAGTGAGAACCCCATTTATATTTACTAAAAGCATTCTAGTTTTCATGCATTCATCTTCAACAAATATTTAATCTCTAAGTATCTTCTCAGTGAAAATAATTAACAACTGCAAAGTCTAGTGCTTTGATTTAACCTTTTTGAAACACTTAGCACTTTCACGCAGTTGTGAGGCAGATCTGGTGAAATGCCGTGTACAGTAATGGTATTCCAGCTATCTACAGGAAATCACTTGCTTAGTACAATGCTAGTATTTCCCTTTCCTCTATCACTAAGACTGATAAAAAGAAATAATTTTCTTTCTCCACCCTCTTTCACTCCCTGGAGATATAGATGAGTCATGTAATTTGCACAAAAATCCATTTTCCAAGGTACCTAGTACACACCTTAGGAGAAAAGAAGCTTGGCTAGGAAAGAAATACTTTCTGCTTTTTTGGTTCTTAGTTACCACAAAATTATACTTCTGTTCTATAGCTGGAATGAAATTAAATTCACTGATTGTTTATTTTAAATTTTACAAAATAATTTCCTGTTTTTAGAAGGGCTTCTCTATTATTACTTCATGATTTGTATTTATAGAGCTTGTTTGGGTTTTGTTTCTTTGGTTGCTTTATTTCTCCTTCCTCCTTTTCTTGGTATAAACGCAATCCTTTCTGCTTCTGATCTTTAATTGGTATTTCCTTATTCCATGGCTATCCCATTTTCTGTCTGCTACGAACCTGTGTTTGTGAACTGCAGCCAGACATTTACTTTCTCATGATTTAGTTGCATCAATGTCAACAGGCGATTTGCTTCATGAAGTCCATTACCACCTTGTAGGCTAGTAATGCCTAATTACTAGCACAATGCCCTTTTACAATCTCCCATGCCCTGGCTTTCAACTCAGGCATTGTGCTTTGCCCTCAACTCTGATAAATTTTCCTCCTCACCTAAGATTACACAAACATTTTAAGTACAAAGTTATCCTTAACACAAAGAGTTAATTTTATTTGTTTTAAGTAATCATTTGTCAGATGTTTCACAGAGAACAAGGAAGATCCTCAAAAGGCTTTCAGGTAAGATTTCTTTTTAAGTTTTTCACCAATGGGGATGATCAAGCCTATTTAAACTTTCACCACAATAAGCTGACCTACTATGTCCTAAGTCCCCGCCTTTTAGATGGGCTTTCCAGCATCACTCTAATCTGTCATTTGCTTTTCATTTCAACAAGAGAGCTTAAACATAGGCCTGCCTATCACATCTCCCTTTTTTTTAGATGTGTTTACCTTTGTCATTCTCCTATATTTATTTCAGAATAATTCTGAAGTATCAAGGACATGCATCACCTTTCTAAATGCCTTAAGTTACTCCATTATGCCTCTAATTCATAGATTTTTTTTTCCTTATTCAAAGGCCCATATGCATTTGCCCTTCCTACATACCTTCCCATAGAATTCTCAACATTTTTTACTTCAGCAAATAATGCCTCTTCCTTCATTTCTGCATGTGCTTTAACATCAGCTCTCTTTATGCATAAGCTTGACTAACATCTGTAATGTCATCTAACATACATAAGTAAAATCACATTCAGTGACAAGGAGACAAAAAAGTGCTTTCTAAAAAAAGAGAAATATTCATACATTTTGAACTTATCCCAAGAATTAGGTTTTGGCATAATTCACTCAGAGAGCCTGTTTCATTTTTCTTCTATGAAACTCCAAGGCAAGTATCATACTGTTCATTTGGTTCAGAATGGCACAAGCAAAGGTACAAAATCATTTCTGGTTTGACTTTGGTATTTTTTCCAAAACATTCCACTGACGTTATATGTAATGTATGATGGTTTTTTGCCTGTGGGTGGCTTTAAAATTACTTTGGCACTACTCTCTTATCCTTTGTCTATGAGTAAGAGAATACATGCTATCCATGTCTTATATAACTATAGAAACTTTCTATAGCCTAACAGCTAACAGCTATACTTTACTTCCCCTAGCATTAACTTTATTCATGAGCTGTGGTTCAAGACAGACAGACATGGAATCCTAGTTATCTTAAAATCCACTTGAGCACTGCTTATAGGTGCAAGCATAAACAAATATTTCAGGAAGGCAAAAATGCATAAAAAAACAAACTTCAAAATTTATTAGGTTGTGGATCTCAATATATCCAGTACTATCATACATATTGAAAGGGCAATGTCTCACACATAATGTATAGTAACAATCTCTTCCAGAGGGAATCTTTCTTTGGACATAGTCTCAATAGAGATTTTTCCTTCATTATGTACTTTGTGTAACTCCAAGTCTCTTTACTGCCCTTGTCCAAACTCCGATGAACATTAAGTTTTGATTGCTGCATAATTTCTTATTTCTATGCAAATTCTCAAATAATCAGATACATAATTTAGTTCTCTGATGTACATGATGTTCTCTTTCCAGCAACTCCCTAAAATTTGCTTCACTAATTTGAATAAATTTGTATTTCAGCTTTTAAAAAATTGTATGAATTTATTCCATGAGATTAGAAATTCTCTACTCAATGCATAACACTATACCAGTTCTGCTAGGGGATAAAAATTTTATGAAATTAGAGGTAAAAGACAAAAATGTTAGCACATGATAGTGTTGCATGCAGAGTTGCTTTCTTATAAATAATAATGCTGAATGTAAGACTTTGCCAAAGTAATTTGAACTGCAGGTCTGCAGTACATATATACTTGCAATTTCATTTTGTTACAAATTAAAATAATAAATCACTAATCGTTCCTGAAGGCTACACAACCTTTCCTTCTGTTTTCCTTTTGCATTTCCACTTACTTCACATGCTCATGAGGAAGAGGTGCTGACAGCATTTCCTTCTCCCTTTCTTAATTGCCCTGCTCTCTTCCTGCCCCAAGCCCTGTACCAGTCTCGACACAAAATTCATATAGCCAGGCACCCACCTGGCTGCTGGAGCAGAGCTGAGGTGATGTGCTGTAGGCACACGTTCTCAGTCACAACAGAGCAGGTACCTATCAACCTACATTTTTAAGGGTGGCTTAGACTGCTGATTTAATGCAGTAATGATTACAACGCTGTAACTCAAAGCACAGTGGGGCAGGCATCTGACAAGCTGAAGGATGTTGACATCAAGAGAATTACTTGAGTGCTGGTTAAGCTTTTACGTCTACAAGGCCATGGTGAGATTCACCTCCAAAAAACACAGGGTTATGACACTTCAGGCAGATAAAGTAATAATTTGCTTTAGCTGCTGTGAAAACAGCACTTACACTAGGTTCTGATTTTTACTGTTTGCTTGCAGAGTAAACTTTACCAGAGTTTTTCTGCAATAGCTCTAGGTAGATGGAATTGTAGCTGTAGAAAATATATAAAAAGAAGAACACTTAAATATACACTTTGAAAGACAAATGATGAAAAACATCCTTGAATACTCCTGCCCTAAGTTCAAAAGAAGCCAGTACCCAAACAGAATATATCTCATATGAAAAGTGCTGGGGGGGGGAGGGGAACACAACACGTGGACACACAGGGTCAGGACAAAGACAAAGCCAAAACAATCTCGGAACTTCGAAAGATTCGTCATAACTATTGCATCCAACTGAGGTAAAGTAAATGATGAATCCAAAATTACACATGAATTAACACAAATCTCTTTTCTTCAAACAAAAAATACACCTTAAGTTCTGGCACAAAATTCTAACAAAAAAAAAAGTCTCATTAGATTTTTAGTATATCTTAAGAATAATATGCTTTATATAAATTTCTGCACCAGGTGTGAGTAGAGATGTAGGTATAAACGCTGGACAAAAATCATTCCTACCACAAGAGAAGCCAAATTGGGTTCTTTAAACTGCCTGTCACTTGGATGCTACACAAATGTGCAAGACACAGCCAAATTCTCTCCCAGGAAATTTGCAAGAACAGAAACTAGCACCAAAGCAGCTTTTAAAAGCAAAGCAAAAAATTCCTCAGCAATCAGGTTTCCTTTCTTACGAAAGCAATTTTTAGGCTCTGTACCACTGCGCCAGATGGTAACATCTGCCATCAGAGCCCATACAAGGTACACAGTTCACAGGTTGTTACAATAATAGTTACAAACTGGACTATATGGACCTTGTTAAAAAGGCATCTCACTCCAGTAACATTAAAATGCCAGTGGACACACTGAAAGTTTACCTCCAGTTTACCTTTGTATAGTTTACCTTCTTTCAACACAAATGAAGAAACTGATCTCCAGGCTGGCACAAAGAAGAAGGAAAAGTGATGTAGATGCTCCAGGAGGATGGCTATCAGTAACAGAAGACAAGGGAAAACGCACCTTTTATCTTAATAAAGTGATAAATGGAAAGAATTGTTAGCAACATTTTTTTAATCTAACTCTGTGTAGGTGAGCCAGTAAGGACCCTAGCTAACATGGCTGCTTTGTATCAGTTTCTAACTGATAACATAACAAAAGCAGCACTGACAGATGATGTTAAAACCATCAGTCCTAATGAAGGTGCTCCAGATTTACAACAGCACTACTGAAGGCAGGAGAATAGAATTTAAAATCTAGATTTTAAATTCACAAGCTCAATCCTGAACCAATAGTGTGTACAGAAGGGCACAGTCACATTCATCCCTTTCAAAGGGGGAAGAAAAAAAAAGGGAGAGAAAAAAAGTGTATTAAGAGTAACATTCTTTAAATTTCCTATATTCTATTAGTTTAAATGTCATCATGTCTTTTTCAAGCTGCACAAAAAGAATAACTGTTGTAGGATGTACATTTCAATGCAAAATAAAACTGCCTCTCAAAGACAATTATTTCGAATGAGAACTACAATTTCAGATTTTCACTTAAAATATACTTACAAAGCATAAAAACATAAACAAACTGGGCAGACGCAGATTCCTTTGCCTCCATTTAGATGGAATACTGTGGCATAAAGCAGTGAATTAAAACATACTGTTTCCCCAGCCTTGCCACCTAAGCTGACATTTACAGTATGTGTATGCAGTCCTAATACGATAAAAGAATCACACATGCCTCATTAATTCATAAAAGCATCACTGTAAAAAAAAGAGAAGTGGGAAAAGGAGGGAAATTGTTTCAAAGCAGTTTATGATCCCAGTCTGATTATAATTTGGCAGGGATCCCCTCCTCAGTTATGCAGTAAATTGGCAGTATTTCAACCAGCCACATCAATCTGTCAAGAAACAGGCATCCCTCTTTGTAATTACGTCCACAGAGATTGAGAAACTTTGAGAAAAAATATTGGTAAAGTTGAGGTACCTGCTGTTAAAGACTGTTTGAGGAGAAAAAGAAGAACTCAAACACACTTTTTCCCTTCTGTTTCAACCAGAAGTAGCTCTCAGCTACATAAATGCTGGTAGAGCAGGAGTCTAGTGGGAAGCCCAGCATGGCCACCATCTACAATGTGCAACGGTCTTCACTTAACGCTCAGGCCTCACTTGGCTTTCTCTTATGTTCTCTACATTACTTGTCTGCTAACATTCATTCTTCAACCACCAAGCTCCATGGTAACATTCAGCAATACCACCTGGATGGCTTGCTAAGCGGAAGAGATTTTATTATGACTTCAAGCATAATGTTTTGATCCTATTTTCACATCATCAGATTTCATTCTATGAAATAGTTACTATGCTTAACATCATCAATACATTTGAAGCAAGTCATGGGCTTACATACTTTAAAAAAAACAAACATTTACAGTATACTGTTAAGTATTTGTTTTCTCCTTCCAGGCTTTTCTTTTACCAATATAAATTAAAAAGTTAAATTAGCTCTGCAGTTCTTTACAAATATGTGCTCTAGACAATTAGTTTTCTAAAAAAAGATCTCCCGCTGATACTACTTCAATTCATCATTTGGTAAATGTATTTTTATTTTAATATATATAACACTTTAATTTAAATAAATGTATATTTAAATTATGTGTGATTGTAGATTTTGTTGTTATAATAATTGTAAAAGGGAAATTAAACTTAGTACAGTTCATCAGCCTATTTCATTCATTATCTGAGGGAAAAAAGCATTTTCTAAAGTCATTAGCAGGCAAAATTTGTCAAATATTGTGATAATTAACACCTTCCCTATGAAAAAAGGCTGAGAACGTTGGTGTGGTTCAGTCTAGACAAGAGAAGGCTCAAGGAAAACCTTACTGTGGCTATGCAATACAGAAAGGAGCCCTATAATAAAGAGGGAGAGAGCCCTTTTAGCAGAGCCTGTAGTGACTGGACAAGGGGCAACAGATTTAAATGAAAGAGGGAAGGTTTAGATTAGATATTAGGAATAAATTCTTTACTATAAGGGTGGTGAATCACTGGAACAGATTGCCAAGAGAAGCCGTGGATGGCCCATCCCTGAAGTGTTCAAGGCCAGGTTGGATGCAGTTTTGAGCAACCTGGTCTAGTGGAAGGTGCTCCTGCCCATTGCAGGGGGATTAGATGATCTGTAAGATCCCTTCCAACCCAAACTATCCTACGACAACACAACCCTGTTCCTTCTCTGAGCTTTGACGTTTGCAGTAAAGAAACACAAATTATGGACTTGCAGCTTTCTACAGGGGCAAGTATTTTTCCTAATTTTGTATTTTATGTCTATATACGTAGATATATACACATATACAAATGAATATATAAACACACGCATACACGCTCTCAAGTACAAATGAGTTCTGACAAACTAATTAGACCTGTCTTCAGCTCTCCAACCTTTGGATCTGAGAGCCCTCTAAAAGAAGATACCGCTGAATTTGCCTGCTTTTTCCTAGCATTCCTCAGGAGGGAAAAGAAATAAAGGACAAAAACCTGAACATATACCTCTCAACCCACAACAATTTTTTGGGTTGTATCCATACCTTCAGGTAGCAGACAAGCACTCCAACCTTTGTCCCCTCCAGTTTCCTTAAAATGGGAAATTGAACAGTCCATGCTTTGGAACTAGACACTTTCTGAAACTACCTCTCCTGCTCCTGTGTTTTAGTTGTGACAAGGTATGGAAAGAAGGCAGCTGTTCTGACTCTTCTTGGAATATACAAACTTCATCACCTTACAAAGCTAATGATTTCTGGTGATGGCTCTCTGCCATACACCATTATGTGGTCATTCCAATACTCCGATGGAAGTACTTTATATGCTGAATAAGCTGCATCTAGAATGCAGTATTTTTGGACTAGCTACAATTATCTTGAAGCACATACAAAATGATTGCCATAGCAAGCCTCATGGTCACAGAGCAGTACTAAGAAAGCATCAACAGAAGAACACACATTTCTAATTTGAAGCATATACAAGCCCTTGAATTGCCAAGGAAAAAGAAAAAAATAGGTAACAAAAGAAAAGGAAACGGAAGACAAAAATTTATTGCTTTCCAAAGCACAAAGGAGAAAAAAGGACCCAGAGGGACTGTTTACGGTCTGAGAATTTCTTATGATACTCCTTCCTAAGTCTGGGGGAATGTGAGGGAAGTCTGCTTCAAGTATTTCAGATTTAAAAAGAAAGGCAGAGAACTGTGATTTCCAAACTGAATGGGATTTATGAGTTTTATTTATGTGCTTTTCCAGGAAGCAGATTCCTCATAAGGCTTTGTGTTTCACCCATGGATAGTCTAAAGAACAGCTTAGTGATGTGGGATCCTACAGGATAGCTCACCTTGCTACATCTTATGAAACATAAACTGATGATGACAACAGCAGCACTTCAAACTTCATTCTCTCTGCATCACAGGGAATGCAATGGCAATGCCAAACAAACTATTGAGACAACTACTAAAGGGAGGAAGGAAAAAAACCCACCGATAATGGACTAAAGAAATACTCTTCACCAGCCTAGCATGGCACTTCACATTCTGACATGAGTAGAACACTAATATTTCTAGCACAAGAACTTTTGGAGGCATCACTGATGGAAAAGATAAGCAAACAAAATTTAAAAAAAAGTAAAAATCAATCCATAACAACAAGACACATATTAAGTAAGTTGCTTCAAAGAACTGTCTGGACAGTTACAAAAATTATAGAGAATATGAACAGAAAAAGGAGTATCCAGTATCACCCACAAGAAATATCTGGCAGCAAGAATAGTTTTCCTTCTGAGTTTCCTTATGTAACAGTGAAGTAAATGAAGACACAGAAGAGAAGCAGGAAGGAGTGTTAGCAGTAGTTTACCAGCTAGCAATTCACAACAAAATTATGCTTAAAAATATACTATAGTACCTCTCTTCACCTTATATGGGAGAGAAGGGAAAGCACTCAGAGTTGAGCTGTATGCACAAGAACATCAAATTTCACCAGCCCTTTTCAAGACAGTCAATTAAGAGAACAGAAGGATTTTCCCCCTTAGGAAAAGTATTGTTCTTTTCCCACTCTGAAAAGAAGCAGACTGCTGAATGCTTTAGATGCACATTATATATATTCTTATATAAAAGTATTAAATGATCAGCTAAAATACAGGATGTCAGTTGATCAATAATATTTTAATATTTTACCAAAGAAGAAAGTTCTCACTAGTAGTTTCATCAGTGGTGCTCTTAAAAGTAAACTCAGGAATAAAGTTATTGATTGCTTCCATGCAAAGGTAACAGGTGTAAAAAGTCTTACAGCAGATAAGATTCTTCCTAAAAACACATGTTCCCAAGGAAAATCTTCCAGGCTCTGCAGAAGGAAAAACTTTTCCTCTCTCAACAGCAACTAATATCTTCTGCTGGGGACCTACCAGAAGCTCCACACAGAAGCGCTAGTCCTCAGCAGAGGGAAGTTTGCAAGTTTTCCCAAAAGAAGGGTAGGGCACTGTGTAACAACAAGGAGAAAAGTTTACAAGCCCATCTAAGCTGAACGTACGATAAAGTTTAGATATCAAATTCAAATGTGTCCTGTTTACTGAAAGAGCACAACACTGATAATGATATTTCAATTTTCAAAATTTTAAATGTCAAGGTATTTAAGTTCTGCTTACCACCCACTATTCACAGCCTCCTTAACTACAGGAGCATCAGATACCTTGTTTTCTAAACTAAAAGGTATCTACTGCTTAAGAAATACTTCAGGTGCTATTTGGGCAGATAACATTTTTATGACAAATGAAGAAATAGCAGTACTATTTAGAGTCAACTTTGCAAAGCAGTTATCACTGCCAAGTAGACTATCAGTTTTGTTACTACAGAGGGAAGGAAAAGTAGTCCAAACTTATATCCACACATTAGATACTGTCTAAAGTTTTACATTTAGAAATGTTTTATAAAGCACTTTGAATACTGATAAAATACAGCCAAATTTACAACAAAAAAACATTGCCCAGAAATAACAAAAGCTTAGGAAATATCAGAATATTGATTCACCGCTTTTCAAAGCTTCCATGTACTGCTTTTATACCTGACATTTTTTTGCTCTTCTTGCTAAAATCCAATCTGTCTCCTCTACTTTGCAAAGGAAGGCAGTGGATAAAAAAAATCAAGCATCACTCCATCCTTGTTGAGTGTTCTTCAAGGGCCCTGAATTTCACAGCATACCCGATTGATAAGAATGTCTGACAGAGGTTTGTTGCTTGGAGTGATAAAATGTTGACAGGAAAATGAATTTATCCAGCCTAGGTCTATACTGTTTCATTTTTTTTTTTATGACAAAGTAGGAAAAAAATGCATAACGGTATATCAGGGATGGTTTTTTTGCTTGTTTCTGTTTTTGGTACAAATGAAAGTCAGTGAAATGTGACTTCCCATGTTCTAGCCTAGGACATCACTGTAAAAACCTATATCATGCTATCTTTAGTACGGTATGCATGGGAGGTAAAAATACAACATATTTCAGGCTGCGTTGTTGCTCTGCGACAGCTGGCAATGCTCTATGTGAAATGCCCATTGCTGGGCAGTCAATAGAATTGGAAATTGCCTGGATGTAATGTCTTTTCGAAGACTGACTGTCTACTCTTCTCTAACCTAGGCACACAAAGCATGATGGGTTCCAAGCATTCTATTTTCTGCAGCCAGGAGGAAGGAATTCTTGGCGGATGATACGTATCTCTGGGGTTTGCTACTGGCAGAAATTAAATCAAAAGCAATGTTGGCTATAATCAGAATGCATCACAAGACCTCACTGGATTTCCTTTTGACCATAGTTTGTGACATCCTGGAGCTATGGTCATTGAGCAGATGCTATTCGTGTCCCAGTATTTCAAGTTGTAGGCAATGTAGGTTGTATCTTAATTTTTCTCTTTTAACAAGAAGTATGAACACCACAAATATCATATACCACTGAGAGGTTTACACAAATAGAGTGATGACCACAATTTTCTAAACTTAACCAACACACATCACTTTATGAAATATTAACTCTTATGAAATGTCTCCCAAAGATCCAATTATCTACTTAACATTTTACATCACAGACTGAAAAAGGGTAGAATCATGGTTACTTCCAGAAAACTAGTTTGCCTAAATTAAATACTGCCTCCAAGGAAAAATATAAATGTTTTAAAGTCTATAATGCCACTATTAAAAAAAAAACAGAACAGTACAAACAAAACCAGCATAAAACCAAACACCAAAAACAAAAGACACAAAAAATCCTGAACCAAAAACAAACTAACAAACAAAAATCAAACCCAAACACTTCCATCCCCCATAAACCAGACCAAAGATTAAAGTAGCTAAACTGGACGCTAAACTAGTTTTACCTTTCTCTTCTTTTGAATAAGCCAAGATTATTAAAGTAGTTATTTCTGACTTTTGATTAAAAACATATAAAGATTTAAAAATCCAATAAAATCTTATGGAAAATCAAATATATGCTGTACCTGTCAATCATAATTCTTTTGAAGCGGAGATCAATGATGCTGCAAACTAGGGTCCTGTGAAATAATTTGTACATACATCATTCTTACATAGTGGCCTGTAATACTCTTCTCTTTTTTGAATTTACTTTGAACTGTATGAAGGATATCTCTGAAAACATTTCAGCAAACTAACAGGAAATAAAGCTGCTTGACTAAGGCAATCCTTCCCTAAAGATGTCTTTTCTATAACACAGATATGTTCTTAAAGGTATTTAAGTCACATTTTGAAGACATTAACTAAAATATATCAGATTATTAAATTATCAGAATTAATCCAATAATTTATTTTCAACCAAGAATATCACTATTACTTCAAACTTCACTTTGCAATGCATATCAATCATGAAATATCATTACTGTGGTTTATAAAACACAAACTGACAACTTTCAATCACACCTCTGATCTTCATGAGAACTGCCAGTCCTGCACCACCATTCCATTTTCTTCCTAGTTTTGTTGCCTGCAGAGGACATAATTTCTTATGGAAGACCCATACTTTTGATAGGCAAGTCTTTTGCTACATTTACACTGCATTTTGAGCATGCTCCTAAGCCTACATATGTATCAAAGTTATCCCATCATGTATGTATTGGCAATACAAGGCTGAACTTACCCAGACATACCAATGGGCACTCCTGGGTCTGGCAACCACACAACTTTATCCATGAACTTGCCTTCATCATGAAGGCAACAAAAGAAACTACCACTCTTAAGTAAAAACTACCTTAAGGTGCTTAAGTAATCATCAACTTGCTTAACCTTGCTGCAAAAATAAGTACCTTCCACACTCCTTATGAAATAATTTATTGGATAAATATGCACATCAGCTGAGGCCTGACATTTGTTTTTGATAAATGTCTCATACTGTAATGACATTTATCTGGCAGCATCATTATCTATAGTAGCATCTTTATCAAGCAGAAGTCATTATGTTGCTACAATATCCTTTTTTGCTGGTCGGCATTTTAATGAAAGAAAACTAGTCAGACACACAAAGATGTACATCTTACTCACAAAGAGAAGGATATAAGACTACAATAGTTAAAACGACATGAGAACTTAGCTGAGAGGACCCTCAAAGTAAAAATATTGAGAGAAGAGGTGTTATGTTGGCCAAACCCAGATTTTTCTGTTTTTATAGGGCCACTTCAAAAATAAGAATGTATTTAATTTAGTGAAGGGCTTTAAGTGTCAGGAATGCTTTATGTGAATTTTTCAAAACGCAGCAGAAGCAGTGCAGCAAAGGTTAAGCACAGCTTGGGAACTCATTACTAAACCCACCCCAAAGTTTAACACGTGCTTATTAATATCATTCAATACCTCCTTCTCAATTTAGCACCCACTAATAAAATATGAATCCAGTTCGAACAGTAACAGAGACTAAATTCTTCTAAACTATCTTCTTTTTCTATTTTTGGAAAGCTGGTTCTTGCCTCTGTTCCTGATATGAGCAGTCACCCAACTGCAAACACAAAAGCTATTAAAAACTCTAAGGGAGTAACACTGTCTCACATGGGTAAAATATAAATGGACATGTTCACCACATATTCAGAAAGCATTTTCATTTGTTCTTGCAGTAAGTTGCAGGACTTTGCAAGATTTCAGGTTTAGTTACCTATACCCTTAATTGGAACTCCTGACAATTGGAACTCATAATACAGCTTTGAAGGAAAAAAAGTCAAATATTCTTTTTTTTTCTCATCCATCAAAACAAATCTCTTAAGAAAGTCTCCCAGAATTGCCTACTACGACATCTGTGGTAATATCAGGAGCTGAAAAATTGCCAATTAAATAACATAAAAAGTAGAATAAATGCAAAATCACAAAAAGCCCACTGTTATTCCTATTAAGAAAAGCTTGTGTTATTTAAGGATCTGACATGAAAACAACAAACATTTTCTGTTCTCTTGCTGGTCTCAGAATAAACACAGTCTAATTAATGCATTAAAAGCACTATTGTTTAAGGTACCAACAGACTGCATAATTTCATTTTCCTCATTTAATTACATAACAATAAGGTGTCATATGCACATATTCACAGATCACGAATTTGCTACAACCTGCAATTACAGGTTTTCAACTGCGTCTGCAGTAAGATGTCATTATAGTGCATACACAGAGGTAGGATTTTTATAGTTTACCTAAAGAAACCTAGTAGGTTCATATATCGACACACAGAGAAAGACTCTGCAACTGAAGAGTACATCTTAGTGATCAGACTTTGAATTAAGTATCAAACTAACATTAAGTGACTTTTCTGGGGAGCCTGTTTCAAGCCACATTAGCTTTTACTTACTACATTTTAAAAATAGATCAAATTTATTACAGGAAAGAAAGAAACAAAAGTGCTGTAAGAAAAAAAGAAAAGAGAAAGCTAGTGAAAAAAATCAAAGGTAACTGCTGCCAGATTTCAAATAAGCATTTTAAGGAAGTCTGGGCAGGGGAAGGGAAGAGCTTGGCAGGTAGATAAAGGCCATTTTTCCCTCCAGCTTTCAAATGAGCAATAAACTAAAAGCTATTCACTTCCATCTCTCATTTAACATAGCCACAGTCAAAGCAATGATTTCTTTGCTCAGATGAAGTGCCCTTTAAGCATGCCCTAGATTTGCAATGAATTCAGTGTGATTTTAGCTATACAACTTCCACTGAGTTAAATGGAAAATGTATGACAAAAGACCAAGCAATTTTATATAGAACTTCTTGAAATGATCACTACACTCATAAGTCAGGTTTTGGAAACTGTAGGGCATCTTTTTTTTTTCAGTTCATACCACCAGGAAATGCTAAGACACAGCATTTTAATTTAAGTACATGCATATAAAGAATTACAGTAACTGTACTTCAACTACAATAAATACACCCATTTAGGTGATTAAATAAGATGGGATACTTCTACTTACTAGCCAAGCAGTTTGCTCAATTTATTGCATAATATTAGATTTGAAACAAAATTAGCTTCCCCTTTTTCATTTAATTATATAGAAATACACAATAAAAATAAGGTATACATAACATAGTAGTTGTTTCTTGCATAGATCCCAAGAGAGAAGTTTTCAAATCCATCTTGAACAGCTAACACCATATTTATGAAATGTTTCTATATTACCTTCTTTATCTGTTTATGCTTTTCAGAAAAAGGGACTGTGATTACTTCACGGAAAATATGGAACCTTTAAATTAACGTAAAGGAAAAAAAAAGGGGGAGTTTGTTTGGTTGCATGTTAAATAACACATGTAGGGAAATGCTTTGAAATAAATAATACAATCAGTTTGGTACTGTTCAGCTACAGTTGAAGAGATGAGAAGTATCAATGAAGTCAATTAAACTACACTTACACTCATGAATGAGGGCAGCATAATCAGTCTGCTAAAGTAGATCCTTTATTATAATTCTTATACTTTTGCATAAGGTCAAATGCTAACTTAGAATATTTAACATTTTAAGAAATATTCACACTAAGTACTAAATTTATTTTCAAAGCTATTGCAGCAGTGGAAGACATTTGATAACAAGTCTTTCTTCACTACTGAAGCATTAAGAAATCTTAAACTTCCCCTAAGTTGCTTATCTTTTACAAAGTTCCCCTTTAAAAATGGAAATACTTTCAGACAGAAAGCAAAACCTTAACTGGAGATGAAGAATAATTTTTCTTAACTATTACATATACTTATGTGTCCAATATTATTTTGTCTAGCTTTTATTAAGAGTTAGACTAAAAATAACTACAGGAGAAATCAGTGGGATATTAAACAATATAAGATACCACATGTCTGCAGATGAACACCTTAATCTTGCTGTCATGGCTATCACTGTTACCTTTGAATTACCTATGGTACAAAATCCTAAGGTAAAAGTACAGCTAATGCTTTAGAAGGAAACTATGGGAATGTTACTTTTATCTGTTAGAAGATGGAACAATATGAGAAATATTCCTTATTTTTCATTGCTTCAGCTTTGTAGTTAGAATAATAGAATACCATCTTGGAAGAGACCTCAAGGAAGAGACCAAAGGTCCAACCTTTCCTGGCAGAAGCACAGTCTAGACAAGATGGTCCAACACCCTGTCCATCTGGCTCTTATAAGTGTTCCATATTGGGGAATCCACCACTTCCTCAGGGAGATTATTCCAATGGCTGATTGTTCTCATTATGAAAAATTTTCTGCTTGTATCCAGCCAGAATCTCCCCAGAAGTAACTTGGACCTATTGCCCCTCATCTTTACCATGTGACTCCTTCCAAAAAAGGGAGTCTCCTCTTCTTTGTAACCACCCTTTAAATAGTGGAACGTAGTAACAAGGTCTCTCCTAAACCCTTTTTTCTCCAGGCCGAATGAACCCAGTTCTCTTGGCCTTTTCTCACACGGTAGGCTTCCCAGTCCTTTGACCATCTTTGTAGCCCTTCTCTGGACCTTCTCCAGTCTGTCCACATTTTTTTGGTATATCAGAAATCAAAACTGAACAGAGAATGCAGGTGTGGGTGCTGAGCAGATATACAGCTTGCTCCTGGAAATACTAACAAGTAAAAAAAGGAAATAACTAAGAGAGAAAATAGATGACTAAGGAGGGGGAAGCATATGTATTCACCCTGCAAGAGGGTTTTCAGTTTAAAAAATCCTGCAAATACATATATGTAAATATACCCTGCATATTACGGACATGTTTATATGCACATACATATGTGCATATTTACTTTAGAACCCTCATTACACAGTAATCCGTATCCTGCGACCCTTACATGACATGGATTCATGGGAGTCCTTCATCGCAGGCTGTTTCTTTCTGTGGAGTGGACAAATTCAAATAGGTATATATTAATAAGTACGAAGATCTTTGAATTTCACCATTCCACAGCAAGAAGGACACCACAAGAAAGGACTATCAGGAGTCTGCCGCACTTACAGATCAGTGAGCCACTTCGTCTGAGTTGCTCGTCTGAGCAACTATGGATTAAGAAGAAAGTGGTTTAGGAAACCAGTATTGATGTCCCAAATCACACTGACAGGTAGCAATTTGGCTCTTCAGAAGCTGTAGGACCACACTTGAATTCCTTAATAAGAAAAGCAGGTCACTGGTAAAACAATTGTGAGGGAATGGTTATTGGAGGCTACATTTCTCCTTGAATCAACATACTAGCACATTTACTTTCCTCCTGCATCTACGTTCAGGATCAAAATACTATGAAAACTTTAGAAATACTAGTCTTAAAGTAATAGCTATGCAACTTTTCAAGAGGCATCAGGGCACAGGTTCTCTGCTAGAACCAAAATGATGGACAAAACACTGCGAGCTTGCTTTTCTCACAACAGCAATGGAAAATAAATGTCTTTCAGTAGCAAAGTATCAGTGAATTTAAGAGGTAAGACCCATGACTATTAAGCCTATGTCATGCCATTTATCTGGATGATAAACCCACCTGGATGAATGAACTGCATGTTCTCTGGAAGAAACCTTCTAGACAAAAGAGAGCTGACATCCCCGGCTTTCACATTATAAATGTCCTGTGGTATACTGGGTCACTGTAAGTTTCCACCTCATTCTCTAATCATACTGTAGCCCAGTTTTCAGCCTACCACTAAGGACTTCAAGTTTCTACCTAGAGAGCAATGAAGCTGATGAAATCTCTTCCTAAGGGATCAGCTCAAGTGAAACTAAATGGAAGCCTAAGTAAGAACTCGCCCTTCACATTAGTAGCTCCCTGTAGTCAGGCTGTGTGAATCTATTGACGTGAATCTGCTTTGCCTAGAATACTGAATGCAAATGAGCCTAAATTCTGAAAAACATGAAGAGAGCCCAAAATCGTTTTTGCACTTTTTGAAGTACATAGATTTCTAATTTTTGCACATTTTCTGACCAGAACAAGAAAGCTTGTGGCTGCATCCAGAAATCACAATGCAGCTTGTATTTTAAACACAGCTGAAGGCTGCTTGAAACATGGCTGACGCTTGTAAGGCAAACAGGGCACCTGTTGTGTGCAAGTGTCATTCTCGGGGAGAGGTAAATTCTTGGTTGGATTCAGTGATCCATACCACTTCATTAGGTTTCATTGTATATGTAACAAATGTATATCCTATCTTTAGAGTGAGTAACAAAGAGGGGAAGATGCTGCTTAAATGCAGCTAACTTGCAGATTCAGAAAGAAGAAAAGGAAAGTGCCGAGACAACAAAGAAAAGCAAAAGGGAAGAAAAGAAGTTGAAGTTCATTAAGTCATCTCTTCCTAAAGCATAGTGCTGAAGGAAATGTTAGAGAAGTTGTAGGGGTTTGGGTGGATTTTTTGTTTGGTTTTGGTTGGTTGGTTAGTTGTTGTTTGGTTTGGGTTTTTGTTTTGTTTTGGTTGTTGGTTTTTGTTTTTTTTTAATCAACGTACAGTTTATCACAACCATGCTTAGATTTAACTGCAAGTCCTTCCTTAGTCCTTGACACAATTTAGTGGAGCTGGAAACCAACAAAGCCAATTCCTTAGACCCCAGATTACCAAAGACGTGAAAGAAATGCCTCAAAACGAGCTCTGCAGATAGTGCAAGCAGTGAGCTGAAGCGGATGAAAGCTGTTTGATCCCCTCTAAGAAGAGGGAAGGAACTGGCCAGGAATAAGGCATATTGGTAAGACTGCCGAGCAAAGATAACACTGGCTGCACTCCATCTTCAGAGAAAAACAAACCAAACCAAAGATACAAACCAATGCTCTTCCAGTACACATCATCTGTCCTCTGCCTCTCAGATGACTAAAGTCAGCTGGAAAAACAAATTCAAAAGAAATTAAGGGACAGCTTTAACTTTATAAATTTCACAGGGACTGCATGCAATTTGAAATATATGACCTTTAGGGCAAAACACCTGCTTAGTGCCCACTTTGCCATTACCTCCTAGCATCTGTAGTCTTCTGTTAACATTACTTTAAAAAAAAAAGAGGACAACATGTCGGAACACAGTTCCTGCTCCAGTGAGTGTTGTGAAAACTGAGTGGACATTTATTAGTCATCCCAACACACAGGCATATGCCACAAATTTTAAAACACTGTGCAATTAAAGAGATTACTTTAAATTGCTCACATATGGTGATGCAGTTCACCTCTAAGAAAAAGCCAACAGTTTTCCACCACTTGGTTTTAAACAGCCTCACAATATCACATTTTCTTCTCTTCTTCCTTGAAGAGATGTGTTCCCATAGTCATACAATTCTCTGAATACAGATCTCTGATTGTGGATGAAAGTCGGGAACTATATGCTTTATTATGTTTAAATAAACAAAAAACCAAACCAAACAAACTAAAAAAAAAAACACAACAAAAAACCAAACCCACAAAACCAACAAGAAACCCAAACCACAAAAGCAGAATATCACATAAAGACAATTATTTTACTTTAGTATTTCAGGATGACGGTAACAGTATTTTATTGTCAAAAGAAAGCATATGAAAACTTAATATTTTCTAGTTGCCCCAAATCATTGAATCATAGAATTGTTTAGGGTTGAAAGGAACTTTAAAGATCATCTAGTTCCAATCTCCATGTCGTGGGCTGGGACATCTGCAGATTGCTCAAACCCCCATCCAATTTGGTCTTGAACACTGACAGGGATCGGACATCCACAGCTTCTCTGAACAACCCATTCCAGTGTCTCACCACCCTCATCGTAAAGAATTTCTTCTTAGTATCCTCCAGCTTGAAGACATTCCCCCTTGTCCCATCACTATATATCCTTGTAAAAAGTCCTTCTTTGGCTTTCTTGTAAGCCCCCTTTAGGTACTAGAAGGCTTCTATAAGGTTTCCCCAGTCTTCCCTTCTCGAGGCTGAACAACCCCAACTCTATCAGCCTTTCCTCAGAGGAAAGGTGCTCCATCCCTCTAATCAACTTGCTCCTCTGGACTTGCTCCAAGAGGTCCACGTCCCTCCTGTGCTGGGGACCCCAGGTGGGGTCTCACCACAGCAGAGTAGAGGGGTAGAATCCCCTCCGTTACCCACACTGCTTTGGATGCAGCCCAGGATACAATTTTGGCTTTCTGGGCTGCAAGTGCACATTGCTGGCTCATGTCCAGCCTCTCATCCACCAGCACCTTAAAGTCCTTCTTGGCAGAGCTGCTCTCAATCTGTCCATCCCCCAGCCTGTATTGATACTGGGGGTTGCCCCAACCCAGGTGCAGCACCTGGTACATGGCCATGTTGTACCTCATGAGCTTCCCATGACGTCAGCTTCCAACTAGCCACGCTTCAGTCACAATATGTATGATTTTTCCCAGTCACTGGTTTGATCCCTATACAGGTCATTCATTTAAGAATTGGACTCGATCCTTGTGGTTCTCTTCCAACTCAGAATATTCTGTGAAATCTGTGAATGTATTGACTGTTTTTTGACTAGCATTTTTATGTTTCAGAAGGGTTCAACAGAAACCAGTGTCCTTAAAGATTAAATAAACTGCAATATGAAATTACATTATGGTTCATAAAAGAATTTAAGGTCCTGCTGAAGGAACTCTGACATCCTTTTCTCATCTCTCTGGTTTCTTAATGACACCTTAATGAAGCTTAGAGATAGGACTAGTTCTATTCAATTAAAACTAACATTGCTTGAAAGGGAATTTGATTAAGAATAAGAAAGGTCATATGACTGGGACTACAGACACCTGGGTCCTGTCACTGCCCTTCTTAATTCACCTCGGGTGACAAATTTTTTCTCCTCTCCATTTGCGTGTCTGCAAACCTGGAAATTAAAGAGAAGGAAGAAAAAAAAAAGGTACTGACCTCTGTTACAAAGTGTCTGAATGCTAAAAATACTTTTTTCCTTTCAGATGATAAAGACACAGACGCTTCAGGTAGCAGGGGTCAGAATGGATTTTAGATACATTGATTTGCATATCCAACTATTTACATATGCATTAACATATGAACATTTTAATCAATGTTATCAACAAGCATAGTGCAAGGTTGAGTTCACTTCAATGTAAGCCCAAAGTCATTCTAACAATTTTGAAGGAGCTCCCCTCATTCTGGCAGAGACTGTGTTCTGTGCTGTAAACTGCACAACACGTACTGATCAAATCCATCTTCTTTCCTCAGCTAAGAATTTTTCTTCAATATGAATACTTCCTTAATTGGAGTTAAAAAATACATTTTCCAGAACCTAGGGGAATAAAAACAACTGGCTTTTTATTCTCTTTTTAATGGATAGAATGAAGTGCCCTGAAAATAGCACTTTGTTTACAATGACAACATTAAACACTGCAGGAAAATACAGATAGATAAATGCAGTGAGATAAAGTCCTCTAATTAGAAAGTAAGCTGTATTAAAACAGACAGTAAACTATTCTACTGAGTCAGCTAGTGAGGAGGTCCAAATCCCCACTGTTCTTTTTATTAAAAAAAATTATACAGGGGAGAATTTAAATAATAAGTATCGTAAACAATATTAAGTTTTTAAAATATGTGCATTCTCTATTTTATATATATACTCTTAATGAAGAGACAAGATAGTCTGGAGTGTTAAACCTAATCATTCAAAACATTACATTGCTGAAAAAGATCATCCCCTAGAAAATGCATTTTGCTGGCCTTTCTCTATCAACCAGAAATCAACTATCTTTCTCTAACAACCAAAAATCTTGATTTAGATGTGAAAATGGTACTTTTGGCAGAAACCTAAGCTTTGCATTATATAAAATCTGATCATCAAAGTCTGGCTTTTGGCTCTGGAAATCCTACCAGCTGTTTAACCATACTGGCTTCAATATCCAACTTAAAACAGCATTTCACTTTTCAGTAAGATCTTGCGTGTCTACTGAAATCTTCATAGTTCTGAGTGACTGGATAAGCTAAATACTTATATCAGCACGTCCTGTAAATGATATTATGCAACCTTATTATATTCATTCATTCATTCAAAAGCCATGTCTGAGCAACGTAGTGTATCTTTGCTACTAATTAAGATAAAAAAGCCTTTTCATTTAAGGGGGACTTCGCACAGGCAATTCTGAACTTCATGTTATAAGAATTACAGCAGAAGAGCATTGAAATTTCATACTGAAAAGCCTTTACATTTCCTTTTTAAGGTCACCTTCACAAAACTAGCACAATGGACTTGGTTCAATCCATATCAATTTTCCGTTAAGATTCTGAATTGATTCCATAATCATATAAAAACAAGCTCAATACACAATTAGAGCTAACCGTTGCCCTTGCCACTGAAATGCACAAAGTAATTTGTAAAGAAAAAGAAAAAATAATTTTTCTTTTCAGAGGTTCACTGCTTAGAAAGGTATTTTCCATAGTAAGTGACATTTCTCAGCATAATTCTGAGAACTAATCAGATTGGTTTCAAGAAAATGTCAAACCATAGCCCCAGGCAGTGTTCTGAAAATTAAACTTACATTGCATTCAATTCAAAGGAAATTAATTATTTCTTTTCTAATGAATGCTTTTCTGTATATTAAAAACGAGCATATTTGCCATTTAATATAAGTATGCTTTCCATTACAATTAGCTTTACTGTATTTAATATCTTCAATGTGATAACCAGAAACTTTGATTTTAATGTTCCACATAACAGGCGAGCAACAAACATATTTCTGATACTGTTGCATTTTTAAAAAAAGTCTTTTACTTGATAGACAGTTTGCATGAACTCACTTTCCTATGAATTTATAGCTTTCCTGTAAATACTGCACAGCACTTTGAAAGACAGGATTAGAGACAAAACCATGTATTTTGAGCACACTCGATGAGCTAGAGACCTCAAGTGGCAATATGGTGGAGCAGATAAGATATGGCAAACTAAAAAGATATTTTACTTTCCCCTCACAACAAAAATGGAGTTAGAATCAAATGTGGTGTGGGGAGAAAAAAAATACCATAACACACAACTGCTGGATTCCAGAGAGAGAGAGAACTAATTACACAATAATGAGAAAGTGACAGCAGTAACTGTAAAGAAAGGTCAAGTAACTACCAGGTGAACCTGTGCTGGATTCAGGTGTCAGTCTCTTCTCCCAAGTAACAAGGGAAAGGGCAAGAGGAAATGGCCTTAAGTTGTACCAGTGGAGGTTTAGATGGGATATCAGGAGAAATTTCTTCACTGAAAGGGTTGTCAAGCATTGGCACAGGATGCTTAGGGAAGTGGTGGAGTCACCATCCCTGGAATTATTTAAAAGATGAGTAGATGTGGCACTGAAGGCATTGTTTAGTGATGGCCTTGGTACTCTTGAATTAACAGTTGGACTCGATCTTAGAGGACTTCTCCAACCTAAATGATTCTATGATTCTATGAAATCCATATGGTTGTGAAATCATCATGCTGACATCTACAGGCAGCAGCAGAGCTACCTCACTTGCTTCTCAGAGTTGTAAACTGTCAAGTGGAAACACAGTTATCACCAATAATCTTACCTTGTTCACCTCTCTAGCAGATCAGGATGAAGGTCCACTAGTGGGAAAAACATGCTGTGCAACTCTCCAGTAACTTGCCTGAGACTCCTAGTCTGCCCAGTAATTCACTTCTGAATCCTCTCATCTCCACTAGCCTCATGCACAAACACCCCTACCCCCGCCAACCCCAACGTCTCTCTTGGAGCTGTCCTGGACCCTCTGGTCACTGCAGAAGCCAACTCCTTCACACACAGCACACATATATTTGCCTCCCAAAGCACTTAACCTACTCACCAGCTAGAATAATGTTGACACATCCTTCCCTAACAATCCATAATTTGCCCCATACCTTTGGGGAGAGACCCTATACACACACTGCAATGGGTGCTCACAGTCACGTGACATGGAATTCCATAGCTGAAAGACAATCTCTATCTTTAATGTGCTTTAAATAAAATAAAATAAAAATACCATTGTGTTGTTTTACAAGAAACTTGAAAGTCTTTTTCCACAACTGCTAGGGAAGAAGCCAAGGCTTCTGAGAAACATGGTACTGTATGGAAATAATTATGTTTTAGAATAAATGCAAAAAAATTTTTTTCTAACCAGTGGCATTTTAACTCCTTTTAATATGGAATAGGAAACTATCAAACATCAAATATTTTCTCATCTGACCAGTGAAAACACTATTCAAATTGAAAATTTGAAGACAGTATTTTCTCTTCTCTCCTCTGGTAAAGGACAGCATGTTAGGCATCACATCAGACATTTCTAGCAAAAAGGCAAAATAGCTCATTAACTTGAGAAGCTAAATGAAGCACACAGTTGTTAGATTATCTTACCCTGCTTCATTGATCTCACTGTTTCAGGCAGCAAAATATTCTGAAAATCCTCTGGCAATTCTAAATTGTGCTAAAATATGAAGGCCCTTAAGATGTATACACAGACTGATACAAAGTTTCAAAAGTGAAGCCTGAGCGAACACAGACTAGATATCATATTTTATTTAGCCTCTAACAAAACTTGGAACTTCTATGGCAGTTTTCTCTGCTCAGAAATACACAGCAGTCTGCTGGCAAACACAACAGTACTTTCACATTCACGAAGTGTACAAGCACCAGAGTTACAGGGTGGAGCAAGTCAAGGGGTTATGTACCACTCCGTGCACAGTAGCAGCTGGCACCCCCCACACCGTCAGGAGAAAAAGAAACAGGACAGCTTTTCTGGCTTATGGGATTCCTTCCAGGGCCACCCTTTCTACTCACAAAATTCTCCTGGTGTCCCAACAGTTGGAGGGGAGGGAGAGGTAATAAACATCCGATATGTCCTGTTTTCCTCCTGTTACTCTATACCCTACTAAACCGAGGCTACCACAAACACTATCCTGAGAGTAGTAAAAACCATACTAAAAACAAAATCAACAAAAACAAAAAGCAAAACCACATAACCTGGGAACTCTTCAATCCTATGTAGATGGCCCTAGACATTTAAATAAAAGAATGTGAAAACCTTTTGTTTTAAAGACCTCTTAGGCTTGTTGCCATTCTTGTCGAGGGAAAGTAAGTGAAGTTTTACACTATTCTAAATATTCCATAGCCCAGGCTCCAACTGCTCTCTTGGTTATGAAAGAAAGGCTTGGTGTTAGACCGGAGTGCTAGTAAAAGTAACCTGCCAACTTCGTACACAAGAAAAACTAAACAAGATTTGCTGAAAACAGTATTTAAAGATCTCACAAAGTAACTCTGCATACCAAATAAAGAGTGAATTTACTGATTTTCCAGGCCTTCTCTGGATAGCATTCTGTAGCAAGCTCTTTGAGTTCAGTACATCTTTTCTTAATATCTAGAAATCTATCACCTTCTTCCAGATATATCTCAATTCCTATTTAAGTACAGCACACTCTTTTTCACCAGAGGTCTGTGAAGACATACCCTGACCACCTGTGAACATCTAACCCATCCTTTCACAAACTTCAAATCTATAAACTCCCCATATTTGCCTGATACACAGCAACATTTTGGGTCCACAAAACTTTCCTGGTATCAAAAGGCAACTGGAAAAATCTAAACATTCAAGGATGAAAGTTTTCCTGAGCTATGTTTGTAGAAGGTATGACTGATTAAAAGAGAGATGCACTTGCTACAACAAATTTACTTCATTTTCAGTAGCAGCAGGTTACTTTGACTGATTTTCACAGAATCAAAGGCTAAATGAGGTTGGAAAGGGCCTCAGAAAGTCATCCAAGCCAACCTTCTCCTCAAAGCAGGATCAGTCATGAAATCCAACCAAGTTGCTCATGGCTTTATCCATCTAGGTCTTGAATACCCCCAGAGATAGGGGCTGCCCTACCTCTCTGGGTAACCCAGTCCACCACCCAGCTGTTTTCATGGTAAATTTCTTTTTAACCAAAACCAAAATTTTCCTGAGCTGCATAAATTATGCTGGATTTAATATTTGCGGTGACAGTGTGTGATGATAATTACTTTTCTATGTGAAATCTGTAAGTTTTCTATATATAGTTGCTTGGAAGAATTTGTTTTAGCTGATTTCAAACAGTATTAAACTTTGGTATTTAAGCTACTCATCTTTAGGTGCCTAAAAACAATGCCATGTTTAGAAGCTCTTGTTGAAAAAACTAATCTGTCACTATCACAGGATGGATGATTTTATGAAAAGTTCTAAAAATGCCAAAGATAAGGTAAGTTGGAAAACAGAGATATATCTTAATAACGCTTTACCACATGGATTCCATTGTGCCAGCTGTCATCATAAAACAAGCCTGAAAAACAATGTTTAACGTACAGCTCCTGAAGAACCTCCATGAGTAGCCTAAACCAAAGGCTGGAGAGGAATCAGTAAAAACTGAAATTGCTACAGTTGTGGAGATGGGAAACCCTTGGAAAACATCAGTTTTGTTTATGTTGAGTCTCACACTTGGAACCATCTGGACTGATAATATCCAATAGCAGAAATCTCCTACAGGAGAAAGGAAACACTGCAAAAATTATGTATGCAGTTTAAAAAGAGGCCCTTTAACCAACACAGGCCTGTTATTCCATGAGTTATCTGAATTCTTCATTGTTGCCAGCCATATGTAAAAATTAAATCATGTGTCTCAAACAGGATTTGAACAATCCAAAACATGCTAGCTCATCTACCTTGCCAAAAACACATCACTTCAGCAGCTACCTACTAAACTGTGCACCTGAACAAAAAATGCAGCAAACAAAAAATAAGAACAGACCTGAAGAGCAAATTCCCCTTTTTAATAAGGGTTTTCATTAGGTCATCTATTGCAACTAATAAAAAATAAAAATAAGAAAGTATTAGATCGTTTACTTTGAGTAATTTATTCACAAAGACAAACAAAGCACCTGTCCGCAAAAAGACCAGAATAAAAAATTTTTAAAATCAGTGTGAAAATGTTCATTTCTGCATTTATCACTCTCTACTCTCATTTATTTCTAGCAAGGTCAAATGTCACTATCAGGCTGTGGTAGTAATCTCTTCACATTAACTAATTGTTGAGAATGTTTCTACTGTCATAAGAAAAAAGGTCAGTGAATTACCGACACCTGAAAAAAACTTCATACATTCATAAGGATAAAAAAATGAAGGAAAAAGGGCACTTCTGTGTTGTTCAGATTCAGAGATTTCAGTGTAGATTACCAATTAGCAACAACATGATTAAAGTAATCTCTGATTTCAAACACAAAATTTAAAGGATTAAGGTTAGAGGAATACATGCTGTCATCATTTTCCCCTTCCATAAAGTGCATAGGAAAATATATACTCAAAATACATGCTGGAGCCATAGTTTTGGGTAGCCATTTAAACAGAATATGAAGTAAAATTCTCAGAGACCTTAATATCACCTCTATGTGCTGTGAAGATTTGTCAAAATGAGGATTCCTTTGATTTAAAAAGGTTGTTCAGGAAATCTAAGATACATAAAGAAATATGATTCCAAACTCATGACTTGGAATGAGAACATACTTATCTCACAGCCTACAAGTGTTCTGGACAAAAAAAAATATTTGAAATCACATTATGCATCCAGTTGTGAAGGTATAGGTCCTGATCTGTGGAAACAGATTTCTCTTCAGAATTACATAATGACTATGTTATGTGTCTCATTTATAACTACATAAAAAGAGAAACATAGAGTTAAAGGGCATGTTGGTTTGTTTTTTTTCTTTCATAGCCATTCAGGGCTAATGGGACCAGAGTCCCATTCAGGATATATATTTGGAACTTTGTCTGTTTAAATTACTGGAATAAGGTTTATACTCACAATTTGATTTCAGTGATTTCAGTGTTGTCTCATATTTGAATGTCCTCCAGAGTACTGATACATGGACTTTTAAAGACAATTTTATTTTACTTAGACCTAGATCCCTTACAAAGAGGGGATTACTTTTCAAATTTACAAAATGCAAATAGTAATAACTTCTTGTGTAGCAGTTTCAGCTTACAAATGAAACATGATACAAAACTTGCATGTTATTACTTTTACCACAAATTGTATTGATTTAAACCTTAGAGATGTAAGCAATCAAATAAGTGCAGGACTAAGCTACAGAGAAGGCAGGGGGAGTGTGCCAGATTTACAGAAGCACTTACATACCTAAACTTACTAATATGGGAAGAATTATGCACAACTTCAATCCTTGCAAAGCCAGGACAGATCGTCTCACATATTCTCATAGTAAAGGCTGCCTGCCTTCACACCCTGAGGTAATCCTGACTATAGACCTAAATCCCTACCTGCAATTGTAATGCAAAGCAATCTCAGTGCAGCATACCTGTTCCATATAATAGATCAATCAATAAAAACCCAAGAATAGCTGTGTAAGTCGATATGTACAAGTTAAAATGCCACTTAGAATTCTTCCCTGATAGCAGATTTACTTTTATTTTGCAAATGACATTACTGAGAACTGTCCTTAAGATATTAAGTAGGATGAATAAAAAGAATACCCCTGTAAATGCTCCATTGATAAAATAATTATGTGTCTACCAAGATAACATTTCATATTAAATAAGGATCAAAATATAGAAGGAAAATTTTCCTCTGCCGAAAGCAGTACTAATGCTGGTGATCTCCTCTTAGGGAATATGTCTTCATGTCCACTTAAATATTGTGAAAATAAATCTAGAAAGTCATCATGGTACACACTACATTGATATAAAACTGCCAGGTATAGACAGATGTGAAACATTCTGTTCAATGTGAAAAAACACTAACACCCACGAACTGAAATGACAGTGAAAAGACAGTTATTAAATCCAATGCCAAACACACAGTAAATGTGTTATGTTCTGATATCCATAGTATAAAGAAGGTGCACTGATAGAAAGCCAAGGGAACACTTTACTGAAAAAAACCCTTATTTTTAAAATCAATTATCAATATCCTGGTAGGTTACAGAAAATCTTGATCTCCATAAATAGATGAGAAGATATAAACAAGATAGAAATACTATCTTTATTTGCTAGATTAAGAGGTGGACCTCAAGAATAGCTAGATTGATATTTTGAATGCATTTCAAGCTTTTAACAATGAGGTTAATCATCCACAGCAGCAGTTTAACAAAGATATTTATTCACCAGTGGAAATGTTACTTTTCAGGTAGAATAATGTCTAAAGAAGAATTTTTTCTGAAAGTTTCAGGGAAAGACAACTAAGTGAACTGGGTTGAACTTCTTGTTTACATGAAACTGTCTTCTGCAAAAGATTTTTCCAGTTTTCTTGCTCTATTGATGTGCTTGAAAAAAGAAGGAGTTAAAGTAAATAAATAAGAAAAAACAAAGATAAAAACAAATCTAGACTACAGAATATCCCAGACTTTCTGCTTTACTTACAGATTTTTAGAATAATTTACATTCTGGGAAAAACAAAACAAAAAACAAGTTGAGGATGAAGTGAGACTATGCATAAAGCTGCAAGAATTTGGTGTGTGCAATACCTTTGTAGTACCCATGGATCAGACTGAAGCAAATAACAACAACAACAAACTTTTTGTGAGGAGGACTCTCAATTCCTGGACAAAATAAATGCATTTTAGTGAAAGATTACACTATTACTCAAGTGCAAGTTATTTTTTCCCCCAAGATACATAAAATAAGTTTTGGTTTAATAAAAAACAGAGTAAACAAAGTTCTCTCCTTTGTAGTAAGTATTAGTATCAGAATTATAATATTTCAGCTGATTTTAGTTATGGTTTACCAATAAAACATAAAATATCATTTCACATAGCCTTAAAAAAAGTCAACAAGAGTCAACAAAGGTAAATGATTACATTTAAGTTTATTTTGTTCCATCTCAACATGTACAAAATGCTGTGAAGGTACATTCTTGGTAGAGATCCGAACTGCTGATTAGATGAGATTAAGGATAAATGGCAGGCTAAAATGTAGACATTTTTCAGGTTTGGTTCTGGGATTTCTTGTTCCTGCTATTGAACTTATTTGTGCGCTTTTTAAAGCAATCACACATCATATAGCTAAATCTGCGCTTTTTTCATCCTCATCTACTACCTGAATGAACAGAACAATCCATTACCCCAGGACCAAGTATTATGGGATTATTTACCAATGCAAACATACATTAAAACAATTTCTGCACCACAGAAAGCAGATTATGGAAAGCATTATATTCAACCACTGAGCAGAAAGAAATTTGTGCAACCGCTATTGGGTCTTTATTAAGCAGAGATCACTGATTCAGTGCAGGTGTTTCATATATTTATCCATTAGAATTCATTCTCTGAATAATAATGTAATTTACATTGTATTTCTTCTAAGAAATTAGTGATCTACTCTATTTCACTGGATTCAAGTTCACCAAGTTCAGCAACAAACAAGATATGTCTGCCTCAGAGACATTAAGGAAAAAACTTGGTTTGTTGATTAGTTGGTTTAAGATAAAAAGGGGTATCTACATATGACCATCTGCAAGGTGCCAGGCAACATCTCAAGGGATTCCAGGAAGTACAAGTCATTGTATCTTTCTTGTAGCTGTTGAGTCATGGGCAATTCTGATTATTTAGAACAGACCACAACCAGATGAACATATCTGTGCTTGTGGTCTAGTCTGTTCCTGCATTTTAACCAATAATTATAAAAGTCCTAGGTCATCCTCATGAACATTTAACTTTCATGTTTCTCTCCAACCAGGTGTAGATGGCTGAAACCATCACATAAATCAGCTGGGATCTTACATAAACTGTTCAACATGCAAAAAGACAAACCGGAATCCCCAACATTTCAAGTTCCTCTCCGAGGATCTCTTCATACCTTTTTTTTAATTTCCCTGTAAATTCCAGCTAATACAACTGTGAAGTTTTCATATTGTGTTAAGTCTCAGGTAAGAATAAAAAAAGTAACAAACACTTTGTTCTGATATTTAATGCACTCTGTATCATCGTCTCACTGCTATCATTACACTTCTATTTTTCACATTCATTGCATCCAGTTTTGAAAAGAAAAACAAAAAACCCACACAATCACTATTTGGAATGAAGCCTGTCTTGTTTTATAGATCATTATGCTGCTGACACAGTGAAAACACAGATACTCCCTAAAATACATTCTGACAGCTGTGTGTACTTACATATAACAATAATTTTTCTAACTTAAAATTCTTCTGTGTTTTTAGAGTAGAAAACACAATTGTTTTCAGCTGGGGTGAATTAGGGGGAAAAGGGAAAAAAATCCACCTCTTTTCATATTAATGTTCGAGAACATCATCCTGAAATTAAAACTAAACTAAGCATGAGTACTATTCAGCCCACTATCACAAACAATTGAATAAAGCACTAATTCGAGACATGGAATATAGTATTTTTCCCTCATAAACAGGTGTCTGATTTAGTATTCATTTTACTCAAACTTGTCAGCAATAAGGATGGGGAGTAAAGTTTTGAAACTAAGTCCACAGTGCAACAGGAGAAGGAATAAGAAAAGACAGTAGTACAAGATGATGTTCACTATATCAGCAACCTTCATGCTGAATTTGAATCTTCCTCATATAAAAACAAAGTCTGAAAAGTTTTATCTTTAGTACAGACTCATTCCTGTCATCTTGCAATTATCCTCCAAGCTGCCTTTATACATTCAAGTTCCTTGAAATGACATTAGATAGAAATAAAGAATTAAATTACCTCCATCACCCCCATGCACAATTCTTTTAACACCCTTTTCTTCCTCCTCCAATGAGAGCTCTTAAAACATCAAAGCATTGTCCTAAAACCCCTCATAGGGAAGGATTTGCAAAGTCATCCTTCCAAAAATGGACTCCTTGTTCCTTTTTTCAAAGCTCGAAAGCCTTCAATACTGCATTGTCTACAATCCTCTTCTTTCCCTTTTGTTATTCATTACAGATTTGACTGATCCTGCAATATCTTGTCCCCTTTGCTTTTAATTTATTTGGTCTAGTCCCTCCTTTTCATAAAGAAAATTGTAGTTTTCTTCCATCATGGCAATACTGCAATAGAACACAGTTTTCTTCTAGTACTATGATGTGGTAATTTTATTCTTTTTGTTACCAGTTAAGTTCAGAAACCACAAGTATTATGCAAATTAATAAAGAAGTAGTTGCGCCACTAATTCAGTCAGCTCTTCTCAAAAGAAACAAACAAACAAAACAGAAAAAATAAAAAAAAAACACAAAAAAACCCCAAAACAAAACAAAAACCAACCAACCAACCAAATAAACAAACAAAACAAACAAAAAAAAAAACCACCAAAAAACCCCAAAAAAACAACAGAAACAAACTAGAAACTAAATAATGTTCAGGTGAACTTCTAGCTACCCAGAAGCATGACACAAAATGACAGAATGGTTGATGGTAGGGATCTCTGGAAATCATCTGGTCAATCACCTGTGTAAGCAGAACCACCTAGAGCAGGGTGTCAAGAACCATGTCCAGATGGCTTTTGAGTATCTCCAGGGATGGAATTTCCACAGCCTCTCTGAACAACCTTTGCAAGTGCTTGGTCACCCTTAGTCAAAAAAAAAGTGTCTCCTGCCAGTCAGAGGGAACCTCCTGTGTTTTAGTTTGTGCCCATTGCCTCTGGGTACCACTTGCAAAGAGTCTGGCTCCATCTTCTTTGTATCTCCTCTCAGGTATTCAGACATTGCAAGATCCTCCCTGAGCCTTCTCTTCTCCAGACTGAACAAACTCAACTCTCTCAGCCCCTCTTCATAGGTGAGGTGTCCAGCCCTCTCATCATATTCGTGGCCTCCACTGCTCTCACTCCAGTATCTCTATGTACCTCTTGTACTGGGGAGCCTAGAACTAGACACAGCACTCAAGCGTGGCCTCACAAGTGCTGAGCAGTGAAGGATCACCTCCATTGGCCTGCTGGCAACACTTCTAATGCAGTCCAGGATACCTATAACCGCCTTTGCATCAGAGACACACCGCTGAATCATGGTTAACTCGGTGTCAACTGGAATCCCAGGTCCTTTTCTGCAAAGCTCTTTTGCAGTTGGATGCCTCCCAGTATGTACCGGTGCTTTTCCCACTTGTGACTTACTTAGCCAGGAGACATTCGTGAAGTCACACAACAGCTTATTCAAAACATGACACAAGCTAACTGGAGTGGTTTTCAGGCAGTAACTGTGGAGTGGGGAAGCAGAGCTTAAGTGCTTTGTACTTGTTTAATATCTCAGCTTCTGTTATAGTTTAGCAAGTCCTCCTGCATTTTAACCTAATAAACAGCCATGCAAACTGGTAGATCTGGCTAAGCATTTGGTTTGCATCTCTGTTTCTCCTTGCCCTTGCTGCTTTCTTTCTAAACACTTCCATCCTTCCTACTACATTCATGCTGATGTGTAAGGTAACATAAACATCTTGTCCTCCCCTAGAACAATTTTTCTCTTCAGTTGGAGAGGGAAATGTTGCTACTATGAAGCAGGATGTAGAGAAATAAACATGCCACTAAACCTACAAACACAATCTGTGGAGAATGTATCAATGTTCAAAGCAGAGCAGCTTTCCACTTCCCCAAAAGAACTCACAAGATTTGTCATAGCAGATCACATTTCTGCTCTGTAAAATCCAGCATGCCGCCTCCAGCACTGGTCAATACCTGACGCCACATAGAAAAGTGAGTAGCAGCGTATTGCACCTGGCTAATCTTGAGAAATATGTGCCTTAACTCCTAAGCAGAGCAGAAAAGAAACGCCCTAAAGTTCCTCTTGGGCTCTGTAAGTCATTTTGCTTATGTTTAAATTTAGCAATATAGGCACCTTCAGGTGACACTGCATTAAAGGCAGTCAATTAGAATTAGCTTCTTGCATTTAGTTGATAGAACCAATTTAGATAAATGTTCAAGTAGCTACAAATAATACAGCCATGCTAACGTGACATCCCTGATCACTACATGAATAGGTAATACTAAGGAGTTTGTTTCATATTTTTTTTCCCTATAGGCAAAAGGAAGGGTGCACTCCACAGGCATGTAGGACTGCTAAAATTGTGATCTGGGCTACTATAAAATTACTGTTCTTAACTGTAAGGAGGTCACACTACTTCCAAAACTCAAAAAATACTCCAGCAAATAACAACAACAACAAGAAAATCATTAACGGTTATCACATCTGGTTCTGCAAAATTTATCTCACCTGTTCATTGTTGTCCTCCCTTCCCACCTCATTCCCACCTTGCCCCTCGTCCTTCTTATCTTCTGTTTCTGGCTCTACCAGAGAAAACAGCACTTGTATCCTGAAATAATATTCCGGCAGTGATAAGAAACAATGAGGACAGCGGAGCCACATTTTTGTAGTGAATGGTTACAACAACTATCTTTGACAACACGATATGAAAGTCATTTATTCAACACAAAACCAACATAATGATTTCACGGAAAAAAATGAGAACCCTTCATAAATTACTTCTTATGACTAAATTATGCCACATTCAGCTCACATTTTTCTCAAGTTATCACATTTGCTTTACTGATTGATGATGGTCTTCATGCCCAAACCTCCATATTCTACAGGATAAACATTTTCAACCAACTCATCAATCTGTCACATTCCTAACATTTGATGACCCTCTTCAATTTAGTCAATTGGCAGAGTAGGGTACAGTGCAATTGGTTTTCTCACCATTTGAGATAAACAAGATGGACTTTATCCTTCTTTTCTCAAGTCCTTCAAACTCTTTTGTACAGATATGATACTGTATATGGTCTTGGTCAGATGGATTTTTTAATAGGTCACTCCCACAAAGTATTTCCTAGTACAGTTAGCATCTCACTATAAGCAAACCCACTTCAGGTGAACCATCTCAGCTTAACAACTAAGATCCTTAGATTCAGGAAAACAAAATTCAAAGGTTTTCTATTTCTATTGACTGATTTTAGTCTTCTGATATTGGCATCAGAAGAGGCTACTGGCAAGGAAAACTGAGAACACCTACTACCTTAGGGCAATGTTATCTCACCGTGATTTTTCCCAAGCAAGAAAGTGCCGGATAGTATATGTTCAAATGAAGAGATTACTATTTAGCATTGGTGGTTTTATTACCATTGCTGCTAACACTGTCTTAGTTGTCATACTATTTGCTACTTTTTTTTCCATCATGTTTCTGAAAAAGCCATTTATTGTTTCCTGGATTAGTTATGTAGTAAACACATATTGTCCAACCCTTTCAGATGTTTTTAATCAACAGAGAACTTTATATTCAGCCCATTACAGAAACAAGAGCTACCTATTTTGTAAACAAAAGCTGTCATTTGTAAATGCTTTTATCTACTACATGTTGCACTAAGAGATAATAACATACTTGACTACACAGAGAAAAACTGAAGAAGTTTCTAGGAACCTCTCACTCATCCCCTCCAATACAGGGAATTTGAAAGGACGGTATGGTACTTAGACAAATCAGAACATTTTGAATAATCTGAAACAGCTTTGGCTCTGGGTTTCTTTAACTTTTAAGTGAAGAAGTTGAAAAGTTTCATATTAATTACATTTAGTAAAATATTAATGACATGTAAAAATAAAGCCAAACTAAGTTGGAAGTCACAATGAAATTGACAAAAGTTAATCCTCACATCTTCACAGATGTCAAGACTTGTTTGCAGAAATAATACAGTCTGTATTCTTCTCCTTAATTAATTGGTGAGTAGCAATGCCACCTAAGCAAAGATAACTAACTAGCCTTTCTAAGTTCATGTCCACTCAACACAATTCGAACACAGGACTAGAAACTCAGTAGTATAGCCTAATGTCTAAGTGTCTATCCATGTTGGCAATATTTTTCTTTGGCTGATGTAAATCATAGAAGCATAGAATATCTCAAGTTGGAAGGGACCCATATGGAGCATGGAGTCCAGCTCCCTGCTCCTTACAAGACTACCCAATACTAAACCATATGACTAAGCGCACTGTTCAAAAGCTCCTTGAGCTCTGACAGGCTTGGTGCTGTGACCACTTCCCTGGGGAGCCCCTTCCAGTGACTTACCACCCTCTCAGTGAAGAACCTTCTCCTAATGTCCAATCTGAACCGCCCCAAAAGAGCTCAGATATTATAATCTGACATAAGTGGACAAATTCTTATGTCTGTATAAAAACCACGAGCCTGGCCTGAAAGCTCAACCCTGCACAATCTTGTGTCACAGGTAGAAATGTGCGGACTTTATCTGTCAGGAGTCTTTAACACACCACAGTAGTTATAATAACAATTAAACATTCCAAAGCACTAATGTTTCAAAATGGTGTTCAACATGGCTCAGTCTGTCTTCAACAGGATCAGGTAAATTACAGCTTTACACTGCTGAATTCCCCCTTCTCCTACATTCCTCCTGACTCTTGAAAGGAAAGACAACCACACTTCAACATTTCCAGCAAACTTCACTGCCCACCATGATTGTTCTGCTTCCTGTTTTCCTTTATGGCCATCCTCATCTGCCTAAACTCCTTTTGTCAGTTTGGCTGTCAGCACTGCTCACGTCAGATCCCCTAGAAATGGGTGCATTCAAAAAGGGTGAAAAAATAATGTTACAAGGTGGGATATTGAAAGAAAAGGACTGGATTACACTTATCTTCTAGGAAACAGAATCCCGAAGGTAAATGTTCAAAATTGCTTCTGGAGCTATAATGATTCAGACCTGAAGTGACTCTTGTTTGGAAGCGTGAGATCACATTTTTGTGGTACAACTTGATCTCAAGTAGGATCCACGCTGCTAACCAGATGGGAAGTGACAGCTATCATGCCTCTGCAGCAGAAAGCTACCAAAGTACAGCACTTTTAAAAAGATGTTCACTTTTCAGATTAAAAAGTTATTTGAGCCTGAGGCTAATTAACATTTTAGGGGGGGTGGGACAGAGAGAATCAAACACTGTCAGCAGTGCTGTTTACAGGCTTGATTCCAGCAGCCAGGTTCCATTAAGCTGCTGGAGCCAGGTGACTGATCCAAGATTGACCCCTCTTTTACATAGCCAAACTAGACTAGTTTCAGTGAGAAATATGTTAAGACCATAGCAGAAATAAGACAACACTACATTTTGCAGAAAAGTGTAATTTATCACGACATATTACAAGAAAAACTTAGAAACATAAAATCCAGTGAAAAAATTCCGCACTGCATTTGTTAACCAAACCTGGAGACAGGCAAAGAAAAATCTGATTATAGTTATATAAAAGAAGATGACAAGATAAACCTTTTCTATGTATCTAGTATTTTCCTCCTTCCACTGTATTACATACCTAAAATTGTATAGACTCCTAGAAAGCATTCAGAAAGATATTTTGCTTTCTAGTTACATCCTTAGTCATATTCATTTCTTCATATATAAGGACAAAGTGTAGTGACAGAGATCCAAAAAAAATGGTCTCCATCCTAACTGCTCCTGCTATCAGAAGAGATGAGCATGCCATACTCGAGCAGCTCTGCAATTGTACAGCTATCAAGGAACTGTCATCGCTGCACAAGCAGCAGGAGCTGCAAGGTCACTCATAAATTGAGCCAAGGACTGAAGAGGTCTGTGATACAGAGGAGTAACAAAACTATGCAGTAGTTTCCCTATTGCTCTTCATCACCCTTCTGGAGTTCTCAACCTTGGAGGCACTCGTGTTCAGAGTAAGTGAGAGCCAGCCTTCCTCTCCTCCCACTGGGCTGCAAAAGTAACCATGGGGTATGTTTGGAGTGAACAGGATTTCATACCATGCACAGGCAGCTTCTCAGACAACTGATTCTTAATTCTGCTATATGTAGTTCAAACCGTCAGACTTGACCTTCATCTTTCACTTCCAAGTTCCCACCCAGTTTTATTCCTCTTGCATCTTTTCCTATTATAGAAGAATTTGTAGTTTTCCATATCAGGGTTACTCAGCAATTCAACAGCTCCTTAAAAAGCTAATTTAGGATTAAATACCCCTTCTGACAAACGTTACATAACTTTTCCTATTTAAAGGCATCAGTGCCAAGTAATTTGTGATTTCAGATTATCAGCACTTTGAAATAATGTCGTCTTCATTAAATTCCACACTCAGAAGCTTTCTTGATCTCCTTGAAAAACTTGCTACAGATAACCTGGAGTTCTCCTCTGCGTGGTAGTGGACAAGAATCCTTTTTCCTCGTCTTATATGCACTGCCTTACACAACTTTTTAGAGTTGGTCCCCACAACAGTACTGATGGCACCAAAATGTGAAATTTGACTGCAGAGGTTCAGACAATAATGCTGCTATTCATGGAACAAAGTCCAGCAGCCAAACTGCAACAAGGAAAATGTAATAATTTTTATTATTCTTTTTGGGTAAATAAAACTCAAATAGCCCCACTGAAGTCTCCATGAAAGTATGCACAAATAGGCAATGTTCTGCCATCAGCTACCACACCAACTTCAGCTGAATGTCCTGTTACATATCATCGTAGCAGACCATATGCATCAAATTCTTTACCCCAAACAAAATCCTGTTTCACTGCCATGACATATGTGGACAGTTCCTAAGTCAAATCAGAGCTACATTCATGCCAACATCTCTTACCACCAGTTATTTCCACTGGTTGACAGAACTGAAACAACAAACTGCCCCCACCATAGCAGCAGTCACAGGCAGAGTTGTCGGTTTCCCAGCATAACTTATTCCAAAGGAATATTATACTAAATTTCAGCCTACAGTAGACCTGCCAGCAACGTTCCGCTGCTACAGTCATATTAGAAAGCTTCTTCAGCTTAGGCATATCCTTAGGAGATTCTTTAGCTCAAAAGTCACAGCATAGGTGTTGACAATTTCTTGAATCAAGGGTTGGACTTGATGATCTCAGAGGTGTTTTCCAAACCGGTTGATTCTATGATTCTATGACAGTTATACTCAAGCCCCTTTGAAACTTTCTCTTTTCTTCCTTCTAGGATCAGGGAACGGACTTTTGAAACTCAGTTGTTTTAGGGATTTTTTTTTTTGTGGGTAGGTTTTTTTGGGGGATGGTTGGTAGGTAGTTTTCTTTGTAAATAGCAGAGACAATCTGTTGTCACATAGCAGAAATGTTTTACTGGATGGTGGATAACCTTTGTCAGCCTCATGCTTGGGGTGTGATGGGGAGGTGCAAAGGAAGAAAAAGGAAAGGAAGAAGAAGGAAAAGTAGACTGAAAAGTGGTCTGAACCTGTAACACCAATAATTTAGGAATAAACACTGTTTTATCAAAACACATGATAGTGCTTACATTCAATTATGGTTTTGGAATTCTGAGAAGTCTCTGATACTATACCAAAACATGCTGAAAAAAATTATTCAGACTGACCAGTCAAGGATAAATTTCATGCATAATAAAGGACATGCAAAACTTGAAGTTTCTTAATACCATATTTCAAAGGCATTTAAAAGAGTTATTCTGGTAACAAGTATGAGGTTCTGGCTGGGAAATAATTTCAAATTTTCCAACTCATTTAGAGATGTTCATTAACCCTCAGAATTAACACGTCATTTAATTCCAAAGTTTCAGATGTTTGGGCTTGGTTTTTGTCCTTTAATTGAAACATTTAAATCCCAATCCCTCTGCCCATCCCCAGTATTATTCATTATCTTAATCAGTTTTGCGTTTTAACCTCTGATAAATAATTACCATTTCTAGTCTTCTATTATTGTCCTTTAATTTTTCTTCTGACTGGTTGCAAGTACATGTTCCACAGCTACACTCAAATGCGCTGCCAAAAACTCCTAAAGATACAGCAAGCTACTTTTTTTAACCTAATGTTTACAAGCTTTACAAAGGTATGGTATTAGAACAAACTGACTGTCTCAGTTTTGCAAAATCGTTGGCAAAGAGGGGGAAAACGGACTTGATTTCATCATGCTTCATAAGGCCACCTTGGAGGTGGGGACTAGATATAAAGAATTTTGAAGATTTCTATTAAGACCCAGAGATTTAAATTTTAGATTTAAAGAATACATAAGATTTTTTCACTCTGCCTATTCTGTTTGTTTAAACAAACAGAATCTAAACTGAGTCCAAACTGAAAATCTGCTGATTGTTAGTTAGCTAAGATAATTATTTCACCTGCATAAAGTAATGCAAATACTCCTTAGGTAAGCCTAACTTGGAACATAAACTTGAAAGTTATACATTTAAAAATTTACCGGCTAATCTGTGGTTAAATGATGAGCCAATTAAACAGAGATCCTACATTCTCTTTTCAAAGAGCCACACTTCCAAGTCATAACGTTAAAGCATCTGGGATAGGAGCTAATGAAGTTCAGCATCTTAAGTAGCTTGAGCTACTTCTAAAGGAAAAAGGCCAGGTGTTTTCTTGGTCAGAAAATAGGGTAGATACATATAGGCCATATGTACTAAATGTCTGTGGTAACATCTTTGACCTTTTTACACTTTAAAACTGTAAAGTTGCACAGGGAAAGATACCCAGAAACTTGTTGCCTAGTCCAATAAACAGCCAAAGAAAGCCAAACTTCATCCAGGGATTTCTATATTTAATCTTCAGCTGTATTTAAATCTTTCCAAGAGGTAGAAAAGTTTGCACTGGTCATTCATAACTAACAGCTCCACAGCTGTTGCAACATGTGCCTGAAGCACTACTCAGTCAGATCCACAAGCCTCGGGAGACCCCACTGACAGTTGGTACATTTAACTGGTAGTCTAGCTATTATTGACATAGGCTTAAGTGATCTCCTTTCTCACTTTAAATGTAAATACACACTGATTGTGATGTCCTGATATGCATCCTACTACTGAAAGCCATGTCACTGCCGTGTTCACTAAGTGACACATAAATAGAAGAAATGGACTGTTATCAATAAAATGATGCATTTCCTTGAGAAATGTCATATCAGCATCACAAAGTTGAGTAGAACTTACAAAAGGAAGCTCAAATGGATTAAAAATGGCACACCACTTTATAGGTCACAAGTCTGGAACCAGCAGTTCAGTCTGATCACAATTTCTAAGTGCAAGACCCCCCAAAATGGGCCCTGGGCTTACAGCTGAGAAAGATAACTCCTGTTACAATGAGATAACATGGTCAATTCCCTGAAAACTCTGAAATTAAGAAATAGGGAAGACAGAGGATAAAAGCAGTAGCAGCTCAACCACCTCATTATACAAGGACTAGTGATTGTACACCATTGAGTAGTGCTTACATTAATCAGCCACAGATATATCACCATACCAGGCTGCTCTGCAGCAACATACCATGACACCTCTCACTCTCTCATTTTCACAGGTTTGTTGAAAAGGAGAGGGAAAATGTTTTCGATGGGGCCCTTTTCAAATAAAATCTGAAAATGAACAGAATATAGCTGATACAGACTTATGCAGGTTTTTTATAGACAGCTTATGTAAGTTATCGGGCAAAAAATGCTTCAGGTGTTTCAATGAGATATGGAGACTGAAAGAAAGATGACTGGGGAGAGGGTGATCAATATAGTCTACTTAGATTAACCTTTATTTAAGACACATTTGATTAGGGACACTGTCTTGTTTTCATACTTCAGCTTGACAGACTTTTTTCCCTCAGCAGTGGATTGATGGGAAGGGGGCCGAAAGATTTAAAATTCATTAAAGTAGATTATTCTAACAATTTAGAACTCTAATCTGCTGAATCAAGTTTGCTACAAAATGTTCAGTTGACAGACATTTGAAAAAAAAAATCTGTTTATGCCTAAACTACACTTGGTTAGGGAAATAAAGCTTAGATCCAGATTTGGTTGCACTTTCTTTAAAAAATTTAGAATAAAGTTTGTCATATATTTTTCTCAAAGAAGACATATTAGTCAACATTAAGCCATGGCACTAACAAACATTTTTCCTCTATCACATTTGTACAGAGCTGCAATTAAAGACTTATTTAAAGCAAAAGATCTTATTAATGGATTGTTACTCTCTAAAAAATCTATTTCAGTTCAGTAACCCTGATTAAGTCTCAATTTATAAAAGTGGAAAGAGGCCAACATAGAAAATCGGTGTAACTCCCTAACAACATAGATTTTTATTTTATTTTAGAGAGCAGTTCTGAAATAGATTACAAAGCCTTCTAATGAAAATCAATGACATTTTAAAGTTAAAGGCTTAAAGAGCAATCAAAGATTTCAAATGCCAGAAATGGAAACATATGCTTCAAACTTTGATTTTCTCTTGTGTGCCCAAATTGGCTTGATCAGTTCACATGCTTAAGGAAAAAAAGTGACTTTTTGAAGTGCTACTACATAACCTAGGGTAAAAAAAGGTCTTCACAGACCCACATGTGGAGTGGTAAGGCAACATGTTCTGATAGACTGTCCATTGTTGATGTGAAGTCGCATTTTGTTTGCACCCACTCTTGGAATCCCCTCCCCAAGTACCTCCTCTTTTTCACTTGTGTGGTGCTTGTGATGCACCCCATAGTGCACTTCTTCCCTACAGATGCAGCACCAGCAATGGGCATCAGCAACCCACCAGCAGTTTCACACCTCTGGCCCTGGGCCTTCACCAGGGAATGCTTTAAGTGGTTATGTGTCTGTTTTATCTGTAACTGCAAATATTGGTAAGGGTCACAAGAGGGTGGGAAGATTATTTCCTGCAGCTGGACACTGACTCTGGACATTGAGAGCAGCCCTGCTCTCCACCCTTGTCAGTGGACAAGAAGCCGGACATGACCCAGAACTGTATACTTTCAGGTTAGAAGGCCAGTTGTATCCTGGGCTGCATCAAAAGCAGTGTGGCCGGCAGGTCAAGGGAGGTGATTCTGCCCCTCTACTCCACTCCGGTGAGACTCCACCTGGAGCACTGTGTCCAGCTCTGGGGTCCCCAACATAAGAAGGACAGGGACCTACCAGAGCGAGTCCAGAGGAGGACCACAAAGCTGATCACAGGGCTGGAGCACCTCTCCCATGAAGAGAGGTTGAGAGAGTTGGGGTTGTTCAACCAGGAGAAGAGAAGGCTCCAGGGAGACCTTAGAGCACCTACCAGTACCTAATGGCGACCTGCAAGAAAACTGGAGAGGGACTTTTTACAAGGGCATGTAGGGAGAAGACAAGGGAGAATGGCTTCAAACTAAAGGAGAGTAGGTTTAGATAAGATACTAAGAAAAAATTCTTTACAATGAGGTTTGTGAGACGCTGGAACTGGTTGCCCAGAGAAGTTCTGGATGCCCTATTCTCAGCTGAGTTCAAGGCCAGGTTAGATGGGGCTCTGAGCAACCTGGTCTGCTGGAAGGTGGCCCATGAAAGGGCAGGGAGGCTGGAACTAGATGACTTTTACTGTCTCTTCCAGCCTAAACTATTCTATGACTCTACAGTGACCTATTTTCTAGAGCTTGACGGGAGATTCCTTTGCTACTGCTTAATGCTGACTGCCATGATGCGCTTTAACCTTTTTGTGATAAAGGTCTAAGTGAAGTAAGCAGCCCTTGCACAACTACCCTTCTAGTCATTCAGAAAAGAAAGAGTGGCTGAACAGACTGCAAATATATAAAGCCAACCCTAAACAGATCCAAGATCAAGGGGGAGCTTCCCCCTCATGCAGACAGCATCACACCATCCCAGAGAAGGGTCAAAGGTGTCAGTGCTCCCCTGCCCCACTGTCCTCAAGAAAAACTAATGCCACTGACCTCAGGACCCAGTGGATGTCACATGAGCACGACATAAAAGGAGTCAATTCAAGGACATGTATGAACAACTTTAAATATAATGTTAATGAGCTTTTTTGAGTCCAAGATATCAGTCCAATTAAAATGACACTTCTTGATTAGACTGCTACAATTTCAATTAGACTAACAATAAATTTTTGTCTTTGCATGTAGGGTGTGCTTCTTTGACCTACAAAATGTATCAGGTGTAGTACACTTCTAACCATGACTGCTCACCTTCTGCTTTCTGTATTCAAGAGGACCATAAAGCCCCATTCTCTTCCCAACAGTGCTCCCCTTTCCTGCTCTCCCTTCAAAGCTGTACAGCAACTGACACAGTATCATCAGTGTCCTGCCTGTGTCTTCTTTCTCTCTGCTGGCCAGAAAAACCAAACACAAAACAAAAAACCAAAAAACACACACCACCTCCACCACCACTCACTTTTCCATTCACAGCTAGCAAAAGTACTGATACCATAGTGCTGCCCAACAAAACTTTACCAGAGAAAGAAGGGATGGGTGCACACTGCGTTGATGCAGTCAAAGGTAATACAGGGCTGCAGTGTGTGTAAACTGCATAGATGCTCTATTCATGTTTCACTGCATAGAAAATGTATATGCTTGCCTGCTCTGGATAAACATACTAACTTCACAAGGTGAGTTCTCATAATTCTGAAGGAATGAATGAATGATGTTGAAATAAACACAGAATACTACGAACACACAGAAAATTAGCATCAATATTGGGAACTTTATACAGAGTGCTGTATCCTTTGGAGCTTCCTTTTCTGAATTACAAATTTGAGAGATCAAGTAAAATGTGTTAGTCTAGGAACACCATTCCTCACGTGCCCTCACTAATCATAGGAGATCAGTAACATTAGTCTATCAGCCTGAGACATAAGTAGTTTTTAATCTCTACCAAATCTCTCACCTGCAGAAACAATTAACATTTTTGACCTTTACATTAGAGATTGAATTCATATAAATTCAAACTGATCCTTCTCTGTATGAACTAATAATTACCTTTTACTCTTAACTACTTAACATATAAAAATGTTACTTTATACACAATGTATGTATCCATTATCAAACAATACCACTAAATTAAGTTAAATTTTCTTCTGCTTACTAAACCTGTTCAAGCATGCACACTTGAAACTACTCTGGTCTTAACTATGAAGACAAAATAAGAGAAGCAAATATTAACATTCTAGGTCTTCTGTGATCTATTGAATAGTAGTCCATCAATTAAAACTATCAAGAGAAGTTTCAAAAATTTTCTAGCTAAAGTTGGGTTATTTGATTGTGAAGGTAGAGTTGTTCTGAAAACATGCACAATTTCAGGTAATTTACACCATTGTGTCATTGAGGAGGAAGTTCAATTTTCAGCTGTGAAAGAAAAGTTCATTGTCTTCTTTTTTATTCAATTCTATACACAGTAGCAACATATAGAAAAATTCAAAATTAGTATTTGTTAGGGAAATATTTGCACAGCATGAAGTAGCACCACAAAAATGAGATACCTGTCAGAGAATTCTAGAAATAATCTAAATTTTAATGTGTTTCAACCTATCAGAGAACTGTCCCACCACATATTTAAGATTTGTAACTGGATATGTATCCATTGCTTTCAGTCCCTGCAACAAAAAGCCCAATCCAAGATCAGAAAGTTCTTCCAAAATCACTAAAAAGACAGATACTCTTCAACCAAATCATGCCAATTCCTGAAAGTACACTACATGAAATGTCACCTTTCCAAGATAATGATTTGTATGTCCACAAAATATTAAAAGTACAAGCTTATGAAAGAATGACAAAATCCTGAAGCACTTCAAAAATAAAGACCACAAACACCCCTACGCAAAGTTCAAATAATCAAGACAATTCCCAGGATAGACAGAGGCAGCAGAAAGAGCTGGAGAACGAACTAGCAATAAGACAAGAAGACATAATCTTAAGCTGCGCCAGGGGAGGTTTAGGTCAGACATTAAGTTCTTCACAGAAAGAGTGATTGGGCATCAGAATGGGCTGCCCAGGGAGATGGTAGAAACACCACCACTGGAAGTGTTTAAGAAAAGACCGGACACGGCACTCAGTGCCATGGTCTAGTTGACAAGGTGGTGTTTGGTCATAGGCTGGACTTGATGATCTCGGAGGCCTTTTCCAACCGAACTGATTCTGTGACAGATCAGCCTAGTGTTTCTTAGTATTACTAAGCCTCCATGCATAAAACTAACATTTACCAAAGTTATTATAAAAACAAATGGTTACCCCTTTAGCTTTCCATTTCTTTTCCATAGCACATGCCAACTCCTTCCCCCACCTCAAGCACAAATTGCCAGTCAAAAGAAATCCATCAAGAACCCACTCCAGTTGTCCATCTCATAAAAAAAGTACAGGTAGTCTCTGCACACGTCTCTTCTGGAGAAGAATATTTCCCAGAATCAAGGAACACACAAGGATGAGATGTTCCTAGGGAACTTCTCCTAAAAAAATTCTCTGCCAATTGGAAAGACAGAGAGCCATCATGCATATTTGCATTTTCTAAAAAATGTAATCTACTTTTGGTTGAGGAAAAAGAAAAATATTAGGAAACTCAATTTTATTGGACTAAAACATTTTATAATTAATAGTTTGGGGTTTTTTCCTCATGTGTGTCTTTATTAGTGATATCCCCTTCTTCACCAAATAGATTACTAAATTAAATGGAAATTTCTCATAAATGCTCAACCTGCCAACTCTGCAGCACTGCTTTTTCTCTACAGTTACATTTCACAGAGAAAACGCTTTGTTTTACCATTTAATTTTTATTATAGTGGCAATGAGGAAATATTAATTATATATTCACATTGCGACTAGGAAATTTAAGCTCTTCCACTCCTTCACAGACATATGCTTTCTTTTCCAGGTGGATAAAACATTTTTAAACTGTTTTACAAACAGGTAGTACTAGAACAAATGGCTCTGTAACGGCTTTTGAAAAAGAAAAGCAAGAGTTTCACAGCAATGTGCAGCCTTCCTTGGGCTATGGGAAGTTTGAGTCAGCTCAAAAAACCAGAACAAAACAGTAATTACTGAAGTATTCCTGAAACTAGGTGTTTTCTCAGAAAGGTGTAACTTTTTTGCTTACTATACCATTACTTCCTCTGCTTACTGTTTCACTATGCCATCTGTCAAACAGACTAAAAAAAAAGTCGTTAACCACAGAACACTTTTGCCATACCTGTGCAGTAACTGGTAGCTCAAGACAAGTAATTTCTGATTAAGGCACAAGTCCCACAGCACTATACACTACATATATAAAAATGCAAGACATAAGGAAATAGCTCATGAACATTATCCAGGTACAGGAAACAACTGAAGAACAGATGTGATTGCTGACTAAAGAAAAAGAATTTTGCCAAATCTTTAGTGAGGCAAAGCAGACAATGAAGAGAAGTGAATTAGGTTCTGAATATAAATTTCCAGTATTTTTCTCTATAGTACTATTTGAACGTCTGTTCCTGCAAGTCTTTCTCATGTCAGCAACCCCACTGATTCTTTTTTAATGTCCCAGTTAATGAAACCAATTCCCCAAACTTGCTTTAACAAAGTAGGAAACAAAGAAACATCAGAAAAAACACCAAAAAAAAACAAAGATAGGAAGAGGGAAAATCATTTTATGCAAACTACAGGTAAGTGAAGGGAACTAAGAAATTTAACTATATATATTATTCCTTGGTACAAGAAACAAAAGATTCTTGTGTAGTTGTAGTGGGTTGACCCTGGCCAGATGCCAGGTACCCACTAAAGCCACTCTCTCACTCTCCCTCTGCAACTGAACAGAAGAGAGAAAAAAGAAAAACGGCTAAGGATTCATGAGTAGAGATAAGAGCTGGGAGAAGTCACTAACTGATTACCTTCAGGGGCAAAACAGACTCAAAGTGGGGATAGTACTTATATTTATTACTAACAGGATAAGAGTCAAAGTGTGAGAAATAAAACAGTCTTAAAAACATCTTCTCCCCACCCCTCCTTCCTTCCATGTTCTCCTTCCTCCCCTCAGTGGTGCAGGGAGACAGGGGATGGAGGTTATGGTCAGTTTCTGCTGCTGCTCAGGGAGAGGAGTCCTTCCCCTGCTCCAGTGGGGTCCCTCCCACAGGAGACAGTCCTTGATGGACCTCTCCAGCATGAGTCCATCACTCAGGCAGCAGCTCTTCCTAAACTGCTGTCCCCCTTCACAAATGAGCTGTACCGACATGGGTCCTCCACAGGGGCCACAAGTCCTGCAGCAGAGAGAACTAAAGTACTACAGAATTTGTTGGGGTAAGAACTGCAAAACTCCCCCAAACTTTCTTTGAGATCCCTCCAAAATGGAGGGGGTGGACTCCTATTAATTGGAAGTCCTAAATGTAGTGGTCCTGAGACCTCAGCCAGGACGAAATGTGTGAGAGAGGACCTTGGGCCCTCCCTTGCTGCAGCTTCAGAGAAGCTAGCAGCCATCTTGAGGCAGAGCACAGAAGCTCTGCAATGGGGCTCAAATCCCCTGAAGATACAGACCATCGCAAAGACCCCTGTGCTTCGTGATATGACCGTGGTGGAGCGACCTTTGTCTGGGTGAACGCAGCCCACGGAAGACCCTTCACCTGCGTCGAAGGGCCGAGGGGTTTGGAGACCCCTTCGTGTGCGCTGGCAGAGATCCAGCAACTGCTGCACGGAAGAGGAGACACTGCTGCCCTAGAGAGACTTGCTGTTCAAAGAGAGAAAAGGATCTTTTCCCTTCTTCCCTCCTGGACTTTTATTTGGAGGGAGAAGAGATTTGGTCCATTGTAAATACTGTATGTCATGGTAGAGATAGCTGAAATTGTGTATGTAATGTATTATACTATTTATTTTGTACAGTGTATTGTAATATATTCCCTTCCCCCCATTTTGAGTCTCGTGTGGTGTCTGGAAACCCATCTCACACTGGGTTGAGATGAGGGAGGGGGGTTAGAACTGGGGAACTGGATTTTGGGCTTTGAAACCATGACACCAGGAAAAACCTGCTCCAGTGTGGGCTCACACCTCCATGGGCTGCAGGTTCTGGCAGGACCCTTCTCCATCTTAGGCCTCCCACGGAGTCACAGCCTCCTTCATGCATCCACCTGTTCCAGCATGGGCTCCTCCATGGGCTGCAGGTGGGTCTCTGCACCTCGATAGTCCTCCATGGGCTGCAGGGGCACAGCTGCTCCACCATGGCCTGCATCATGGGCTGCAGGGGCCTCAGCTCCGGCACCTGGAGCACCTCCTGCCCCTCCTTCTGCACTGACCTTGGTGTTTACTTTGTTGTTCCCTTGTTCTCACTCGGCTCTTCCCTGGTTGGAATTCCCTCTGTGCAACAACCTTCTGTTCTTAAATATGTTATCCCAGAGGCATTACTATCACTCCTAACTGGCCAGCAGCAGGAAGTTTGTCTAGGAGTCTGCTGGCATTGGCTCCATGGGACCGGGGAAGCTTCTAGCAGATTCTAACAGAAGCCACACCTGAAGCCTTGCCGCTACCAAAACCCAGCCACAGAAACCCACTACAGTGGTATAACTGGAGACCTATATTGATGCCATTGCTGTTGCATCAGAACGTATCTCATTAATAAAAGAAAAAAGCTGCTGTCAAGGTCAAAAAAAGAGTTACAAAAAATGAGATTAATTTCCAGTTCTCCTGTTGAAGAACTTGCAGTGCAGTCTTGAAGTATTCCTTTAACCATGTTTCTGCAATAAGTCACTGTTTTCACAGTCATATTTGACATCAATGAGGAAGTTGAAAAAGAAATTGAAGCCCTGATCCAACAGCAGCTTCCATATGAGGTCAATCATGAATATTCTCATGTGCACGGCTTTGAAGTGTAATAAAGTTACAGAATGAGATATGACCATGTTTAGCACTGAACAAATTTTTAATAAAGTCTTTTTTCAGCTGATGGTTGTACGTATCTTAAACAGATTTCGAAATGACAAAAGAAGTGAAATAATCTGACCTAGGAAGGATGTTCAGACTCCATCTTCTTCATTGCAAATCTTTTAGGGTTCCTAATCTAAAACACCTCTAAACATAGGCAGCAGCCAATAGAAGTTCTGACAGAGGCATGTGAATAGCACACAGAGTCCTCCTCTCCTTGTGACTGACATATTCGCTCTGTTACAAAAATTCAACCCACACCACCAAAGGACTTCAACTTTGCTTTGCCTTGCAAAGATCTCAGAGAATCAGTTCTCAGTGTCATACAATTATCATTGTAGATTCCTGTAAAATGGACACAATCCATCAGCTGCAAGTATTACAATCATTTTGCAAATTAGTAAAGTAGCTTTGAACCCAAACAGATTTTCTCAGAATCCTCTAGCAGTTAATTTTTAAATGCAAAACCAAAACATACTTAATGACTGACCCAGTACCTACTATTTATCTTCTCTCATTGACACTTTTCCAGAAATGGGTGTTAAAAACCCCCCAAACAACTGTCATTGAGAATGAAAGTTTTCTTTCAGCATAATTGTGACTCTTGCCATGTTATTGAAACTGGTCATGTTTTTGAAAATCAGTATACATAGAATTATTACATTGACTTATTAACATCTTCTTTAAGCAGTCGCTTCACCATGCCTTCCCCCACATCCTAGAGCAGCACTTGCGTTATTTATGGCTACTTTAATATAATTACTACACACTGACAACTACATTTGCTTCAGTTAGAAGTCATCTTCCTGTACGCAGTGATGTCATTTTTGATCCTCGATATTAAATTATAGTGAAGATATTTTTGTGGCATATACATTCAAATGTTTCCTGTTGGCTAAATTCACCTGTTAATGTACTGATAACACTCATGAGTTACTTTGCCTTTTAGCAAATGTACAAAATATTAACTGGTTCATAAGAATTAGTCACTAAACACCTCTTATCTCACATTACCTGTCTGTCACAAACATCTCATCGACTCCATTCCTGAGACTATTTCACTAACCCCAGAAATGTTTTAAAACAAGTATTTGATAATTCAACAGGAACAGACTATGTACATGAAACATAACATTGTTCAGAATATTTAATTTGTTTTCTCCAAATGGTTTCAGAGTATTCCCACAAATTCCCATTACACCATTCAGGTTATTTATTAAATTCTTATTTTTGCTGTTTGGGCTTTTGTGTGTGTGTGTGTGTGTTTCTGTGTGTTTTGTGTTTGTTGGTTCTTTGGGGTTTGGTTTTTTTTTTTTTAATAAAAGAAATTCTAATTAATGCATACAAATAAAATATGACCATCTGAGTTGAACCACATGTGGAGGTTAGGGACCACCAAGAATGATTTCATGCACAGAAATTGACACTAAAACAGAAAACTATATATGGTATGGAGACCTCCAATACAGAGGCAGATAAAAGTAATCCAAAATCTTTAACATATTTTTTTATAATGCAGCTGCATAAAGGATGCTAAAATTAGAAATGAATAGAGAAATTTTCAGTTGATTATTCACAGCTGAACACAAACCTCTGAGTTTACAGCTTTGGGAAATAATGTGTTTATACAATTTTATTTTTTGTTTGTTTGTAAATAAAAAACTAGTACAATGCACCTTAAATATTTTGTTTCACAGTGTTTTCAAGTAGAAAGCATAAAGTAAACAAAACAGAATAACCATATTTAGATGCTCTTAATTATATATATAAAAGAATCAAATTTTGTTAATTATGAACCTCTGCAATCCAGTAATAATCCTTTGTCACCAACTAGGTTTCTGGATTTTTAAATGGATTATTAAGTATGTAGGACCAAAACCAGCTAAACAAAGGAGTGTATTTGCTTAACAGCATCATATCTTTGCTTTTACAGTACACACAAGCAGGCTCTTGTTTCTTCCAAGTGTTGCCTCTCGTTTAAATACTATTTAACACTGCTTTCCGTCATGCCATGTAAATACCATACTAACAGCAGCTTTGAGGGTAGTTTAAAACTTGCATATACAGAAACACTTTATGGCTTTCCCAGATATGAGTTCAATGCAAAGGATGCAGCCTGTGGGAGACAACCATCTTCCAACTACAGGCATGATATGATGACATTTGTTTCCGCACTGAAGAGAAGATGAGAGCTGTGTCAAATACCAACAAATAGCATGCCAAAACACAGCCTATTCTCACTTGGAAAACTTCATGTGGAATACAACCCCTGTTTCAAGTTCTGTTTCATAGAAAATGTTCCTGGCAGATGTAGTCAGGGCCGTACTTCCCTTTCACTGTCCTCTGCATCTCACCCACACACTTTTCAAAGGCAGCTGCTGGATGCTATAGCCAAAGAACAGATTTAATATACATCGAATCCAAAGTGGAAAAAAGTGCATAAAGCTCTGCAAGTTCATTAGTATTTCTGGAGTTCTGTGCCTATATATCAGTCAGTCATCACATATTTGCTATTAACATAAATTTATTCAAATATGAAGAAGCTGTTATAGCAATTCTCTATCCACAGTTCTTGAAACATGTTATGATGATTAAAAATCCCACATGCACTGAGAAAAATTTACAGTGAATAAATTTGTTACAATACCCTCAATACCCTATGTTCATTTGCAGCACTCAAAGCATACTATGTTAAATTACATACGTCTTAACTGTACAAGGTATTTTCTATAGACTATTAATACTGCCACCAACCACACTGGACAAAAGTTTGCTAATTAAAAAAGCTCACTTTCTTGGTATGTGGACTTCAGTTGTCTACTCAGATTGTCCAGTAAGAGTCTGGATCTTGAATATTATTGAATGTGATTAAGGACAGGATAATTTGTATGCACACATTCACTCCCGCTTAACGCGTTGCCCAAAGGATAAAGTAGTCCAAGTATACATTTCTGCAGTCTGAAATAGTTTCCTTCTGACCTTATTACGTCAAAATATAATAAAGTTACTGCTCCAAATACTCTACATATATGATATGTCCATTGACATCTTCAAAGGAGGGTGTTTTTTTTCTTAACCAGAGAAAAGTAAGCTTACAACACGATGCAAACACTGTGGAAAAGATCAAATGATAAAACACTTCTTACCAGACTGAATGCTAAATGGCTGCTGAACATCAACAAACCCAGCTGCAATGAGGAAACTGTGTCTTGTGACCTCTTCCAGTAAAAAGTGTCCTTTTGATTTTATGCCTTTATAATCCTTGCAGGCTCTCAGATCATTGGTATTAATCAATCAATCAATCATTAATCAGTTATCAGACTGTGACAGCATGTAATTTTAAGGTTTGCAAATTTGGCAAATTCTGAGCTGATACAATTCGCATTTAGGTAATGGACTATTCCTTGAATCAGAACATAGCAGTACTAATAGTCAGGTACAGTGTCCTCTTCTGTTCCAGTACTAGTCAAAAGTGTTTTCACTCATATATTCTTGCCAAATCTATGGCAGAATTCTGCTTAACTGCCTGCAACTGACTTTTTTCTTCCATTATTTTTTCCAAGTTTTTTTTTTAAAACACATGAGGATTATTTATTTATGGATTTATTTTTAAATTAATGGTTGCAGCAAGCAGTTCCACACAACTACCTTTATTAGGGGAGAATCATTGGCTTGTATTTTCAACCTGTTTCTTGCTTACTGCATTTGATGACCATATTTGCCTGCTAGTGGAAGAGAGATGAGAGCTTCAAGTTCATATACCCCTGTGATTTATCTTACACCCATTAAGCTATCCCTTCTCTAGGTTGTTGATCCCAAACATCCACCACCCCCCTCAGGGAAGTTGTTCCGTGCTCTGATAATTATTTCAATTTTCTGTACTTTCTTGATCACTGCCATACTTTTGGATCACTGCATAATTCTGGTGGTCAGGGGGATAAGTCTCTCAGAAACCTGGAATGTGGCTTCTTGAGGACTATTTGACATCTTTTTCTTGATCAGCTACAAGGAAGTAGGTCTATCTTTTATAACACATGATCTTTGACAGTAAATATTCTTCTTCCCAGGATCTTCCTTGGTTCATAGAATCAATGTATAACATGTTGGAAAGGAATTAGGTGGTCATCTACTCAAATCTACAGAAAGCAGAGTCAACTCTGAATTCAGATCAGGTTGCTCAGTGCTTTGTCAGGTAGGACTTGAAAAATCTCAAGGACAGAGATTCCACAGCCTTGCTAGACAACCTCTCTCAATGCTTAATTATCTTCACAGTGAATGGATATTTCTCCTTAAGACTGAGCCTCTTATCTTGATTTACATACATGGTTTCTCATCTTCTGGCCAAGCACCTCGGTGAAGAGTCTAGCTCTATTTACTTGATTGTCTCCTTGTCTGTAGTGTAAGGCTGCCATTAGGTTTTCCCCCCTTTGAGCATCTTCTCCAGGCTGAACAAGCTCCATTTGCTCATTGTCTCTTCAAGAGGCTTACATTTCAGCTTTCAACTGTTTTGATGGTCTTCCACTGAATATATTCCAGTCATTCAAAGTCTATCTTGAACTAGGCCGAGGGGAGGTGGTGTTGAAACCTCAAGACAATATTCTGGGTGAGTTCTGACAAGTGCTGACAAAAAGGGGAATGAAATACTTCCATCAGTGTACTGTCTAATGTAGCCCAGGACGCTATCAGTTTTCACTGCTGCCAGGGGACACTGCAAGATCCTATATTTACAACTGAACTTTCAACAAATTTGTTCATCTCTTGCCCACCTCTGATGAGAAGTCTGATACAGTTCCATGGAGAGGCTGCTCTCTTTCTTATGTGTTTGTAACATTGCCCTTGTGTAACAGACAGATAACATACAAATGCCAAAAATTATGTTTCGCCATTGTTTCTGCCTGTCAAAAACTTCCTACCAAAACTTCTGTGGCAGTTTTCCACCAGAAGTTCTCACCAGAATTTCCCACTGGAGTCTTCCTGCCAAAGGATCCTGTTATTGTTCATGGTTATCATATCTCTTCGAACATCTGAACAGGGCTACGTGTCAAAACACCACAGAAAACCTCCTTTGAACACTATAAAAGCTGAAGAGAAATTTGGGAAAAGTAGGGAGAGAGGAGCGGGAAAGACAATTGGCTATAGCACCTGAGGGTCTCTCCCCCGCCTTGCCCTCACCTTTCCTCCTGCCACTGTAAGCTGCCTGCCCGTCACCAGAAGACTGGACCTCTGCTGTCTTGAAGTGGACTGGGACCCACCGTGTCACCTGCGTGAGTTTTCTCCACCCTGACCCTATTTCTGAGAGTTGAGAGGTGCAGCTGGACTGGGACCTCTGCACAGCCTGAGACATGGCCAGTGTGAGTGGTGGAGCCCACATCCTGGCTGCATTCCAGAGAACTGAAGCTGTGAAAGACCCCCTGCTGCTAAAGAGATAACACCGAAAAGTGGCAGAGACAGAGAAAAAAAGGCAGAAAACTGCTTTTCTCTCTCTCCCCCCCCCCCCACACTACAGACCAGTTCAACGGAAAAGGTAGTTTTGGTGGTAATCTTTTCTCTGCTTCTAAAAGTAATCTTAGCATTTTCCAACCTTTTCTTATTTTTTCCTCTTTCTCTTTGCATGGCTTAGCAATTAATAAAAACAGTTTTGGTATCAACAGATAACTTGTATGAGTTTTAATTTTGCTCGAGGGAATATTCAAATCTAAAAGTTCTTTCTGCAATATTTAAGCAGATCGTAACACCTTGACTTGACTTTTTAGGTGCTACCATAAAACCACTTGCTATTGCAAAAAATGAATTAAAGTTTCTCCGTATCTTTATGGCTAATGAGCTTTTAAATACAGTAGGAAAACATGTAAGACACTTTCTCAGTTCAGCTTCCAGAACCATCCCTTAAGTAGTGGAGAATGGCTCAATTTGACGATTAAGAAGAGAGGGAGAAATCATAGGCATTAAACCCCACCCCCTCACCATGGAGCAATCCTCCTTGTTTTTCCTACAGTGATGGAGAAGTAATTCTACTGTTCATGAAACTGAGGAAAATGAGACTGCAGAAATTTGATTCTGGCTCTGACAGGTATTTGATTGGGGAGATTATAGGCTCTAAAATGTTTGGAATAGAGATTGTATTTGAGCATTGCCTATGTTTAGGGAATACTTTTGCCAAACAGACAGTAAACATTACAGAAGAAAATTTCAGCTAAATAGAATAATAATTTAAACAGCAGAGATGCTCGTCTTAAATTTTGTCAAAAGTGCAATTGCTCACTGTGGACTGACATGTTAGAGGCTAAGTTCTTTTGCTTGAACTGTTCTTGACAGATTCTAATGTTAATTAGTTTGGGGAAGATGCCAGGCAATCTAAAACATTTGCTGCAAAACAAATGTGAAGGAAATATGGCTCAGGGTGCAGAGTGTCACAATTCACTTACAACTGCAGAGAACAAGCACCATTCTCTACAGAAAATGACAGAGTGAGATGAAGAAAAAAAATAATTTTAAGAAGTGGCAAGTAACAAGCAACTCTGCCACAGGATTTACTTCCTGTACATTAAGCAGCAATAAAACGTTAATTATAGTAAAAATGCTGACTATAAACTCCAGCAAGGTCTCAGCAGAAAAACAAAGAAATTGCAGTCAGCAGGATCTTTTCTGTACACAAATTACCACTTATGGCTAATCAAAAAAAAAAAAAAATTCAAGAAAGCAAAAGCAATGGAAACTGAGTTATGAAGAGTCCCTTGGAGAGAAGGCAACAATGGTTGTCTCATCCCACATACTTACTGAAAGAATTCACCCCAACTGCTCATTCCCCACACTACAGCTGCAAATGCTAAGCTAGAACAACCAAACTAGAGACCACCAAGCTCTCTTTCAGGATCCAGCATATATCATAATCTATCATTATACCTTGAAACATTCAACAGACCAACAAAACCACTATTTCCAAAGGAAGGGACCTTTGAACAGCATCAGCTGTTCCAGCACATCTTGTGTTGGCTGTAAAGCCAGCAGGATTTCAGACTCCTCAGGGCACGTTCAACCAACGGGTCTTCAATTCCAGGAAAACCCCTTCTCACACAAGACAATCATGTCTCGCACTTGGCAAAAGGACTCAGCATCCCAATATGAAATGAAGGGTGGGACTTTGAATCACCGAGTGGTCTGGATGTCCAATTCTCATTCATTCTCATTTGAACTGAGTGCACTTGTCTATTTAACAGTCTCACAAACTGATGAAGAGTCAAAAAAACATCTTTGAGTAAAACTGCGCAGACATGGGGGTTAGCCAATAAGATTTCTCTCTGGACAGAGACCTGCTTCCCAGACCCATTAAGCAGACATGAGCACATGCAGACTGCTATGCATTCTTTGTGTAATGCAGAATTTTAATTCAAAATGAAATGGATAAAATACTTCCCCGGTCATAACAGGTGCCAAAAATGGGAAAGGGGTGGAGGAGAATGACAGTCTTCATGTAGTATTTTGGAGTAATGGCTAAACTAAATCTGTTTCTCCAATGAGGAATCAATATATTGACATAAAGAGGGTTCTGGCAAAAAAGAGAAAATCTCATTTGTGCCATGTGCAGGAGTGAGTTAAAACAGCCTGAGCCATTTAACCCTTAAGAAAGAAGCAGTGAAACCCAGACTGCAAGATACCATCCTTCTCTTGCAGCACAACAAATAGGCTACACAAACTATCAATCTCTCTACCATTTACAAAATAAACCAGCTATTTATCCAAACACAAAGGCTCAAATATTAACACAACTTACTGTTCAGCAGATAAAGGAAACAGAGATAACAGAAAAGGAACAAGAATGTTGTAACAGCAGAGAATGCAAACAAGTGAAAGGCTTTTTCTCTCCAAAACACCTGGGGACTCACAGAAAAAGAAACCAAGGAAATTCTTCCACATATCTAATTTTTTTTTAAAGTAATAAATTTTTAGTCTAAATCTTCCACTACAAGTAGCTTATAGTAAACATTTGCTGAATTATCTGTGCATACAATTCTTGCATTTCTTTGAAAGCTCAAATTCATTATTAAAAAGTTACTACTTTTGTATCCTCTGAAGTTGTTTCTATCTTTAAAATCAGTGTAATTTTTAAACCATGAGATTAAATTTAAACTTAAGTTAATAAAAAAAAGGAGCAATTAAAGAATTTTACACAGAACCTTTGACATCATGCCACTTGTATTAAAAAAAAAAAAAGTTTATTTAAGAAATTGTAATGATGACTTTCTAAAGGCCAGTACAGGTCATACTTTTGAAATTTATTCTTTTTATAGTACCAATTAAGCATTACTACTTGTCATTATAATGAAATGGTATCTAAGAATTTTAAGAGGATCATCTTTATCACAAAAAAAAAGTTTAAAATACATCTTACTTCATGAGACTGCTACTAATGAGCTATTATGAACTACTGCAAATTCATTAATGCTATTAATTCCCCCTGACCCTCAACACAGCAGCAGAGACACACCTGACCTTCCTTCCAGAAGGAAACATGTCTTCCTTTTTACAGGGAAGTACTCCAATGGCCAAAGCAAGAAAATACCAGCTCATACAGCCAATGCGCTCTACCCCCAAAAAAATCCCCACTACCACCTATTTCAGGCTGGTTTGCAGGAATTGGTTTGAAACGTTAAGCAAACTTACCTGTGAGATGTAGCTACTGAATATAGTGGTTATTTAGCTCTCCATTTTCTTTAGAAGAAAATTTCAAGGATAACAATATCAAACCCAACAAATCATGTCCTCTAATATCTTCCTGGAGGATATAAACAGGATCTATTCTGCTCATTATTTGTCAGTAGAGAGACTGGAAAACACAGACAATCTGTTTCATTATTTTCTCTTTTCTGGATGCAGTTGTTACACAGCTGCTACAGAGGCTTGTAAAAGAGTTAGCAAGTCTCATATACTTGACATACAGGCATATTGTATTGCAACAACATATACCTCTGTGCCCTGCCAAGTGAGACTGAACAACTGGGTTTGCCCACGCATTGCCAAGATCGCAAGTGTTTCACAAAATCATGCTACAAAACCAGAGAGTAACATTTCTGGAATTCGTGGACACAGCTGCTTCAGACAGGTCTGTCTGATCAGGTTGGGAATTCAATCTGTTACCCATGACATTCTTAATGCTCTGGTTTATGCAAGCCATAAAAACCCAGTTGCTCTTTAACCTACATGGGAGTACCTCTGAACTAGAGAGAGACATAAGCCAAAAAGAAACTAGTCTGCCTCTGGAAGGGCAAGTGGGCAGCTGTGGTTTCATCTTCCCATACATCGAGATTGCAAACCAAGAGAGAATCACTCCCCAGCCCTCAGCAAAGTGACCAGATACTTTTCAGGGCTTTTTAAGGAGCCACTGTAAGAAATACAGCGCCACATTTGAGACCGCTATAACAAACTTGACAAAATGAAGATTAATACAACTAGCACCCTAAAGAGAAAAGTTCTTTCCATTTTAAAGAAATATTTATTGAAAAAAATTGTAAAACCAAATTTTTCAGCAGGTAAAATCTGATTATGGTACTAAAACTCACAGAAATCTCTTAAATTAGGAGAATTATAAACCCAATATTTTACCATAAGGATTGACAAACACAATTTTATAAAACAAAGATTTGTCAATTCAGTATAGGCTTTTTTTTCCTTTTTCTTTTTTTTTTTTTTCTGGTCATCATTTTTTTATGGGCACTTATTTTCAAAGAAATTAGAAATGCCATATTGAACTTTCCATGACCTGTCCCACCCCACCCCCAGCACAAGAACCCTCTTAGCGTTTATTCAATTCCACGGTAGAAATATGAATGTAATGTTTCTATCCAACATTCAGTCCAGAGATGCTTTTTTTCAGCCAGCTAGTCTAGTCTGCCAAGGCTAAGCAATTTCTGTCAGCCTTGGTTTTCACTAAGGAAAGTGTTTATTGCACGAGCAGTTAGTCTGTGCAGTTCTCTACGATTAAGGCTGACTGCCACATGGGGACAGGCATGCCTTACATATCAGTGGTAGTTGACACCCTTCTAAAAAGTCTGTACTTGAAGTAACAGAACACCAGCACAATATTGTCTGCAATTATTACCATGCATACTAGGTACTTTTACTCCATCCCAAAGAAGAGTAACATTTTTTTTTAGCAGCTTGGGTGTGGAAACAGCAGACTCCCTCCCACTTAGCATCCACATAGCTCAAGGAGATATTTGACTTCTAAGACAGAACAGCTCCTAGCATGTCCCTTGTATAGGGCAAATCAATGCTTTTGCCTAGCATCAGTTTTGGCTGTAGGTTTTTTGTTGCTCTTTTGGGGTATTGGTGATTTTGTTTTGGGTTATGTGGGTTTGGTTGGTTAGTTGGTTTTATGGTTTTTTGGTGTTTTAGTTTGGTCTTTTGTTTTTGTTTGTTTGGGTTTTTTTAATTTAGTTTTTAAACTTCTAAGTTTTTCAAGTAGGGATCTAACAGAGTTGTCACAACCACTTCTCCATCTCCAGTAGCGCTGACTGCTCCATGGATTTAAATACTGTTATTTAGGATATGGTCATGTCTGCATAAACTCCTCGTGCTTTGATCTCTCAGATTCTCTGTCTTGGATACAGGCTCTGTAATTGCTCAGTGGGGAATTCAAGAGCAAAGTAAGTTTCAAACAACCACCTCACAAGAAATATTACTGTCATGGGACTGCTGTATAGGATATATTTTTGATGGGCCTCCAAAGTTTTTTTGGCTCTAGGCAAATACATTATTTAATAAACCATGTTGATACATCATATGTTCAGCATTTCAGTAATTAAGACAACCTACCCCAATAAGAACCAGTTCAAAGCCCCATTGAAGACAGGCTCCATGACTCTAATTAGTCTCCAGGAAATAAGTCAGCAATGCTGAATAGCATGAAAGCTACACTGCTTCAGGTAACACGTATTGTTCACAGAGACAGCCATAACTTTCCATTCAAAGGTATGACACTATTTTTAAATTTAAGGATTTTGTAGAGATATAAATTACATTTCATCCGTTATTTCAAAGCAGCCAGTTGGAGGAATCAGAATAAGAGGATTCTTACATTTTTTGCTTATTTTGGATAGCAAAAGGTAAAGATAATTGTTGTTGGGTTTGTTGTTTTCTTTTTTTTAAATGCCAGCTGTGATTCAAACAATTTAAAACATTTGGACTGTTTTAAAATGAAATTACCTAAAATTTGCCAGATTACCACTGCCAGAAAAAACGATTTTGCACAAAAAAAGGTTTGAGATATTATTAAAGCCCGTGACATTCATAGCATTAAAAGAGTTCAAACAGAGCTCAATGTTTTGCAACATGGCATTAAAGAACAAATGGAAAAAAAATTTGATACCACACAATAACAGAGACATTATTACAGCTTTCCACCACTGAAAACACATCAGATACTCAGAGCTTCCATAACATTGCTTAATAAACAGGTAATCTGTAAGAAAGGTAAAACACTAACAAAGAAAAAAACTGATGAGTTTCACATAAACTGTGAGAACAGTTCAACTCTCACAGCCACCTGGTATATCCAAGCTGAGCAGCCAAGAAAGAGTTCACTGCAGGAATAAAAGCTCCAGGTCCAGAAAACTGCATTAGCAAGGCAGTATCTGTGCAACATACGGTCACTGTTCAGTCTTCAGCAATAATCCTGAAAGACTCACAAGCAAGAGCAAGAATTAAAGATGTCAATGCTTATGCCCATAAACAGGTGTCATAAACAGATAGGATTTATGCATTCTAAACATCAAAAAGACAGGATTTCTTTTGAGTAGTATTTGACATACTATTCTTCCCCAATAAAAAAGGCCAAAGCTGTTTCTTTCTGGCTAAAGCAAGATTCCTCTTTGAGGAAAAATCTTTACAATTCAAAATTATTTTGTATTTGTCAAGATTGTGATGTATCTGGACTTAAATCTTACACCTCTAGTAAAAGTAAAAACAACAAAGAAAACAGAATTTAGTTAAACTAGAGTAATTAAATTCAAAACTTAACACAGTCAGCCATATCAAGCAGGAAGCAGAAGTCTGGCTGCACAGGGTGTTTTCCACCAGATTTGGAACTCATTTTGCACATAATTTGTTAAGCATCACCACACAGCAAGACATTTTTCTCATCCTCAGTTTTTCCTCAGTATCATTCAGTGCAGAGAGCCAGATATTTGCTTATGGAGTAGCTTCCCCATTCTGTATTAAACACAGCTCCACATTTTCCTCGGCACTTCCTTCACTGTCCAAGGTCATTGGTGTCCACCACATCTCCTCTTCCTCATATAAAATAATGTTACACCATCTCTATGGAATGGAAGCCAAAATTTAGTCAAGTTTATTTGCAATAAATTAACCACAGCAAAAAGGCGTACTCTCTTCTTTATGAAGGGAAGCAAGCAGAGTTGTGAAAGTCTTGAGTCAGTAACTTTCTAAACGAAGTTCTGTAATACGTAGCTGTCCAAATGAAAATAAAGTACTTGTATAAGCACCTACTTGGACAAAGTTTGTTTCAATGTAAAGTTTCTCAACTATTGAAAATTAAAAAGCATTTAATTTTGCTTTCAAAGTAAAAATTAGGCTTTTTTTCTAAGCCTATGAGAAAGTAAGCCTTTGTCACTGCTAAAACGTGGGGGAAAGATAGCATTTCATCAGTAGCTGTGGGTTATAAAGTATAAATCCATATTGTTTCAATGCCATATGCCCATTAAAGTTTTCCCTATAGACAGCCTTATTTTATAATTATTTGATGGCCATGTTTTATAGTTATTTTTCTACTTATTGCAAGACTAGCTTGCAAATGTGTAACTTCTGGTTTGTAAGCATTTCAGGAGGAAAACCGTGCTCACAAAGAGACATAGGACTCCCTTATTCTTTGTACTAGCGTCCTAGTCCCTAGTTTCAATCTCCACTTTGAAATTCAAGTTGTTTTAACTCTACAGTGGAAGTCCTCTTAGCATAGGAACAACTGGCAGGAAACCAGCTGAACAGTAAACTTTTCTGTGCAAATGAAAAATGATAGAGTGACTTAACACAAGTTCTGCTTTGACTCTCCTCATCCTCCTCCAGGATCTAACCGAAATAACAGACAGTTTCTTTCTGAAACCTGGTAGAATAATGAATAGTAATCCTGCTAAAATAAATTTATTTGATGTTGTAGGAAATTATATTTTAAAAGAATTTAAATAAAATATGATGCTAATTTGTGGCAAAAAAATAGGAATACCTGAAAGAACAATGAAAGTCAGTATACCTAACACTTCATAAGGTTGTCAGCAAAGTAAATTAGTCATTTACTTTGTAATCTTTATGTCTTTAAAACAAATACATTATTGGATGGATTATCCATAGCATCTTTCAGACAACTGAATTTGTTCACCATCAGTAGGATGTACTTCCAATAGAATCACTTAAACAGATCTCTCTCCTACTCAAGAAAATTTCTAGCCTATGCCCCTGCAGCTAAAAGAACAGAGGACTAGACTCAGACTAATAAATGATCAGTTTACTGCTGGTGAAAACACATTTAACACTTTTAGGAATCAAATTTCAAGTTAATTTCCTTACATCAAATCAACATCAATTCATGTAAACAACATAAAATTTTTCCACTGTCTATTTGCTTCAGTAAAGTCTACTCCTCCAGACTGATCTATGATGCCAAACATTATTCTGCCTAGGTACAGCATGGTTCACACAGGCATCCCACTGAACTAACTTTTTTAATGCTATCGCTGTGTTACAGTGTCCATTCTCTCAGATTTCTTCACTAGTCCAACATGTAGATCCACAGTAGTTTTTGAGAACAGTGTATATACTGCACCTTTCACCTCTGAGCTGCACAGTAGTAAGGAAAGTAAAAATTTCTCATGCTAGGTCTGTGAGGTCTTTACAACCACTTAAAGAAAATAAACTCAGGCAGAACCCATGGCCTTGACACAACCCTTGTGCAGATCTATGAAACTTCTGCTACCATGTGTCCTTATTATAACCAACTGCATCTTGTTCTGGCACAACATTTCATGTCAGTGAGATAACCTAATGAGAGCCCAAGTTAAAGAATATCTAAAAACCCACAAAATTTCGAAAGACTTTCCAGAGCCTAACAGCAAGCAATGACAGAGGCAAGGATTCTCCATGCATGAAGAGTAGCTTGTTTTACAGAGGTACCATGGAACAAAGGTGCAACTCAAACTACTCATTTTGCTTTCTTATTAATTCACCTGACCCATGGCAAGGGATGGGGAAAAAAAAAAAAAGGCAAGAAATTAACAGTTACAAACTCAGTAGAGCGCAGATGACTTTGAAATACATGAGTGTTTATCATTTATCTCCAGCCCTTACTTTTAAAGAAGCGTGTAGCTCTTCAAACAAAAATAATGAAGTCTTGTAAACCCCACAAGCCACCCATAGCTTTTTTCAAAACATTTGAGGAAGATGCAACAAAACCTTCTTCTTTATTCATTTAAAACAAAACCAAGAGTAACTTCAGTTACTGCTTTGACCTGATACCTACGGCATAAGGGTCTCCTGCAGGGAGACACAGATCAATAAGCCCCTCTTCCTCCCCACCCCACTCACACCCACCAGGCATCACCACCAACACAAGCAGCACTCCAGGATCAAAACACTGAAGAAGCATAACAACATCTTGGTGATTGAGTTTCTCTGTTTGTGTTTTTCTGTTTTCATTTGGTTTTTTAAGTGTTTTTTCCAGTACTTAACTGCTCACAGATGGGATATTTGCGAAAAACATATGCAACACCCCACAGAGACCCCATAAGACTCCCATAATCTTTAGTTACGTCAGGAGAAATGCATGCAACGGTTCACTGGTGAGCAGATGCCAATTGCTGTCTGTATGTAGGAAACGTTGCTCACATTATCGCAGTGTTACTGGAGCAAATCTTACAGGCAAGGAAGATGGTTCTGTTTTTAAACAAAGCTGTCTTCATTCAGACTCTTATTTTCATACCCAAATATTCACCAACATCAAAGCTCACAGGTCTAAGCAGCCTGTCCAACAGCAAAGCCACAGGGTCCAGGTGTCCCTGGCATCCAGCCAGGGCCTCCCATGTTGATTTGGGAGCCAAGAGTCTACCAGGATGAGTCCATCTCCTGTTGGAATGGCAGCCCCAGGTAGGTTTATGTGGGCTTCTTGTAGCCTTCAGGAGCTGCCAGTGATCAGTCTTTTCATCCTAAGAGTCACCAGGGCCTAATCACTGTCCTTTGCCTCCTGACCCCAGGTCTCGCGAAAAGCTGCATTTAGACCTGTTCATTCCTGTAGCCCCTTTCCAGCAATTTATTCCTCCTGGTGCTTCCACATCCATACATTCCTAACCAGATCACCTTTAACAATGCTATTATAATCCTCTACACGTGCAATAGGAGGGATCAGACCCCACTGATTTATTCCAGCTAAATCTCAGTCCATGGCTAGTGTGGAAGACTATGGGAGGATATCTTCAGGAAAACAGAATCCATTGTGGGTAAGCATGCAATAAATAGCCTTTTACAGAATTTTCTTCCTAATCCCTTTGTACTTAGCAGAAACTGTAAAGTACAAGGACATATTTTCTGTTTTAATCCCTCTAAGGAAACATTTTTTTGTATTTATAGTTTTTTGAGGCCTGGTAATCTTTTTGCCCTCCAAATCTACTTTTTTTTACGGAAGTTTATCGCCAGTTACTTAATCCTCATATAAATAAGTTAATCAGTCTTTTTATATAAAGAGATAGGACCTAACAATATTTTAAGGTCCATTATTTTGTTCCAGAAAGATATCAGCCAGGCACAAGAACGTAGAGACTTTTACAATCCCATGTACACAAAGCTGACTCCCACGGCATTCATTGATTACAGCCTACTTACTTTGCTGCTTTGGCTTCTCATCTCACATTAGGGGAGTAGAGGGCCAAATGCAGGATAGTGCATTATACTGGAAAAAGCAGCACCTTTATAGTAAAAATTTTATCACCATCTGCAAATTTACAGTTCCTAGCTACGTAGGTATTTCGGTTTGCTTGATTCTTTTCCAAGCATTCCTTGATGTAATTCAGGATCAGCCTTCCGGCTGAACTGGTTTCTTGTGCAGCTATAGCTGATGCATTTATTCACTAGCTTTAGTAAAGCCCTAGGCACAGTGACAGCATGAATAATATACAAAGTAAAGCCCAACGTGCTTAAGAAATACCATAGTTTATTATGGCAAGTAAATAAGTTGGGGTGGGTGGAGAGTGTCCTCCTTTCTTTTTTTAAGAAACTAAAACAATTTTGGTAGACATGATAAGCAAGGTCCTTATTTTTCCCTAGATGTGCACATGTTGTCATAAATAAGCTAAAATACGCATGGCATGTTCTACTCAAATACTCCCATAAAACTGCATATACTTCTATTAGTTTAGATTTAGAGAAATAAACTACTTGAATTTTAGTTCAAGAGTTTATTCATTCTCTGTGATCTCCAATAATTTTGCCCATAACTCATACAGAGGAAAGGAAGTCACACAAACCCTGTCAAAACACAATTGGAAGCAACAGTCTGAATTCATTAGTCCTATAAACTTTGAATTTAATACCACAGTACAACATAAGCAGTACCAAGTACTCTTATCAAGCTTAAAAACCTCTAGATTTTTCTACCAAATATCTTCCATGCATAGTGGGGCTTGTCCTCTACACTAGATAAAGAGTCCTCACCTATAATGCCTTCTCTACCCTCTCCTCTGCCTCATAAAGAACAGTTTATCTAGTATATTTCAGCAAAGTTCAGGTTGTATGGTCATTAATCTGGTGAGCTCAGGGTTAGGAGGGTTTTGGGGGTATGAGGAGGAGGGCTTTCCAGTGTGCTATTGTTTAACACTCATTTAAAGGAGGAAAAAGAAAAAGCTGCCAGGCTGTTTTATCTTCTCACTAATGTCTCAAGAATAAAAATTAAAATAGACACAGTCCTTCACTATAAGCTAAAACCACATATAAAAGGTTCTGGAAAGCTATAAAGAAATATGGGGGGGTCCCTCTTTTTTTTAATTAATAAAGAGAAAGGAGAAAATATTTTGTACACAGATAATGTAACATACCAAATAACGCACAGGATTTCCTATTTGCCGTGTGCCTTACGTTCATTGTAAAATTACCCTTAAATAAATTATCATTACATAATTTAAGCTAACTATATTGTAGTATTCCTTTAGTCAGCACTGGGTAAAGTTCAATTTAAGAAGTGCACAGTGGGGTTAAGTACACAGCAAAAGAACTTAAGTATCACAGTGTTTCACAGCTTTCCACTGGACATCAAAATCACTGATAAACAAGCATTATATTTTTCTGAAGTTTACAACGGAAACAGGAAAAAAATCAATGTACATAATAGCTGATGAAGTCAGTTATTGAACTAGACATTTCAAACAATATTTTAGTATTTTTATGCTAGTTTTTAAGTATCTGAATGTTATATGATCATCTCAATATAGTTTTTCTCCTTCATAATGTATAATGTAATTTTTCTGATTTTTAAAAATCATTTACAGAGTAAATAGCAACATTCACAATTAAACTGAAGTGTCTGAGATCATTAGGCGGTATATACACAGTCCTACATGAGCTCTCTCTCTCTCTTGAACAATGAAAGATTATTTACAGATGCTAAAAATCAGCAGCACTCTTTTATTTAATAAAAAGTGGTACCATAAAAAGAAATGTACAACTGCAAACAGAAAAAAAGAAAGACAGAAAGATGGACAAAACTCTAAAGAAACTGAAAATAATGCAGTAAAGAAAAATAACCAAAAAAAACCCCAACGAGAACAAAAAACCCACACCCAACCAACCAAAAAAACCCACCCCACACTACTAAAACACACAGTAAGAGTAAAATTAAATCTATGATTTTACCGTTGATTAAAAAAGCTGCTCCTGTTTTAGCCTCTTAATGTCTTGTCTGAGCTAATCCAGTGCTACTTGTAAACATTAAGTAATGATGTACCAGTCATTACTACCCTATCCTGAAGATCATTATGACAAACGGTATTTTTTCCAGGATTATAATCCGGAAAAGTCTTCCCAGAATCAGATGGGACTATGCAGTTTGCTGCTACAAAAGCTACGCCTAGCCACATGGGCTCTCCCTGCTGGGGCATATTTGAACAGAAAAGTTGCGTATAGTCCTCCTCTTTTATTCCTGTCTTCCACCCATCACTTAGCTTTTTTAACCAAGGTAGTGTCTTTTCTCCTAGTAAAAACTAATGCTTTCTCAATGTAGAAATCCTTCAGGCTTCTCTGGGGACCTCCTAAGAAAGGAAGGTCTAGGGAGATGTATGTCAAAACCTCGTCACCTCAGAGCTATATGGTCAAAACAGTCACTTTCATTTAACTCCTTGTGTTTTCCTCACTGCTTTCATCCCACATGCACAAAGAGTTAGGTAAATGTGCCTGGGTTCACTGTAGGTAGAAGCACACTCACAGCAGGTCATGCCTACTTTAGGTGTGCCAGAATTGCAGGGATACACACAGAGATGACTTCCACCATCAGCAAGAACCTGGTATCCACCAGCTAGCAAAATGCTTCCATCTTACACCTGAGCATTGCCTGCAGTGGAACAGGACATGCTTCTGGACACAGAAGCCAGAGTACTTCCAAAACCTGGCAGTAATCTATACAACAGATGGATAATGCACAGATAAGACCACAGCTCAGAAAAAGCTCACTTTATCAGGTCCTGAAGAGAGTACAGACCACTGGGACTAAGAAGGGGAGGAAGACAAAAGGTACATTGTCTTCAGCTAAAACACACTGTTATTTTCATAGAAAGGTTTGGGTTGGAAGAGACAGCAAAAATCATCTCGTTCCAGCCTCGCTGCAGTGAGCAGGGACACCTTCCAATAGACCAGAGCCACATCCAACCTGGCCTTGAACACTGCCAGGGATGGGCCATCCACAGCTTCTTTTGGCAACCAGTTCCACTGCCTCACTACTCTCATTGTAAAGAATTGCTTCCTAATATCTAATCTAACCCCACCCTCTTTCAATTTAAAGCCATAATCCCTGCCCTATCTCTACAGGACCTTATAAAAAGTCCCTCTCTGGTTTTCTTGTAGGCCTCTTTAGGTACTGGAAGGTGCTCTAATATCTCCCCAGAGCCTTCTCTTCTCCAGCCTGAACAACTCCAAGTCTCTCGGTCTTCCCTCATAGGAGAGATGCTGTAGCTCTCTAATCATTTTCATGGTCCTTCTCTGAACTCACTCCAACAGGTCCACATCCTTCTGATGTTTGAGGCCTCAGAGCTGGATGCAGCGCTCCAGGTGGGGTCTCATGAGAGCAGAGTGGAGGAGCAGAATCACCTCCCTCAATCTGCTGGCCATGCTGCTTTTAATGCAGCCCAGGACATGGTTGACTTTCTGGGCTGAGAGCGCACATTGCCAGGTCATGTCAGCTTTTTATCTCCCAATACCCCCAAGTTCTTCTGAGCAGGGTTGCTCTCAATCCATTCTCCACCCAGCCTGTATTTGTCCATGGGATTACCCCGACCCAAGTGCACTTTGTTTGGAATGCAGCTAAAATACAAAGAATTTGGTTTACACCAACTATCTACACCTTTCAACATGACAAAAATAATATCACCAATATGAAGACAGCTTTCACACTCAAAGTGAAATACAGGTCCAGCAGAGAGCTTGTGCTTCACATCAGCCCTTGTAAACCCTTCAAAATATTAGCAAGTTAGGATTCATATGATCCATAGACTTTCTGCTGAACATACAAAAAGCGCATATTTCACAACTACAGCAGAAACCCAAGCTCCTCACATCAGCAAAAAGCCCAGCAAAACACAGAAACTAAGAGCCGGCTTTCGTTTGCTGACTCCAGCGAAGACACCTGGCTGCATTGATGGACCATGTAATAGACTCACTGCTTTGATGAATATTCACCCTTACAGACCTTTCATTCACCTTCTCAAAAAATTTCAAAAAATTCCACAGGAAGTTATTTGCAGCACAGTGCCTCTGTGTGCCTCTGCTTGGTCAAAATTTGCTAAAACACTGAAGTGGAATATAATTTTTAGAGTGAGGGGAAATCTGGATAATGGTGAAATGTAACACTGAAGAGAGAAGCACAGAATAGAATCATGTTTCAAAAGGATTTTTTCATCATGTTAAAAACCATCTAATACATAAAATGCGATGCCTTTGCTACTGAAACAAAATGTTTAACCTAGCTTTTCTATTTTATCGAAATTCCAGCAACTCCACATCTCAAAAATTTGCCCCTAATAAATATTTCCATTCCTTTTCTGTACTTGTGATACTTCAGCTTACTAAAATACAAGTTAATATCCGATAAAGATCATTTCAATTTATGAAAGGTTGAAGGTTACGAATGAGTGAATTTATTTACAGGTATGCTTAAAAATTTACGTTGACATTTGCACATGAGTTTACTCTGTGCGCACCAAAATAGCTTGGCTCTTTCACCTAGACACCTGAGAAATCACACACTTCCAAATAACAGCAAGCAGATGGAGTAATTTCTGTTTTCCGAAAATTAGCTGCAGAAGCTTATTAAAGCTCTGTAGTAAATGTGCAACTTCATGTTCTTCCCCAAACTTCAAGATAAATATGACATTAAATGAAAGGACACATTTTAATATAACATTTAGGAACTAATTTTGACTAATTTTAACTGACTTCTGAACAGTGTCTGAACTGGATGCAAATGACAAATAGCTGGCGTTTATCTGCAAGTGTTGTTCCTGCATCATAGATATACTCATCTGAGCCTGAAAAAATACACTCCACCTCTTCATAAAGTGGAAGCAGCTGCAATGACAACTCATTTTTGGCAAATTTAGTCCATATCTACTTACAGATACCAGAAGCAGCCTAAATCACATATTAAAACTAATCAGCAAACCCAGTAAACCACACCACAGCAAATACAAATGTCAGCTTCATCAGCAAGAGCAAATATCTAGCCCCTACACTGCATTTCCACAGCAATTTTGAAAGAATGTTATGGAAGAAAGTAAGCAGATCTGTCTGACCATCTCAGATCTACACATCAATCTTCCACCTCATCTGTTTCATTTCATTGTAAAGGCAGGTAACCTGGACTTTGTTCATTAGACCACAGTCTTAAAATAAAACAGAACTGGTTACTGCAGGAGCATCACAACTCAGCAGATCTCACAGTACTGAAAGTAAGATTCCATATTTCTGCTGTGTTGCAGAATGGGAGATTTATGCATTTTCTTCCATAACTTCATGCTAGGCAGAAGAATTTTCTGTGTTCATTACTGGAGACCACACTGTGATCAAGGCTCCAGAACGGGGGCATGAAGTGCTGTAATAGCAGCATTACCAGTACAATGCAGACCACAGTACAAAACAAATCCTTTTCATGTGACTTGCTTGCATCTATAGTGGAGGTACTTGAGAAGAACAGAGTTGAATAGATCATGGTTCATGAGGAATAAAAAACTAACTTCTTCATTGGGTCTGAAACAGGTCACATCTTGACATGCCAAGGATGATTCTTTGTGGTCAATCAGCACAGAGCACTTCAAAAGCATGTTAAAATGAGGAAACCACTGTACAGCAAGACATCCACAAAAATCCTGCTCAGACTTTTTCTTTTGTACCCTTCCTCCCACTGAGAAGGGAAATACGTTGCAAGAAAAAGCCATGAGGTCAGGACATGGATGCAACAAGTCTTGAAACCTTCATAGTGTGGGAATCTGGAAAAGGAAGGCTTTTTCTAAACAACCAGCAGCAGTTCTGATGATCCCATACCGAGATCAGTGGTGAAGCAATCACTGCTACAAAGAGAGAACAAATGCAGCCCCCATTCTCAGGAACAGGCCTGAGAAGGACAGCACCAAGTTTTCTTTTCCTGTGGACCAGCAACAGTGCATATATGCTCACCACTTAAAAAAGCAACATCCATAGAGATGTATAAATTAAGCAACCATGGCTCAGTTGCAGGGCTAGCTTTTTCTTGACTCAAGTCCTATTCTATTTGGCACTACCACTAGCACCACCACCATAAGCACTGTTCTCCTGGGAGGAAGCAGACAAAACACACTGATCAGACTGCACAGTACAAAAAGGTTCTTAAATTTATATTTTACTTTGATAATTATCAAGGGGTAAAGACTCCCAAAGCAAGCCAAGCAGGCTGGAAGTTTTCCTGTGTCAAATTATTCCTAGAAAAAAAAATAATTATAATAATAAGTCCTACTACATCATATAATAGTAAACCTAAGCTTCCTAATGCAAAGTGCTGTCATGCTGTCCCAAGCCAGCAGACAGAAAGCTGAATTAATCTCCAGCGTTACACATGGGCTCGTTAAACCTCAGCAGAGTGAAAACAAAAAGACCGTGTTATTATCACTCAGTGCTGCCACTGAGAGCCCAGTGGGGAGCCACGACACCTTGCATGAACTACGTTTATTTCACAGCGCTGCTGTTGGCAAGACCCTGTGAAGAGCATCCGAAACAAGTGGTGCAGTCATTCATGAGCTAAATGGATGCCAGAAACACCACGTAGCAGATAAAGGGATAGTGAAAGAAATTTGCACCTCTCTTTTCCTCTGAGAGAACTAGTAGGTGGAAGAGACAGATTTGTTACTCTCCATCCTGATGTCTGCATTGGCACGGAGGTTTTGGCCAAACCAGGAAACAGCTTCTGCTCTCACATCCACTCTAAAACTGGGCTTGAAAAGACTCTCACTGCCAGAAGAGAGAGAAGGGAGCTAAGGACTCTTCCTGCATCTCCATGGATCAATACATATATCCTCTAAATGCTGAAAAAGATAAACGCATAAAATGGAGCAAAGTCATTATACGAGATATATCCTTACAGCAGTCATATAGCAGAGAGACTTTCTGTAACAATGACCTAGACAGATAAACTAGCAGGTGTCACATACATCTGGGAGACAGGCAAAGCACTATTAATCTCAAAGAAAAATAATGCAGCGTGATAACATGACATCTGGCCATGCACAATAAAAGCACTGTAAAATATTTATTCTTCCCTATTTGCTAAGTAAGCAATGACTCTTTTAATTATCCACATCAAATCCAGGTTCAAAAGATGACAATAAAAACATTTGAAACATCTGGGAAATGCTTACATGTGTATTTTATACTTAGCAAAAAAGGATGTTGGTGCTTGTGGACCTGATTCTCTCCAGGTTTATCAAGTTTCCCCTCTTGAAGTCAATGGCTGTCTGTGCACAGGAGGGAGCACATTTGGATAAGTAGGATTCTAAAAGTGAAAATAAATTTCTACTAATGTCATTTCAAATCATGTTTGAATCTGGCTTTGTCCTTTTGTGCTTCTCTCAAGCATTTCAGTATCCTTTGTTGTTTGCCTGTTCTTAATCCATTCAAAAAGAGATGGTTTTAATATGTCTTTAAAAACTAAAAATCAAAAGATGCAATGACTCTTTCCAACTGCACACAGCAAGTGCCCATGTGGAATTAAGCATCTTTGTGCACCAAAAACATAAGCATTGACAATTCTGAGGAGAGAAGCAGTTTTTCTTAGACTAAGCTAAAAGAATAAAAAAAAAAAAAAAAAAAAACAACAAAACCAAACCCACCACCACCAAAACCAAGTCAAACAAACTCCACACAAAAAAATACCCCAATACTCCCATCCTAATAAAGTTAAAATGCCTTTCTGAACTAGTCTGAACTTCACTAATAGCCAAATGTTATATTAATGCATTAATGCATAGTGTATTTAGAACTAACAAATGCCTTATTTAAACAGCCTTGAACAGAATTCAAATTACTTTCTATAATGTATAATGTGCACCTTGCTGTATTTTCTACTGTATTTCTGAATGCTGACAAAATTCTGCTTAATGTTTTCCATAAGTCAATATGTATTTCACTAGTTTCAGGAAGGAAATGAAAAAATCTCTCACTCTCATAAGGGTGTTTTTGGAAGATGCATGTTTTAGTTGTATAAAATTGTTACACATACTGTTTCACTCTGAAGTAAAGCCAGTACTATCACATTAGCAGTTAATCACTAAGTCCACTACCTCTTCTATTAAAGTCAGAGTGAAATTTAATAGATTTACCATAAGGAAGGGTGCAGAAAGCAAACTGTCAGCAAACTGGACTGAATCTTGTCCTGATTACTTCAGCTTGGGGATTTTTCAAGACCCCTTACATAATGCTCTTTTATTTCACCTGACATTGCAATTGCTCCTTCAAGCATGATTTATATAAATCGAGAAAGCATCTTCAGTTCCCCTTTCTGAAAGCCTTATCTTCAACACAGCAGTTCCACCCCCCACTTAAGAGTGACAGTTCTAGACCCAGACCATGGTGTAAAGCTGGTCCTTGCAGCTCTCCAAAGACTCAACTCATTCAGACCACAGAGCCCAACAGCAGTATAAAACCCACATCTCTCTTGAAAAAGCCCAAACTAGCTCAAGGAAAGCTAAACACCATTTAAACGACTTTGTGATTTATCCACTGCTTAAGAGTAGCTTTGATGCATTAGCCAAAGCCCTCAGAGAATAGTGCAAGAGGCAACAGGAAGACCAAGAGTTTGACTTATTGACTAGCAGGTAGCTGCTCAAGGTCCACCAGTAAACAGTGGTAATTACATAAGACTTTGAGACTTCACCTGGGCCTGGACCCAGCAGGAGACCACGATCATCATTCCCTGAAACAAATATTAATGCCATTAAAAAAAAAAAAAGCCACCAATCTTTATCTGTGGATTTTAAGAGGCCAACAGGCTGACAATCCAAATAGAGTGATTACAGGGCCATGTTAGCATCCTCTGAAAAAAAGGGTCCTATGAATAAAGAGCACTTGAGTAACCAAAATACAACTGAAGGCAGTGCCTCATCTCTCCAGGCAAATAAGGAGCACTCACACACCAAAACAAGGTTTTCAGCATAGAAGAGGTAGTCCAGAGTGAAAATAGACTCAGAACTTCATTCTTGTGATAAATAGCCCAATGTACTTTTTCAAACCCCAGAGCAGTACTGCCTTTAAGCCAGGCTTCTAATTAGCCACACATAATTGAGATATGCAGCTGTTGAAACATTGAGCATAAAAATAAGCACAAGAATCATTTTCTACTTGCACGTGCATTTCTCTCTCAATTAGTTATGAGATGCTCTATTTCTGAACTCCTGTTTCACTAAAGAGCTGTTACTACTATAATTGAGGGAAAAAAATACTGAAGCCTCATTTTATCTGATTCATTTCTATTTATAAGTGTAATGGATTAAAAACAAAGAAAAAAAGTGACAATTTTGGTCACTAAACTCTTACCAGAGTTACCTTGTTCTAAATGACATATCTTCATATAACAAATCATTTTTAAATCATTTAAAGGTGCTTAGATTACATTGGTCATCACTCTTCAGAGAAAATATAATCACAAATTGACATTATATTTTGAGGGAAACCAGGATTTAACAGATTGATGCATGTTGTCTTGGAATGAGCCGGGCACAGGCAATCAAAGGACCAACATGTTTCCTTTTTTTTAGGAAGCAATAAAATGCAATAAGTTACAAAATTACCTTGTTTCACAAACTCTCCATTATTTATAAAGGGTATTATAACTCCCCAACAAACCTTTCTAACCACTGAAATTTTACTAAATGCCTACAAAAGTAACAAGACTCACACTTAACAAGCAACAAAATAATCATAGCTGGATGTAAACACTGGGAAATGGACTAGAAGGTAGATAAAAAATATTACATATTAATCAGCACTACCAAGAGTAGAATGCAAGGATATACACCAGGATACATGCTAGGATTTAGAGATGTAGCAGTAGACTGACATGGCAAAAATGCATGAGAAAGAGAGAGCTATCACTTTCTATTGCTAATAAATCTACTGACAATTTCTGAGAGTCAAAATTGACACAAATTACCCTAAATATAGTTCTCTATCCTCAAGAACTAAAAAACTAGTGGTATACTATATACTACATCAAGGCCTGGAAAAGAAAAACCTTAAAACCCAAGACTGCAAGCTGAACTTGTAGGTGCCTAGGTTGTTAAAAACCAAAAGATACCTAGTAGTCTATAAGAGCTGGGTTTTATAAAGGTTGTATGTAGTTTTTACTGCAATCTTAGGAAGTGACCTTTATTTCTTAAGTAACAAGTTTGAAGAAGAATAAGCTACAAATACATTAGGACTACTGTAATTTGACAGTTTTATTTTCATTATGCACTACAACCACTATTAAAAGTCTAAACTCATTTCTAAAATCAATTTGTTCAATATTAGCCTCCAATTCCTATTGTTTTATTTGCTACAAAATTAAAAAGCCCTCCAACTGAAACCACTTTCCTGTGAGGTGCTACAAATATGCAATCCATCTGCTTCATCTGGCAAAGGAAGACAGCTTGAGCTTATTTATCATCTTCTGCAGGTGTTTTCTAGATCATGATTCACTCCAGTAAGACCCTTCTCAATACACCTGCAGCATCTCAGCTGATTGCACTGAAAAAACAAGGATCCTTAAACTATTTTTTTTTGAGATTATTCACCCAATTTTTAATCCAATCCATAACATGTGATTTTGTTTGGGACAGACTCATCCCTCCTCCCTTTTTCTAAATCCCCAAGTTCTGCTCTTTCCTAGAAATGACATCAGATTTTCTTTGTACTCACATGACTAGCTTCATAAAACTTTTTCTTAAAACCAACTGATGTTGTTAATTGCACCCATTAACCTTGCCATTCTAACAAGTAGAGGTTTTACTGGGACAACCTTTTTTCTTCAACTAGTCTTCTCTGACCATTTTCAGCATGTTTCCTCAGCACTCCATTCAAAAGGAGCATCTCCAGTTAAGAATATACTACCTTTTTTTTAAGAGAAATTTTTTTCAGGCTTTTAAGCCTGCAATGTTCTTAAGGTCCTCTTTAGGCAGGTCATGTAATTAATTTATATGCAGTACAATTCTTGTAGACTAAATACTGGTCTTCATCATGAACCATAAATTCTGTTAAAACATATAAACCATCATATTCCTTAGGAGACAATATAATTTGTGGCAAATTCCACTGCTTTCACTCATGTAATGGGTCCCACTTATGTCAACAGAATTTTGACAGTAGTTATGAACAGGATTTGACTGTTTTGATCAGAATACAAAGATTTTCCATACCTAGAGGTGTGGGGGCAATGGTCCTAGGTCATATACAAATCCCCTAAACAATCTTATATCAGAAGCTTCCAAATCCCTACAAAAAGCCTTAGAAACTTCTTCCTTAATTTTTAATCTGTGTTGATAACTCCAGCTTTGATATAGGCATACATCCTTACTGTCTACGACCACTTTTAAGGTAGCTGCAGTACTGGAAGCAGGAAGAGCTTTCAGGGCCTGATCTTTGACCTGCACTTCTCCACTTCTGACATTAGTAGCACAGGACCCAACAGCTTCTTTAACCAAAAACAGTTTTTGACACCCTCTAGAGATTTTGCTCCCACAGAGAAACAACTCAGAAGATAGATACTTAAAATTATCATAAAATTTGGAAGAGCTTATGACTCAAAACTCAAACCTGTAACCAGTGCAGACCATTACAAAAAGGCTTAAGCAAGAATGCAAAGTTAATACATTAGTGAACCAATTCTGGTTTCATTCTTTGCGATCAAAGAGATCCCATGAGATTTCTCATCACATTCCATTAGCCCAGGACTTCTGGGTCTGTAGGAACAACTAGAAAAACAGATCACAAATTAATACTCCACTGTTAAAAGACAGGGAATCACCACACACCTATAGCTTTATAAAATTTAATGTTTCACTTAGTTCACGAGAAAATAAAGCAAACCTGAAGATAGCTAGCAAAATAATAGATCACCCATCTATGCAACACTGTAAAATAATATTCCAAACCTTTACTGTCACATGGATACATTTTCATAAAGTGGAAATTAAATTTTGTTCATGTTCAGTTTAGTCATCGAATTTGCCATCATTTGTCCAGACATTTCTCCCTTCCCACAAAACCCTGTCCATACAAAATAAGAGGGGAAAAGGACTTTCTATTACAGAACTGCCTTCTGACATTTTGATCTAGTTGGTGTTAGGATGTCAATTCTTATACTGTATAATGAGGAACTACCTGTGCAGATCTCAGTAGATCAAGCTCTTCAGGTCCAACACAAATGTGCTCAAAAATGAAGCATTCATTTTCTGCTATCATCACTCCAGGTCTAAAAATACAGGGTATTTCAAGCAAACTTACACAACTTCCTCAAAATAAAGCAGAAAGCAATAGTTCATTTCAGATGCTTCATTATTAAAGAAAAAAAAAAGAAAAAACATTCTGCAATCTGAATATTAGAGAGGCATTTCCTATCATCAATTATGTCAGAAATGTAAATTCCAACAGTGAAGTGTTTATTTTTAAATAGTTTGAAATTGTAAGCCATTAATCCACAGCTTTCCAACACAGAGACCACTGGTCTTTTGCTGCAAACATCTTGCCTTCGTTTTCTTAAAAAAGCAAATAAAAATAAAAATGAAAAACACAGATCAGAGTGTCCAGGATATCCCAGAAGCAACAGAAAAAAGGAGAGATGTTATATCCTTGGCCCAGTTCTCTTCAACATCTTCATTAATGCCTTGGACCCAGGACTCAATGGAATACTAAGTAAGATTGCTGACAACACTAAATTGGGATGAAATGTTGACTTCCTTGAGGGAAGAGAGGCCCTGCAGAGGGATCTCAACAAATCAAGGAGATGGGCAATCACCAACCATATGAAGTTTAACAAGGAAAAGTACCAGATTCTGCACCTGGGATGGGACAACCCTGGTTCTGTGTATAGGCTAGGGAACAAGAGACTGGAGAGCAGAACTGTGGAAAGAACCTGAGGATCCTGGTCAAAGCCAAGCTGAATATGAGTCAGCAGTGCCCTGGCAGCCAGGAGGGCTAACTGTGTCCTGGCGGGGGGCATCAGGCAAAGCATCGCCAGCCAGTCACGGGAGGGGATTGTCCTGCTCTGCTCTGCACTGGGGCTGCCTTACCTTGAATATTGTGTGCAGTTTTGAGCACTGCAATATAGGAAAGAGACTAAGCTGTTAGAGAGAGTCCAAAGGAGGGCCATGAGGATGGTGAAGGGTCTGGAAGGGAAGCCATACTGAGGAGCAGCTGAGGTCACTTGGTCTGTTCAGGCTGGAGGAGACAGGGGAGACCTCATTGCAGTCCTCAACATCCTCATGAGGGGAAGAAGAGGGGCAGGCATTGATCTCTTCTCTCTCTGGACCAGTGACTAGAGGAAATGGCATGAAGCTGAATCACAGGAGGTTTAAGTTGCATAGTAGAAAAATGTTCTTCACTCCAAAGGTGGTTGGACACTGGAACAGGCTCCCCAGGGAAGCAGTCACAGCACAAAACCTGTCTAAGAAGTGTTTAGTCAGTGCTCTCAGGCACATGGTGTGATTCTTGGGGAGTCCTGGACAGGGCCAGGTGATGGACTCAGTGATCCTGATGGGTCCCTTCCAATGCAGCATATTCTGTGATTCTGTACATATACTTCTCCAGTTCCAGGAGCAGACTAATTTGAGACATACGCATCACTTTATTTGAATTAGACTTCTGTATCAGTGACTGGTGAAATGAAATGAAGACCAATTGCTAACAAAATCATACAGCATCTGCTTCAGAGAAAACTGTAATGAGACTCTTGAAATATCCTGATGATGGCTCCTCAGGGATCCAGCTCTAACTACTGTGAATTCTGAATTTTGGGAGACTAGCTCTTGCATGTAGAAGAGGCAGTCTCAGGCAAAGCTGAATAGTGCTGCACAGACACCCTTACGGCAGGCGTTTGGGCAGTACTAGAAATCATGCAAAGCTCCTTTACATCTTGCGATGTCTAAGTTTTCAGGCAGCATCTCTCTGCATCTGCCTGGCAAGAGACTTCTTCATGCTGGAAAAGCCACAGTAACTAACACAAGCATTCTTGGGATGACCACCACATTCAATGTACGATCTGAAGACCACACACAGACTCCCATAAACCAGTTGTCTACTGTGTTAAAAGCCAGTGGAAACACACCAGGCCCACACCCAAGGCTCCTCCTTAGTCCCAAACAGCTTCCATTCGCAGTTTAAAGCCTTGTTCCTTGTTCAATATTAAGTAACAGTTAAACTGATAGTGTAGTCCACTAATATCAGAATTTCTTTGAGACAATGCAGATGTCAAAACATAAGTCAAAGAACGGCTGTGAATTATCTAGAAATGCAGAACTGTGCACAGTTGTCCAGAGGTGGCTTCATCAGTACTGCATAGAATGGAAGAGTCACTTTCCTCTGCAGCCCAGGAAGCTGTTGGGACTTCTCTGCCATGAGAACACACTGCTGCCTCATGCTCAGCTTGTCCACCAGGAACTTCAGATCCTTCTCTGCAAAGCAGCTTTCCACTCTGTTGGCTCCAGCATATACTAGTGCAAGAGGTGCAACCAACTCAGGTGCAAAACTTGGCATTTTGAACTTCACAATGTTCCTGTCAGCTCTTTTCTCCAACCTGGTAACTTGTTTCTGAATGGCAGCACAATCCTTTGGTCTATCAGCCACTCCTCCAAGATTTGTATCATCTGCAAACCTACTGAGTGTAAATCAGTGTTCCAATACTGAGATCAGGAATGAAGATGTTCAATAATACAGGGGACCTCAGCAATCCCTGAGGTACGTGGTTACTGCCTGGCCTCCAGCTGGATTTCGCGTTGCTGATGACAACCCTTGAGCCCATCAGTTCCAACAGTTCTCAGCCCATGTCACTGTTCATTTATCTCATACATACTTTAAGAGCTTGTCTATGAGTAGCTTATGGGAGACTGTCAAAAGTGTCCCATAAAGTCATAATAAATGACACTCGTTGCTCTTCCTTTACCGAACGTGGTCATCATATCTCACCATAGAAGGCTATCAGGCTGGTAAAGTCTGTCTTTTCCTTCATAAATCAATTAAGACTACTCCCAATAACTTTTCTGTCCCTCATCTATAGGGAAAGTGTTTCCAGGAGGATTTGCTTCACCATTTTCCTAAGGACTGAGGTGAGGCTGACTTGCCTGTAGTTACCCAGACCATCCTTCTTGAAGGCAGAAATTATGTCCACTTTCCTCCAGTCGTCAGCAATCTCCCTTGATCACCATGACCTTTCAAAGACAATTATTAGAGACTTTAAATCTCCTATAACTAGAACGTAAGTAGAATTTTTAATGCAGATGATGGGCAGATGCCAGGATCAGTATAAACTTCTCCACACCTCAGTGAGCAAATAAACTGTTGTCTAGAAGATAATTCTGAAGCCCAAATCAGCTTTTATTAGCACTTGATCAGATATGTTCTTGCCTGTATAACAGAACCATCCACACCAGAACTATCCTGCTTGACAGTCAGAGACTGACAAAGTGATGCCATAGAAATTCATGTTACCACAGCGATGAGGAGTGAGATCAGGTTCTCTGCTACTAACAAGAGTCTGTACCCTAACTCAGCAAAAAAGCAGCATCCAAAACAAGCTAGCTAGTACCTGAAAACACTGGTAATAAAGTCTAGAGCAAAGCTTGTGAGAGGAGACTGAGCGATGTCAGGGAAGGGTACTAAATTGTGGAATAGTCTATTGGAAGAAGAAAAATAAACAAAGATTCAAAGTCTAACCATCATTCGTACATAAAAAATTACCTATAACGTGGATAAAGGAGACAATGTACTCTGCTGTATTCACACATACTGGTAAACAAACTTATCTCCTAGAAAGTAAGGATTTTAAACTGAATTTTCTCTTCAATTATATCTGTAGGAAATACCCTTGTATCTACCCTTTTCAAGCATAAGTGGTTTTTTAACTCCACAATCTTTTCTGATTGTAATCTAACAACCTAGAGGAACAATGGATAAGAAAAACCAAGACATGTTTTGAGCACCTTCTAGAACAGAAATGTATAAAAACATCTTCTTGTATACATGCTTTTAGGATAGTGATATTTAGAATAATTAGAAGGCAGATGTTCTAAAATTCACTGTGAATTTCAGTAGAACATACTATCAAGGCTGACTACAAGTATATGAATGGATCAGAGTTGTGCAAATTAGATTTCTCCAATGAATTAAATTAAATTTGCTCCACAAAACTTCTTTAATTATTATTTTAAGTGAAAGAGCAGAAGCTACAAAAGCTATAACTAATGCTTCATAGAATTTGTTATGTTTAACAAATTTTCTTTTTCAAATTAGTATTACATGTGGCAGTTTGAGCCACGTTAGAAATCTAAAAATCCAATTTTCAGGCTTCTCCACCCCCTCCCACAATTATCCCAACACTACTGAAGAGAAACTTTCAGGCCAGAGGCTTCTATAGGGGAAGGGGAAGTATATACATTTATTTACACAAATAAATACTATACAAGCTAAAGACAACTATATATATATATTACATCTCTATCAATCAGTCCTTTCAAGCCCCTCCTTTAAGTTTAGTCCAGGAAAGAGCCTTTTCAAGGCTGGAAAGTAACCAGTCCCTCTGTGGGAGTGTTCTGGGCCTGAACGCTCCCCCTCACCAAGTTCCAGTTGTTTGTTGCAGTCTCTCCTCCTCCTGAAGTCCGAGAAGATAGCTTTGAGTCCTTGCTCTCCTGCTGCTGTGTGATCTCTCTCTCTCTCATACCTTGGTTCGTAGGCTGCTGCAGTGTGGTTCGGCTCATCAAGTGTCCACGTCCTGGCATGTGGATTTCTCCTCAGGTTTTCGGTTGTCCTGCGTGGCAGAGACATCCTCCGGGCCCCTTCTCCCTCTCTCTGGGCGGGGTCCGTCTCCAATTTCGCTTGGGACTCTTTCTCCCGAGCGCCGGGCCTACCTCCACAGCCCGTCCACTTGGCTCAGCTTCAATGTTGAGCCTCTCCTCCACTTTCCAGCGGAGGGAAAGAAAAAAGCCCCCCTCCACAGCTTAGTTGTAGAAAAGGAGGGGGAAGAGGCTTGGCTGCAAAAGCCTGGCTCTCTTCTCTTACCTCAAGTCAGGTTCAGGAGGTGCCGTGAGTCTCTTCCCTCACTGCACACACTCAAAATGCTGCCTCTAACTCTGCTCTGGGCTAGGCAGAGCTGGGGGGGCCGCAGGGCTCCCCTCTCCCCCCGGAGGGGAGAGAGAGGGAGCCCAGCCACCCCCTGGCCTTCCACACCTACACGCAGCAGACACCAACAGCAGAACTCTTGCCTACACAGAACTTGCCAACCACTTCCGGTGCTGTGAATATATGACTTTTGAGCAGAAGCGAACAACATGAGTGGTGATTGGCTCTTCAGGGAACACTGCTCTGGCACCCAATCACCTCTGAGTCCCCCTCTTCTTGAGGGGGGGCCAATCTCAAACCATGACATGCATTAATTATGGTTTTGATAGTGTATTATATTGCTACCTGTACATCATTCCAGGATAATAAACACAATCTATAACATGTCCAAAAAATTATACATTCTTGACACCTATATTTGTTGAGCTATTTTACTTTACTTTAAACACATGAAGTGATAAAGGAAACTTTTGCCTAATAAACCAAGTGCAAAGACAAGTCTACAGTTACCTTCTGACCCACCAAGCCAAAGCCTAGGGTTCTTGGCCACCATGGCCCCTTCTCCTTCTGTTTCCTTTTTGTTTCTTTTGTTTTTTGTTTGTTTATTTCTCCTTAAAAAATGAATGTCAAGAAAAACTATGTCAGAAAAGACCACTTGTGAGAAATCAGCTTAAAAGCTTTGAGATATTTTTAGACAAACAGATATTAGAATAGTACTAATGTTTTGTGAAAGCGAGAAAAATTTGCTGAGAGATTGTCCTAACATTCTAGGGCTCACCTATACTAACTATTTTGCTGAAAGAATCTTTAGTTACTTCAACACCAACTTGACGCTTGTTTTAAGAAGAAAACCTATGGATATAGGAACTTCAAACATTTGTCCCTCATCGTCCTGCACTGAGACTGTTTCTTTTTGCTTGAAACAAAAAAGAATTGAAAGGGCATTGGTACCACAACAAGGCTGGAACAGAAGTTGTCTTTCCTCTCTTGGTACATGATGAAACAACAGCAACACTCTCTTGCTTATAAATGGGTTTAATAACGTTCCTCACACACTCTATATTAACACTGTAGTATTAATGGTGCAGTAAGAGACCAGCAGCAGAGTATTCACTGATGCTTTGTACAACTCCATTATTCTTGCCAAAGCAAGTTCTGATTTTCCTCTTTAAAATTCTCAGAGAGAAAGGAGCCAGTACAGTTTACCCCACCCCCCTTTAGACTCCTTCAAATTACTGTCTTTTTATTTGTTTTCATTTTCTTAAAGATGTGTCAGAAGCTCAGTAATGACTTTTCCTATTTTGGAAAAAAAACAAACAAATCACATAAAACGTTGTTAACAACTTTGGAAAATGTTGGATGTGGTCAAAGAAAAGTTAAGTTTTATGACACCCATGCACTGAGAGCAGTGTAACAAGAGACAGGTATTTGCTTAAGCAACACGGAAAGGGCTATATGTTCTAGGAGACAGAGTACATAAGCAACCATGATCCTATTTTCATGCTTGTTCCTGACCCGTTCTAAACCTCTCGACTTGTTTTTCCTTCAGCAGTTCTGTTAGCTAGGTTTTTGAACTTTTCAGCACAAAGACCATCTGTGAGTATGTTTTGGACCGCACAGGTTCAACAGGGTTGTGATCTAAGTACAGTTGTCAAAACACTGATGTAGTACAAAATAAAGAGCCACCGCTATGTTTGATTGCTTAGATGATTCCAGTCTGTTCCTCCATCTGCATTCTTGCATATGGTCTTTCATACATGGTACAGTTAATGAATCTACTGCACGCAATTTTCTAAACGTGCATTGGGAGGGAATTGGTTATACACCACCCACAGGCAGACTGATGCAGCACAGTCCAGACTATGGTTCTGTTTACTACTGCTTGTAAAGGGTCACAGATCAACTCAGAGGTGTTGAGCTCACTCTGTATTTCAATGTGGGAAACACTGGGATATTTACAACTACCTTCAAGGTCCTGTTGTAACTTAGGTCTAGTTCCATAACAAAATTAGCCTACTGAAATTCAGTAACAATAAGCAGCAAATACCCTTCCACTTAAACACTTTGATTTCCACTTAAACAGTTTGATTTCATGTGAGTAGAACAGTAGGAAATTTGAAACAACAGCTGCAAACAGGTCAGCTGAAGAGTTTCATGAGGCTTCCCCTATGTGCTAGCCTACAGCTAGAGGCAGCAGCTTCAGTCCCTTGAAAACACCTTTTGCACCATAAAATTATTACAGCTATAAAGTAGTCTCATATACTGTAGAGGGATGCAATATACAACACATGCACACTGTTAACAAGCGATACCACTTGCATTCTGTCAGAGACAAAGAGAGATCCCAGCTGTTTAAAATAACTAAAAAAAAAAAAAAAGCAAGAACAGAATTCACAAGGCCACTGCAATTTCCATGATATTTTATTTAAGCCATTAATGACTGCTTCAAGACAACTGAATAAAAAGTCTTTACAAAAGAGGAAGGCTGCCTGACAGAAATAAACAATGAAGAGATATATACTGTTTTATGTCTGTTATGTTTTGGGTAATATTTAAATGTCATATTTAGATATTATTAAAAACTCTGCATATATCTTCAAAAGTTTTGGGTGCATAAATGCTTACAAATTGCAAGTCCCTTTTTATTCTTCTCTTCTAGACATGTATGAAAAATGTGAAGATTAAAACATCAGAAACATCACACAATGTTCTATAAATTCATTCAGCAAGTTAAGCCACCTTTTTTAAGAAGCTCTAGAGTGATTCATGTGCAAAGAAGAAAAAGCTTTTTACTGGCCTTCCTTTCTTCAACTGTTCCTGTAAAATGCAGATGTAGAGCTGTGCCTCTGAAATACACTTTGATTTTACAATACCAGGTTTAGATACAATCACAAGTCTCTAACCCTTTCCTTTTACAGACTAAGGATAGAAGTGCAAGCTTTGGATGCTAAGAACACATTTGGGAATACCCATTCTTCTGTATGTTTCTTGAATGAACATATATTAATATGTGGAATATTGCTATTCAAATAAAAGTTGTAAAATAAAAACAAGAGAGAATTTGAAATTTGTAAATTTCCCATCATTTTGTTAGGAAGTCTGGTAGCCACGTGAAACTCAGGTTAGAAGAAGTTCTTCACTTTTTTTTAAGGAAAAAATATTTGTTTCCTTACAGTGAAATAACAAGACTACAGTACTTAATAACAGTTATGGCAGAACCACATTAAGTAGATGGTATAAGAGAGACAGACACTTCAGGTTCTGTATCAAGGTGGGGGAACATACATAAAGGTAGAAATGTCAGTCAGTGGTTCCATTCAGAAGGAAAATCAGCCTTGGCAGTAAGTGGTAGTGACAGCACCTCAGCTTGCCTGTATAATTCATGGAGAACCTTGCCTGTTGGAAGGGTATAAGTTCAGATGTGTTTGGTTTCAGATCAGCTAAAGGAGGCAGCATCACTGCAATAAATCTGCTACTACTTCAGTGGAGTTTGAGGATAGCTAAAATAATTTTATTTTTGTACCCATTCCCTTAAACGTGCAGCTTACAGTAGCTGACAGGAAAGGGTTAAAGACTTGTGATTTATTTCACAATACCAGCTTATAGACACAAAGTTTATGTCTGAAGGACAGCTATATACCTGCATTTCAAGACAGCATCACTTTTCCATTTGTCCCACTCCTCCTGGCCAACTCATCTTTTTCATACCAACTACTCATTCTCTTTTGTTAAGCAAAAATATATGACATAGTACATACAAATTAGTTACTCCTAAACAAAACATGACAAAAATCTTATTTTTGGCCACCTGCTAATACTATGTAGTTATTAAATCCAAATAGAATCAAAAGACTATATTTAAATAAAGATTTATTAGAAAAGTATTTGAAAAACATAGATATTTAAATGTTATTATAAGAATATTAAGCCCTTCAAAAATCGAGAGTCCCTGCTTCTTTTTTATAATCCTGGAATTTTTCTGAGGGCATGCTAAATACATTGTGAAAAAGTGAATTTAAAAACTCAGTTACTTATTTTAGAGGTCTATACAACTTCCTAGAGAGCAATCCCATTTGATGACAAGCACACTACAGTATCAGGTAAACAAACTTTATACTTCCAGAACTATACTGTTTTACAGGTCAGGAAGGATATGTCAGTAGGATAATTTAGCTAAAAAAAACAGCATTCTGATTTTTTCCTTCTCTTTCTCACTCCTCCACCCTTCCCCCTTCCCCTCCACAGCTCATATATTGACCAAACAGTACAAAAAATATTAGCTACTACTGAGATGTAGTAGTTAACAGGTAGATGTCCTGCCTGTTTTATGATAACACTGTAATACCTGTAATTTTCTTTTTTAAAAACCAACCAAACAAAAAGAAAACAAAAACAAAAAGCCCCAACCAACCATAAAAAAAACCATCACAACTATTTCATGACAAACATTATCTTATGGAATTACTGAAGAGTCAAGTGACAGAAGGCTAACTAAACAGAAAAAAATATTTTTGCTAAGGTATGTCTAGTAAAACACAGGTCTCCCATTGAATCAGTTGGATTTCTGTTACCAAATTCAGTAAGAGTACAACTCAGTTTTGTCAGGGGGAGAATACAAAATTACATTGCTTTTGAGGTTAATATGCAAGTTATGTAACATACATACAACAGAAGAATTTTAATATTTGACACAGGTGCAACTAATTCCATACGTGCTTACAGTATACAAGTAGAATATATGCATGCATGCATTTCTTAAACATGTTTAAATTGTGTATTGCTTATCTGTGCAAGATGTCCTCTTAGAACTGATGCACTTTTGTAAATAAAACACTCCTAAAAATGTATTTCCAAAAGTATTTGCTAGAAATCAGAGTGGATCAACTACCTATGTTAAAAGATTGATTACAATATAGCAATTGTGCTTTCCAGTCTGTCTCCCTGTCCTCAACTTCCTACCCACCCTTTTTTTGGTCTGCTGTAACCAGTATCTCAGATCTCTTTCTCTGCTTTGGACATTGTGTACAGTGAAAAAACCCCACCCCAACCCCCCAAAAAACCAAACCCAATCAAAACCAACCAACCAAACAAACAAAAACCAAAACCAGAACAAACAAAAAAAAAAAACTCACAAACACATAAAAGCCATTTATATTGCAGACTGTTTAATTCCTTGATAAACACTGTTGCTCCAAGTCTATTCTGTCAATAGATCACCAATAATCTGTCATTTGGGGACCTGAAATATTGTCATCACCACTAATCAAAAGCCAAGTAACTCCTCACTGGATATTTTTAGGGGAGACCATGCTGAGTCTCAGAGGGATCCATCAGCAATGTCAGCCTGAGGACTCTGGTGGGTAGAGCACAGTTGCAGAGGAAACTCCTGCTCCCTCTTACTGGGCAGCTCTGGTTTCAGTAAATACATATAGGGATTTCACACACAAACAGGAAAATCAGGTTCTTTTAAATGACTTTACCCCCGTAGGCTTTCCAATGAAATGACACCAGCATGTTCAGGAGGTCAAACAGAGATGCCAGATCTCGAAAATCCAAGATCTCCCAAAATCCTGAAAGTAGGTCAAACTGATGTAGCACTTAGCTGGCACTGTCAGGTATAGCATATTCCTCAAATGCTTGTTTTGCACTTGCTCACAAAAGAAAAAAAAAAATCCTATTTTGTGAATCAAACAAAATTGCTTTACTTATCTGTGCAAACTTTTATCCAGTGTAAGCTAAACTGAAGGCATAAAATATGATCAAAGCCTGGAATTTTGTTTTTACCAGTCAAAAACAGATGTCTCCTCTGCTCAGTTCAAATATTGTTATAGTAATGCACATGAAATACAAGAAATATTTATTACTCACTACCAAAAATTCACATTTCTTTAGCTTGGCAAAAAAAATACCCAAACAAAACCAGCAAGACCTAAACAAGAACTGTGCCTCCTAGACTTAGGGATAGAAAAGTAAGAATTACAAAGCTGATTAATCTTTGCTACTTTTAATTAAAATGTATTTATAAAGTGGGAACCTTTAAGACAACTAATCAAAACTCAACCTCAAAACAGGCAAAGAAGAGATGTAAAGGTTATGTTTCGCACCATAGCTTTCCATTTCATCCACATTAAGTAATTGCTGCACAGATCTATGCTACATAAGATACACAGAAATGTTTGTTCCTTTCTGAAATGAGGAGTATTATCCATCCTTTGGGTGCTCATTATAAGAGTCAGCATCGAGAATTAAGTGCACAGGATCCCAGTGGAAACACTCAGAGGCTAATGAACTTCCATAATTTGACCAGAAATGCATACTTTGGAATTTGTTCTTATTGAAAAAGCTATGTAATGACACATATTGGGAAGGCCTATTTACCTGAGGGTATTAAACAATCGCTTATCAGAATAGTGCATTAGGCTTCACAGATATACTATGACTTCTATTCAGTGCTCCCATTCATATGAAAAAGACTTTTTTGGTATCATGACTCTGCTTTTAATGCCAGTTCTTAAAACTTGATTCTAAATTTACCCTTTGATTAGACATGCATGTTTCTAATTAAGCTCGACCTGTCCATTCTTCTTTGAAGACATTTAAGTCAGAGTCCCCCAAGACTCTTGAGGTTTTGTGTAATAATTTACTTGTTCTTGGTAAAGGCAATAGAATTCGGAAGTAAAAAATAAGTGGAATAAGCTGCCAATCTTGTCAGAAACACTTTCAACCAAAAATACTTACTAGAGAACCTATAAAATCTTTAAGGGACCATCATGTTTATATGGCAGAAAAAGAGGAATTAGTATTGTCTACCTCCTACACGTTCAACTACAGAACACTGTAAGTCATCAATAAAATGAATGTATGTGTAGTGGTTTAATCCTTGATGTCTGTGGCAGATGACAAACACTATTTTCTCAGAATGGACCAAACTTTACCTTCTGAAAATCACATAGACATAGGTGAGGCATTTGGGAATTAACCTGGTGACCCCTAAGCAGGGCAGAACTTCCAACCCTGTTACTCCAAATCCTTCTGTGGGTAAGTGTAATGCAGTTAAATGACAGAAATAAAGAAAACAGAAGCCAACTGTCTTCTGTTGCTTTACTTGTAATGAAATTTTTGAGAATGCATTATGCCCTCTATATTTTCGACACTTATAAAGAAGAGATGCACTGTCACACTGTACCACCAGATGACATACATCAGCACTGCAGTGGAAATCCACATATAAAATCACATTATTCTTGTAACTCAAGCTTTAAAACCATTTGCAGCAAGAATTATGCAATTCATCAATTATTTTCAACTTCCTTCATTAAAACACAAACTTTTTAAAAGACCTAGATCTTTTTTTGTTCTAGTTACTGCATTTCTAAGCACACTAGGTCAGACAAGGTTAGGCACTGAACTGAAGGTTCAGGTTACCATCATGTGGGATCAAGAATACAGATACTTCATCAGAAATATTCAGAAAGTATCAAATATGACTAATCATATTGTTAAAATTTGTCAAAATGCTCACAGACTGACCTAAACTTTTGATTTGGAAGAATTCACTAGATATACCATTTTGTACTTAGTACCTAAACTGTTTAGCAGCCCCAACTCCAACTTTCTATGAGACGACAGCTTCTAGATCATGTAGAATCTCACTTATTACAGTATCACGCCATTCAGAAATTAGGCACATTCAAAAGATATCCTGAAGTTTAGTTGACATAATAAATGTGAGAAAGTGATGGTGTTAGGAATGTCTTCAGGTATCTGCTTATTTAAAGAACTCAATTACTCTAAAGATTCTGGGATACAGGACAACAAGTAAAAGATTTGTCCAGGCAGGATTTCCATGTCTAACCTTGAGCCATTTCCATTGCTGAAAACCTTTAAGCTACTGTTTCCTTACATAACAATTCTCTGACATAGCCTTCTGCCTTCTCACTCTGCTTTTCCCTGAATATGAACATCCATATGTAATGCCATGACACTTTTCATGAAAAAAATGAGCATGAAAAGGCTTTTGCCTTCCCGTATGCCAAAGAGGTAAAGCAACAGTCAACCTCTTGGCAAGAAGAACAATTATTTTTGAACAAGCAAATTTGACTGGGACAACAACAACCTGCTTTCAAATAAACCTGATTAATACCCAGCTGCACTGGTTATAGAAGTAAACCCACGGGAAAAATGAACGCAATTCAAGAGAGATCACAAGTCAGAGTTACAATTTACTAAAAAAAGATGACAATAAATGCAATTATACAGAGAAAAACTGGTTTTCACCCTCAGAAAACAAATATACAACCCAGCACATTGAGCAAGAACAGAACAGTGTTTAGTTGGCCCCTGTGCTGAGCACCCCAGGGTCCCCCTGGGTGCAAAGTAAAAGGAAAGGAAAACCTGTTGGTCTGGGTGATGGTCACAGTCCTGTTGAAGTAATGATCTCAGTCTTGTCGAGAGCGGCAGTCCAAGTCCTGGTGAAATTCTGGTCCTCCTCTGGATCTGATGAGTGGTACCAGAAGTCCCAAGACTCCAAGATTTTATGTGCTCAGGTTCAAGTGGGAATGTCCAGTACCTCCCCCAGGGCAGGGAGTTTCACGATGGGTGATTCAGCTCTGAGTCATGGGATATTTTTGGAGTCTTTGATGGTCTAGGTGGTTGCAGCTGCCTATTATGCCACTCCAGTATGGCCCACTAGCAGAGATGCCCCCTCAGGCTGGGTGTGAAGGCGCTAATGCCTCCCCTGAGGGGAGTTATCACAGTTACTAGTGTGAAGACAAAGAAACACCCCTCCCAGGGTTTCTTTAACACCCAGCTTGTAGCCTGAGGTGTCAGTTGTGCCCTAGGTAGCTGTTGCAAATGATCCATTATTAACAGTCCATCAGAAATGACATAGAGGGTGTAGAATACACAGTTTTGGTTACACCCACATAGTGGTGAACTGGTCCCGGCCCCTGTAACTAGGACACCACAGAACTACAACATTAGGACAAAATACCAGGATGCAAGGACTTGATTCATGTATGTCATCTTCAGAAAAGTTAATTTGCTCACATAAATCTAAAATAATGTATATATTAAAAACACCCAAACAAAACCAACAAAAACATCTCTAGATCAGCTAGCATTCCAAAAATACACACACTCGTGAATTTCAGTATTTTGGTGGAAAACTGTAAAGAATAACTGTAAGATTCACATGTTCTGTTTTCAACATTCAGTGCATACTTTTTTGCTTTCCAGCTTCAAAAATTGTAGAAGTACTCCCTTGGGAAGCGGGAACTACTCTGAAACTCATTGTCTGGAGCCTTGAGTTACCATTGAGATGCTCCTTGCCAGTCGCCCTTCCAAACTGCTTGCTGGATCTGATGAAAGGCATGTTATACCTTTACAGGATGCAGATTACAACCCTTAGTAATCCTAGTGGAGCTAAAAGGTACAGTAATTTTCTACCATGACATTGCAACTTATGTCTAATTATTTTCCCAAACATCTCAGTAATGTGAAAGAAATTAATATAAATGAGTGTGTAAGAGCTAAGTCTTATCCAGTGGATTTAAAACAATTAAGAATCTCATCAGAATACCTGTTTACATTAGCTGTTTATTTCATTTGTCTCCCTTCAAAAATTCAACCTTAAAGAGATATTTTGGTGCTACTTAGCTGAATAACAACTGACTGTGTTAGAACAGGAGAGTGTAGCCACGGCTTAAAAAAAGAATACATTTATGTTACACTAAGCAGACAAATTCAAGTTTTACTGTCAAGTTTCCAAAAGTAATTTTCTCAACCAAAAGGAAATTGCTGCACTGTGAAGATTTTTGGGAGATGAAGAAATCAATTGCAAAGTTGTCAGAAACAAAATAAAAAAAGGAGCGGGAGAGGGAAAAATAGGAAAAATAGGAGGGGAAATGGCAAAATCTTCCCCTAGAGAATGTAAAACCCCTTTGAGTCTCAGACGTTCTTGATTTTGGATGTTACTATTCAAACTCTGCATATATGTGGCTTCTTAAAATGAATTAAAACAAGTAGAAAATAATGGTTTCTTATACAGTAGAATTATTATGACCAATGCAATGAACCATAATAAAATGCAACATCAAACATGGTTATTTTATATATGAATTTTAGAAAGTTATTACCTTCTTGGCAGCTTTGGGAAGCACAAAGTTTTAGAGTTTCATTAGAAGCCTGGTCTGGGTTTACTTTTTTTTCTACAAACTTCAGTAAAATAGGCAGTGACCAAAAAGACAAGATAATACATACTCTTGCATGCTGATGTGTCTTGAAGTTATTGCTTATTAGTATAACTGAATTTTGTAAAGTAGAATAGGCAGATTAAGAGTCAGTAGGATGCACTAGAAGTTAGCATGCCAAGAGCAACTTAGACCAATATTAAATACTTGCTCTCATGGATAATGAGATGCTTCTCTTTTTCTCAGTTTTACACTGAACTGGCAGTTAATACAAGAAAAAATAATATCTATTCACATGGCAATTGGTTTACATACAAACAGCTACCATATTTCATTTTCAATATTATTGAACTTAAATTTTGTCCAGTATATTGCCAGAGAATCTGGTCAGGCAATCTGCTTTTACAACCCATTCGTGACACAAAGTTAGCACATCCCAAAGGGATAGAACAAATTGTTTCAGTGTGCCATGCTACATTCGGACTTCTTTCCAAGTGAGCCTAACTACAAAGGAGCCATTACCCAAAGGGTCATGTGGTTCTGGAGTGCATGAGCAGAGGATTGCACTACTGTCCTGCATGGAGACTTCTTATTCACATGAAAGAAATTACTTTTCCCATCATGCACCCATAAAAAACAAAGGTCAGAAAAATAACATTTTCCATAGTGTAATATCTTTTGTCATGACAAAAACAATCTCTTCTTTAAGAGCAAATGTGGTTTAGTCCTATTTGAGAGTCATTCTGTCACTTAAAAAAAAAATTCACTATATTTAAAAATGCTGCCTCCATTAAAATTTATTGCTTACTTGTATGTTATTAATAACTATACTACTACATTTAATATTGTGCAGTTAAATAAGCATCCACAATTCATCCTGCAATATCCTTATTGAGACCTTCAAAGGGAAATACAATAATTTTAATTTTTGTCAAACCTCAGCTGTAACTTCTAATCTCAAACTCTTCATGACTTACAAGCACAATCAACAAGCATCAAAACCACAGGTCCTTATTTAAGTGAAGAGTACTGTAATAATGCATTTTCCTTATCTTGCTGATACTTCCAAAAACAGTTATTTCTAGGACAGAAACATATGTTTGAAATCCTAACAAAGATATGTTGGAATTTCCACAAGTGATCAGCTCTAAAAATCATATCACACTGAACCATGAAATAGAAAGTGTATCTGAAATTTAGTGCAAAATTTAACACTCATGAGTTCTGCTGATTCTGTTAGCTGCTCCATTTAAATGCCAATTTACAGCCCTACCTAAAAATGCATTTCTTAAAACCCTTAAAATAAACTACTTTGGTACTTCCTTTGTAGTATAAGTTGATTTTACACGTGTCTTAAGAAACAAATACTCAACACTGAACCACAGCCATTAAATTGATACCATCCATCAGCAAAGGTAAATTATGCAAATCAGAATTATGCAAACATCTTGGTTTTTTTAGTTGCTACTATTTCTATTTTGTGCAGCTGCTTGTCAGAGTTCATTATGTGAGGATGAAATTTTTTTAGTATCATTATCTAAAAAAACCCACAGCAGAAGTCACAAACTTGTGTCACCAATGAGCTATTTATTGCCTTTAACGTCTATTAAGGTACCTGACAGCCAGAACTTGAGCACTATAGCTGGAGTTCTCTCCCAAAACCATCTTTCTTGCAATCCACAAAAAGTCATACAAGTGGCATTCAGAAATAAATACTTTGCTTCCTACCAGCAGGTTTGATGGGTATTTTCTTTGGTACGTATACATAGCACAGCCCGCAACTCCCTTTTTTTTCCCAAGCCTCTCTTATATAACAGACTGCAAAAACCATCTCTGAGCAACGTGATCAAGATGCGATCTCCTGTTTCAGAACTACAACATTTAACATAATCACATTCAACCCAGTCCTGAGCTATTAATCAACTTCTCATTAACGTCAATGATCAATCACAAGTTCTCTGCAGTTTTGCAGGACACAGACTGATAGTCAGTCAAGGCTCCCAAAGGGTCAAGTCATTAACAGACTGAAGAGAGATGGCTTCACCAACTTGGCTCAGAAACGGTATTACAAGGGTATTTGAACATCGTATAACGTTTTGCTTAAATATCACAGCCTTCCTAGGTGGTTTGGATTTAAGGTTGGGGCTCCTCCCCAGATAACCTGTGTAAAGGCAAATAGGCTCATAAAAGCCCTAAAGCCACTTGAGTCTCAGAGCCCACTAGTAGGATACGCAGCAGCTTTCTCTGGAGACCTGCCCTTAACCCCTTCATGCCATGTCGTTTATACACTGACCAACTAAGTAGGCTGTCTGAAAATTATCAACCCAGCCTATGAGTTATATAATCAGTTTATTTTTTTAAGACAGGATGAATATAACCTTAAATACAGGATGACAAAGATTTTTTTTTCCTCTCTTGATTTTGCAAAAGCCACAACAGACTTACATAAACTCCATGTATTTCTGGGTTGTCCTCTCTATCTTGAGGTACGTAAGTCTTGACGTACCTTATGGAGAGGTTTGTTACGAACCACAGCTCAGGCTGACTCACGGTTTTCACTTTACATACAGGCTACCTATACAGATTTTGAAAATAAACCTGCAATGTGAAGTTTTTACTTTCCTTGTTATTGCCAATAAAAAGGCATACATGTTTTAAGGGGTAAAAATATCAATTACTGCAGCCAATAAAGTTAAGAACTGGGTGTTCGATAAAGGGACCTCTTAATTTCTAAATATTTCCCCAAGTTTTGGATATTTTTTTCCTGTAATGCACAGGGTTAACCATGACACCCTGAATCCAAACAAAGCACATTTTACCAAAGTATAAGAAAATGTATCTGTACAAGATACTGTATTACACTCTCCCATGTATTCGTGCTTCCAATCCCTCCAGGGGAAATTTAACATGGTTTCTAAAATTATCCCTCTTTAGATTTTTTTTTTCATTTTTCTCCAAGATCCCTGGCCAGATGAATTTGTGTATTACATGAACTGCCTGTGCCACTGCACCTCCTTCCTCTGTGGTGACTTGATTCAGCTGAAGCTACGCTTTGACCGATCAATGCAAGCACATTACACACCAGAATAAGAGTAAGGTAAGGGTAAAGGAAAGAAAAGCATCTCTCCTTTCAGCCATTAAATATAGATCAACGAAACATCACAGCGCACATCGCGGCTCCGCTCCCCACTCCCTCCGCCCGCTCCTCGAGCGCAGGATTTCGCAGACGGTGGCTTCAAAGGAAGAACACACACCCCACACACCCCACACACCCCTCCGCACACACACACAGATACACATACACATGCAGCACAGACACACAGAACCGCGCAGCAGCCGCCGCTCGGAGCCGCCCCAGGGCCCGGGCTCCGCGTAGGGCCGGGCGCTGCCCCCACCCGCGGGTCCCTGGGCTCCTTCTTCTTCTTCCTCCTCCTCCTCCCTGGCCCATGACTTCACTGCCGTAACGAGCACATTAGTGCAGGGCGTCGGGAGACACCGTGCCGCGGATGCCCTACATAAGCAACGACTAACGTAGAAAGAAAGGGAGGAAAGCGATGGAGGGGGGAGGCGCGGGAGGAAGAACCATGGGGAAATAACGCACTTTGTTACCTCTCGGCTGAAGGCACAAACACTGCTCCTTGCAGCCCAACCCAGCCCGGCTGCCTCGGCGAGGGGAGCAGCGCAGGACCCCACACCAAAAAGAAACATCACGCAGGCAGGAAGGGGGGGGGGGAAGCACCATTACGGTGCCTGCCGTACTCACCGATCGGCGCCGATTCAGCGTGCTTGCTCCCAAACATATACCAAAACCCAACAGCAAATCCTCAGTCCGTTAAGCAAGGATGAAAGGGGGGAAAGGGGGGGGGGGGGGCGCGGCCCCCCGGCTCCCCCCCAAGGGCCCGACCCCGCCCCGCGGCGCGCCCTCTTCGCTTCCCCCCCCCCCGGGCGTGCGTGTGTGCCCCTGTGCGACCGTGCGTCCCCGTGTCCGCGCGAGCGCGCCGGTCCGGCTCCGCGGGGCTCGGCCGCAGGACAGCTGCCCGCTGGCTGCCGGGGCGAGGAGGGCTCGGCATCCACCGCCCCGCCGCTGGGGCGAGGCGCGGGGCCGCTGCGGCGGCGGCGGCTGGGGCAGGCTGCGCGGCGGCGCCGTAGCGCAGCGCGCCGGGCGGGCGCACCGGCCGCGGGATGTGGCCGAAGGAGACACAGCCGCCGCCGCAGCATCTGCCGCCGCCGCGCTCCCGCCCGCCCTGCCTCCCTCGCTCCCGCCTGCCTCCGCCCCTCCCTGCCCGTCCCCTCCCCAGCAGGAGCGCGCCCGCCGCGGCCGAGCAGCCGGCGCTGGGGGGAGAGAGGGGGGCGGGCGGGCGGCCCCACTCCCGATGAGGCGCCGCCGCCCGTGCCGGGCGGGGCCGAGGTAGGGCCGGGCCGGGCCGGGTCCCCCTCAGTGTCGCCGCAGAGGGGCGCGCACCCCCCTATTCCCCCAGTACCCTGCAGCTGGGGGGGGCCTCTGATTTACTGGGGAAGGAGGAGGCGGGGCGGCGGGCGCAGGTGTGGAGGCGCACCCCGGGGCGGGGGGCGTCGATGTGGAGCAGCTCCTCAGCAGTGACCGCGGTTCGTGCCGTCATGGGTTGGGAACTTGAGGTCTGCCAGCCAAAACGGTGACAGCAACAGGGAAGCAAGAGCTCGTTCCCCGGCTCGTGTTTCCTTCGGTTCCCTCTTCCCATCCTTGGGAAACCTAGGTGGGAAATCTACCACGTTTTCAGAAGTCTTCTTGCGAGCAAAGAGGGTAAGGAATATGGAAGTCATGTTTTACTCCTGCGCACCCTTAACTCTTCGCTGAGAAACTTGTGTGGAATGCAGTTGCAGCACTCACCTGAAAGTTGCCACTCCAGGGCTCCATTCAACTCGCTGCGCGGAGTTTTGGTAGCTGAGCAAAACCACCAATTTTTGGGGATTGTTGCCCGGGGTAACTGCTGCCAATTCCCGCTCACAGCAGGCTGAGCATCAGCGCGGCAATGGGGACAGCCACAGACTCGGCCGAGGCGCCAGGGCAGCGCCTACAGCTGGTCATTTGTTGCCCGAGCCCGCGGCCGCAGCACCTGCCCCGCAGGGAGGGGACCCTCATGTGCCCTGGACGCCAAGGGCTGCCATGCCGGCCGCTCCCGCAGGACACGGCGCTCCCATCTATCCTCCCCCGCCACCTCCCCGCGCCCCTCCAGCACCGCCCGCCGCCCTGGAGATGTCATGGCGGGCCCTGCAGGGACAACCATGGGCGCGGCAGCGGGACATGCCGCCGGGCTGAGCTGGGGCGGCAGCGGGACCGACGGACCGACCGACCATCGCGGCCGGGCTGCACGACGACTCGCTGCTGCCACCTCTCGCCTGGCGTTCTCGCAGCTTCCCCAAACTCTGGCGAGAAGGAGCTTTACCTGGCTGAAGTTCCCACTTCACCGAGGCTTTCATTGGGGTGCCTACCCCTCCCTTCGTTTCACGGGAAGGCCAAAGGCTACATATCTTCCCTGCGCCAGAATGCCTTGCTTTCGGCCTGAGGTCTCCTTTTTGGGGAGTTTTAAACGCTTGAAGAAAAGTACAAAAATCAATGTTTACAGAGCCATAGTGCTGTCTACTCTCTTCTACAGATCTGAATCATGGGTCATCTACCGCCACCACCTGCATCTCCTAGAACGCTTCCATCAACGCTGTTTCCATACAATCCTAAACATCCACTGGTCAGATTATGTGACTAATACATCTGTTCTTGAACAGGCAGCAATCACAAGTATTGAGGCCATGTTACTGAGAACACAGCTGCGTTGGGCAGGACATGTCTCCAGGATGAAAGATCACTGCCTCCCTAAGATCCTGCTTTATGGTGAACTTGCCACTGGCTGCTGCAAGAGAGGAGCCCTGAAGAAAAGATACAAGGAGTCCCTGAAACAACATCTCAGCCTTGGCCATATTGATCAACATAACTGGTCTACTCTGGCCTCAAATCGGGAGATCTGGAGACACACTATCTTTAATGCTGCTGATGCTTTTGAGAAAGCACGCAGGATCACTCTTGAGGAGAAAAGACAACGCAGAAAGAATCATGCCCTGCAGAATTTACCACCTAAGGAGTCTTTCTGCTGTGCCTTTTGCAACCGGACATGCCTTTCTCGTATTGGCCTTTTTAACCACCAACGCGCTTGCAACAAACGTGGGTAGAGCCCTTCCCAAATCTTCGTTCGTGAAGCCTAGCCATGATAATGATTTCCATATTTACTGAACCATATAGATGACTAGCATATGTCCCTTTGCTGGGTTAAGTGAAGGTGGTCTATCCACCTGTGTCAAAATCAGTAAGTTACAACTGAGGGTGATTCAGTCTGGCAGCACCCTTCAATGTCAAACCAGACTTTGCCCAACTACTAGGACCTGAGGGCAGAGCACCTCTAGGTTCAAAACCAAAGTCCCAAACCTGGGACTGGTATGGCATGCATCTCCACCTCTCAACACCTACTGAGTTGCAACCAGAGCCGAGCTTGCTTGTGGCAGAACATACCAGTGAATACAGTCTTGCCTTTGACTTGAGTACAAAAGCAACCAACTAGTCCATTGCCCAAACTTTTGGTTAGACCAAAAGTTACTTTTCACCTTAGATAATATCATTGGTCACTGAAGCCAACAATGGGGAGAGTGAAAAAGCAAAAGCAGCTCATGATGTGTGTCTGGAGGAAGAATAAAATGTCTCCTAAGTCCAAGACCCTGGGTTTGTGATTTGCAGCCTGAGACAGGCATCTAATTCTGAACTGAAAGTAGTGTATAACCCAGTAGTTAAGTAGACTCACTATCCTATTGTTAAACCTCAAGATGTACTTGATAATAAAATTACTGGGTATTATACCATCCTACATCCACCATAGCACCGTGTGATCCACCTTCTGCAACCCAGCCTCTTCTCTTTTTCAGAGCTGAAAGGTCTTTCTGTCAATAAAGGAAAAAGAGGTAAAAGGGCTAGAAGCAGGCCATGTCCTCCTTTCATTCCTCCTGAAATATAGCCATGTAATAGGGGCATTTCATGGCCCTGCGGATTGTACATATCTGGCCTAATTGTGGGATGAGCAGTGTGTGCTAGCAAAGGATGTACCTAAGACACCTGACTCTCCCCATACTGTAAAGGTTACCCAGCTAGCTTTACTGATCTGAGTAGTCTAGCCTGGAAGTTAAATATAGTAGCAATAAGGGTATATAATAATGTAGACCCTCTGTAGGGAAAGTGAGGGCTGGAGGCAGAAGTGTTTTGGAGGAATCTGGGAGGTGTCTGAAGAAATTTGTGGATATGGAGAAATGGGACAAGGGAAATAAATCAGATTTTCAGAAATGGCTTTTTACTGCTGCTGTCACAGAGGAAGGGTAAGGGAGAGTAATGAGGGGTAAGAATGTAAAAAAGAGTGAGATCGACTTCTGGAAGAGATTGCCCTATCTATAGTAGGTACTGTCTGCCTACTTCATTCCCAGTGACTAAGCCTCTTGTTCTGACAAGCCAAAAACATATGTAGGTGAAAGATGTTCACTTTTTTGGTCATCCCAGCCTTCTCAAATATAGACAGTCTGTTTTCTCTGACTTCTCAGGTCAGGGCCTGGGCGTGATGTATCTATCCTAAGCTTTGGTTAGCTTTCTTGAGGGTTTGTTTGAGTTAGTTTTTGTGTGTTGTTGCTTTTTTTTTCTTGAAAAAGATGGAAAAAGAAAAGGAAATTATTATCATGTCAAGGCCAATATTTTCAAGCACAGAAGCTGTAAAAGCATCTTCAGCATTTGAGGCCCTTGAGGCCTCAAATGTCTATTTGGTCAAAATAACGACAAGTAAAAATTTTAGAAAACAGAAAAAAAAGTAGTAACATGAATAGAGTTAAATTCAGTGATAGAATTTTCAGATAATTAGTCTTCTAAATGACTGTATTATAAAGGATAATAGCAGTTACAAATTGTTTAAGCTTAGGCTCAAGAGTTGCATGCTACTATAGCTGGTTGCCAGTGATACTCTTCCCATCCTGCTAACTAGAAATATAACTTTACATGTAGATGAAATTTTCCACAAAGAAAAAGGATGAAACTCACAGCGGAAGAACACAAGAAAAAGTCCATTAGTCAACAGTTAGACAATGCATCTAAAATATGGGATACCTAGATACAAGCACTAGTTGTGTCTGCTTGTACCGTTGTCAATACAAACCATATTTAATTTTAGTTTAATCCTTCTTGGAGCAGAGTTTGGCAGCTTGTTTTCTGAATGTTTGGATAGAAGGGAAAATATTTCTAGGCTGGTTTGACTTTCTTAATTGAAGATTATGTTTAAATTTAACTTTGTACTTCATATGAAAATTGTTGAGATCCTCTGTAATGGTCAGGATCCAGCAACTTCCTTCGTCACACTGAAGTCAATGGAAACTTTCTATACTAAGAATATAACTGAAGTAAAACTAGGTGTATGTAATAGATTCATATTTCAGGCAATCTTCAGCAAATCTGGAATAAAATTGGAAAAGCATGTTTTTTTCCCTTTTTAATAAACTGAAAAAGCAGCCAAGCATAATTAGTTTTTCAAGTTTAGAGGAATATTTCAAAGAAGTTATTGCAATTACTGTCTTATCCCTCTCTAACAATAAGTTAAAGGTGCAATTATTCAAAGGAGATGACAACATCCTTTGAATTACATTTCAAATAAGAGCATGTTTCTTGAAATGCACACTATGGTGTCTTAATGAAACTAAGCTAGTAACGAATTTAAATAACTGATCCAAATTTCTTCTCTTTTATTTGACTATGGTATTATCTTTAAAAAGTCAAGTCATCTTTGAATTATAGTAATACTATCTATATTTTCCATTTCTTCTAAATTGTTGCACAATATTATATAGTAACAAAGTATATGTAAATCCTGGGATGACACTGGCTTTCTGTGCCCCAATGATGACATGACAACAGAAGGTTTGCACGATTGTATTTGCATAAGCTCATGTCTTGATCTCATGGAAATATTTTTTTAGCAGAAGTCTTCTAAAGAAATCTAAGGTATTTTCTATTCTGAGGCACAGCTGGCTTTGACTCAGTCTTATTATGAGTAAATTAGTGTTGAAGTGCTAAGCTTGACTGGCAATAGGAAGATACAATTGAATTTGTAGTACCTGAAGATTTTGTAAATGAATCTATATTTGCATTGAGGGAGTTGGTTTGTATGTACTGAAGACAACTCTTGGTTCCCTAGAACATGACTGGGATTTTCTTATTCCCAGCTTCATCCATTGATGACCACATAGGCAGTTATGAACAAAATCTCTCTGAAACAGCTGTTTTAAAATGTTTTTTGGACCTACTCAACTTTAAAAAATCATTTTAAGAATAATTATTTAGCTAGTAGCTGCCATTAATTTCCTTAGCTATTTGGCATTTTGAGCATGACGGATTTTCACAAAAAATATACAAAAAGCTAAAAATTCAATTGAATTCAATTGTCTGTGTCAGTCACAATCAACCAGCACTCCTATTCAAGGTATAGTAGGGGGACTGCATTATTTAATAATAAAACTTATCTAAGTGTTCCTGATTAATGAGCTTGTTGGATTTTTACTTAACTTCAAGAAAAAACATAATGGAAATATTAAGAGGGTAAGAGAGAATGTAGCTGCTTATTCCTCTCAATTAAACACGTCTGATTTAAAGAGGGGTTAGGGGTTTTAATTTGGTTTTTTGTTTGGTTTTGGTTTGGGGTTTTTTTGTTTGTGTTGGGTTTTTTGGTTTTGTTTTTTGGGGGAGGTGTGGAGGGTTTTTTTGGTTTGTTTTTTTTTTGTAAACTTTTTGGAGTGTTGCCATTTGAAAAATGGAAGGCCAGAAATTGAAATGAAAATCATTGTAGTGTAAAAATTGCTCTTTTCAGCATCCGGTAAAAGAAAGTTTGCTGTTATAGATTCCTATATCCTGTACATGCACAGGCTATACAGAGAGCTGAATGTTCTGAAAAAAGTTCTCAACCCTAATCCCATGAAAGAGAGTAATCTCAATCTATCTTCATGTCACCCAGTATTATGAGCAGTCTGATGTCAACTCAGCTGCAAATAACAGTCTAGTTTTAATAGTTCAAAACATGGTTATCCCCTTTATTGTCAATTGAAATGCGAAGACATTCTCAGGATGCATCCCTCGATACATTAAAAGCTACCAAAGCATTTAGGATTAAGGTATAACACAAAACTATATTGTACCTTTTGAATTCTTTTTCCTCTTCACTGTACTTGCATATTGAATAGATCTATCTCAACAAAAAAAGACCATCCTGCAAAAATCCAAGTAGAAAACTGTCTACAGATACAGAAAATGGTGCAGTGTGAATAAAAGTTAGTGAAATCTTGTTATACTGATTATCCTTTTATTTAATCCAATTATGTGTGAGTTTTACTATGTATTTTTCCACAGTTTAAAAGACTGACAGAGTTCAAGGAACCAGTAGAGCATCTAGTTAGACCTCATACTGCATAAGACTGAGATATTACCTGCCCTGAAAGCAAAATTAGTGACTTGGCATATCTTGCAATTATGGAATGCTAGGTCATTTTTAATCTGTACTCTATTATATTTAGTCAGCATCAGGAAAGATAAAGCTAGTTTTGCTTGACTGTTTTACTCCCTGAACATGGTGCTCCAAAAGTTATACACTTCTACTTTTTCCAGCCAGCATGGCTCTAAGTTTCTGAAGATTGTTGATCTGTTTTTCCAATGCTCAGGAGCTTCTCATCTGACACCTGTTCAGAACCTTACTCTCAGTTTCATTTGATAGTTACACTAACAAGACCTCTGAAGCTCCATGGGTACACAATAGTTAGCAAGGACTCCTTGCAAGAATTCTATTCTTATGTGGCATATACATTAATGTTTTAAGGTACAAGAAGACACATTGTAATATTCCTTGCATCCATACCTGGAGTTTCTTGAGTATGCTCTTGGTGCAGTCAAAGCCTTTCCCCCATCGGTAGCGCCAAGGCTGAAGTCACAGATGGGTGCTGTCTGGAGAGCACTGTTTGCAATGTAGACACAACGTCCTCCAACATGTCCTGTACATACTAAGGCCCAAACTGCCTCATTTCCTTTCTTTTCTCAACTGATCTCGTCTGTACTTCATAGTTGTGAAGCAGATTGTCTCACACTTTGACCTGACAATTCCCTCTATCAGGCCTCAGAATTAGTACATCTCAAAAAACACTGGACTGTGTCAGATCATCCGATTCATGCCTATTAACCAATTTTGCCGCTTTTTTGAACAGGCTATCTTGCATAACTGGATGTATCTGGTCCTATATGTGATTTGCACTAGAAAGATGTGTGTTTGTCATCATCCCATAGAGTTTTCAGTAGTAAGTTTACTTCTAAAATCTCTGTGGTTTAGAAAGAATAATTTTCAGCAATGAAGGAGGACCAATTGCTGCAGTTTAAATAGCCATTAATCTAAGAGTAGAATGGCTGACTGTGCAATGGAGGAGTACAGTACTGAATTTTTCTTACGAAAGTTTACATATGGTTTTCTATCTGGGAAACTAGATTTTCACAATGATGTTGCAAAAATGGAAATAAATTATAAATTGTTCAGCTTGACACCTTTCTTGAAGGCTATCGCTGTCCTTCTATGTTCTTTGTGATAGTTTTCAGCACAGCTTTTAAATGTGTCAAGAAAATATGTGGAGCACATGGGACAGGATGTTTTTTCCTTCATTTTCTATTCTGTTCCTGCTCTTTCAATTTCAGGGTAACAGCTGGTGAAGGAAAACTTGAGCTTCTTACCCTATGCTTTTTCAGCAGAATAACTAACTTCTTATTTCTCATGTAATTCTGTTATTTAAATCTCTGTATTACTGCACACCTGACCTCCCTTGTGCTATTTTTAACTTAGTGCAAAACAGAAAGATGTATTTTATCAGCACCACCTGCTTAAATTAAAAAAGAAAAGATAGCTGAGTTTAGTATTCTCATACCTCTTGTACAAGAAGAAAAAAATGGAAGTAATGAGCTGTAAGGTAGTAAAAAATTCTGAGAGGGAAATACAAAGATGTTTCTAAATACAAATGTAAAGCTTTTTAATTATTATTATTTATCAAGTACTTATTAGAAATGGATTTATATTACATTTAGTTAGTCAGTTATTTTTGCTGGATTTTGGAATTTCCGCAACTTCTACTGTGGCCATACACTATAAGAACAACTGCAGGTGTTCAAAAGTAACATAGTCAGTCCCAGCATCAGTCCTTTTGGAGAGGCATTAAAAGTGTGCTGTGACAGCTCTCATGAACTCAACAGCAAGAATCCTTTTAAAGGGGTAAAGCCTTTTAACTGAGTTACCAAAAATCTTTGACATTTCCCATGTCAACTGTGTCCCTAAAGTAAGTTACTATTGTCACATACAAAGTTCAGATGGCAAATCTATTCCTTTTTCACTCTAGGATATCAATTTAGAAACTTGTATTAGATTCAGTGACCTTTGGCTATGTTTATGTTATTTTGTGATGCCTGGGAGATTTTTCAGCTGTTATAAAGCAGCAGAGAATAGTACTGTGGTTTTGGAAGTTCAAACATATTCTATGGAAAAATACAGGTGAGTAACTATCCATCTTTGGATTCTTTTTTCCTGTTGCTTTCTTCAATGGGTAACTGACAAGGTAGTTGCCAATTTAACCTAATACTGCATCAAGCAGTTTTGTGACACAGAGTAGACTTTGATCTTCATACCCTTAGTATGAATTTCATGTCTAGAATGCACTTTCTTGAGGTAGCTGTTTCTTGTAAAAAAGTTATTAAGCCACAAAATCAAAATGTAAGGGATTTCATCTTTCTGCCATGTTATTTTAGTAGTCCAGAGTAGCTAAATGCCCTCACTTTTCAAAAGCTACAGTTCTTGTTTTTGTATGTAGAGGTCAAAAGAAAGAAGAATCATAGAATCACAGAATGTTCAGGGTTGGAAAATCATCTAGTTCCAACCTCCCTGTCATGGGCAGGAACATCTCCCACTTGACCAGGTTGTTCAAGGCCTTATCCAGCCTCATCTTGAACACTTCCGTAGATGGGGCATCCACAGTTTCTCCGGGCAACCCGTTCCAGTGACTCATCATCCTCAGAGTGAAGAGTTTCTTCCTAATATCTAATATCTAATATCTAATCTAAATCTCCCTTCTTCCATTTTTGACGAATTATTCCTTGCCTCTTTATAGAATGCACTGTGTGTTTATAAGCATTAAAATGGCAAGCATTAATTTCAACAATATGTAAGTTTTATCTTTCACTTAGGTTTCACGTGTAGAAGTAACGATCAGTGTATTACAGTGAAGAAAAATACTTTGATATGCAAAGGGTATTTCATCAGCGGTTGTTTAGTGACTTGTTCTTCAAATATAATATTGCATTAGTCTATTATAAGAAATGTGATCTGGAGTTTTAATGTATCTAATAACAATCTCAAGATTGTCACAGTGATAGAGATAGCAGACCATTAGTGTGTTTCGTTTGATATATATATGAGGCAGTCATTAGAATAGATGACTGAGGGTTAGGATACTCTGTTACAGGTCTTCACTGAGGCAGGATATGTCCATAACTTCCATAAAACTGGCTTCTACTGTTTCACATATTAAATGGGGATATCACACACACTAGACTAGACTGAGGTCTATGGAAAAGGAACAACATAGAAGCAAGATAGAAAAAATCCCTGAATATAGCCAGTGTACTTCAAGAGTGGGCAAGTATAAAGAGCCACCACAATGTGAACTTCTGTGAAGGGCAGACTGCACTGACTATGGCTGGTAGGCTCCTCTTCTCCCACTGGTTTGTCAGATGGTCTCAGCTTTCCCTCTTATGAGTAATTGGCAAACAAATATGATGTTACTTAAAGAGGTGAAGTTGCCCACCAGATGCTGTAAATTACTACACTTTGTTGTGAAGAATGCCTAAAAATACATGCTCCTAACCATTATAGTAACAGTTCTGACAACTCTTTCAGATCAGAGAGGCAGTGGAGGTTCATTTAGCCTTTCAGAGCAGTGGGGAAGGCTCTTTCACTTACTGTGTCACAGATGCTTCCTTTGCTCTTGATTTCTTGTCTCTGTGGATCTATGATCATCTTTTCAGTGTTATTGTGTACCTCAGCCAACTCTGTCAACCTTTGTTTTTTTAACCCCTAACATCCTATAGTAAGTTTCACTTATTCCCCTAATGCCCCTTAAAGATTGTGAGACCTATGACACTCTTTTTTCCCCCCCTCTACACCCCTTCTTGTCAGTTACAAAAAGCTGGTGGAACCACCCCAAGGCCTTGAGTGATTTGTTCAGTTGTGTTCACTCAATTGGTGAGCTGAGAGATATGGTCATAGAAATTGTCTCTGTTATCTCTCGTTCCTTAGGGTCTGTGTATCTCAGTGGGGTTTATTACTTTTTATGTGTCTTCTTTTTGTTTTTTTTCAACAATATTCTTAAGAAATGTCCATCCATTACAGGTGTTACATATCCTTTACATTTCCCACAACTTTTATCTTCCACATAACCTTACATTACTTATTAATATTAACACCATATTTGAGCAACTAGAGCTCATCTTCTTAAGAAAACTGATCTAGAAAATAAAAAGAAAAATAAAGCCAATCCTCTCTGAGTCATTTATTAACAGGATTTAGAGGGTAACATCACCCAGTGATCTTCTAAGCAATATAATGTGTTTTTCGCAGACTCTGAAGAGAACAACAGCTACAGAGAAATAATTTGATTTTTACACAGTATTTTACTGGTAGAAGAAATGCACTGATATTAAAACAAAAACACCCCTGGTAACAATAAATAACTAGCAACTTGGATTATATAATAGTTTATGTGAAGACTCAGGAACAACTCCAGTCCTGTGGGTTTTTAAAATACCCAATAAACTTCAGATCTTTTAGTGCTCCTTTGACATCTTTTTTACAACAGTAACTGAGACAGTCTGCATATTCTTCACAGAATTCCTAGGATTCAGCAAAAAATAGTAAGCAAAAGTATTTTAGTTGCAACACTCTACATTTCCCAAGGTATCTTCTTGAGCTGTTTCTTGGTAATTTTACTGCTGTAGTGTCTTATGTGACAAGTTGCACATGAGACTTCATTTCACATGATGTTCTTTGGCTGTGAATCAGAAATTATTGAAAAAACTCAGTTTTCAATAATCATTTTCTCTTACTGAAAGAGGATACAGGAACCATTTTGTGAAGGAAAAAAACAACCAACCAAACAAACAAAAAAAAGGCAAAGTTGCTTAAATTTTGATTGATTAAAAACATTTGACTTGTTGTAGAAAGCCTGTCAAGATACTTCATATACTGCAACCCCTCCTCAGAGGCAGCTTACCCTTCCATCTTGTGTCCCCAAGTGACACACGACAGACCTGTTCCTTCACCTTGAGGTACTCAGATTTTTGAATGAACTATGAATTTGATAGACTTCTTTGATCTAGAGCTCAAAACAGTGAACAACTGGGGAGGTGGGATTTAAAGCCATTTTGGCCTTTCCAAGAATTACATCAAAAAAGCATCCTACATTTTATATAGCAAAATACATGGATGAATTAAAATGGTTTCTGAATGGCATGGCATAGGCTGTTACAGCCTACAAACCTTTAAAACTGCTGTGGAAAGAATCAGTATTGCATCTTACATAGCAACACAGAAAAGAACATATCTTCTTAGAAATTGGTGATGATTTTATTCGTTGAAGATTCCTAACAGTTCACAAATTGAAGTAACTTCCCTCTGAATTCCATCAGCACATGCTGAGACAATCTAAAGGTCCAAATATCCACAAGGTCTACTGCAGGTACATTTTGAAAAACCAGGAAAGAAGTGGTTGCTTCTGGATGCAATAGTAAAGAGGAATTATTGCCCAGATAACTATTGTTTTTTGGCATTATTTTTCCGTAGAGAAGATCTCATCCTTTTCTGAACTGTATTCAAAACCATTAAATACCCCTAATTAAATCTTACCTTATCTAAAATACTGTGTACCTAATTTATATTAAAATTTCTCCTTCTTTCCTAGTTATGGAGAACAGGACTAAGTAACAGGTGCACAATGTAGACACATGGATGGCTGAAAACTGCACTGTCTTTCAAAAATCATCCTCTGAGAGTAAAGTTTTTAGGCTCACATATTATATTTCTTCCCATAGGACTACTTTCTAACAGATTGCTTTTCACCTTTTACTTGCAGAAATGCACATTGCATTTGTCACCATTGAATTTTTTTGTTTTGTGGGATCATTTCTGCAATTTATCAAAGTAATTTTAAATTCTAATTTTTTTCAACCTACCTGCAGCCTGACTTGGTTTTCCATCATCTGTGCATTTAATAAGCTTCTTTTTACTTTAGTATCAAATTCATTAATGACAAGATTTAAGTAAAAGAAATTCTGAGCAGACCTCTTGTACTGTGGGCGGCAATTCATTGATAGCTACCTTTCGGATTACAGGTTTCCAACAAGATTTACACCCACACTGTAGCAGACTTTATCCAGATCATCCTGTAATAAATTTTTGTCTACATTGTGTCTTCCTAACCTGCTTATAGAGTATCATGTAGGACATCATTCAAAGTTTTTACTGTGATATGAAACATATCTATGTTTCTGTGTTTCCATTCTATCCGCAAGTTTCATTACCCCACTGTAGAATAAAATTATATTGATTTGACGCATTTAATTTTTTACAAATCCGCATTAGCTGCTATTAATCCTGTAATCTTTCAGTCTCTTCTCTACTTGGAAATGGTTTAGTTACTTGTATCAAGGTTACTCAGGGTCCACAATGAAGAGGAAAAATCTGTAAAATCCCCATGAAATCCTCCAGCTCACTTCCTTTTACCGTTCTTAGGGTTAGTCTGCATTTAGGCTTCCTCTTATCCCTATGAACTTTCAAAAATAACTGCCAATGAATGTATTTGTTTCAGCCATTTCCATAAATATTTTAGAATTAAATTTACCATGGTCAGCTTATCTTACCAAAATGTATTCACACCTGTTTTCTCCTTGCTCTAGGCTGAGATCTTTTCCCACTGGTGTGAAATAATCAACTGTGAAAGCCAGTGCTAATAGGTGGGGAATTTTGGAAATTATGCTGATATGTCTTGTTGATTTCATGGGTTTATGCCTTGGTCTTTTGTTTCCACATGATACCAACATAATTTTAGTAATCTGTTTTTTACTTCCCTTCTTGGATTCTTCTTTTGCTTGAAGTAACTGATGAAGTCATTAGTTAAATTGATTGCTTCTTATCCTTCCTCTTCACTGTGCTATAAGATTGTGACTCTGGCTTAAAAGTCATGTATAACACGACATTCTTTGGAACAGATGATGCCTACACACCAGTGGATGTGATGGATACCAATTTAACAGAGGGAGATATATAGCTAATACAGAGCGAATTAGCTTTTTCTATATCAGCTGTATATCTAATTTACATAGCATGCAGAGTCATTGGTATTGTTGTAGTTTATCAATTAAATATTTTAAGATTAATAAAAGAACCTTGCCTAGGAGAGCATTAATGCCTTTTTTGTCTCTCACCTGTTTTTTATAAAGCCTGTTTTATAATCCTTCAACTAGTTCAATAACTCTGTTTTGCAAACAGTGCTAATAGTAGTCAATTATACTAGCTGGCATTTGACAAGACCTAGAAACACCTAACAAATTACCAACTGAGTCACTACATGAGCAGGAGTTTACAGCTATGAACAATGCTGTCGTTTCTATTTATAAGTGTTTCTGACTGTTTTTGTTTTGATTACTTACACACACATGCACATAAGCGGGCCTCATCAGCTCATTGTGGCTTGAAAGTTAACTCAGTCTGGCAGCTGATGCATCTACAGCAGATCAGCTGTTCCTTCATTAAAACCTGTCACTACAGTCTGTAAGAATTATTATAATTAACATTGCATAATTCAGTATTGCTGGACAAGTGTGGATCCCCTTATACCAAAAGCATTAAATAGTGTCTGTGTTTATGTAATAAATGACATCTAACAATGCACAGTATCTTGGTCCTTTGTAATTAGTAATATTTTCTATTAATTCTGGACAAAATATGACTACTCACTCTACAAAAATAAGTGATCTAACAGACAATATGCAAGGAAATAAAAAATCTCAAGCTCGTGCTCTCATACGTGCAATCAGTGGTCAATGAAGGAACGTCTGCATTACACACCTCAGGCTGTGAAATTTTGCCACATTTTATTTGAGAAGAAAGGTTTTGAGGGTCAATCTGACCTCCCATTCTTCTGTGATTTCATCAGAAAAGAGAACTTGTGACACCTCCATGTCCTGAGATCTGCAATTAAACTCCCATAGCACTACAGCACCTGCTTGTAGCCAACAATTTCTGTATCTTTAGCCTTAATGTGCCTGATTCTGTGATGTGCCTGGTTCAAGAGGTGCAGTTACTCTTGTGCAAAGAAATTCCTTTTCATGAGAACATGCCATTGCACAAAACAGCTCTCTATCAAACTCCAACTCCTACTTCATGAAGCTTTTCCCATGCTGAGAAGAACATAAAGAACCATTATGTTACTGAAGGTTGAATATGTATTTCAAATTCACAGAGCTTAGCTTTATAGAGTGTAATGTTCCCACAGGCACTGACTGAAAGCAAAATGGGCAAGCTTTAGATTCTAGTCTTTTTCACTTATACACTCAAAGAATATGCAGGGGAAGCTAGTAACTAGCTAGTCACTGCTCTGCTTTTGGGATGCAGAGCACAGTGGTGCTCCAGGCTGTTTTTTTGTAGCACCTACATTATCTGCTAGTGTCAGAAGCTATTGCTGTCACAAGGCAGTGGAAAAGGGTGAGCCAGGGAAGGGTGGAAATTGTCCATTTGTTGACCTCTTCTGTCTATTGTGATGAAGGTCTCTTAAAACCGTGAGGGTCAAAATTGTTTCTTCCTGCCCCATGCCCATACCCATGCAAGCACACCTACATCTAAAGTGCCAGGAAGGAAGACATAGGGAAGCATGTTCATTACTGTTGGGAATGACATTCTCCTATTATTTCAATGGCAAGATAGGAACCTGGAAATACTTTACCCTGCATCTGTGTATGAAAGGGGAAGGAGGAAATGCACCTCAGGCAGGTTAAGGTTCTGAATGTCTCGTCAGAGTCCTGGAAAGCCCACTTTCTCCTCCTTCATCTTTTGGAGCCAGGGCTCCCCACTTTCATAATACTGAACATGAGGCAACAGTGTGCCCAGGTGTCCAAGATGGCCAATGGCATCCTGGCCTGTATTAGCAATGGTGTGGCCAGCAAAACCAGGGCAGTGATTGTTCCCCCAGTACTCGGCCCTGGTGAGGCCACACCTCGAATCCAGTGTTCAGTTCTGGGCCTCTCATTACAAGAAAGACATTGAGGTGCTGCAGCGTGTCCAGAAAAGGGCAACAGAGCTGGTGAAGGGTCTTGAGAGTAAGTCATGTGAGGAACAGCTGAGGGAGCTGGGATTGTTTAACCTGGAGAAAAGGAGACTCAAGGGACACCTGAAAGGAGGTTGTAGCCAGGGGTGGGACAGTCTCTTCTCCCAAATAACAAACAACAGGACAAAAGGAAATAGCCTCAAGTTGTGCTAGGGGAGGTTTAGATTAGATTAGATTTGATATTAGGAATTTTTTTCATGGAAAGGGTTGTAAAGCATTGGATCAGACTGTGGTGGAGTCACCACACAGTGGAAGTGTTCAAAAATCATGTGGACACGGCTCTTGAGGACACAGTTTAGTGGAGAACATGGTGGTGGTGCTAGGTCGATAGCTGGACTTGATTATCTAGAAGATCTTTTCTGGCCTAAACAATTCTATGATTCTATGGTACTGGCAGACAGTATCAGTAGCTAAGAAGAAAAGCAGGAAGCAATGAGAAGGGCTGAAAAGAGGAACACTGTGCACCCCATGCCCAGCACTCAAAACAACCCCCACCACTCAGAGACCTGGACCACCCATGTCACATGGGTGCTCTGGCTATAACTGGAAGAAGCTGAATGAGCTAGGATTGGGCAGCAGAGGGGCTGCGGTGAAATATTTGCTATGTGTCCTCTGGACATAGTCAGATGATGGGGAGTATGCAGACTGCACAAGAGCTGCTATCCCCCCTGCTGTAGGGCCTTTTCCCCTCTTGTTGGCCTGATTTTAGATGTAGTGGCAAGACTTAGTTCTAATTGCATTAGAACAGACATTTTTGTATTGTAAGCTACACTCAGATATCATTTTGGACACTATTTGGCAGCTTCGGGAAAACAAATAAGGGTTTTGTTAGAAACAAAAATGAAGCTAGTATTATTTTCAAAGGAAAAAATACTGAAAAGTTTTTTGGTTTATGTTTGAAAACCACCTTGTCAGAAAGTGCCAGTGGTTAATTTTCCTAACATTTTATGTGTGTAACATGAAGGGACAATAAAAAATTGGTAAAGGTAAAAACAATCATAGATTGTTAGATAGACCATATGGTGAGGGCAAACCTTGAAAGACAATAAAGTCATCATCTTCTGGCCTTTAATATTCATTTGTTTTCCTGGTTTTTTGTAATGTACCCTGTGGCAGCATTATAAATCTTTTTCCTGTGTAATAAGTCTTACTACTTCTTTTCTTGCAATTAAAAAGGGTGGTTTATGTTTATCAGCCTTTCCAGACAACACAGATCCTATCTAATGTATATCTGGAGCAGTAAAAAGATTGAGTGTGTAAGTGCCTCATATAGTGTGATACATAAAATCAAACATTAATAAAGGCTTTTGACAACCTCCATCTGTTTAATCTTCACACTCCTTCCTCTGCTTTTTTAAGAGACTAAGTCTTGAAATATTTCAGCATTTCCTCTAACTCATCTAGTCTGCCAATTTTTTTTTGTAGATCAGAAAATCTCAGTTTCTGAGTTGCTTAGTCCTTTGACCAAAACAGAGAACAGTGTTTTGTTGGGGTCATGGGTGTTATTTTTGTGTCTCTGGAAGACACACAGAAAATATCTTGGAGCACTTCTGAATCTGAGGATGAGTTGCTGGAAAGAGTTGACTGTAGGGTCATGGAAAGTGTGATTGCATATACCAAGATGTAGGAGTAAAAAAGATTGAGAAACTCTTGAATAGAATATCCAGTCATAAGGCTCCACTTGATCTGAAAATAGAATTACCATTTCACTGTTGCAAGCATAAGGTATTAATGCAGGTTTTCCTGATGAAATTTCACTGTTGCAAGCATAAGGTATTAATGCAGGTTTTCTTGATGAAATTTGTTGAATGCCCATCTCAGTAGCTAAGGCACAGGAACCGCAGATCTTGTTCACGAGAATTCTCTTTTCACAAGTGTAATCTTCTCTAACATAAATTAGACAAAGAAAATTTAAAGTAAGTATCTAAATTTGTAGTTCTGTTTCTATACTTACACCCCTGACACTGCAACTGCATTTCATAATTATGCTGTTCCCCAGTTCAAAACTAAAATCAGATTTTTCCAGGTTTAAAAAAAACCTAAACATTAACAACAAAATTACCCAGATAATAGGAAGTATGAATCCACAGGCTGAAAATGAGCAGGTTTTCCTCAGTTCTAGTTCTCGTGTGTCTTCTGTGAATTACTTGCTGCTTTCCTGTAAGCACAAGCATTGGGCTACAGTTTCATGCTCTCAGGGAGTTTAATTGTAGGAAAAATAGATGTAAGATTCATATAGGAGAAATAATATTAGAACTATATGCTTTAATATGTGAAGAAATAGTCTTACAATTAAACACATCCCAAGAATTTTCATATAAGCTAGTGAAATCCTTGAAAAAATTCAACCCTTTCCTTGTATTATTTCCATTTTATACAAGTAATTATTTTATTTTCATTTTCTAAAAATGGTGTCAATCTTCTATTTCAAAAAATGAAAAAAGCAATGAAAAAATTATAATCAAAACTTGTTCATGTGTTGCTATAAGAAGAAATTTGCTGATATTATAAGTACCTTAAGCCTAGCATAAACCTTTATTCTTCATGAAGATGTAACCTCTTGTCCCACAGAGATGAAAAATCCCTTAAATGATTGTTTTTTTGCTGTACTTTCATAGGTGATACCATACATGTCACAAAAAAAAATGTTCTTACCAATTTTAATTTTTCATAGATGTTAATTCTAAAGTGTGTAAGGGGAAATGTATTTTAAGAAGAAATAATATAAATCTTAGAAAGTCACTCTATGTGTAGCATAAATGTATTATGAATTCCTTTTCATATAATCAACTTATTTCCTGTATTTTTGCGATGTAGCACAGCACTTCTTAACAGCATCAAAGCCAAGTAGGACCAAAACAAACATCTGTCTGTTATTTATAAATCAAGATCAAGCAGACAATTTTATTTTGTTGATTTCTTTAAGGAAGAACTACTTCCCTAAAATTTTAGCCTATGATCCCACACAACTTAACAAGATACTTAAGAGTGGACTATGAGTGATGTCAGAGCAGGAAGCATGTCTTGCTAAAATGGAAGGTGTGAGTATTTCTGTAATTCCAAAAAGGAGCCCTACTAAAGACTCTAACAATCAAAGAAAAACGATAGGCGTCTAACAGAATGTTTCTCCCACACCACCAGTGTGTTCAACACAGATTCATAAACAAATACAGATAGTAGAACCAATTAACCTGTTCTCATTTCCTAAACTGTTCTCATTTCAGTTCTGTTACAATTATATCCCTTGGAAAATTTCAGAGGAACTTCCCTGCTGAAGTAGCTCTGAGGTAATCTTTTTCTGAATCAATACAGAAGGAAATGTCCAAGGAGTTCTCCCAGCACTTTTGCTGGTGTTCATATCACAGATGTCTCAAATAGCTTTAGGGAAGTTTTCAAGAGTGAGTTGGACAAAGCCCAGGGCAGCCTGATCTGTATTGAACACTGACTTTGCATTAAGTAGGGGTCTGGGAGGAGATGATATCCCAAGATCCTTTCCTAACTGAGTAAACCTATCACTCAGTTACCTCAACCAGATTTTTGAAATGTCTATTAATGACAAAAAAAACTAAGCAAAAGTGTGGTAAAGTATTCCATTACTTATGAATCAAAATTAGCTTTAGGAGCCTGCAGCATTATCTACTTTTGACATATCAGCATAGTTCAAAAGTGACTTCTGGATCAGAATTGACATTCTGACTGATTGCCACTCACCTAGAGAAGAGTAAGTAACAATTGTTCAAAGAGATCAGTGCCACCTAAACATCCAAACACCTCTATATGTATTTGATCTCTCCTTCCTCTGTAAAGCAGTCTGTCTCTTTTTTTTATATGGTGTACTTTAATGTCCCTCATTCTCAAGTGATGTTTCCATATATTCTGCTAGGTCAAATTTCATTTCTATGTTCTGCTACTTTATGATCATTGAAAATCTTTCATTCTTTAATGACTGAAAAGAAATTGGGTTATTGTCATTCTATCTTAGAAATTGCATTACATTATATTTCTTTCAAATTCTAGATTTGCATATCTTCTCCAGTATCTGTTAGGACAAAAATTTTACAGTAAAATGATGGTTGGAAAAAAAAGATGAAACCATATGTTCTCATAATAAAGACAAAAATATTGTTCAAACTCAGAATTTTCTTCTTTTTATGCACAATTTTGATTACAATGTAAAAAATGTGGGTTCTGGGGAGCAGGGTGGAGGAATGACAAAGTTAAAATTCAAGGCTATTTAATAAGGTAATGTGTTAGGTTATTTAATAAGGTAATGTGCTAAACCATAAGATTGTATTCTGCTGTTGAAGCTACCGTCCTTTTTCCATACGTACACTGGGAATGATCAAACTGTATGTTTTTCTTGTTGAGTAATTAATATGTGCTATCACTTTCATTAAGTCACAAGGAATTCTCATGGTAACAAGGTAATTTCTCCAAAAGACAATGAACCTTCATGTGTACTTTATCCATTATCCACCTGGATAATCCTCACTAATGAAAAAAAGTAGAGAAAGACCTTCTTGTGTTGTCTGGACAGGCTCTTCAGTGAGAGTAAATACATGTGACAACACACTAGAGGGTCCATCATCCTTTACACTTCTGTCATCATGCTTTAGTATAGGGTTCACAAATGGACTTAACTGTCCAATCCACTCATTATTGTTATTTATTTCCTTCTCATCACTGTGACTCTCATATTACATGACTTTTAAGAATGACTTCATACCCATATTCTTCCTTCCAGGCCTTTCCTAACAGATGGCAAAGGATAACTGTGGTTGTTTTCCTTAGCTTTCTTCAGACTAAGCCAAGAGCCTCTCCTATGCTTTCCTCACATTTTCTTGTAATGCCTAACTCCAGCGTTTGTCAAAGGGTCTTGTTTGTACTAGATGGCCCCAAAAGTGCTTAGAATATGAGTACTCCTGACTTACCTAAAGTCTATCTGAAATCATTCATAATCAGTCAAGCATAAAGAGATGTGCGTTTGTGTATGCATGTATATCTCTGTGTGTTATAGGTACAAAGAAAGGAGAGTTGCCATTCTTATGTGAACAGCAGTGCTTAGAAGTTCTTGAAAATGGAGAAAATGGAAATACCAACAATTTTCCTAAGAAAAAATAAAAATGTCCTTTTTGTTTATTAATGCTACTTCTTGCATAGAAACTTTACCTACAAAAAGACAGTTCCCCTCCTGCTAACTGAAAATCCACTCTTTCTTGGTTTTAAAACTAAAACAAGGACTAAGAATAAAGCCAGTAACTATCACAGAAGAGTTTTTCTAGGTGAATGGTTTTGTTCAGCTCCTTCTGTACACTTTTTTAGACTCAGATGGTCTTTGTAGTATAATCTGAATTGTGTTACAAACACTGCATAGATCCCTTCTGCGTTTAATCAGTTGATTGCTGCTTTACCTTTCTTTCTTACACACGATGTTGTCAATTATAATATTCATTTCAGCCAGATGGATAAAAATCTGAAATTCCCTATCCATGAATGAGTATATTCCTATAGCACCATCATGCGAGTGCTGAATCAAAGATCGGAATTCTTGTGGAGAATCAATATGTTGTTTTGTTTGATCTGAGATAACACCTTAGCTTCCATTTATGTGAACCTCAAAGATCTTTGGAGATTACTTTGCACAACTTTTTTTTCTTTTCTCAGAATATGATGAAAAATTACTTTATATTGGCAAGTATTTTTAGGAACAAAAATCTGCAGAATTTTATATAAAGGAGATAATACTTCAGGTATGACAGTGGCTGGTCATTCTGCAAGGAATGATTTTTCCTTACTTTCAGTCTACTTAAATCATTTAACTCTATCATAACTTGCAAATGTTGCATCCTGAAGAATAATAAGTTTAAAATAAAAGCATTTAGTGAGGAGTTTAGCTCTTGCAACTAAACAATGTCATATATTTTGAGCATTAGAGGCTGAAAAGGAAAGTGAAAAAATTTCAGTGGAACAACTTTCACCTTGATTTAAAAACACTAAGAAATTAACAATTCGTGACTGGTTAGTACTTGCATTTTATAGCAATACATGCTTTCAGGAACATGAAACCGAATCACCTCGTAACATTCGTTTCAGAGTACAAATGTACTAGTAAATTAATATATCATAGTGTCAGCTGGTAGGGAAATAATGTATACCCAGCTTGGGGAAGGTTCAATAATCAGTAAATATCAGCGCTATTTCACTGTGATGAATGATGGCTGAAAAACCAGCCAATGGAACTCTCTTCAACCATATAGTAAGCTATCATAAAGCAGATATCTTTATTTAAATCCTTGTTAATTTAGCATTTAAATAACTATGTCATCTAAGGAGGAGACAAGCCATATATTCATATAACAAAGAAAACTCTGTATTAATATAAACCAGTATGTGATATTATACTGGGTGATGTAAAAATTACCAAGTGATGCATCTGACTCAAAACTCTTAAACTTTACCTCCTGACATATAATTAAAGTCCTAAGTTGAGTCATATGCCCTGGAATGAATTCTGTCTGAAATGAAACATAATAAATGTTTGAATGAGGTAAGAAATAACACTGTGACAAGATCGTGGGAAGTGCATGAGAATGCAAAAGGAAGGTGAAATAACCTGAATCATGTATTCAGTAAGCAGTGGGGAACATGTCCAAGGAACAGGAAGTTGTAAATAATTCAGGGAGAAATTACCGAAGCGTTAACAAGATCATATGATTTTAGAATAATTTAATTTTGGATTGTATTGGTGGTGCAGTCCCACTACATGTGAAGAAAGGAGGCATTTTTCATATACCATGATAACCTTTTAGACTGAGAAATTGGACATCTCCTTTAACTCCTGGAAATCAGGTTAGACATGATCCGGAAGACCCTCACTGTTTTGCACTATTCATATAAAAGTAAGTATACAACATATAATTCTCCATAAGCCTCTTCACCTGCTTATCAAATTAAAATATTTTTAAGCTATCATAGGGCTGTTTAAAGAGAACTTACATTTCAATTACATTCTCCATCAGTAGTCATGAGGGAAGCATAGTGTCTGTAGTTTGCTTACAGCAAAATGTGTTTCTTCTGAGCAGCATTCATTAGTGAGCAGCAGCTGTATTCTGGCAAGTAAAGCAAAGGCAAAAACTTTTCCAGGAATGGATGAATGTAGATTGGACAACAGCTGCTGCAGTGTCAACAGTGTTCTTTGTTTCTATGGTCTGATGTCCTCTTATTCCTCAGCCAAATCTCTGCTAGTCCCTCAGACTTTCTGTCACAGCCCATGAAAGCTAGTTTGTTTGATGGTATGATTGAGGAGATCTAGAGTCGCACTGGATTGCCCAGTTATACTTGAGCTTCAATACAACTGCATTTATTCCAAAAGGATAACTAAGCCTAGTGAATTATCAATACTCATGCAGCAATTCCATTGTAACAGTATGTCAGGTGGTAAATAGGTTTTAAATAGGGATACTTGTACTTATTTACTCTTTCATGGAATCTAGAAAATACAATATTTCTTAAAATAAGAAATAATTATTTTGAAGAAGAAAAAGTAACCAAACTTGATTACAAAACTGCAAACTATGCCCATAGATCCCCAAAGACCTTTCCTTTTAAGTAAGAATCTAGCAGTTAAAGTCTAATTGTTGTCATAGGGACATATTTTATAGGAGAAAAAAGGCTATTTCTGTTTTTAAGTTCTTTGATAGATGATAATTTTACTTTTTTTTTTTTAGAGAAAACAAACACAAAATAGGGAAAGTGATATCTGGTAACAGAGGAGAACTATGATTTCCTTTTTTTTTCTTTTTTTTCCATGATTTTTAACATCCAAAGCTGGAGCTCATTCACTGTGCTTTCTGTCACTAAAGTCATTCCCCTGAATCCTGGGAAGATAGCAGAGAAGGAAGGCTTCATATAAATCAGAAAGGGGATTTTGTTAACTTTCTAATGAGCTGCTTTGGAAACACCCTGAGGGAGGTGAGTTCAGGGCTCACAATCAAAGGCTGAAGTCTCAGAAGTGAAAAAAACAGTTATTTGCCTTCCTGATGGTTGGATTCTGTGTCCACCTGCTCCTTTCAATCTGCCTTTTTAACAACCATTAAAAAGTCAGTGATTCAGGGCAGATGTTGAACAGACTGTGTTTCCAACACACCAGTTTTGATTCATTCATTTCCACACCACTTTTATTTGGCCAAAGGTGATTTCAATACAGTCCTTTTATTGTATCCACAGGCACACGTAATTTGTTCTTAGATTATTTTTCTCTCTTTTCTCTCTCTTTGGTAACTTCCCCCCTCAGTTTATGTTATTAACAGTTATCGAAACATTTTATAAACTTTCATTGACTTTCCAGCAGTTGATCTCACAGTTGGGATAGACCTCATGAACCCCAGTTATTACAGTTGTCAGAAATATATCCGTTATTTTCTCAGTGTAAAGCTGATCCAATACTACAGTTAACAAAATTGAAAAAAAATGAAAGTATTGCTGCTTCATCACTGGGCTTGACATTTCTAAATAATCTTATAGTTTCCGTTGTCATTTTCACTGCCACTCAAAGATCCATGTTCGGGGAAGTTTAGTCATAAAATTGCTCCACTATGCAGGTGACTACATAGAGTGAATAAGGGTCAAATCTGGACCAAAAGAAGCTTCTCATAAAAAGTAAAGATTGTTGTTATCTTTGTGGTGTTGCATAAATATAAAACTTTATATTATATCTCATGAACATAAGCTGTGTTTGCTGATGATTAAACTCTGGAGTTAGAAATAAGACTTTTGTGGAACTCTGGAGTAGTGTCTGACACTGGAAGTTTGGTAAAGCTTAACTAGGTATTGCTTTCATCTCTTTTTGAAGCAGAACCCATCCAGTAATATACTTGTCATAAGGTTGCTTCTGTAAGGAACCGTAGAGCATGAACAAGTTGTTTAAAAATGCTTATTACAGGTGGTATGGGAATCAGTCCAGATACAAAAGAGAAGAAACTCAGCTCTTATTTCTCTTGTACTTGATCTTGAAGTCTAGAAAAGGAAAACTTGGAGAAAAGTCACTTTGAAAACTCAGCAGGAGGCTTGCCTGACTAAAGCCTGCACACTTAGGCCTGTAATTGCATAAATGTTAATTAAATAAGACAACTAATGAGAACTGACTGACAGGAGCTAAGCAGAAGTAAAGAGCAGCTGCTTTTTGGGACTCTGCCACATGTAGTCTTCATTCCACTCCAGCAGCAACTTCCCTTATTTCCCTGTCTTCACTATTGAACGCAGGCTCAAACCAATAGCTCACAATTCCTCCCTTTCTGGCTTGGCTAATTCCCAAGACAAACAAGTCTTTTTGTTCCCTGAGGAACAAGCTCAGCTCTGCTGGAGGAGTAAAAAGAGAATCAGGTAAGAGACAGGGTGACAAGGACAAGGAGAAAGAAGACTTGTTCCATCAGAGCAGAGGAGGAAGAAAATGGGAGCAGATAGCGGCAGTAATCCCCCCAAAAGGTGAATGATGTCAAAGAGACTGTAAGAGAAGACTGAAGTGAGATACTTGGGAAATACAAGGGCCTTTTGGAAATATCATAAATCTGTTTAATTTTTTTCCCGTGGGGATTGCTGATAAAGACCTCACGGTCCTAATGCCAAAGCAGAATCAGAGAACAGAAAAATTAATTGCCTGCCATGTAGAATAAGAAAGGTGGATCTAAGGTAAAAGAGAAAGATTCTGATGGAAACAGAGGAAAATATACTAATTGCTATTGTCAAGGGCAAATATTCCCACTGAAATGGCTCAAACATTACTGAGCTATATGTTAAAAGGAGAAGAGGTACTGAATTAGTATACCAGTCAAATTAATTTTGTGAAAGGGTTGCAAAAAATTAGTACCACTGCAACCACATGAAAGTAATCAATAGATTCCAAGAATTTGAATCCATGATTCTTTATATTATAAATATTACAAGTATTTATATCCGTGTGCTTACCAGATTTTTAATGTCCTAGATATGGATAGCAGAAAAAAATATTAGGAAGAATAATACTGTCATTTCTGTTTGAGAAAGCTAAAAGATTTTGTCATTCAAGAGTATTACAATGTCAAGAAATGGAACTATTCCAGAAGGCTGATAAGTGCTTAGTAACCAAACCAGTATCTAGGGCTTGTTCAGCTTAAATCAAAAGGAAGGATAAAAACCCCAGGCTGCTAAATAATGCTTTCTAGTTCAAAATCATGGATTTGTGTTTTATAAAGGAATTCAGAAGTCAAACCAAGAAGATCTGTGTGTCAAAGCCTCTGGAATGAATTGAAGAAAACGTACACAGTACTTGGAGTTTGTTGCCAAGAACAAGAGAAATTCTGTAGAGAAGGGCTCTAGATTTAGCTGGATAACTAGGCAGCTGAAAAAGGATACTAATAAAATACTGGAAACTGGATGTAAAAATCTCCAGAAAGTATTGCTCATCAAGGAATCTTACCAGGAGGATCAGAAAGCAGATGATAATTAACCAGAATCAAGCTCATTCTGATCACTGATGTAAGGGTCAAACTAACTACAGGTGTGGCTAAATTAAATTAGCATTCTGCTTCTGTTTCCAGAAACTGGGACACCATTACTGAATATGTAGCAGGAGTAAGATGGCTATGAGATAGATCATATGGAAGTGGAAACTGAGTATGAAATGACAGGAGAAATTAAGCAGGCCAGTAACTCCCCATTACATTCTCAGTGTAAAGAGTGGACTACCTGATGGAATGGGTTATTTCCAGTTTTTAGTTTTCTGACTATAGAAACATAGGAAAGTGTGCAAATTAGTCTAGTAGCAATGATTTTTACGAAAAGTCTGATATTGTACGGCATCAAAAATAGTTCATGAAGCAGCAACTTTTCAGAAGGAAAAAGTTATCTAGGCAGCTGCAAATAGATGACTTTGACCTCTGCAGTGTGCAAAGCTCAGAATATATTGTCAAAGAAAAAGCAATTAAGACTAGAGAGGCAAATAGGAATTGGTATAAAACGCAAGAAAAAAGAAGGCCTTGCTAGTAAGGATTGATAAAAGAATTTTCTTCTATAAATGAAAGGTTCATAAAAAGAAAATGACAGTGGAGGAGAAAAGTTTGAGTTCATCAAGATAGGTTATAAGTTATCGGTGTGATATGGTCCAGAGAAAGGAAATATAATTAGACATATTGGAAGAACTGGCAAGGGAGTAAGAAGTATTAATGCAGAGTCCTAGAAAATTATCATGAAAACTAATACGTATATTGTGATCATCCACATTCAAGAAAATGAAATTTGGATTAAAAGGAGTACAGAGACCACTCGGAGAAAGGGCAAAATTTTCTGCAAACAGTGACTAACAGAATTTGGTTTAATAATCTCACTAAACAAAGACTGAATGACACACACTTGATCCCTCTGTGAGAGACCTTCAGTTTCCTCTCTACTTTTCTAGAGCAAAAACCGTGGAGGAATTTACAAAGCCAAAAGAAAATATTGATACAGGAAAAAGAAAAAAGCTATATGCTCTGCACAAGTAAGTTTAGACCAGAACTAAAACATGTTCTTTTAAAAACTGAGACTTTGAACCACCTTTCCAGGAAGAAGTAGGGTGAGAAAATTCAACAGTTTCAAGCACGGAATGTAGTTGCTTTATGAAACAATTCAACCCATCTACTTGGCAAAGTCAAAGATTCATGATCTTTCCCTTGTGATGTTTTTATGATCTGCCTTTTATTGTACAAACAGTTGTTGTGCATTAATGTCCAATTGAAATGGCCCAACATGGTCAGATAATGTTTGCAATATTTATCCTTTCCATTTTACTGCTATATTTTATTTATTTATCCCTAACAGATATAAATTTTCTATCTGCAAGATGTAATATTGGCCACTGCTGGATCTAGGGTGCTGATTGGTCCAGATAAATTTCAAATGGTCATTCCCATGCTTCTCTACTCTTATTTCTAAAAGAAAACATGAGTTTGAAGAAGGGAAGAAGTACATTAACTCTCTGATTGTCACAAGTAGTAGACTCTCCACTAATTGATTTATTAAAAAATTCAATTACCTATTTATATCTCAGTTGTCAAATGTAAGGAAAATGCTCTGAAATGTTTATTGAACACATAAGATTTAATAGGTAACTGCTGTATTTGTTAATTAATTGAGAAAGTACAGAAAAAGTTGAATTCTCATAGGTCATCACTTAATGAAATAAGTAAATAACAAAAATATACCCCACAATGTATGTGTATTAAACTGACTACTATATATCTAGACAGATATATACCAATTCATATACACATGTAGACAAGTACTTCTGCTGTAACTTGCTGTCAAGAGTCACGCATTTGTCCTAAAGATCCTGACAGTCTTAGAAAGATGTGTCCGAGTAGCAACTAGGTTCTTATGAAGCTTTTTTTCTAAGTAGCAATAAAGACTGACTTCTGTGTCAGTGGCATCATGAAAGAGATATATTTTCTTGCTCAAAAAATGAAATGTAGTGTGCTATAGCTGTGCTTAGCATCTTCCTTTTCCCAGAAGGCACTTTTAGTCGTTTCAACAAATCCCAGTGAAACTACTTGCTATCAAACAGTGAAAATGAGTTCATAAGCCAAGCTTGACATAATGCACTCCTTATTGTAGCATGTATACTTGGTGGAGAGAAGCACTTTAAATGCAGTCTGTCTTTCTTTTTTCTTTTGACAGCTAAGCATTTGGGCCTCAGTAGCAGATGGCTGGGCTTCTGTCTTGGCCCTCAAAGGTCATTAGAAAGAGATGGCCAGGTCTGTAAAAGATTCCAAATCTAACAGGTCAGTGACTGTGTGCTAAGCAAGTAGGCTCCAGGAGCAGTATCCATTGCTCAGTGGTAAGCATATATATGCACACAGTGTTTGCATTTGTCTACATGTATATGGAATGTATACGTGCATGTATGTACACACATATATACACACACATATGTATACTACAGAGTCATTCAGACAGAGGTATAAAACTGTGTAAAGGTTATTCAAACCACCAAAATACCAACAGAAAAAAATTACAATATTGATGTCACCCAGAGTCTGAAGCAGCCACCTCTTTACTTGGAGAAGTGTCCTAGGCATCTGAACACATTGAAAGCACTAGCTATTTTTTTAAGCACACCTGCAGAAGCCTTATATGCTACTTCTTCCTTTCTGAGTTCTTGTTTGCTCAGATAACTCAGATATGCTGAGTCATAACTCTCAATGTTTAGCCGTATAGGATTAGGTATACGTATTTTTGGAGATCTTTCAAGTTAAAAACAAATAAAAAGAAAGCCCGAGCAAGCTTTGTTGACTCAAAGGCTGTCTTTTCACCTGGGTGTCAGAATCTGCCTACTTTGGTTGCAGACACCTATAGGGTAAATTAAAATCTGAATTGCATTATGAAAAAGAATCATATTGTTTAAAAAATGAGTGCAAATATATACCTCTTTTTCCCTTCCCCCCATATAATTACTTTAGATCCATCACAAGAACTTTATTACAGAAATTTTGCATTTTTTATCACTTGTTAGTGAAACAAGCTTGCCTGTTAGTGAAACAAGCTTTAAAAAAAATAAGACAAAATTAATTGAAAATTAGTAGAAATAAAAAGTAAACATCTGAAAAGTAAATGGATTGTACTGTTCTTTGAATAATTCATTTGATAGATACTTTTTTTCCTCATACTTATCATATTATTAATTTAATATTCTTAATAAAATACTTCACACACTTTAGTAAAACAAAACAGGCCTCATGGATAGATATATTCTCAGATCTGAAAGAATTTAAGTCAGCTGAGACTTACACTGTGTTTTTAACATGGGATACATTAATCTCATATCTGCTCTAGGACATGAAGTAAATTCGTGGAATGACAAACTTCATGGAAACTGTCAAGTCTTTCAAGATGACTGAAGCTGAGTACCATTAGAAATCTCCTGGTCTTTAGTGTGGACATAAATGTGAAAGTGCTCAGCTCTAATCAGGCAGAAGCATTTGTAACAACTATAAGCTACAGCAGCTTTTGCATTGCTCAAGCCCCAACTTTTCTTATTTTCTTGTGTGTTTTTGTGACTGTGTCCTTATTTGACTTCAGTGGCTGACTGTGTGTGTTACACCTCTTTTAGGGAAAAAGCTATTTTTCAGTGCTTTCAGTAGCCTCTCTCTGCCACCTCCACAAATGTGCCTTAATGATATAGTCTGCCCTGCAGTACTGCAGCTTTCAAAACCTAAGTTTTGACATAATAGTTGTTAATATTAGAATGGGCTCTGTACTACATTGGAATCAGAATGGGCTCTGGGCTTTTACATTCTATTGCTTCTCTTTTTTAACTGTATTGCTTAATGGTTAATTTTAATTTAACACATTTATCCAAAACAAAGTGTGGCATAAATAAAAATCCAAAATAGAGAGACATATTTATAAAGAAATTAGATAATGTTTGCAAAGTACTTGAAATGTGGTTTGTTACATCAGCACTACATTTTTTCAACCTGAAATAATTAAATCATAAATAACTAGGTTTTCTTGTAATTCTGCTTCGTATTATGTAGCCTGGCACATTGTCAAGAACCATGATGATTCCAGCTCTTCACCAAAGCATGGCATCTACCATTCAGCAGGAAATTATGTCTATTTTTCACCCACAAGTGGTACTCTGAATTTTTACAGTCCTTAAAATATTCATATTGTAATATGGATGTTATTAATGTGAAACTCAGGGAAACTACTTAGGAATTCAATTTTTTTTTGTTAGTAACTTTAAATAAATTTGTACTTTCTAGTGAAAAAAGAAAAAATGTCCACATATATATAGTGATTCTGAAAATTTTACTGGTTTGCTGGGATTTTTATGGGTCTTCCAAAATGTTTTTGCCTACTGTAAAGCACAACTAGATATTCCATCAACAGCTAGTCCTGATTAGCTGTCAATGTATAATCTTTAATGTTCTCTCTTTTCTCCAGGCAATCACATTCTGTATTTAGTCCAGATTCATATGAATTTTGAACCTTCCCTACTTTTTCGATTACTAAATGCCTATTGCCTGAAAATAGCAGGATATTAAGAACTAAAAGATTAAGTTGTAGTCTAATTCAAAACTCCCAGTTTACATTCATTAAGTACAGCACACAATGGGAAATAATATATAAGAAAGTAGAAACCGGAATTTGAAGTAAAAAGTAAAGGTAAGAATAATTGAAATTATAGTTTTGACTTAAATTGGCAGTCAACAGCAAACCATTCTGAATGATCATGCTCTCAAAAGTGTTCCAAATTTTATGTTACAAATTCAGGAGGATTTGAAAATGCCAACTGTAGTAAAATTATCTATGTAACAATTGTTTTATACTGACAGGTCACTCATGGGGAAAAATAGTTTCAATGGACCTTGTCCAAAATAAAATTCTTATAATTCAGGACAGGGACTCATATTGTTCATCACACTTATATCAAAAAGTTAGTACACTCCCTTGGTTCCATAAAGTTCAAAGTTAGATAGTCAAAAAGATGTGTGCATTCAGATGGGTTTTTTACTGATCTTTGCTTCCACAAATTTCAGGATTTCAGGTATAGTCATTCATTCATAGGTACAGAATGGTGAAGTGTAGCAATGGATGTATGGAAAAAGTCCTGCCAAAGATGGACTGGTGAATCAGAAGTTTTAAATGTTGTTTAAACTCGTGTTAAGATGGCTCTTTGCAGAGTCACTGCTTTTCCCCGATACCTTCTGTGTGACCCCTTATCTCTCAGGCAGGAGAGTCCTGGGAAGATGTCCCAAGGTGCTCTCATTGGTCCTTTGTTAACCCCTTCCTTATTGGCTGTAAACTCCCTACCTGATTGCAAGACCCCTCACCTGTGATTGGTCCCCTTTGACCCTCCCAAGAGCTATATAAACCCCCATCCCACAATAAACTTCCTCTTTCGTCCGTCTCTCCCCTGGTGGTCTGGTGAGTGCTCCTTTGTGGGGTCTCAGGCCACGTGGTGGGGGGCAGGGTGGAAGGGCATACACCTTCCAGGTATGGACTTAAGCCAGACCTGAAGGATTCTCCCCCTCCTCTCATCTACTGTGAAAGTGAAGCATACAATATTTTTGCAGTTCTTCAGGATCCAGGCAGATTTTGGTTGAAACTAGTTTATGTTTTAGAATTGAAAAGAGCAGGATGAAAATAAATTAAGTAAAAAATAAATCAAATTTCTCCTAAGATTACATTATTGATTTATTGTTATCTTTAAAGACCATGCCATGTCTTATAATTCATCACAACATAGAGTAAACTATAGAAAGTAATTCTCAATAGTATTCTGTTTATGAAACTTCATCTTTTATTTATGTATTCTATCATTAACCCTAATATACGAAACATAGAATGTACAAGAAATTTATTTTTAAGGATATGATGGTCATTACACTTCTGTTCTGCAATGCAGTAATTAAGGTACATGAAAAAATTTTTATAGAGCAAACGGATCCACTTTAACTCTCATACTTGAGCTAAAAGTATATGAGTGGTTCTGGAGATCATGGTCGCTGTTTTCAGTGTATGTTTAATCACTGACATTTGAATGCTTTTACATAAGGTTACCTCACATTATTTTTATTTTAATATTTCCAGACTACTTGTCTGTATTTGTTGCAGGAAGAGAATCTAGTTCATACTAGATCTACATGAATCTGTCAGAGATTAAAACTCAGAGGTAGGACTTGATTGAGAGTCATGGAATTAGGCTAGATGTGCTGTACCGTTAAATATTAAAGAACCTATCTTAAGTTTTGGTCAACCTGGGGCAATCTTTTTAATTTCTGATACATGTGTGATAAACATTAGACACATTCAACACCTAAAGCATCTTCACACAGTGCAGTTTAGAAAAGTGCACTGTCTTCGAAAAGTAATGGCTTTAAAAGTTATTTTCTTCATTCACTGAATCATTCTTTGATTTTTTTGGCACATGTTTTTCTGTGGGTAGCAATGTGCATTGGTAAAAAACAATAGAAGGGGAAGCACTAACATCTACGAAATTGTACATTAGTTTATCTGCAACTGATCCATGATGTTATACAACATGAATACTTATACTGCTTAGAAAACTTTGGGTTCTTTTCAGCACATCTATTATATGCTTTCTGGTAACATGAATGCGTTTTTCAGCCTTGTACCTGCTGTATGCAGCATATCACAGACTATCTGCTTGGAAATCAGATGGTTAGCTGAGTTCTCACTCTGTTTCCAATCTCCTGTTGCTATCTGCATTGCAAGGTTTCATGAGGATGCTGTGATTTTCAAGCTATTACTTCACTTCTGATGTCTCAGTCTAAGCTGGCAGGCATCTGGTTTAGCGGATGTTTTGGAGAGGGAGATTTTCCAGGACAAATAGTAGTTCAGAATGAAGATTCCCTGCAATGACTAAGATATTGTATGTAGTTTCATGAGGATGGTGTAGGAACTTTAGAAAGAAAAGGAAAAGTGCACTTCAATAGAGTGATGGCATCTAAATCTCTCATGTACCAAATGTTGGTACTGGACAATGGAGGGCAAATTATCTCAGGGAATGTGCTGCCCTGATTTTCCTGTGTTAATTCCAGTATTCCAAGTAATTTGGGTATCTGTGTTTGTATTCCATGAGATCCTAGAGTGTGACATTTGATATGTGCAAGCAAGGTAAGCAAAGCTCTGTTGATTTTGTTTTCTTTCTTTTTTTTGGCCCAGGCTTGTCGATTGCCTTAACTATCCAGGGTCACTTTTTCAAAGAGTCTTTGAAATTCTGATTCCATTAAAATAAACGTGTATTTAGCCACTGCTTTTAGCAGATACAAGTATCTGCAGCCAACTAACGATGGCTTACGAAAATAGCAAGGAACTTTTATTTTTATTTTTCTTTCTTTCTTTGAATGTGAACTTTCTTAAAAAAGTAATAGTAAGACTATTTTGCTCTGAGTTTTTTTAGTTGCTCTTGCTCCTCTTTCTTACATATCTCTGAATATTCTTGAAAATGTAGCAGCTTTTTTAGCAAATTTTTTGTTTCTTTTTAAGAAAAGATCTTTTGAGAAGCTCATTTTTATTTTATGCTTAGGTGGACTCTTTCTATGCAATTTACAGTCAAATACAGTCAAAACCAAGCTTAGATGAATCTTCATGCTGTTCTCACCAATATTTGTGTGAAAATTAGCCTTAAAATTGGCTAATCAAAAAATATGCAGGAACCAAGAGCTAGTAAAATATTTAATCCCTGAACATGCTGTTCTGTAATAACACTTATAAAAGTTCAGCATATGACCAGGTTTTCTTAAACTCTTTTTATCAAGTGTATTAAAGAAGAGTAAAACCAATCTTGCCCTCTCAGGGTTTTGGTTTGTAATGGATTTTTTCCCCTGAACTTCAAGCACCAAGTGATGTTAGTATGTTGGACAAAACAAGTTTCTGCATCCTCTTCAATTTCAAGTTCTTGAACTCATCATTTTAGGCAACCTTACTATAAAATTTCCAGTATTTTTCAAGGTTGTTTTTTTTAAATTCTAACTGAATTGACTGATTCGACTTAATAAGCTAGAGTTTCCTATTACTTTTGCAAGATTGTCTCCTATTAAAAATAGAACCAGTACATTTATTTTGTCATTATGTCTTGACTGTTTAATAAAAGAATATGTTTGGGGTTTTTTTAATCATATCAAAGAATGCAATATCTGCTGATACATGTGCGTTGATTTTCTAAGAGTAGGTTTGGGAAATATTACTTATTATCCCACCATTTTCACTGTTTGTCATATAATTTTATAAACATTCCTATCCATCCCATGATTCAGTTCCCTATAGTAAACCCCACACACTAACTTTCTTGTTTTGCACAAGCCTTAAATTCTAAGAAATCAACCATTTAAATAAAATGTCCCATTGACTCTACTTTCATTTTTGTCTTTCCATAAAGATGGCATAGACATAGGTTTCTGTTATGCAGATCACAGATGTGCTTCCTATCTTGGTTTGGCGAAGAATTATTTTTATATGTCAGCATTATTTATTTAGGACATTGTGCATGCATTTAGAGCACTGACATGTATTGTACTGCAATATAGAGCATGAAGTAGACTGCCCATTATATATTGAGATCTCAGACTAAAAATAAGGTTTAAAAAAGTATTACAAATTACATTTTTCTTATTTTGATTTCCATTTTTTTACTCACTTAAGGCTGTTTACCTCTATATTTATTAAAACTTGGTCTCAAATTCTTACAAAATCCTAGTTTTGCAGTGGTCAGAGGTACCTAATTTTAGCTACTGAAAATAACATTAATTAGACTCAGTATGCACTCATTAATCTCCCCGGTCTGTCACCCCTAGTGCTGTACTCAGGTCTTTTTCTCTCTTTAAGTTTAGTTTCCTTTGCCAGAGCTTTGCTATTAAAATTTTCCTTCTGCTGCTTTCTGATTCCTCCAAGTCCTTTCTCTTCTTGATGTTATATTTATACTCATATAGATCCATTGACTTATTTGACCCCTGCTTTGTTCCACTGTCTCCAACGCAGTCCCAACATGTTTTGCTTTCTCTCAAAAGTTCTCTGAATTCATCAGTTTTCAGTCTGCATCCAGTATGAATTTAGTGTTCCCAACAAGCATATCTGAAAGCATTAAGAAGGAAGGAACACTTTGCTATTTTTCCTCTCTTAAAGTAAAACAACCTAGCAGTGTTGTTTTCACTGAAATTTTATAATCGACTCCTCTGAAGTAGGGGAGGCTGAGTGGTAATGTCGTTTTCCTTCTATGATACATGTTCTATGATACAGTTATTTGTGGGTCCTTGAGAACTCCAGCCTGTACCTTAGGAGGGGTAAAAGCTAATTATCCAGCAACCTAAAAAATATTTTTAGCAGAACTGAAAAATATAAAAGGAAGTCTTATGTAATTTTCTATAGCTTTCTTTAACAAGTAAGATTTTGCAGTCAATGGATAGTCAGAGAAAATTCAACTAACAAAAATTTACCACCACATAGTAATTTATAGCTATTAAATAAGTATATGACTAAGTATAATAAAATATAGAAGATTACAGTGCATTGTGTAGTCTAAGTAAAGTGCATAGAGTGAAAACAGGGACCTAATAAAATAATTTTACATAATGCTAATATGAGCAGGGACTGAAATTGATCATATGATTAAAAGAAAACTATTCCAGGCAAAGAAGAAGATATGAGATGGGAAATAATTTCTTTAATATGATACAGAGGCAGAAGAATTGTGTATTTCATTTTTCAGCTTTTTCAATTTTCGGTTGCTTTTCAAGTTTCAAAACATGGTGTTCAAATAAGTTCAGTTTATCAAAGATATTTTCATAAACTTAATGGACATAAAATTATAAGCCATGTTTATCTCATTTAAGAGTTGTATTCTATGTATGCATGGCTGCATAGTCATTGATAATATGTATCATATAAACATGTATGTATAAAGTTTGTCAATGATTCCATAGTTATTCCTGGATAGCTCCAGTATTTGAGAAGTAGAATGAATTAAAAGTAAGCTTCACGTTTAGGAATAGAATAAGTTTACTTTTCCTTCTCCTTTTTAAAAATAATCTTTTGTGTGAATTCTGCTACCATTCACCTGGGATTTCCATAAAGCATTTACTAGCTTGCATAAGATAGCTGTATAAATGAGAATACCAATTAAAGATAGAGCCCATTTAAAGAATTAAACAATATTTTCTTCTATTCTCCTTTTTCTAAAGAAGGGAAAAGGGATCCATAAAGTTGGATAAAGGCAGAAGAAAGAACAAGAAGGACAGATAAAAATAGATGAAAAATTAAGTCAAAAAAGTCAGGGTGATGAAATGTGGAAAAAAAGAGTGGTTAATCACTGCGCACAACTTGTAAATAACCCATGAACAGTTTACAAAGAATCTGTTATCTTATGCAGGTGGTATCCAACCATCTAATGCATCAGAAGAGGCTAACCTATTGAAATATAGTGTGTCCTTTCAGACAAAATGGCAAATGACAAGCTAGCCTTTGTCCTTTCCATGAAAGATTTTTTGTTGGACCTTGAAACCAGAATCCTTGCCATCACCTTGATAGTATATAGTGGTGAGGAGGATGGAAGGGAACAGGGGAGGTGGGAGCCGAGACTGACAGGTAGATGAACAAGTAAGAGAGATTGGGAGTGATGGAATGAAAATCAGTGGCAGCCCAGTTCTCCCCAGGGCATTTGGGCAACACACGCTCCCTCTCCACACCCTGACATCCATAGCCACCGCTGGCCAACGGAAGGTGCCTGTTGAGCATTTCAGGGGCCAGACTGGATGGCTCTGCTGTGAAGCAAGGAGAGCGCTACATAGGTTCTGTAATCTCAGTACTGGTGTTACATAAATCCCTAGTGACTTTATTTTTAAAGGTTCAGAATTATCACTTGGTATGTGATCAGTGCTAGTGCTCACAGCCAAAAATGTTGTTACTGGTAGTTTATGTATGTGGGTTTGTTGAGCTGATTTTTTTTTTGCTACTGTTTTTTTCTGTAAAAAATAGGGGAGTCATTTATTCGGGTACCTAACGGTAGGTTTTTGTGTCATTTTAGCACAGAGTATGCTGTTAAGCTTCCAGTTGCCATTCCAGAAGAAAAACAGGTCCTATGCTTATCCCAATCTGTCTTGTCTAGATTCCTCAGATAACTCTGGGCACATTAAAGGAGGTAGGTCTCCAGCACCTAAATAACCCCTCATTACCTATCTCTAGGACAGGCCAAGATCGATTGTCAAATCCCATATCCTTTAGCAAAAAAAATATCTGGACTTATTCAATGTTAATTTTGCTTATTTCAAGAATCAGACTTGCTATGGGCAGATTTCTCCTACCAAAATGTGTGGTTCTGAATTCCTTCACAAAACCATATATATATACACCCAAGCACACCCATTTCACCCTGAGGTGACATCCGGCATGGTTAGTCTACTGTGAAATAAGGGAGTCCAATATCATTTACAGGTCATGTAAATGTCAGTCTCAGCAGTTCCTTCCATTATGAAATATGCTGGGCTAGATTTACTGCTCCAGTGGGATACCTCTGCAATGCTCTGCTGGTGCAAAATAATCTACTACAGCTGATATATTGGTAGGTAAACTGGGATGGGAGATCCATAGCTTTCCCAGTATCAGGAACTGCAGGCTGCTTTTCCCACTTCCTTGTTTTAACATTCATTTAAGGACAGTCTAGGAGTTTTGGAATTAAAGAAACCTTTTGTCTGTCTCCTGTAGGGCACTGTCCCTTGAGTGTCTGCCACACAGTGTGAGGTTGGAAGCGGAGATCTGTCAGCCTCAGCTTCCTTCCTCTGTTGGGTAAATCCAAAATGATGTAGAGGTCATATCCACAGATTTTTTTTGATTGTTTAGGGCATGCTATTCAAAGCAAACCACTCCTTGAAGCTTCATTATGATCAGACCCAAGGAACATGTTCCTTGCCTGTCTGATAGGGCTGTTGGGAGAATAAGCCCATGCTTCTGTGTTTTGCCACATGAGAGTTCAAATATATTTAGCTGGTCTCCATTTCTAGTCACCAAGCAAAGCTGTTTTTCCTTTGGGAGCTACACAAACATGGTTTCTCCTCAATGCTGGACAGAAAATGTAAAGGTGTTAATGTGGCTCAGAGACATCATTTGCATCCTGTGAAGTTTTCACCTGAGATGAACTACACAGTCGCTCATCTTTCAGCTTCAGATGAAGCTCTCCTATCCCATCGTAACTCCTGCAGACTGGCTAATGCTTGACACAGCTGCAAGCTGGTTGTGAGACTGTGGTTTCACAGAGAATGAAACATAAACAGAGATGCTGTCGCTTCCCTTCAACATACTCCTGCCAAGTTTCACCAGCTCTAGTTTTACGTTGGCAAAAAAAAAAAAAAAAGGAGGAAGAACTTCATTCTTCATCCTATGTTTGTCAAATAAAGCTAATAAAGCACTGGCAAAACAATTCGAAAACATATAATTTTTAAATTTTTAAATTTCCTTCCATTAGGCAACACTCCTGCCATTAAGAATGTGCTTTTTGTGCAAGATATAAAGATAAACAGGCCACAATACATGACCAAAAAGACTCCTGCTTACCCCTGCATCTGCTGCTTCAGGAGAATACTGCACATAAAAGAATAGTGGGCATTGGAAGGTTTGGTACAAACCTGAAGGGCTGTTAAAGAAATGGTTTGATTTCAGAAATACTTTTGTAAGGATCCCCAGCAGTATTATTGTATGAATCAAACACTAAAAGAGGAAAACTCTTTAACAGTGTAGCATAAAGAGTGCTCACAGGTAACACAAACAAAATAAATTCTTCAGACAATTTTGTGTCAGATTGTGACTTAACTGGTTGCTACAATTAAAAATGGTCAGAAGATAATCTTCACAGGGAAGTTTTGTGAGTTCTGAGTATGACAAAATACTACGGAACTAGAGTTTAGATACTAGATATACAAATAACAGTAGAGGTACAATACAGGAAGTAGTTCAGGCACAACTGACAGAATGTTGTTGCAAGCTGACGAGCTCCTATGGATTTGATGTAAAGTTGACTCAGTCACATTTCAGAAATAATCGTTAAAGAACAAGCTAATCATTAAGATAGTGATTTACATAATTTCCCCAGTATTTCTTTAAATACTTTCGTTTGCTGTTATTTGTAAGTACTCAGTATTATAATTTAAAGATGGACTGTGTTTCCATACCTTTGTCTAGTTTTGTGTTTCTACTTCCTTCATGGACACTTGATTATTTTTGTATTATTTTCTTGTAACATCATTTGAATAAATGAAAATCTACTTTTCCAGAGTAAGCTGAGATACAAAATTTAAATCAGTATTTGAAGGTATTCCTAAGAGCAAAATAATTTACTAAATGTTTGTAAAGAATAAACATAATATGATATGAAAGGAGTCAAAGTTATCAACAACAAAGGTACTCCAAAGAACATTCAAAAATGAGGATTAGACACTTAGTTTTTCCTGGCCTTAAATATAAATTGAAGTTTTGCAGTTTGAGTTATATAAAATGCAGGTTTGAAAAGGAAAATCTCATATTCCACATATCTTATCTAATTTTAAAGTTATAGGCTCTTTTCCACTGCCTAGAACTTTTCCTGAAAACCAATGTTCCCAATCTTTGTCGAAATCAAAATACATTATCCACACTTACTTTATACTTGTCATGTTACAGGGATGTAATTAGTGCCTTTCATTAGCCTAATTTCTTGTGATTATAAATCTGAAATTACTTCTATTTTATTCATTTTGGACAAGTACAATGCAATTGTGATCCTGCACATTATTTTTAATCTGTTACTGCAATTCCTTTGAGATATTTCCCTTATTTGTTCTCCATACAGATACAAGAAGGAGAAGGAATTTGTTAGTTGAGAAAAAATGAAGTTGAAAAAGACTTGTAGTGGAAGTGTTAATGCTCAAGAATGCACAGACCTTTTCCTCTGGAACCAGTTGTGCTCTCATACTCTATAAAAATTTTATTGTATGGATATATATGTTACAATAAGGCTTTCTACAATATCACGTGGGGGTGGCCATCTGACATAAGACCTCTTCCATTCTCCTACTTCCTCATGTTAATCCTGAAACTCCAGAATGTTTCCGGGGCCTAGAAATCCTACAACTGTGTTTTAAAATGAATCATGAATCTCATGGAAGAAGAAGAATGTAAAAACAATAAAAGGCTTAAAGACCAAAACTGATAAAGCTGAAAGTAGCAGTTAAGAGTACTACTTTTGCATTTGAATGAGTAATCAATAGCATGTGTTATTTGACTTGATCTATAAATGCCTAGAATCATAAAAACTCTACTCATTCTGATCTATGAAGTCTCCTTTCTTTGCTTCCAGAAGCAAAACAAGACCCCTGCTTTTCCAACAGAGAGAAGAAAAAGCAATTTCCCATGCAGTGTATTTAAAGATATGGGAATACTAAGATGCAAAAAAGACATGTTGTTACTTTGCAGTAATCAGATAAAAAAAGAGTCATAGGCAAAGGATCACAGAAGCTCTACTCTTACAAAAAAAAGCAAAACAATACGTAGAAAACACTCAACTTCCATCAGCTAGAACCTTTCCTTCTGTCTATTTATCTGCCTTCTTTGTGTTTTATTGTTTTGTAAGGAGAAAGGGTTTTGTGACATTCATGAATTGCAGATCAGTTTCTCATGAACTGGCAGGACTGATAACATTAGTTCTTCTTCTCAGTAGTCTAAAATGCCACTTCTTTCTCATTGTTTGTCTTTTATGTTTCCCCCTTACGTGTTTCTTTCTCCCCAAATATGGGCAAAACTGCCTAGAATACTAGATGGCAATTGCATTCTGCAGATGATTTCTGTAAATTGGTCTACTTTTCAAGCATTTATTAGCAAAATTATTTTTGCTGAGAGAAGTTCAACTCAAGAAAAGGAAAAAGAAATGTATGCATCATTTACAAGGTAGAATATATAGGCTCCAGATCAGAAAGTGTCAATACTATATATACTTGTTAGATAGTATGCACTGTCTTTATTATTTAAAACTGTTTTTAACATTCTTCAAAGCATTATTTTCTAGGTAGTGTTTATTTTTAACTTAATCTGGTTATTCTCTGCTTGTTTAGTCTGCCTTTAATTGTGTTATTTTTCTTCATTTTTAGCTGCAATAAAATGTGACAGACAGATTTTTAGACATGCTCAGTGTAAGTAAGTCATTGGTAAATATGAGAATGATTATACAAAAGTTAGCATTTTGGGAAATCTCATTATTTACAATATTGCTGTGTGTTTCATCTTAAAGAACCAAAAAGTTGTTGCATTACTAACTACTGTAATCATCACTTTATGGATCATAAAATAATAGAGTCATGGAATGTTTTGGTTTGGAAGGAACCTCTACAGATCATCTAGTCCAAATACTCTGCCATGGGCCAGGACATCTGTTAGATGAGGTTGCTCAAAGCTCCATCCAACCTGACCTTGAACACTTCCAGGGATGGAACATACACAGCTCCTCTGGGCAAACTCTTCCAGTCTTTCATCCTACTATAAAGAATTTCTTCCTTAGGTCCTCTTTCAATATAAAGCCATAGCTGTTTGTCCTATTACTACAGGCCTTCATAAAAAGTCACCTCCATCTTTCTTGTAAGCCCCATTTTACATACTAAAAGGCTGAAATAAGATCTTCCTTGAGCCTTCCCTTCTCCAAGATGAACAACTCCAACTGTATCAGCCTTTCTTCATAGGAGAGGTGTTTCAGCCCTCTGGTCATCTCTCTGGGCCTCCTCTGGACTAGCTCTAGCAAGTCCATGTCCATGTCTTTGCTGAACTAGAAACCCCAGACCTGGATACATTACTCCAGGTGGGGTCACACCAGAGCAGAGTAGAGGGGTCGAATCACCTCTCTCAACTTGCTGGCCACATTTCTTTTGATGCAGCCTTGGATACAGTTGTATTTCTGGGCTGCAAGTGCGCGCTGCTGGCTCATATCCTGCCAGAATTGTAAAGTGCTTCTCCAAAGTGCTGCTGTCTATCCATTCTCCAGCCAGCCTGTATTTGTGCTTAGGATTGCCCTGACACAGGTGCAGGACCTTGCACTTGGTCTTTTTGAACATTGTAAGAACGGATATGCAGACAGGTAAATCCAGATGACCAAACCATGGGTAGTGTATTAATGAAAAGTTTATTGTCAAGTCGGAAACCCTAAATACACTGCTAAATCATGTAGTGGGCAAAAGAGTAGCCCAGGAAACCTCTGTTGGTGCTTTTATAACAACACCTTTCAGATGCACATATCTTCAAGGCTGTGCTCACCCCCATGCTTTTCATAGTCTCCCTCTCTCCCAGCAGGGGCCTCAAGCATGTCTGTGAGAACTTTTATCTCTTCTTGCAACAGGGGAGTTCACTTCTCAAAACAGGCAGACAGAAAGATAGGTAGGGCTATTCATGGGAAAGAATTTTCTCTCCATACCGGGTTTTTCCCAGGCCTAGTTTTCCCAGTAGCAAAAGCCTCTTTGAATGAAATTATTTTTCCTTCTCAAATAAATCTTTTGCATTTAATTTTCCGTCTCTGCAAACTTCAAGAGGTTCACATAGACCCATTTCTGAAGCCTGTCAAGTTCCCCATGATTGGCATCCCTTCCCTAAAGCACATCAGCTGCATTACTGTGCTTGGTGTCATTGTCAAACGTTCCGAGTGTACTGAACCTCAATTGATGAAGATACTAAATAGTATTGGTCCCAGTACGGACTTTTGAGGGACACCACTCATTAGCAGTTTCTACTTCCCTACTGAGCTGATGACTGTGACTCTTTGGACATAGTCATCCAGCCAATTTCTTATCCATCTAACAGTGCATCCATCAGACCCGTATCTCTCCAATTTAGCAACAAGAATGTTTTGGGGGACCATTCAATGGCCTTACAGAAGTCTGGGTAGATGACATCTGTAGCTCTTCCCTTGTCCACTGATGCAGTCACTCCATCATAAAAGGCCAGTAATCAAGACCCTGGGATACATCTCATCAGATCATACAGACAGGTTTCTCAGATGGTCCTGAACCTGATCTTCTTCTGCAATGGGAGAGACTACTCCCTCAGTCCCTGCCTTGAGATTTAGGGACTTGAGAGATATTAGAAGAGAGATTACAATTGAAAATTGAAGCAAAAAAAAATTGTTAAGTACTTCAGTCTTCTTCATGTTTGTTGTCTTCTGTTCTTCTGTTTTATTTATCTGGACTTGTAAATTTTCTTTAATCTTCCTTTTCTGGGCAATGTATGTATAGAAGTCCTTATTATTCTTTGTATTCCTTGCCAAACTCAGCTCTAACTGAACCATATCTTCCCTGATCCCATTCCTACATATCTAGGCAACTTTCTTATATCATAATCAGGAAACCTGTCCTTGGTTCCTCGGCCTGTGCCTTTCTTTCTTATACTTTAATTTGATCACGAGGTCCTTACTCAATAATGCTGGTCTCCTGCCTTTCTTGACTGATTTCGTGCACAAGGAAATCAAGAGCTCTTGTGCTGCAAGAAAAATATTCTCTAAGCTCTGCTCAATGCATTTATTCCTGAGGGCAGTTTCCTGGGGGCCACATCCACTAACTCCTTAAACAACTGAAAGTTTGCTATCCTAAAATTCATAGTCCTGATTCTATTTTTCAGCTGGCCCATATCCTTTGAGGTTGTAAATTCTACCAGGGTATGATCAGTGCAGCTACAGCTGACACCACTCTTGACCACTCTAATTAGTTCAGCTATACTCAGATGTGTTTGTTACTTACAATATCTCAAATAATTATGAGACAGTTATGAGAAAATATACTTCTAGAAGCTCTGAACAGCTTAAAAAAACATGTATTCAGAAGGTTTTGGCAAAAACAGTAGTCAACGAAACTAACAGTACATATATGTTAGAAGAATTAATATTTGACATTAAAATTTTAAATCAGCAGAAGCGCTAGTGCACCCTTTATTTCTAAAGCTATCAAGGAACTTAATGATTTTCTTTAATATCTGAGACCCATCAAAAAGTTGTCCAATATCTACTAACTTATTTGGAGAAAATGGAATTAGATGACTTAAAATGAATGATGTTGCAGTTCTATAGTTTAAACTCCTCTTCTAAAATGTCCAATATTTTCCGTAGACCAGGGTTTTTTTCATGGTGTCTCCTGAATTTGGCAGATAGCCTGAGTTGAAAAAGTATTGTTCATCAAACTGACAAACTCAACAAACTGAAAGGCATTTAAAAAATAAGCTGATTATGTTGGGAATAATAAAACCTGATGGCCTCTAGTATTTTTGCACTACATTTCAGCGTATTCATCTAAATTAGACATTGATAGTTTAACTCAAGTTTTGAAAAACTATAACTGATGTATTTTCAGTGAAGAAGGAGACAGAGAGAGGAAAGGATAACCAAGTTAAAATATTATTTTTTTGTTTATTTATGGCATAAATTTATTTTATCACTTTAAATCAACTTCTCAAGTATTATGGCCAGGTCCAGAGAGAGGTGGTGAATGTTGCTGCATCCAGTTGGCAGCCGGTCACTAGTGATGTTCCCCAGGGATCAGTGTTGGGCCCAGTTCTATTCAATATCTTTATTGTTGATCTGGATGAGGGGATTGAGTGTACCATTAGCAAATTTGCAGATGACACCAAGTTGGGGGGGAGTGTTGATCTGCTGGAAGGCAGTAGGGCTCTTCAGAGGGACCTGGACAAGCTGGAGAGTTGGGCTGATTCCAACGGGATGAGGTTCAACAAGGCCAAGTGCTGGGTTCTGCACTTTGGCCACAACAATCCCCTGCAGTGCTACAGGCGGAGACAGAGTGGCTGGAAAGCAGCCAGGCAGAAAGGGACCTGGAAGTCTGGATTGACAGGAAGCTGAACATGAGCCAGCAGTGTGCCCAGGTGGCCAAGAAGGCCAATGGCATGCTGGCCTGGACCAGGACCAGTGTGGCCAGCAGGACCAGGGAAGTGATTCTCCCCCTGTGCTTGGCACTGGTGAGGCCACACCTCAGGTGCTGTGTCCAGTTCTGGGCACCTCAGTTCAGGAAGGATATTGAGGTGCTGGAGGAGGTCCAGAGAAGAGCAATGAGGCTGGTGAACGGACTCGAACATAGGCCCTACGAAGAGCAGCTCAGGGACCTGGGGTTGTTTAGCCTGGAGAAGAGGAGGCTCAGGGGAGACCTCCTCACTCTCTACAACTACGTGAAAGGAGGTTGTAGTCAGGTGGGCATCGATCTCTTCTCCCAGACAACCAGAAGTAGGACAAGAGGGCGTGATCTTAAGTTCTGCCAGGGGAAATTTAGGTTGGATATTGAGAAGACAGTTTTGCGGAGAGAGTAATCAGACATTGGAATGGGCTGCGCCGGGAGGTGGTGGATTCACCATCCCTGGAGGTTTTTAAGATGAGACTGGATGTGGCACTTAGTGCCATGGTCTAGTAACCATGGTGGTGTTGGATTAAGGGTTGGACTTGATGATCTCAGAGGTCCCTTCCAACCTGGTTGATTATATGATTCTATGATCTTTCATAATTATAAATTTTATAGCGGCTGCAGACAAAATTATTTTTATTAATAAGATCAATAACAAGCTGAAGTACTAACATTTCATAACCAGGTTTTGAACTTTCAATACCTTAAAAACTCCATGATAGAAGCTTGATAATGTATCTAACATGATAGTCAGACATGGTTAGGGTACCAAAAATCTTCAAGAGATGCAATCAATTGCACCATTAATTATATTGAGATTGTCAAGAACTCAAGAGACTGAAATTAGTGCCACTGCTAACTTTTTTAAAAATTGCTTTAAATTACCTTCCCTTTTTTTTTTTTAATTGAGGATTCAGTTTTTTGATCTTTTTTCTTTTTTCCAAGGGCTACACAAGCGATTCCTTCACATATGGTTGGAGTCAATGGTCTTACAGGTCTTTTCCAACCTGAACAGCTCTATGGTTGTATGATTCTATAAATCTTGTTGATTTTAGTGCTCATCATTTTGAACTACGTAAAAGTATTGCGTATCTCTGCTACACATGAGGAATCACAGTGTATTTTTACATTTAGAAAAATTGGATGAGAAATCAATTAACAACTGTTTGAATTTTGCCTGCATCACTGAAGAGAGAGACAGGAAAGTTTAAAAAAGAAACTAGAGACCACCAAAAAAATCTTTCTACTACAGGTACTTTGCTGCCTGAAAAAGCAAAAACACCTTCAACCAACCTGTGCTGGTTTAAAGGTAAACCTGCAAGAGAAGTGAACCCAACTCAAAAGAGATTATAAGTCAGAGTTACGATTTAATAAAAATAATACAATAAATACAATTATACGGACAGACAATTGGTTTTAACCCACAAACCCCAGATGTCTTACCTAGCACCCTGGGGCACGAACAGAATGGTATTCGTTGGCCCCCATGCTGAGCCCAGCGTGGTCACCCTGGGAGGGGGGAGAGGTAATTTAAAAAGAGAGGGAAAACCTGTTGGTGACAGTGCTGGTCGCAGTCTGGTCGAGGGTGGTGATCGCAGTCTGGTCGAAAGTGGTGGTTGCATTCCGGTTGAGGTTCTGGTCCTCATCTGGATCTGACGAATGGGTCCAGAAGTCCCAAGACCCCAGGATTATATACACTCAGGTTTGAGAGGGAATGCCCAGTACCTTCGGCACGGCAGGGAGTTCCACAATGGGTGATTGTGAGTTGTGAGATATTATTGGAATCCTTGATGGCCCAGTAGCAGACATGATCCCTCAGGCTGAGTGTGGAGGTGCTAATGACTCCCTAGAGGGGAGTTATCACACCTGAGTCATTGGTGTGAAGACAGGAACATCCTCCTATCTCACAGGCTTCTTAACACTCAGCTTACAGCCTGAGGGGTCAGGGGTGCTCTGGGCAGATGCTGCAAATAGTCTATTGTTAAGAGTTCCTGGGAAATGATATAGAGGGTGTGAAATACACAGTTTGGGCTACAACCACTGTCTAAGTTTGAAGAGACTGGAATGTTTGCTAAAGAGGATGAGTTATGAGATAGACCAAACACCAAACTTCTCTCTCTCAGCCCCTTGGCTGGGGCTGCAGGGACTTGGAACAGTGTAAGACTGGGCTAAGTACCTGTAGCTAGAAAGCTGAAGGAGTTTTCTCCACCCTGAGTGGGCAGACGGAGAAGCGGCAGAGCAGCAGTGGACGGAGAAAAAGTGGCGACACAGAGCCAAGAGATAAGAGAAGCACCAAAACAAACACGCAGCAAAACAGACAGAAAAACTTCTGCGAGCCGAGAAAGAGAGAAAAGCAGCAGAGAGAACTAAAGTACTACAGAGTTTGTTGGGGTAAGAACTGCAAAACTCTCCCAAACTTCTTTGAGATCCCTCCAAAAAATGGAGGGGGTGGACTCCTATTAATTGGAAGTCCTAAATGCAGTGGTCCTGAGACCTCAGCCAGGACGAAATGTGTGAGAGAGGACCTTGGGGCCCTCCCTTGCTGCAGCTTCAGAGAAGCTAGCAGCCCTCTTGAGGCAGAGCATGGGAGCTCTGCAAAGGGGCTTGAATCCCCTGAAGATACAGACCGTCACGAAGGCTTCTGCACTTCGTCGGCATGACCGTGGTGGAGCGACCTTTGTCTGGGGTAACGCAGCCCACGGAAAGACACTTCGTTTGCGTCGGGGGGCTGAGAGAGGCTTGGAGGCCTCCCTCGTGTGTATTGGCAAGGATCCAACAACTGCTGCTTCATGAAAGACACAGAGAGCCTGCTGCCCCAGTGGACTGCTGCTCAGAGACTGGAAGGGGTCTTTTTTTCTTCTTCCCTCCTGGACTTTTATTTGGAAGGGAGAAGAGATTTGATCCTTTGTAAATATTGTATGTCACGGTAGAGATAGAGTTAAGATTGTATGTAGTGTATTATACTATTTATTTGTTGTACAGTCTTGTAATATATTCCCTTCCCCCCATTTTGAGTCTCGTGTGGTGTCTGGAAACCCATCTCACACTGGGTTGAGATGTGGGAGGGGGGCTAAGAATCAGGAATTGGATTTTGGGGTTCTGAAACCATGACACTAACATCGGCAGATTTTTCCACCTCACTGCTCAGCATCTTTTCAAGATAATTAATGACTAAATTAAGAATTATGGAGTCAAGTACAAATCTCTGAGGTTCTTTTAGTAATCTTCTTCCCCTGTGAGATTTAACTATCTTTGCCACATATTCTCTGTCTCTTAATAAGTAGTTTATTTATTCATTTTAATCCCTTTTCCACAGTCATCTTCATCTCTTTAAGAGTCTTTTTTAGATCTTGTTCAACACCTTTTCAAAGTCAAGGTGCACTTTATCAGCCTGCTTGCCCCAGTCTGGAGGCTTGCTGATTACTTCAGAGAACTATATATTTGTAAAAACTGTTATTCTTTTGGAAAATCCATATTGCTATTTCGTAATTGTTTGTATTTATGAACCATAATGGTTCATATTTATTCAGATGCACATTAAAACTGGCACATTCAGCTGGTTTTAACTAATTAACCCGCTGGATGCGTTGAGCTACTGGTCAGTCCTGGGATTCCCCTGCAGATTTCTAAAATAATTGATGTCATATGTGTCAGTCCTCTGCCTCTACATTGTTTCTGAGAGCTTTGAGATTTTTTTTGTTTTATCTCCAAGTCTCCCTAGAGTGTAAAGATAAATATCAATCAGTCTTGCAAGTTTCCTACTCTTAATTTTATCCATTACTTCAATAAATCCTGCTGACAGTTGGGTGTATCCTTTAATGTGTCTATACCTAAAAAACATGGTTCAGCTCAGAAATCCCCCCGAACTTATCCAAGTTAAGCAGGGATATAAACAAGTAATTTTGCTTCTCTATTGTGGCCTCCTTTCCTCTGCATGCTCTTTTCAAGCTTTGATTCATTTCTGTGTGTTACAGATTCCCTAGAAAGCTTTCCTTCATCTATCTTTCACATAAAATTACTCTTAGACCTGAGTTTTTCCTTTGTTCAGGCAAAACACGGGGGGTTTTTTGGTGGTTTTTTTGTTTGTTTGTGTTTTTCCCCCCCTGGGTGGTTGGTTTTGTTTTTGGGGGTTTTTTTAGCTGTTGTCCATGTCACTCCATCTCTTCCCTAATGACAAACGGTCTAAATGAAGCCTAGTAAAACAAACCAGAAACAAATAATCTTGGAATGAAGGGAGTCTACCTTTTGTACCATTTTACAGGAAATGTAGCCAATGGCTTATGCCTTGGGTTTCCATTGTAACAAAAGTAATTTTGCTTACTAATTTTGGTCCTGCAAAACATTCAGCTGGCACACCTGCCTTACCTTCGTTGTGTGCACAAGTACTGCATCCGACAGCATCTTGACAGCATCTGTTATCTTTCCCTTGAAGAGTTAATAAATTCATTGTTTTTGCAGAGTAAACACTTCTTTTTTTTACCCTTCCAGCTGTGTTTTTCTTCATTCACTGGTTTCAGATGAATAATCTTTCAGGTGAAGTTTCTGTGAAATTTACATGGAATTTACAATTCCCAAAGGATGGCTGTTAGAACGATATCAGCTATACTATTACAATTCTTTTCTCACTAACTTTTAAGGTATCCATTCTGTAATTGGGTTAGCTGCTGCTATATTTTTGCGTGTGTGTGTGTGTATTTCACTACTTGTTGTTGATTGCTTCAGGGCCCAGAGGCAGTCAAGACACTTTGTGCAAGATGAACTCCTTTGCAGTTTCTCTGACTTTGCTGTTAAAGCAAAGAAAGCAACGACTAAGACAAGGCACTGAACTTACAGGCACAGCCTCTGGAGTTGCATAAAGCCACAGTCCCTCAGCAGAGAGCTATAAACTCCTTCAACAAATGGTTAAAAGCACATGTGTATACTCCGGGCTATAATTAGAAGAATAATCAATTCATGTCATCTCCACAGGCACTTCATGCAGGCAACGCCTATTAATATTTCTTAATATTTGTTCACAAGGCCAGCTACTTTTGTAGGGAAACAACACCAAAGATTTTGATAGGAGAGGTTATAAAAATAGAAATCAACTGCAGAGGAATTAAAGATTATTTTTTCCTTTGAATTATGTTTTATTTTTCCTTCTCTCTTCTTCTGGAGCATCAGATATTGGCCATTTACGAATGCGGAGAACCCCGGAGAAGACACTATCAGTGTTCAGATGGCATTCAGCAAAACCGATGGACCAAAATGCCAGCTGTGCTATTCTTGTTCTTACACTGTCCTGGAAGAAATGTGAGTCAGATGGATATGAGAACAGAACCACACCACTCAGTGACACACAAATATAAATTAATTTAATGAGCTGCAAAAGGTGAGTAATAAGTCCTATTCTACAATTACTGTTTCACAACACTCAACTACTCCTCACATAATTGAGGCCCTGCAGTGCAGCTCTGACCAGTACCACAGATCTGGGGGAGCATGACACTAGTCTAATTTTTCAGTGTGTGGCTAGTGACCTGACCCCTGACCATAGTGTTTCCATTTTGGGCTCAGTCTTCTTGGTGTCAGACATCTATGTTAGAGTTTCCCCTGTCTCCCTAGAGGCTATTGTTTTCTCTATTTAGTGCTTTCTAAAATAAATTTGATAAGCTGTTAATCATGTAGCCCAAACCAATTTTCCCGAGTTTCTTTATATTGAAAGCCAGTTAGCATTTTCTACCAGAATTTCTATCACCCTCTGCTCTCCTGCCCCCAAATATGTCACAAGGGTGTGAATTTGGCAACAACGATATACAGAAGTTGATCTGTCCTTTTTTCATTTTCTGGTGTATAGTGGATTGGTACAGTCAGTCAGGGTTGTGAAGATATATGCAAGATCTCATTTAGCTGACCAGTGTTTTCAGGTAAGCTTTATTCCATGAGACAGACTCTGCGGAACATTACTTTCTGGGTTTGAAGTGAAGGACTCTTCCATGTCAGACCGGAGACTTTGGGCTTTTCTTTATGTTTGTCTGCAGTACTGACCAGCAGCTGTTACCTAAGACCATCAGCTAAAGCCTATGTTTCTCTACATGTTTCCTGCTGGAGCATAAGACAAGAGTGTGCTTTTGCTTTACCTCCTCCTAACACAATCTCTGGAAACCTCTTTTGTTTCTGGCATGATAGTCTATACTGCTTAGACTAGGGAAAGAACTAGGATTCTTTCACATTTTTGAAAAATTTTTACTTTAAAGGATCCCAAAGAGCCAGAGAAAATGGTACAGAAAGTTGTTAGAACCCACGGATAGAAAAATTTAGTTTATAGTTTAGGAAAACATACTAATCCCTTAGTATTCTTATTTCCTTATCCAAGTTAAAATAATTAATTGGAAAATAAATGGCTTTTGTAGAGATGACAACTCCTCCTAATGGTAAAATATGGCAAATAACCTTGGTAAAAATCAATATGGCCAAGCTATTAAACACCAAGCTATATTTCTTATTTTAATTTTTTTTATTATTATTGAAGCCTTCTCCCTTAACTATACTGTAACTTAAAATTTCACTGTAATACAGGAAAAATATGTTTTTGCTATACTATTGATTGTGCTCTGCATGAGTATAAATGGTGTCACCAGATGGAAGGCAGATCAATAGGTCAGAGCTTAGTGATAACATAAAAATTTTTCTAGGTTTCAAGATAAATACATCAAATCTTTCAACTATGGTTATAAAAAACTGCCCATTTTCTTTTTACAAGCTGTCTCTAAGAACTAGAAAACAGTTACTTACCTTACAGTCTATTCTGCTATGGCAGTTTTATTGTCTTCTTTCTGGTATGTGATGGAAAGGGCATATATTTTCAGCATGGAATGGTTTAAGATATGAAAACACTAAGCTCTGAATAGCCCTTCATCAAAAAGAAAATCTCACCTCCAAGGTCTTTGAAGGAAAACAAAACACTGAGGTGCCATTGGAGCAAATGGATGCATACAAGTAAGAGATGAAGTAGATGTATAAAAAAAGACACAAAACCCTCCTCTCCGGCCCTCTAGTGAAATATGTCTCTACCTTAAGTTTGGCTTCTTGTCTCTTGTTTGCACTTAGTGGCAAACTCATCCAAAAACTCTAGCTGAACTGAGTTAGCTGAAGGAATATATGTCATGCCTCTGTAATCAGGAAAGCCAATATAAGGATAATTACTGTTGTATTAAAGACTGGCTTCAGACATAATGTCAGCTGAGCTATATTGCATCATTTTTTGATTTCGCCCAGAAAGGATCATTATGGTACTATAAGCCTCTCCAGTGATGTAAAAAAACCTTCAGTATTTCAACTTACTGCTTGTTTTGAGAGAGACTTCCAGTATGGGCTTCTTTTCCCTGACAAAAACAGATATTAGGCAAATCCACATTCAGGTGAATTGAACACAGGCCTTCCTTTTTACATAGTAAATAATCTAATCAGACGAAGCATTTGGAGATTTCCAGAAAGGTAACTTGCATTTGTTGAATGTTGCATACATTATAACTTTGATAATTTCATCAGAATGGGTTATTTTTACAAGCAAACGTTCTTCTGCCTCTAGATAAGTGCCAATCTGCTTGCTGAAAATAACGATTGGAATGCAGCAAAGATGAATTTTAAAATTTGAAGTGGTTGAAGCAAACCACTTCATGATATGAATAAATATTCATTTGAGGAGACTAGTTTACTTTAATGGCTTTTTGTATTACATTAAATGACCAAAAAGACCTCAACTTTTCCTGATGTACTTCAGAATCAAGTATTTGCTAGGTTCCCAAAAAACAGAATCATAAAATAATTACAAGTGACCTGTAATTGAAGAGCAACAAAGCTGGTGAAGGGTCTAGAGAGCAAGTCCTATGAGGAGTGGTGGGGGAAACTGGGGCTGTTAAGCCTCGAGAAAAGGAGGCTCAGAGAGGACCTTTTTGCTTTCTACAACTAGCTGAAATGTGGGGGTCAGTCTCTTTTTCCTATTAACAAATACAAGAGGAAACAGCCTCAAGCTGTCAAGGAAGGTTTAGATTGGATATTACGAAAAACTTCTTCACTGAAAAGGTTGTCCAGCATTGGAACAGACTGTCCAAGGAAGTTGTGGAGTCACCATCCCTGGAGGTATTTAAAAGATATATAGGTGTGGTGCTTGGGGACATGTTTTAGTGGCAGCCTTGACAGTGTCAGGTTAATGGTCTGACTCAATGATCTTAAAGGTCTTTTCCAACCTAAAGGACTCTAATTAGAGCTCACTTTTGAATTGCACTATACAGCTTGTAAAGGCTTACCATGCTCCCAGCTGAGTTAATAGGTGTTATATGCAGATGCTGGTGAAGACAACCCTAAAACCATATTGAGATTTTCATTTTGTCTTGCTTTTTGTTTCTTCCAGCTCCAGTCAGTTGGTGGCACATATTCAACAATAATAATTATTAAACAGCCATTAGGAATTAGTTACATGCAGCAATTTTACAGGTAGTCAGACAAGAATAGTAGTTATAACCATTATATACCTTCAAACAGCCTTAGAAGTATAGTACTGTAATTATGGAAGCTTTCTTAGCAAATCCGAGTCTACTGGATGTTATAATAAAGGGAGTTTATTTTTATTCTGGTTTCCTCAAAAGAAAAGTTTCATGCAATCATGTTGTCCGTGCTCATTTATCTGTCTGTCAGTCTGTCAGTCTACCCAACAACTTTCAAATCTGGTATCCAATTTCAACCAAATTTGAAAGCACAGCTGACGACTCAAAGCTATTAAGTTCCTACAAGCTTCATGAAAATAAACTATTGCATAGAGGTTGAAGGCTCAAATTAGTGCTCCCTTGAATGAAAGATCACAGGCTGAGTACAAGAGGTTTGTCTGACAACTGGCCGGTTAGCGTCTTCATACAAATCATCTGTAAAGCCTGTTACAGCACTTGCTGGCCAGATCAAATTATTTCAGTGAGGTGAAGAGAATACGCAGACACCTGACATCAATCCACAAAAACTCCTCCCTCTCAAAAAAATTTCACAAAAACGTCCTTGCTTTTGTCCTTGTTTTAGATTCTAGCAAATGATTCCTATTGCTTAATAGTTCTAGCATGTCATTTATATTAGCATTTTCCATATTTCAAAATAAATTAAGAATTTTTTTTTCAGGTGGTAAAACCTGATCAACAGCTACAACTCATGGACTGTTCTTTTTTGCTCATTTGTTGCATATCAATTTAATATATAATTATGGTATCATAAGGACTGTTGTGATCTGAGAGCATCATAGAAATAGAGAAGTGAAGAAATCAGAGAAATAGCTGGATACCATTACTAATGAATTATATTGCTAACCATAACCTGGTAAGGCTGTATTTGGTATTTGACAGTGTGAAATAATCCAGAAAGAGGAATCTAGCAAAACTGGCACACGATACAAGCATCTTTGATATTTTGTTCTGAATGTCAGTTTACAAACTTTTCTGCTTTAAAATTCTGCCTAGAATTTAACTACATAAATAATCTCGGAGCATGTAAGCCTCAAATTCCATTGCCATTCAACTTAAAACTGTCTCCTGGTGATATTTTGTGGCAAATAGCTCTTTCAGTGAATGACACACAGTAGTACCAGATTAGCTGCACTTGTCTCCTAAAAGAAATGGCAAAGGGATTTACAGTTTTCTGCCATTTCTTCTGTCTGGAATTCATTGGGCATTTTTTGGTACTATAATGTATTTTTATTCTTCGCTAAGATAGACGTATTTCAGAAAAACTTCTTTTGTGCTTTTTCACTGCTTCTGCTGATTCACATTGACTCTTCCTGAGCCTGCTTCTTATGTTCTGGTCCCCTTTCTAATTAAGATGACCAAAACTGAACACTGTACTGCAGCTGAGCTGCATAACTGATACCCAGTTCTTTTCCCTGAAGGGCTATGTCTGAGAAATGGTATGAACCTCACAGTACACGCAAGCAGTTCATCTTAACCCTTGCAGTATGCATTACTTTGTGCTTGTTAATACTATTTTCCCATGGAAAATACTGCATAATCTCTTGTCTTTACCTAACTGACCTAAAAACCGTTACAATGTATACTGCTGCTACAGGCCCAAAATCTTTTTAATAATGTGAGATCTAACTGTTTTCTGATTATACTCTATTCTAAATCATTAGTTGCTGCACTGAATTCCTCTAGTGCTGACTTGAAAATTTGTGCCTTTCCACAGACAGAAGATACTATAAATGTTTAACATTTCTTTTCTTTTTTCTTTTCACACTGAATTTGTGCGCCTAGTTATTTGATAATTAGTGCTAATTGTGTAAATTAGTTCTCACAAAATTACATCAAATCAACTTTACATTTAGGGGCAAGGTTGGTAGCTGTGAAATAAAACAATGGATAATTCTGCAGCTGTATCCAGGCCTTCATAATATTATAGAATGTTGAGGGGTTGGAATGGAACTTAAAGATCATCTAGTCCCACCCCCCCGCCATGGGCAAGGACATCTCCCCTAGACCAGGTTGCTCAAGGTCTTATACAACCTGGTCTTGAACACTGCCAGGGTTGGGAATTCCACAACTTCCCCAAGCAACTTGTTCCAGTGTCTCACCACCTTCACAGTAAAGAATTTCTCCCTAACATCTAACCTAAATTTCCCCTCTTTCAAGGAGGCACTCCTTCCTCCTTGTCCTATCCCTACAGTTTCTGACAAAAAGTCCCTCTCTGGGTTCCCTGTAGGCCCCCTTCAGATATTGGAAAGTTGTTATGAGGTCTCCACACAACCTTCTCTGCTATAAGCTGAACAGCCCCAGCTTTCTCAGCCTGTCTTTGTAGGGAAGGTACTCCAGTCCTCATGTCAAATTCATGGCCCTCCTCTGGACTTGCTCCAACAGTTCCATATCCTTCTTATGTTGGGGACCCCAGAACTGGATGCAGTAATCCAGGTAGGGTCTCACGAGAGCAAAGTAGAGAGGAAGAATCATCTCCTTTGACCTGCTGGCCACACTCCTTTTGATGCAGCCAAGGATTTCATTGGCTTTCTGGGCTGTGAGCACACACTGCTGGTTCATGTTGAGTTTTTCATCAACCATCATCCCCAAGTCTTTCTCTGAAGGGCTGCTTTCAATCACTTCTCCACCAACTTGTAGATGTGTCTGGGATTGTCATGACCCAAGTGTAGGACCTTGCACTTCGTTTTGTTGTTCACTTCAACTTTCATTGCAAGGCTCCAGAAGTTCCATTTTTATCCTACAATGAAGCATTGCAGGCAAAAGAAGTTATCACAGTACTTTACTCACAGCTTGTACCAGCTGAGACTCATAGCTGTTGTCTCTGTAGCCTTTACTCCTGTTCAGCTGCACCTTGATGGGAGCAGTTGAATTACCCCGAAGATCTTGTTCCTGCATGCCTAGACTCATGACCTTGTAATTTGCTTTGAAGTACAAGGATGTGGTTTGAGCTCTTCTTTCTCCTACTGTGCTTAATCACAATTCAATTATTTGAGTTTATATTGATAAAACTTGAGCTAAGTTTCCATAGCAACCATAATGATCAGAACATTGTAATGTGGTATACAAACACTGTTCATTTTGGTAACTTAAAATGAGATGCAGCCAAGTAAAGAGCATAGAATCACTGGGTTACATTCACTAATTTAGAATTGAATACATCTTGCTGACCTTTACTTCCGTGCCAAATATCCCTGGAGCTTAAGACTACCTTACATCTCATGGGAAGAGACAATACCCTTCAAAGAATGATTAATTTCTCTCTAAAGTAGCTTAGATCTGATATATGAAGGTAAACAACATTCATCCTCAAAAATTCTTCATCTCATCGATAAATAATCCTCATTTTTTACACTGCTGCATCCTTCGGCCTCTAAATGATAATGTTGCCTGATATCTAGCTCCCTGAAGTTGGACTTTTTTGCTAAGATCCACAGCTAATAACATTGAAACAAATATTCAGTTTTTCCATCTATTAAATTACCACAAAGGAAAAGGCAGAGTAATTGCTATATTTGAGGACAAGCAACATAGGAACCCAGTAGGATCCTTTATGAGAATAATCATCTCAAATGTTAAATCTCTACATTAACATAGCTTATATAAACATTAAAATTTACATTAGATCTTCACTAGCTCTTGCCATCTCAGTTTTCCATGCAAGTGGCTTAGACTAGAGAGAGTTGTCAAAACTACAGTGTCTTTATCTAATATGAAGATGGAAAACCTTCTGTAAGTTGCCCTTTTCAACCTATTTTCATTAAAACAGAAGTATATGGTTTCTATTAGCCTAAATAGTCAAAAGATAAAAGCACAAAATCAGTCAAAATAAATGACATTCATAGTTTTATGTACAATTTCTCATATTTTTGTGTCAACTGAAATTTCTCCCATGTTGCTCTTCTCTCTCCATGCTCTCTTTATTTGTATTTCTGAATTTATGCCCTTTTATCAAAAACAAATCCTATGTTTACACACAGACTTTCTACTACCAATGTTGTACTATGCTCTTCAGAACTTATTTGCTTTATACAAAAACATCTATAAAAAGCACCTGGAACCTCCTTTAAAATGCCTGTGGATGTCCAAGTTGAAAACTTGTGAATAAATATGCAATTAATGATAAACTTACACCTTTCTCTGTATTTTCTACATTAGTTCTATTTATAAACAGTAAAAAGTCTGAATTTTTTTAACTTAATTTTAAAAAATAGGAAATGTTTTATTAAAAGTATTTAACACTTAAATTTTGAAAGAATTATTGTTTCCTTGGCTGTGAAATGTTAGCAAGTGTCACCATTTTGGACATTAGACTTCATAGACATATAAGCTCAGAACTGCTGTGATTTATCAAAGAGAAGAAAAAAATGTGGAAGCTTAAAGACTGACATAGTTTTTCATAAAACTTTATATCAATAAATGGAGAATTCAAAAGACATGACAAAATAATTAAAGGGATTAGAACAGATGAATTATGAAAAATTTTAAAGAAATCTCTGTTCTAGTTGTCTAATACTTTTGAAAACCTAATGACAATTGCTTGAAAAATCTTTTGACAATAGTGGAAAAGAATGGGAATGTTAATTGGCAACAGCATGCTGTGTGAAAAAGTTGAGGCATCAAGTTTTTTCCTTTCTTTTTATGAAGTAACCTCTTTTCTGATTCATTGTTCCATGTGATACAGAAAAAATACTGTCTAGATCTTCTAATATTCCCTTGCTCAAGTTTTTCCAGAAAATCTGAATAAGAGGTTCAGCTGAGACAATTTCTTGACTCCAACAGGACCCACAGGTGATTTAGACAATTCTAAACCATCCTGATTAGGAAAGATTAACTTCTGGAGACTATTTACTTGTAGGAGAGTACCAAACAATAAAAAAAATCAGCAATAAAAGAAAATGCCTTGAAATTCTACAGCTCTGCTACAAACAATCCCCAGTGAAAAGTTATGCGAGTTGAATGTTGTCTTATATTCACTTTAGTGAAAGGCAAATTAACATACTCTCTAGACTTATACCATATCTGTTTATATTATACATTTCCATGCACGAGAACATTTTTGTTATAATCCGTGTTAATTCTGCAGATAGAATATCTTTTCCTTGCAAAAATTTTTCTTTTTAAAAGACTGGGAAATGAGGTAACATATATAGGAATGGGTATGGAAGAGGAAGATAAAACTGTATTTTACAGTTTGTTCATTGAGACAGCCAAAGAACACTTGAAAAAACAGATTTACACACATATATATTTAGTTTTCCAGCAGAAAAAGCAGAATTGGCACATCAGTCCTGGAGGAGTCTGACATATTTTTTTCCATTGAAAAGATTACATAAATATGTTCCTTAAATATAAGCAAAGCAAAAAAATTAAAAAAGCAATCCATTCCTCAAATTCTGCAAGCAGCCAGATGAAATCAGCCAACACATGATAAGCACAGTTGAAGTTTTTATCTGGCTCTAAGGACTGATAAGTGGGTATTTTGCAACTGTATTCCAAGTAAAGAAAGTATTTACATATGAAAGATACAGAACTCACATTTTACTTTCTTATATGGTTATAAAAAAGGTTCTTCTTATAAGATCCTAGAAACATGAGGATGTTTTGAAGCAGATTGATGACTACTTTGCATTCTGGTTCAGGCAACAACACTGAAAATACATGCATGTTCCTTGGTCATGTAGTTAGAAAAGCATTTGTAAATGTTTTGGCTTTTGGATGTGGTGGGGGGTAGCACAATTGGTTTCAGTAAGTTCTGCTTTGTTATTTGATGCCATTCCAGTGAAACTCCGTTAAAATATAGTAGATACATAGGAACTTCAAGTGTTTTCGAAGCTTCTCATGATATATCTTCAGTAAATGTGTAGGGGTCAGAAAGTAAATGTAAGAGAATAGTTGCAAATGAATGTTTTCAAGCCTTAGCCGAATCTCTGTAATAGCCTTCTCCAGTATTTGTAGCAAGGCCATAAATCAACATTTGACAGAATTTACTGTATATTATGTCCATTGTTTTTGTTGTATATTCGTGCACATGCTACTGGATATGTTCTGTGAAGATAAATCCAATTATATTTAAAGTCTTAGTTCATGGGGGATAGGAAAGGCAAAAAACATACAGGGTATATTTGAATAGTCTTTCTTTGAAGCACAACTAATCACAGAATAATCATGCACAGTGTTAGTTATAGTCAGTTTGCTTGGACAGAAATTAAATAATTGCTCAGAGAATGACACCTTATTTCTGATCTCAATTAACTGATAGTATGTTATCCAGGTCACTGTGGGACTGAATGACACTGCTGAAAACTGAATGAATTCATCATAAAGGACCCTACAAAAAAGATGGTGTCAGCACTGAAAACCATGGTATCAGGTTTAAGCAAAAATATTTCTCACTTAAAAAATCATGTCATGTCCCTGTCCCTGATGTTGCAACACTGAGAATAGATTTTTGCATTTTACTTTCACCTGTTCACAAAATGTTTTATTGTTTTTTGACATCTGGCCCTGGAGAAGGACGGTCATTCTCCACTGACCTCAGGCTACACACCAGCTAAATTACTCCTGCTTATGTCTAACTGTGCTATTTAAAGTGGTTTCAAAGTAGTTAGATTAAAAGAAGCCAAGCCACATTTGGTCGTTATGCTGGAAAAACCTACACAAAAATCTAACTTACCTTGATGTTTTCTTTCATTAATGGGCAGGTGAGACAAAATTTTTTATAAGTGTTTGACTAGACTGTAGACTACTGAAACCTTTATACATTTTAGGGTTTGTAAGCTCGTATTTTCAACATACTTCTGTAAGACTAATTCTTCTTTGTTTTTACTTGATCTTCAAACTTCTGGTTAAGATACTTTAATGGATTTTTTCTCTCTAAAAAGCCTTTTTTTGTTGCTATATGTAGCAGTTTGGCCTGGCTCTCTTGCCAAGTCCAAGCTGTCCCCTCCTCCCTCCCACTCTTTCAAGTGAGGAAAAAAAAACAAACCACAGAAAAACCGAAAGAAGCCCGAACGAAACAGGATTATATAAAAATATATATTTACATATATTTACAATTATATATCCAATTTGAATATATTGTATGTACAATAGGAAGCTCCCGAGGGGAAAAAAAAGGGAAAAGGGAGGGGGAAACAGGGATAAAAAACCCTAAAACAAATATCCTCTGAATATACACCGTTAATAGAGAGCTAGTAAATGAATTAAAAAAAACAAATTAAATACTTCCCTGAATGAGATAGCAGAACTGTGCAAAGCACCAACCAACTCCCCACGCCTCCCGGAGGGACCGGAGAAAATGGCAGGTCTAAGCAGACAGGCCTTGACTCATACAAGCAAAGACCGTCTGTGGAGAGACCTGTCACCTTCGGCCACTGGAAGAAAGAAGAGAGCGAGCTCTCTTATCTGCGCCTTATTTATATGTTGTGTTACACTAAAGGATGATATGGAATACTTCCTTAGATTTCTGACTGCCGTTGCTAAGGAAGGCCTAAAAAATCCAAAACCCAACCCTATCGTATATGTTATCGAGTCACTCAGACCAACTTGACCTTTAGAGGAATCTTTAGCAGACTATCAAAGAAGAAATGCTTCATGATGTTTCCTCTTAGTACTTCCATTAGATAGAAGAGGAGGTGACTGCATGAAATATTAGAGTTCACCTTCAAATCCATGGATATGTGTATTAGGGAGGGTTCGTAGCGTACTGAAATCTGAAACGATGACACCATTGAAAGCTCAACAAAACTGATATTTATTACCAAGAGGTGGCCAACAAAATGAACAAACCCAAAAGAGAGGAAGGACGAGAGAAACCAGCCATCAGTACTACTTCCCCAGTCACCCAACTGTTGCCCATAAAGTTATCTTACTGACCTAGAATGCCCACAATTACCCATAGCAGAAGCTGTATCCCTGGAGAGTCAGCAAGTTCACAAATTGGTAGGCATCCCCGCCAAAAGGCAGCATTGTCCTTGATGTGAAACTTCCTGACTTCCACGAAAGAGCTATCTGCTTTTATACAATTAACCAAGTGACCTCAACCTAGGCCGCTATGGCCAGCACCACCCAGCCAGAGGTCCTCAGTCTCACCCTCCGTTACGCAAGTAGTATCTCTTCTGCGCATGCGTGGCTTTCCCTGAGCCTGCACACTGCACCTGAGGGGGTCTTTTCCAAATGAGTCTAGGGGTTTACTTCATACCCATAGTCTTCAGTCTCTCTTTCAAGTGACCTTGGAGGATGATCAGCCAATCATAAAACAGCAACTAAATATAGTTTATACAAGAACTCTCTCCAAGGACAAAGTTCCCGTTTTATCAGTGTTTGTTTTCTTATAACTTGACAGGGAAAGAACAAAACTTTTACAGGTGGCTGGGCCAAACATAGACCAAAAGTATCAGCATTATTAACCCCTGATACAATATGTTCAGTGTGTAGACTCTAAAACTGACCAATGCTTCCAAGGAGCCTTCCTGAAAGTAAGGTAGCAATGCAAATGTCCTGACAGGGCTTCCCTTGCATCTACTACTAGCTGTTTAGAACAAGACCAAAAGGCAACTTGACTCAGTAGCCTTTTTTGGGCAGAGGTCTGTAGAGGATGCCTGGGAAAGAGTATAAAAGCAAGCTATCTTAACAGCGATACTTCTCCAGTGTATCATTGTAGACCAAGCAGTCTGAAACTCAGTGAAGCTGCTGTGAAGTCTGAAAAGTTTTCATAGTTCTTGGACTGCAAAGTGTCAGGACAGAACTCGAACACTGTTTTTTATGTATAATTTTATGTAATTTTCCTGTTCTTCTGCTTTGGGCTCTCTAGGGGCTGATTCATTGCTAATGCAATTTTACCTACAAGTGTGAATCCATCCAAAACAATCTCAAGGCCATATCTTGTTTCAGGCTTTTAATCACATTTCCTATAGTGTGACTGAAAGTGTGCTGGGTAACTGAGTGGAAGATGGTGGTGTCATGAGACCCAGAAGGAATGTTGACAAGGTGACAGTAAGAAGATTGTCTGGACATTCCCCTGTTAGCAAATGAAATCATCTGGATCTCCTCAGTCCACCTAAGAGTAGAGGCAGGTTCATCACATTATATATGGTCAGAACAACAGTACTGTTTTGCTATGATGCCCAGGGGTGGTAATCAGGCACCAAGACCATCTGACTGATCCACCTAGATAGGCCCTTGCCTGCTGATTTCTTTTCTCTTTTTTCTCTTTAGGTTCTTGCTTTTTACCACTGTCCCCTACCAAATAAACAATATGTCCCCAATTACTTTTTATCCCATGTTCTGGCACATCTGTAGCCTAATTTGTTATTTCTGCTGCTATTAATTAGGTGTTCTTATCAAAATGTGCTATTGCTGATATGATTTTCTCAGAACCTTAGACCTTGTAAGATTACCTTCCGCAAACATTCTTCATATTCACCTTCTGTGAAGTTTATCTGTTTCTTGCATATCTGTTCCTAAGCCATCAATGAAATACAGCTATCCTCTCATGGTACATCTGTAACTGTTGCTAGATCCCCATACATCCATCTATCACATCCAAGAGTTTCTCTTGTCCACTAGTTTTCCATGCCCATTCAACTAGTTAGGCCAAGACCTAGGCAGTCATCATACCGCAGTCTCAGGAAAGTGGGGATAGCCTGAATGACAAAAATTATCAGCAGAAGAGGATATTTTTTTAATAAACAGAATATCAGAATGAGTTTCAGAAAAATTGCTTAAGAAGGATGTAAATACCTTTTTTAACAACAAGTATGATAATACATTTTAGACCCTTGTCTTGTTTAAATGTAAGAATCTCATTTGTACTATGCTCAGGAGAACAATCCCCACTGAGTGGATAAACAGATGACAGAGGAATGATGCAGATGTCCTTGCTCACCGAAAGGAGAGGATAAAAGCAATGTGCTCTATTGCCTTATTCATGATGCATTACTGCCTTCACAAATAATGGCCGATGTGATTTATTAATTAAATATCTTTACTACTTCCCACCTTATGCAATCACATTTAGTTTTAGGACTACAGCACTCAAGAAGACCTTCTGACCCATCAAATTTACCCAGGTGTGATTACAGCCATCCATTTAATAAATATCTCATTTGGAAGAGACCATACTGACATACCCTGAATCACAAAGCACTTCAATACCTTAGAAATTACAATCTTTAGTGTAAAAGATCAGAAAAAAAGAAAGAGGGCAGGAACAATCAAGTGTATCAGCAATCCTCATGTCGTTAGAATGGCAGATAACTTTTGTTAGATGAATATGTCCTGATGAGCCTGAGAAACAGATGACACATGGTGATACAGAGGAAGATAAAAATAACTTAGTCAACACAGCAGCAAAAAATACAACCTCATCAGAATGATGAGTTTTCCCATCAGTTTTGTATCCATGTAGGTTACTACACAAAGGCACAATAATACCATGGAAAATTACACCGTGTACCCTGCAGTGCAGAAATAAAATTATGTGAAGATTTTTAACTTACAATTACTTTTCTTTTGAATTAAGTACATGATCTTTTGTATTGCTTCTTTTAGGTTTTATTTTTTCTTATATTCTATATTTGGCCTTCTGTTGAACGACGTTAGTGTACTAAGGCCTCAGTAAGGGTATATTTGTAAAGGTAAATATTATTTTAGAAATCTTATTTTTTGTAGTGAAACTTTGAGCATTGCAAATATTATTCAACAATATATTAGTATTCTCAAAAGAAATTCGGCACTTAGTTATTTGCAGTGCTTTTGAAGTTCATGTACAATATGGACAGCAGCTAAACTATAAAAATATCATATATTACTTTTTTCTAAATTTGTCTCACTTCTTAAAGACAATTTTCACTGGAAGAAACAATTATGTTGCAATTTTACTTATAGAAGAGTGAGATTTGTATCAGTATGTCAAGCACGTAGTGGAGGACAGTAAATTTTAACATCACAAGAAGAACACAAGAAATGGCGTAGCTTTCTAAGAAATATTTTCTTTTTGAATTTGACTTCAATGATGTTTTGTTGCATAAACATATCAGTTCAGTTTTACAAAGGATTTGCTTTCTGTAGGTTGCATAATTTAAATGCAAAAGACAACAATTAATTATTAATAATTAAATTACTATAAATAATTAAATATAACTTGTTGATTTCCATAAGGTTTGTTCAAATAATGGAAAACCTTTCCAAATATTATACATAGCATATAATTTTTCTTATCAAGAGAAATATGATTCCTCTGTGGGGATTGTTAGAACAAGAAACTTTTCAGTGCTTAAAAACATAAATAATGAATCTTAACCATAAAGAATAGGATCATGGTATATTAATGTATGATGGTATTCTATGTTGTATATTGTTTAATGTAGATGTTTGTCTGGGCATTTCAAATACTATCTTGCCACATCTCACTCTAAGAGTTTTCAATTAAATATATTTTGTATGGAAAATTATTCAGCTTCCAATTTTCTCATAAAAATAATCTGTAATTCCTTTCACCATTGTTTATGTTTATCTTGCACGTATTTACTTAGGCATAGAACCAGCTGTGGAGTATCTGTTCCTTGAGTCTGTGCTGAGGCTTTTTTCTCTTTCATAATAAACTTTGAATGCTTCTTTTTCTATTTAAATTTAAATGATTTTAAATAACTCATTTAAGAATTACATCTTTAAAATTCTTTAATGGAAAATATGAAAATACTGTACAGAATTACTTGCAACATTACCTGGTTGACCTTACATTAATTTGAAATGTAAACCTATCATCTGTCTTTAGAAGAAAAGTTAGATGGTTGGCTTGTCTGTGTTCCTAGGATATATCCAAGTCTCTAACAACAGGCTTTTTGCAAAATATCTTCAGAAGCGAAGTAGGAAGCAGTCCATTGTACAGGTTTCCTCTCTGCCCAAAGGTCAGGTGGTTTGAAATATCTGCAAATCCATGCAATCACAATGGTTAAATTTGTAAAGAAAAAATCTGAAGAGTAAGCTAAATAAGTCTTAGTTATGAATCTCAAGGCCAAATAAGTCTTAGTTATGAATCTCAAGGCCAAGCTCATTGCATCTGATGTAGCTTTAGAAACATGCCAAACCTACCCGCCTTGTATGATTAATTTCTTAAAATATTTAATAATGAAAGCATGGAAAAGTCACCAAACCTTATATTCAGAGGTTTCTGTGCTCTCTATATCATGATAGTTATCCTGCAGCCATGACGAAGTTTCTTGTAGACGAAGAGTCATGCCTTAAACATGATGCTGTGAGAATAGTGACACCAGAAGGCAAATAAAAGGTTGTTTCTTTATAGTCGTACTGGAAACTGGTAGTGCAAACTGTCAGTTGTAGAGAGGAGTGACAAATGTTCCCAAGGGTCAGAAAATGGATGACGAAGCTTTCCTGCACGTTGTGTCTGTATCAAAGGTTAGCTTATGGCTCCCAGCACATGCAGTACAAACCTTTAGATTCCAAAGAATTATTTAGTTTTATTCCATCTTTTGAGATATGATTTTCAAGAACATTATGTCTTTTATCTTTTAGGGAAACCTATAGCCATATGTAGGGGATGCCTATATAGATACAGGTGATATAGTTAAAGATATAAAGAGATATTACTTAGTTCTTTTGAGAAATTAGAGTTATGCAGGAAAAGGAAGAAAATATTATTTGGTAACAGACAAAAGTCTACTAAAATTCCAAAAACCTTAAGAGATCCAAGAAAACATTCAGTCAGTGAATATTCATATTTTTCTAAAAATGAGGCTAAGTCTTTGTGAATTATGAAGAGTAAGAAGGGATGGATTTGAAATTTTTTTTTCCTACTATTTACTTGTAATTAATAGTTTACTAACAAAATGTAAGAATAAGACATCACAGTAAAAAGAAAAACTGAACAATTATATGTTGCTAAAACATCTGTCTCTGTTCAGATGAGGTGTTTCATTTCAGTAATAGAATTGCTCAGCTTTGAATGGTTATGTTTATGACATAAACAACTCGGACACCTCCATGAAAAGATTCACTTTTTGGCAGGTTTGATCAAACTTCCACCACAAATAGAGAGAATGTGAAAATGCTGCAACTTGTTCTTTATAAACCCTTTTCATTCAAATCACTGCATTTTGGAGAAGCAGACCTGGAGAAGCAAGAGATCACAGAACTCTACTCTCCTTCATCTAGTGTTAGAGAAACAAATAAGAAATGAACTCACTATAGTCACTGTATATAGTTTGTATTACTGTACACTCTGTTCTTGATGCTTTAAGGATGTCTCTATAGACCCCTGCAACTGTGAAATCCCAATCATAACAGAGCATCCATTAATTTTAGGGTATTAATGTCAATTAATTTTAAGGTATTATTTAATTTAACTCTGATAATTCTCTATGGCATCATATTAGCAAGATCTGTCTTACTTTAAAAAAAGAAACTTATTAATTTGCTCTCCCATCAAACCTATTTCTCCCTTCGCCCAGAAAGGAAACATTTCCTATATATATAAATTTCTTCCAAGATTCCATTTAGATCTAAAGAAGCTTTGGAAAGTAAGAAGCCATATGAAAAGTTGGTCTATTTTCTCTTCTGATATAGAAAGTTATTTCTTAACAGCAGTGAGCAAAAAGAAAGAATGAGAGGGTAGTAACGTAAACATGAGTAGGAATGAGAAAGGCCGAACAGAAGAGACTATATTCAATCCCCTGTTTTTTTAACAAAAAGTATTCTCTCTCTGTGGTGGACTGTAACTCAGCTATACAATGCCGTGAGAGCTAGAAGGCAGCAGACCAACATACACAGTTCGGGCACCACCATGCACTAAATTGGACATGAAAAAGATGTCATTTAGACTACAAAGTGAGATGAGTGCTGTTTCACTTAGTGAGTCTGTTTTAAGTACAAAATAGTATGTGTGTTTCCCCTCACAACCCGTAAAAAGTTGGAAACTTTAAGTTCATTAAAAATGTAAGACTGTAATCTATACTTGGTCATTACAAGTACACTGAAAAACAGACCAGAGCGAGACATGAGGGAAACACTTCTAGCTAATGATATGAAAAGCTGCTGGTTGAATGATTATAGGATAACTCAAACTGGAAAGGATCTCAGAAGGTTTCTAGTCCAAACCCCAGCTTAAAGCAGGGTCAGCTGTGATATCAGACCAGAATATTCTCAGCTTTTCTAATTAGTTCTTGAAAGCATTCAACTGTGGAGGCTGTATAGAGTCTCTGGGCAACCGTTTCCGGTCCTTGAATCTTTTTTTTTTTCTTATATCGAGCTGGACCCTCTCTACTTTCTGGCTTTGTCTGTGGTCTTGTGTTCTCCCACAATACACGATTATAAAGTGCCTGACTCTCAGAAACAGAAAATGGTACATCGCCAAGAAAAGATCTGTCATGCTTTCATCCTGTATCTTGGCTAAACCCCAGAAAGATATTTTCTGTTTCTTGGTAGTCTACACTTACTTTGAAACTGCTTTCTCAGGCCAGAGAAGAGAAGCCATTATTCACACATACACCCAAAACTTCAGCACAAAAGCAGTTCTTTTAAGAGGTCTTTATATACTTTTTCTCCTCATCTCAGAAGAGAAGTTGCAGGTTGTCCAGGGCTAGAAAAATAAAAAGCTAACTTATTTTGCTTTCTAAAGTTCACTAACTTTATTAGGCCGTATATTAAATCTATACTAATTTCAATTTTTTGTTGGAAATGACTTGATTAAAAGGAACAGACAGTGTTCTAAAGTTCTTCAAGCTGTTGTTCTGCAGTGACTTCAGCTTTTTCTGTTTTTTCTTTGATGTTTATAAGTTTGTAGAAAATGTTGTGACAAGAAAAATGTGATGGAGATTAAGCTAATTCTTTATCTGGAAGGAAAGGAGCACCATTCTTTGGATCCAATGAGGAACTTGCCTTTCTTGACCTTACCTAGTAGATCAGACCCTGACCTAATAATTCTTTTTGGATTTTACTCTCCTGTCCAATTTGGATCTTCTGAGTATTCATAACTCCTACTGCCTTTAGCTTTGGCTCGTTTTCAGTGCTGTGGAAAGTGGAAATGGATTGAGGACAGATTCCACTTGAGATGATCCCTGCACTGACCATCAAGGAGCACCTGGGGTGAGATTGCTCTGCAAGGAAAGACGAAGGTGACAGCTGGGCAGCAGGATGCCTCATGGAAAAAGGGTACAGTCCCACAGTACCTGAGCATGGTAAGGAGAGCAGATCTGATGATGGTAACTGGTTTCAAACACAGTCCAGTGACAAGCAGACATATCTGTGGTGATAAGACAGGTCTGAAGTCAATTAAGAACCAAGGCAGATGGCTCAGCACAGCATTCACACTGTGGAAGTCAGGCAGGGATTGAGGAAGAGGGTCAGAGATTATATGCAGCTGTCAGGCCTCTGGGTGAGAGACAGCATACCTGGATGGAGTCCCCAGATGAAGCTGAAGCCCTGCAGGCATACTTATGGCCCAGACATTGATGATGAATGTTTGATAATTACTTTGCAATTTTTGTTACTAATGGTTCCTATGCTTCATAACAGAGTCTAAAATATATTTTTCTAGTTTGCTTATAGGAATTTCATGCCATATGGTGCCATCAAAATATTACTGAAATGAAGTTATATCATATTTGCCATACCTTTCGTTCAGTGAGTCAGCTATTCTGGCAAAGAAGGCCATTGAGTCTCAGCAAATGCGTGCCTGACATTTGTTACACTCTTGTCTTTTACATATGTATGCCCCAATTACTTAATTAGTGACAAAAACTTTCAAAGTTTGAGCAGGCCAAATAGTCTCATATTTCCATTTTCATTTTCCCTGTTTGAAATATAGATGCTGTGTTACAGCCCTCATGACTCCAAGATCAGGCCCATCATCCTGTAACTCCCAAAGTTAAACAGTAAAAACACTTCTTTGATTGACTCTTAAACAGCTTAGAGTAAACCCTGAAATGTGACTGATTTATCTAACGGATTATGAACCTATTCTTTCCCTATTCTGTCATTGTTTCTATTCCCTTGTCACTACTGATTGGTAAAAATACTGGGTTGTGAATATCCTTCCTTATGTGAACATTGAAGCAAAAAAAACATTAAACTTTCTAAGAAAAAAGCACTGGCCCATGTCATTATAGGAAAAAACCAGTATCTCATTGCTGTAATGAAAAGTTATCTGTAATTCTGATTGATAGCTTCTGACAAAAGTTCTTAAATTAGAAACAATCCCCTCCTGGTCCAAAGTAACACCACATGAAGCATTAAAGAATGAGCTTTTAGCTTACTACACTAATGAATTCAACAGCTATATGAAATTTTAAATAAGCAACTTATACTGGTTTAAAGATGCATGGGTATAACACAGATGAATAAAAAATACCACCTGACAAATTTTGAATATACTATTAGTTTTTCAGTGTTTCCAGTAAGACATAATTCCTCCTGCTTTTGTTGCTGCTGTTGTTTTGTTTCTTTTTTTTGCCCCAAATATATAAATGAGATGCAAGGATCTGATCTTTTAAAGAACTTGGAAGTGATCAAAATAAAATGTCCTTGTAATGAGCTCTGAAATAAAACTAAAATTGGATCCTCACTGTTAGGAAGTGTGAATGGAAGAAAGTAAAAATTGAAACATTATTAACTAGGACTAAGGGATAGCATGTGTATAATCTGCAGGTGAGTGAACATTGAACAAATGGAAAATGCAACATAGAATAAGATTTCTCTAAGATAACTTAGAATAATTTGCAAACCACCCTACATAGATATCACTAAACCCACATCTTGTTTCACTATAATATTAAGGGTTAATCAATTTACTCAACAATAATGCTCCTTTTACAGCTTGTATTAAAATAGAAGAATAATGTTCAATATAAAACAACTACAATTGTGAATAAAGCCAATTTTATTACATTCCACTTATTTCTATGCATGAGCTAGTTAAATACAAATATGAAGGAAAATTACATGGCTAATAAAACGAGAAACAAACAGAATGGTCTCCTCTCCATGAATAAGATTTAAAAGGATATCAATTTCACGATATGATAATTTAAAAGACTAAGGGTAAAAAAGCAACATTTTGGTGATATCAGAGTTTTCACGTCTTAGTCTTCCCAGGACATATTTCAGTGGTTGCTTCAGTAGAAGAATACACTGTAAATTTATTTTCAACCCTTTGAAAAAGGGCAGTAGCAGAGAAAGAAGGGAAGAAAGCCATTCTATTTTGAAACAGTTTCTGCAAATACATCCCACTTTCAGACTGTACTGATGTACACCAATAAGGGTGTGGCAAAATTTAGATACTCCAGAGCCACACACCTCCACATTTTTCATAGGTCATATAAAAATGGATTGTTGCCAAGATTATGTCAGTTCCATAAAGACTTCTTGTCTGAATTCCTTCTTTCTTTTTCATAATCTGGGCCACAGTAAGATTATAAACCAGACTGTTTCTTCTGCCTTAAGGTAGATCTTGTTATATAAGAATATGTGACTTTTTGAATAAGTTTGTAAAATAAACACACTTTCAGTTTATAAGAGAATGCAGTTTCCTTTCCCTTAGTAGAAGACAGCACATCCAATCCACCTTCCTACATATGGCAATTCTTATTCTTTTTATTTTTCTAGTCAAGACCTAATTTACTGGGCCCTGGAGCTGGAGATGCCTCTGAAACCGTCTCTATTTTGTTGGATAGGCTGTGAACAAAGAATTCTTTTGTTTGTGATGCTCTAACATAATTTGAACTAAAATAGCTCCAAGACTCAGCAAGCGAGCAAACCAACTGTCTGAATAGAAAACCAAGTCCATAATTCTAACATAAACAATTACAGAGTTGAATAAATAGACATGTGAACAGTTATCAGAGCACTCCCAATAATGTATTTTTAATACTTTAAGAAATGAGTTCAGAAAGGAATCAACATAGTCCCTCAGGCTATAAAGAGCTTCAAGTGGCTTTTATCTTACATCCTGTTATATTATTAAAGGTTTGTAATTATAACTATATCAATATTTCAAGGCTTCTCGCCTTACACAAACCTTCAAACAAGTAAAAATATAAGGAAAACACATAGTAATCATACAGAAGATTGAAAATACTAAATTCTATTTGTGACTTTCTGATCATATTTTTGTATTCTATTTTTAAATGGGAGAAGAATTATGATTTTATGGTTTTATGTGTAGTGTTTAAGTATGGAAGAAAAAATGTAAAATCTCTTGCTGTAAATTTAGTGCAAGCATTAGCAATATAAGCAGGCATTTAAAAATTATCAGCGTTACTTGAATGGTTTTATGTTTATGAAATAATTTTGGAAGTATCAATAGAGTCATGAGATAATATGAAAAATACTCTGTTGTTAATTCTGTGCAAGGATATGACAAACTGGGTAACGATGAGTGACAATTAAAATCCAATATTCTGTGTGTGACATGAAAAACTTTGAAGTCTTGTGCACATCAAGGCATTATTGTCACTCCTCGAAGTTTCTTGCATGTAGTGAATGCTGCAATACACAGCGTGCTATGCAGACAAGTAATTCTTCATTGTCACTAATGTCTTAACACTCTCCTAGAATGTCAGAAATGAATGAGAATCCAATGTCAGCTAAAATTAGTGTCTCTTGATGGCAAAGAGGACAGGGAAACTGGAAAAGATTAGTCTTGTCCCTGTGAATAGAAAGAAAATCTGATGTTAAGTCCCAAGTGCTGGAACTGAATTCCCTGAATTCAGAACAAACTCAGATTCTGTTTGACTATAGTAAAATTCAGAGTCAGGCCTATTTTAGTTCCCAGGAGGAAGAACTTGCATATGTGAAGGGGCAGATTTTTTAAATGGTTGAAATTTTATTTACCTATCTTTTACTCCATGAGTTAGCTAAGTATGCTGTCTAGAAGCTGACATGCAGTAGTAATTAGATTCAGTACTTTTGCCCAGCTTCTGGAGATGGATTTGTCCTTCTGATTTCTGGTGAACATTACATTAATGGGAAACTAGATAAAGTATTGAATTATATGCAGCTGGTAATTTTTTTCTGGCAAAAAAATAAATTATTCATACCTCTTTTAAGAATGTTTTAAAACACAAATGAGGATCTAAGTCCTGTTTAGTAGCTTTTGTAGAACAAATAAAGCTTCCTAAAGAAAATAGCTTACTGCAAGATATATGTGAAACCAAAATAAATATAAAATAAATGTGAAAATCAAACATTTTAAAATCTCACAAGAACTTACCACATTTAATTCAGTCCACCTCATACCTTAGTGTTGTGTACAGAGGTAAAAGAGAATTCTATTCACATTTAAATATGTGTAAGATGTGAGAAGTACAATGCAAGGTATAGCTACAGTTATGTTGCATTTTTTAAAAAATGAAGTGAAAACAGTATATTGAGAGTCATGGTCATAAGGCAAATCAGTGACACTGTTATATTAGTATTACCAAACACTGGGATAACCTAGAATATGCCTTTGGTAACACTGAGTTGTAGTTATTCTTATAGTCCTTAGCTATCCAAGCCTCATACTGGTTTCACAGAGAACTTAAGGTTTGCAAAAAGCATGAGGTTTTATCCAATTTTTAATCCTATTAAATTTTTATTCTGATGGCATAACAAAGGGAATAGATGGATGGTAAAAAGTTGATATGTGCTGTTAAAATATATTAGAAAATAAGCTTTTAATTGATGGTGCAAAACATGATATAATTTTTTTTTAATATTTATTAGCTCATTATTATTTTCTTGTGCAAAACCAGCAGCATAAACATAACTGCATGACTAAAAATCTGTATAGAAATAAAGAAAAACAAAGATAAAACTGAATTTTTTCACATTGTGTTTTCCAGAATTAATGAGGTCAAGAAGAAAATTTTGTATTGTGTAATCCTTGTTGTAATCTCTGAGTTAAAGAAGGAGAAACAAGGTGGCCCTCTTTTCTTCTAACTGAGCAAATTTAAACCAATAACCTCTTTATAATGGCAGTGTTGGTGCTGCAGTGACAGCGTAAGTATACAGGGAAAACAAAGTTTACGAGTGGCAGTAACACTTTTGTTAAATCCACTGCCATAGCTGAAAAAATCAGACAAGGTTTCAGGCAAACAAATCCTTCTTCAGGTCAGCAAACAGAAGAAAAAACCCTAAAAACTGAAAACAAATTTGGCAGAACCAACAGGAATTTAATTATATATGTATCAGTTATATTATTTCTGAAAGATAATGCTGTTGGTACCTGAGAAATGGAAGATACTGTTGTGTGTATGTGTGACTTCTATTTCTCAAAAAAATCAATTTCTGAGAGCTAACAAAGTATCATGCTCCTAAGGGAAGGAGGGAGACAATTAATTTATGGTCCTTACAATGAAGAAAAGTGATGGGAGGAGTGAAAGACTGCAACATGCCATAAAACCAATATCCATAATGAATTTGTAGTTTTAGACATTAAGTAAAAAAGTAAATCTTAGTACTTAAGGAACAAGTTTGTACAACAGGAGACCGCCAACTCTATGTTCCTAATTATTGATATTTTTTAATGACTTGTTACTGCTCTTAAATCTTGGTTCACTTTGTCTCTTTATAATGTAACTACTAACTCTAGGACATTCCATACTAGGTGCCTATAATCCAGGTAGTCCTTTAGTCTCACTTCAAGATACTTTCAGAAAAAGGCATGGACCAAATTCTTAATGAAAAACTTTTAAAGAAAATAAATACGTGAAAGCAGTAAGAAAAAGTAATGGTATTTCCAAAAATTATTTATAGGGTAAATCCTAGGAAATTAGATTAAATATTCAGCCCTCAGAATGGAGGTTGGTGAGCAGTGAGGTTCTGCAGTGAATTGTGCTAGTTAGTGTAATCCCAAATACCCATGAAGAGAGCAAACAGTGAGGTATGAAAATCTGCTAATGACACCAGGTTATTCAAATGTAAGGGTAGCTGGCAAAATTGCAGGAGGAAAATTGAGAGGCAATACAGTGTCAGCTGAAACTCAGTGTGGGTGAATATAAAGAAAAGCACATCAGGAAAGTGGTATGAAAGGGTAACTTGGAAGTTAAAATGCTGGGCCTTATTCTGATAACTCACTGAATACCCATATATCTCTATCCCAAGGCAGAGGCATATCCTCAGTGAAGTTTTGGCATTGGGAGCCTTGGTGAATAACCTTGGAGAGTCTGTCTCCAATAGGGAGATGGACTCCTAGGCTCTGCCAGAATGGTCATGCTGAGGAGTCAATGGGGTAATTGTTTTGGGCGAAGTGTCCCCACAATGTCAGAGGCATATTTTTATTTATTAGTATTTGTATGGGCTCACTCAGGTGCATATTGTTTGCCCATTTCACTAGCTACTATCAAAGTACCTAAATCATCAGATGAAGCTGATTATGTGACTCACTTTGCTCCTAAAGTGCCAAGTAATATCACTTGAAGTAGGGAGAAAAGAATAATGGACAAATGCAAATAATTGCCATGGGTTAAAAAGGGTTTTCCGCTGGAGTTATAAAGTGGTAACCCCCGGGGGGTGGTGTTCTTGGTGTAGGGCCAGTCAGAAGCTACAATTCGCTACTGTGAAAATCAACATATTACAACAGGCCGGAAAAGGAGAGGATGATGTTGTTGGAGGAGAGATAGCCATGTTTTGAGACCACGAGGAGAAAGGGACCAGGGAGCCCTGCTGGGGGCCAAGGCCTTCCAGCCCCGGCTGGGGCTGCGGAAACTTGGAACAGTGTTAAACTGGGCTGAGTACTGTGGCCAAGAGCTAGGGGAGTTTTCTTCGCTGTGAGTGGACAGCCAGAGACACTGAAACGGCAGCATAAGCAGCACTGAATAGAGAGCTGTGGCTGAAAGCCAAGAAGATAAGAGGGAAGCAGCAAAGATGGTATGGAACCAAGCTGAGAGACACAGAGCTGTCCGACGGAGAGAGACAGAGAACCAAGCTCAGTAGAGACTGTTTGGGGTGAGACTTGGCTTTACTTCCCCAAACCCTTTGAGACCCCTTTTGGAAGGAGAGGGTGGACTACCACTTGGAGGGAGTCCTGAAATGCAGAGATGTGCTGGAGCTGAACCAGGACAGCCAGAAGGAATGAGGGGTAAAGTGGCTTTCCTTTCCCCCCCCCTTCGCCATGCTGGCAGTTTGAGACAGAGCAAAGGAGCTCTGGTAGAACACTTAGGGCAAAAACTGAACTGAAAGCCCTAAACGTTCTGACTCAGGAGGAACTTGAATCCCCTGAGGAAGGGACTAGTACCCTGTGATATGACCGTGGTGAGGTGAGCCTTGTCCCTGCTTTCGCAGTCCACAGGAGAGAGACCTTCGGCTGGAGCCGAAGGGCCGACGGGTGAGAGAAAACCCCTGCATTGTAATGAAGAGAGAGAGAGAGAGATTTTCCAGCTACGATGGAGTGAACCTGCTCCTTGGAAGAGAAAAGATTGTGCTGCCTTGAGAGTGATTGTCTTCTTTTATTTCTGAACTTTTATTTGAAGGGAAAGGAGGGATTTGATCTGTATATATATATATTGTTTTACCATAGGAGAGATAGTTAGAATTGTTGTATATAATGTATTATAGTATTTATTGTGTAGTAATAAATTGTAATATAATTCCCTTCCCTCATGCTGAGTTTTGTTATGTCTGAAAACCCTCTCACACTGAAGCAAATTGGGAGGGGGGGCTTGGAAATTGGAAATTGGATTTTTAGAGGTCTCAAACCACGACAATAACAAAATGCCATTAAAAGTTACTAAGATTCTGAAGTTCCTATGGGGTAAAAGCCTAGGCAGAAGTTCTTGTGATTGTCAGTATCTCTTCTCATATTTACTGTCAGTGAGGTGGGTTGACCCTGATCGGCAGCTCAGCAAGTCAGTTGTAGGCTTGTTTCCTGCTCAGTGGGATGGGAAAGAGAATTAGAAGAGCAAACCCAAGAAAATTTGGGGGTCAAGATAAAAACAGTTTACTAGGTAAAACAAAGCTCACACAGAAGGAAAGCAAAATAAGGAATTTTTTTGTTACTTCCAATTTGAAGTCCCTTGTTCCTCCTTCTTTGTCCCAGCTTCTACGGCTGAGCATGATAACATGTGGTATGAAGTATCCATCTGGTAGGTTTGGGTCAGCTGTCCCAGCCGTTTTCCCTCCCAGTTTTTTGCACACCCCCATCCCCATCACTCACGAAGGGGGCAGAGCGGGAAAAAGACGCTGTGTAAGCATTACTCAGCAAAGGCAAAACAGTGCTGTGTTTTCAAAACTGATTTAGTCACAAATTCAAAACATAGCACCATATGGGCTGTGAATGAATAAAATTAACTCTGTCCCTATCAGACCCAGTAAACTCAGTAAAAACAGGGAGTACAAAAGAATGGATAATAACCAACAGCCTATTTTTAAAAATATTTTTACTAAAGACACTATAAAGCAAACAAAATTAACAAACCAAGTAAAGAATTCAACTAAGAATTAAAAAAAAATAATGTGAGTAAAAGAAACTGATATGTGTTCCAGTTTGGAAGAGAACAAAGGGAGCTAACATTGAAATGTTAGTATTTATTAACTTCTTCCCATTTATCTTCTGGTTCTCCACACAGTGATGGTTTTTGAATTTTCTTTGTTGCCACAGAGAAGGAAATAAACTGTCCTTTACTTTTGCCATGAAGAAAATGGAGAAAATAGTATGGACATTTAATTGCAGGATGAAATGGGATTTCTCTAGCACCAAGAACGTGTGGAATGACCCAAACTGTGAATTTTTAAGAAACATATTGACGAGCATGTGTTAAGAACAGATGGGTATGGTTGTGCTGGTTCTAGGTAATTTGTTCTTTCCTCTACCCTCTTAGTTTCACTTCTTTTGCTATTGTTCATGATTTTACAACTAGTGCTCTACAGGACTGTTTTTCCCTACAGTTCTGTATCATTGTCAGGAGGTAAAAACCAAGATGCACACAAAGCTTTTCCCTATCTTTGAAGTACCTACTTTAAAAGTAGAATAACTAATGCAAGCACAAAGCTGCCTAAGTTTGACACATGTTCATACACTACATTTCGTGCTTTCAGGTTTTCATTCCTACATTTCATGTTCCACGTTACTTCAAATAACTGTCATTTCCCTTTCATGCCTTATTTCCAAGGTATATCTGTGGTTTAATTTATCCATTGAGAGGATAACAGGTGTGCTTTGTAAATTACAGCAGTAATGTGAACATGCTTTCTTGACTTTCAAATAAATGTTTGATTTGCAAGTGGCAGGAAAAGGTAAAAAAGATCACAAACAGTGTAATCCTTGCAATGAGCGTTCATGAACAAGGTGTTCAATAAATCAATACAAATACAATTGTGAGTAATTAAGGTCTGGAACCTTGTTTTCCTTAGTCTGTTTTCTAGTGCTATATTGATAGATCTAAAGTTGAGCATAACAATGACATGGCTAGGTGAATTGGTTAGTTCTACTGAGGTTCATAAAGAATTTTACGTCAAAACAGAAACTGCTAAAATAAAGAAATTATCTATAACACTTAGTGCACTATATATGGTATATTTTTAGGTGCAAGGTTAGAAACCTGAGCTGGAATCACTGAAAAATGTTAATGGATTATTACCTCACTTATTACCTTTTTCATATCTCTTCTTCTGTGTTGAAATCCTCTTCTTCTAACCTGTGCTCTTAATATGTGTTTTCCTTTTGCTGCCAGGCTCAGCTATCTAAGAAGCAAGGGCAAAATAGAATACAGAGCAGCAAAGAGGAGGAAACAATTGCTATAATTCCAGGTTTTTGAGCACATTAGAGGGATAGTAAACACCATGGCACAGCAGGGGTGCAGAAAATCCACTCCAGACTGTGTGAGGCTGCTTGAAAACTCTCTGATAAAGGTTTCAGCATGCGGAGGGTACACTCTTGAGTAGTCTGGTAGAAATACCATTGATGCTTTGGAGACCTTTTTCCTGACAGAAGTCCATGGAAGGGGTACCAATGTTCTGGTGCAGGGCTGTGGGGAATGTCTGGTGCTGGGGACTTCTCATGTGGGGGATGCGCTTTAATTGGAGCACTGAGTCACACAGTGAAGGAGCTGAAGGAAGAGATGAGCAGTCTGTGTGTCATCAGGGAAAATGAAAAGGAGATTGAGTAAGTCTTCACTGAAAATTGGCAGAGACAGCAGCCTGAGCTATAAAAAGCAGCAAAGGAGGAACAGTCAGAGGCCGTGGTCAAACAAGCAGTGGATGTACACTCTCAAGATGAAGAAAGCTGGTAGTTTATCACTTCTGGTTCCTACTTCATCTGCAGATCTGCAACTTCAGAATAGGTACTGATAAGGACAAATAAGACCCATCAGCAGATGCATCAGAGCCATCTGAGCCAGTCTAGTGTCCATATGAAGAAGAAAAGGTGAATGATAGTTATAGAATACATGCTGTGGTGGATGGAAGGACCTATCTTCTAACCTGACCTGAGACCTCAGGAGGATATGGAATGGCCTACCTTTAGACTTTTTCCCATTCTTTCTCTTCCATTTGGGCAACAATTATCTTGCAGGGTTAACTTGGAGCATACAAGGAATGATTACAGTGCTCTGGGTGTAGGGTGAAGGTATGGTGAACAGGAGTTACTCCCAATCCTGCCAGTGAGTAGGAAAGGCTTGAGCAGAATGGGATCATTGGATCAAGACCTTGTTGAATGGCTTGTGTTGCAGGTAGGACTTTGGCTTGTTGTGACAATGAGAAACTATCTGGAAAAAAGGGACTACTGAGCTGGGATGGGGTAGATCTGGGGGAACAAGAGTATTTTTGCAAACAGGCTTGCTAACCTAGTGAGGATGGATTTTATTCAGCGTAGATTTTTTGGGGGATGGCTGCCATAACTTTAAAAGAAGTGAGGACATGGGGCAGAGTAGATATGTCCAGGGAAGAGCTGGAGGCTTTCACACTCCCACTGTGAAAGCAGCATGACTTGAGGCTCATCATAAATGACTCTAAACAGAATGGGAAACAAAAAAGAGAAAGTAGAAGTTTGTATAGAGTTGTAGAGTTTGACTTCATTGAGATTATGGAGGCATGGTGAGATAACTCCTGTGGTTGAAGTAGTACAATGGAAGACTACAGGTTCTTCAAGCAAAATAGGGTAGGAAGTCCCTGGGAAGGTTATGGAGCAAGTCCTCTTAGAAGCCACTCCCAAATACATGAAGTACAAGAGAGTGACCAGCAGCATCAAGCACAGATTTATGAAGGGCAAATAATGCTTGAACAATCTCGTGGCTTTTTATGATGAAATGCCTCACGTGACTGACAAAAGGATGGTAGTAAATGCTGTATACTTTGACTTTATTTAACAAAGTTCTGACGCAGTCTCCCATATTGTCCCTGTCACCAAATCAGTAAGACATGGGCTGGCTGGCGAGGTGGGTGCAAAATTGGCTGTACTACCAATCTCCAACAGTTATCGTTGCCTAATGCCATCTGATGGTCAGTAACTAATGGCAATCAGGGATCAATACTGGAACCAACACTATTCAATGTCACCGTTAAAGCCTGAATGATAGGACAGAGTGCACTCTTGGTGAATTTGGGGGTGATGCTACCTGTGGGAAGTGGTGAACATGTTGGAGGACACGGGGACTTGAGCAGACTGGAGAAATGGCCTGATAGAAATGTCGTGAAGGTCAGTGAAAGCAAATTGGTCTTTCCCCTAGAGTGGGATAATCCTATGAAACAGTACAAGCTGGAAACCAATTAGCAAGCAGCTCTGCAAAAAAGAATCTGTGATGGATAAAAAGTTGAAGATGAGTCAGCAGTGTACTCTGGCAGCAAAAAAACCCAGTTGCATCCTGGATTGTATTAGCAAGAGTGTAGCGAGCAGGTTTGAGGAAGTGATCCTTCCACTGTGTTCAGCACTTATCAGACTATGTTTGGAGTTCTATCTCCAGTTTTGGGCTCACCAGTATAAGGAAGATGCTGACATCCTAAAGTGACTGCAGTGAGGCCGACTAAGATTCTTAGGGGCTTGGAGCATATGATGCATGAAGACAGACTGAAATAATATTGATTGTTCAACCTGGAGAAGAGAAGGTTAAGGGGAGACCTTATTGCTGTCTAAAGTTACTTGTGAGGATAAAGAGAAAACGAAGTCAGACTCTTCTCAGAGAGTGACAGAGCAGGATGAAAGAGGCACAAGTTGGAACATGGAAAATTCTGATTAGATAGAAAGATTATTTTTTGTTTTCCACAAGTTGGGATGAAACGAAGGAACAGGTTGTCCAGGGAGATTGTAGAAACTGTCCTTGGAGTTCTTCAAGACTTGACTAGACAGCCCTGAACAATATGATCTAATGAGATTTTGAGCAGTGAGTTGAATGAGATGCCCTCTGGGGCTCCCTTCCAATCTAGATAATTGCATGATTCTACAGTTCTACAGTCCTATTAAAAGCAGATGAAAGCAAGAAACACTCTTCAGTTGCCTTTTGTAGAGGAGCAAGTAGCATATAACAAAGGCACGAAAAGATGGGACAGCGTAAGTGGAATAGGCAGTTATGTTAGTATCATGGGGAGTTGTTAGCTAATGGTCTTCCTGTACTTTGCAGTTGCAATGTATGCACATGATGGAAATAATTTAAGGTACTTGGAGCTACAGTAAAATATTGAAGCCACAGGCTGGTTTTTTGCAAAATGGCAGTATGAAGCAGGATTTAACGTTGCAGATGACTGGGAAGTGATAACATGCTATTTCTTAAATACAACTGCACTGCAGAAAGAGCTTTGTGGGAAAATGAAAGTAAGTACCTGTCAGTTATCACAACTCTAACTTTTCATCTATGTTTATGCTTAAATGCTATCCTGATTTGGTTTTTAGCTCTAAGCAGTTTTTGCCTCTTCATTCCTTTTGTTTTACACACAGTTATTCTCATGCCTTTGTATTTTAAAGAAGAAAACAATACAAAATTGGCATCCTCAGTCTTCAGTTTACATTATCTGGAGTCAGAACTTTTTTTAGTAAGGAATAACATTTTTCCTTAACCTCCACACTGTGAATTCATTCTGAAACTTCAAAATCAAGCCCTAACTTTCCTTGAATATTAAACCTCATCAGTGATTTAAAGGAGAAGCTGTTCCCCCATTGACTCTGTGGCCATTGAATGTATTTGCAGAACAAGTGATTGAGTCCATTACTGGAATTTACTAAGACATTCCCTTGACGCAAAGAGGGACCTGAATTCACCTCACAATGTCTCAGACTCAAGGGCTAAGAAGAGTCAGCAGACAGAGGTGCATAGAGGTAAATACGTCAGTCTGGCTAGCCATTCTTTTTACACATAATTTTTCACATTATGCTACAGTGATGAAAAGTACTGTCAGGGCTGATGCAAGTAAAGAGCTAACAGTGAGAATTTTAGAAAACAGATAAGAGTAGCTATGCCAGGTCAGACCAAGCAGTTGTCTAGCCAAGTAGTCTGTCTTCATCAGTCATCAAAAACACATGACAAGGAAAACTAAAACCAAGATAAGTAGAGCGCATAGCTTCCCCTCAGAGCAGAAATAGCTAAAGAATGAATGTGTGAGTCAGGGACTTCCTGAGCCAAAGCTAGTATTTTGATTTGTTACACTTTATCAAGGAATAGAGAATGTTAAAAACCTACCCTGCTTTAGTTACAGAACTTAGATCTGGTGCAGTGATCCTTTACATCACAGCCTGTTTAGTTAGACAGATAACTACACTGTAATTAAGAAAAATTAAAACTGCTGTAAAAACCATCATCAATAAAAAGGAAACTGTCCTTATTCCTGAGATTTTTATTTTTTTTTATTATTAATGAAATATGGATAAAGTTAAACACTCAACTAATTTGTTTAGTGCTAAAATTTTCATGAAAATTGTTGCCATGTAGGAGCCTAAATAGACAATCCCTTTCATATAGAGAATTATGACTTTTCTGCCATTAAGCTTTCTACATAATGAAGACCTCTTTCTCATTCGCCTTCTTCTTTAAAAGTCTTTGTCTCAGTTTTGCTTTGACTTTTCTTCCTTTCTCATATATTGTAGTTATCTAGAAACAGAATAAAAATAGACTTTTGATGGAATAAAAATAAATTCTGCAGGGTGTTTACAAATGCAAAGCAAATCTAAGCAACTTGCTACAAATTGGTAAATGCTATTGGAGTACGGGCCAAGAAAAATTTCAAAATTTCACAGTGCGAGTCAAATTCCTAAGATTGTTCTGATAACACTGCCAGTTGTTTTTCTTCTGCATTTTAAGTCTGAGTGTAACTGCTACTTTGTGGTACCTTCTTCTGAATGACTGCAGGTTACTAAAAGGCTTTCATTTTTGTCTTTATGTAAGGTTTTTGTTCTAGAAAGCTATGCTACTAATAATCTTAAACTGCTCATGCTGTTATTACAGGTTGTTTTGCCTATCTGAAAGATGGAATCGGTCCTTTAGACTTAAATGGCCCTGCGCCATGCCAGTCTTTCTTTGCTGTAGGATTTAAGGAGAAGGAAAAAAAGGGAAAAGATCCCAGAGTCATTGTGGTCTGATTTTTTTTTTCAGACTTCTAGTGTATCTTCTCTGTTGTTTCTAATCACTGCACTGTCACTGGATTTGTCTTTTCTAATTGACTTAACATGATGCAAGCACAGTTCCCTGGTTCTATTCATTTACACTCTCTTGACTTCCCTTCACCATTGTGTGTATGATCACTGAATATATTGTTTTAGACTGCTGCTTTGTTCCAGCTGGGCAGGTTTCTAAAAATTAAATTTGGTTAGGGAAAGTCTGTATTTCAGTATATCCACTTGTTCTTCTAAACATACATTTAAATTTGTAAAATGTACTCCGTATTGACTCTGTTGCTTTTTTAGACTTCGTACCAACTTGTCTTATTTTGCACTAGGTTAAAAAAAAGTATTTTATTCAGTTTGCATTTAGACATCATTAATTTAAAATTATGATTTAACCAATGTTTAGACATCAGGAAATATATTTGTATACATACATCATCATCATCATGGCTAGGCTTCGCGAACGAAGATTTGGGAAGGGCTCTACCCACATTTTTTGCAAACGCGTTGGTGGCTAAAAAGGCCAATACGAGATAGACACGTCCGGTTGCAAAAGACACAGCAGAAAGACTCCTTAGATGGTATATTCTGCAAGGTTCGATTCTTTCTGCGTTGTCTTTTCTCCTCAAGAGTGATCCTGCGTGCTTTCTCAAAAGCATCAGCAGCGTTATAAATGGTCTGTCTCCAGGCCTCCCGATTGGAGGCCAGAGTAGACCAGTTATGGTGATCAATATGCCCGAGACTGAGTTGTTGCTTCAGGGAGTCCTTGTATCTTTTCTTCGGAGCTCCTCTCTTGTGGCAGCCGGTGGTAAGTTCACCATAAAGCAGGATCTTAGGGAGGTGGTGGTCCTTCATCCTGGAGACATGTCCTGCCGAACGCAGCTGTGTTCTCAGTAACATGGCCTCAATACTTGTGATTGCTGCCTGTTCAAGAACAGATGTATTGGTCACATAATCTGACCAGTGGATGTTTAGGATTGTACGGAGGCAGCGTTGATGGAAGCGTTCTAATACATACAATAGAATTACTAATCCTACATCACACTTTATAATCCTCCCCTATGCTTATAAATCCTACATTCTATATGTAATTCCTATGATTAATTTACAAATCATCTCAATAAATCCTAAATTGAGTAAATTTGTAAATCCTTTCTTTGCATTTGAAGTATGGAACAAGAAGATGACTTTAAGTGAGGCCTTCAAGGCTTGACAGTTACAAGTAAATCTATTCCTATTCCTCTTCCTTCTTTGCCTTCCCAACTTTCCCTGTAAATCGTGATCATCTGCTTCTTCCATTAAATTAAGTTTTATTTAAACAAGTCAAAAATACTTTAAACCTTCATAAGCTTCAATTGACAATCCATTACTGTAATCACTCCAGCTTCCAGCCCTCCCAGTCTGAACTGTACTGGAGAAAGTGTATTGAACCAGAGACATAAGAGAGCATTCAGGATGTGTGAGGGAGTGGTGCTGGAAGTTCAGTTGAAAACATTTTCTTCTGAAAAAGAGCAACTGCAGCATGCTCCATCATGATGCTTGATTATTCTATGACATTCTAGGTTTCTTTTAAGTGGTGCCCCAGGGTGTCATCCCTCAAAAACTTAACAGCTTCTATACCAGCAATTCTGGCTTTACAGATGGTTAAATCTCACTTTATTTATAAACTCAAAAGGAAGAGTGTCTTACTTCTGGTTTAAGTTACAGAGGAGCTGAGAAACAAGGGAGACAGTCTCTGTTCATGTCTCTGAAAACCTCAAATATGTTATCCAAATTACTTTCATGGGTTCTACAGGTCCACATACTTCTATAAAATTACCTGCACACTTATACAATCCCAGTGTGCAACTAACAGACCTGTACAGATCCAAATTGAGAGAAGGAAAGAATTTTCTAAGTATGTATTAAGTGGCAAGGCCCCCTTTGTTATTTTGTCATCATTTTTGCAGTCAAGGTTGTTTTTGAGTCTTTCAACTCGTCATGCAGGGAGAGGGGAACATTTAATAATTCAATGGTTCTATAAACTCCTCCAATGCTACTGTGGTTGCTAGACATTTTCTCTCCAGAAGAAGGGTTGTCCATTACCTTTATCTCTACAAATGCACAGTATTATTAAGCAGTTTAAGAGTTTAATTCAGCTCTTACTCTCCTTGAAATTTAACCAATTCCCATCCCACATCCAAGTCTCACTTTCACTTTTTGTGACCAGCTTCCTGTGGTACCACTGCCTGACTGCAGGGAGCAGTGTGAAATTCCACTTTTTTTTCTTTCAAGTCCGCATACTCCTGTAACCTGCCCTGCCCAAATCCCTGTGTATCCCTTCACATGGTTTTCTTGCCTTTATCCCTGATTTCTGAGAAGCAATTCAAGGAGCTCAGGGATACAGGGTAGTGGTTAGCAGGCTGGATAAAAAGAGCTTAGTGGATTAAGGACTTTCCTAGCAGAAATAAGAGACCTTGAGAAAGGTGAAAGTCCAGTTTTTCAACTTTTTTTGAAGGAGGAGTAATATTCAATTCAGAAATTCCTGTTTTTGCTTATGTGCGAATTCATATGTAGGAGTTGTGGCAGGGAAGATTGTAGCGTACCATCACTTGAAGAACCTCCCCAGTTTGAAGTCCACTGCTTATGCAAGGCAAATTAATTTTTAAATGTTTTACAGGAATCATTTGACTAAAAACCATTCTAGAAAGTTCAGCTGGCTACAGAAGGATCAGTAAGTCTTAATCCTAATCTTGAAAATTAGGCATATAAAATATTTCACTCCTACTTCAACTAATAGGCATCTTTGCCTGGGTGTTTGCACAATTCTGAATTCCTTAATTCTGAATCATGAGCAGTAGAAACTTTAATTTTCAGACTGAGAAATCAGTTAAAGCAAATGGAGATCTCTAAATTGGTACTTAAAGGACTGTCTAGAACTTGGGGAAAAGGAACAGTCGAAGGTTGTTCCACTTCTCCCTCCCATTCTACATTTAGATTTAGTCACTTCTGTTTCCGTAACAAGCTGCTGGTGTACCAGAGGCAGATCAACACAGTTTTAATCAGACAGGCAATCTCTTCCACTGTTCTGATATTTGGCAATTCAAAATAACCCTGTTGCTAGTTCTACTTTCAAAGGCAAAAATGCATCTATTTCTTTACATATATGTAAAGACATGTTACAGGTACACGTGTAATATTATATACTTATGTTGATATATATTTCTCATTTTATGTGTGCATATATATACGCAGTAACACATATACACTATATTAGTATTATAGATTGTGTTATGCTTTACTAACACGTACACTAATATACAAACCAATATGAATATATATATATACTCATGCATACATATACATGTTATCACACACTGAAACCTAATTCTCTCCCAGTGTTAGAGGAAAGCTGTTATCTATTCATTGGTAATACAGGCTAGTGTTAACAGCTCATCAGGGAGATAGTATTTTCTCTGGATCTTTGTTTCTTGAATACAAATAAGGAGAGGAACAGACAGGAGAGGAACTAGACAATATGTTTTACCCAAATTGTACTGCCCTGTGTTCTTTCTTGCCTTTTCCAATCATTATCTAATGTCCTATATGACTTCTTAATTCTACAGTTACATATCTATATCCTCTCCCACACCTTCTGTTCTTATTCTTGCTAAGTTATCTTTAAAGACACTTGCAATGGTAGATTTCTTTGTGAGTAAGTCTATCTCTTTGTGATCTATAAGTAGGGATGGAGTGAAGGTTTAGCAGCTAACCAGATTGTCTAAAAAGGGGGTGACTAAACCACATCCCAAAAAGTAAATGAGAAATTAAATCAGAGCTACAAATATAACATTAAGTCTATTTAAATGTTTTTGAATAATGGAAGAAGCAGCTAAAGAGAAGCTAAACGCCGAGTTTAGAAGCTTGCCCTGAACTTTAGTAAAGAAACCGGTATTTGCCATAAGGAAATTTTTCAGGCCAAAAGAAGGGTAATAGGTACAAAGAAAAGAATGCTTTGTTTCTTTTTACATGAAACAGAGGGGAAATAATTTTATAGTCCAACTTTCCTAACACAGCCAAAGAAACATTTTAAAGAATATATAAATAGAAGTATAATGTACAAATACTTATTAACTTTTCAGTAGTTAATTACTTATATAAAACAGACAATTATCCACTGTTGGCTGACTCAACACCTGGGTCATAGGTAAGGGACAATATTTGTATTACAGTATAATTATAGTTACAGACTAAATACAAGAAATTCTGCATTTCCTATGGCATGAATATCCCATCCTTTTTTTTATTCCTATAGTTTTGGCTAATACATTCCAAGGAAATGAAAGACATTTATTAGCCTATATAATTTATATACAGAAATAAATAGTTCTTTGTAAAGACTAGCGAACAAAGAGAAATTATTAAATAAACACACACAAAAAAAGATTTTGAAATTATAATGGGTGAAAAATAAGTAGAAAATAATTTACTAGAAACAGAAATTAGATTATAATTCTTCACTTTTTCTTAGGGAGAGTGGGAGCACCATCAGTGGCAGTAGGACTTTCCTGACATTATTTAGATACATTAAGAGACTGGACCAGGTCCCTTTAATTTCCACAGCATTGCATGGCACTGAGGTAAGTGTCAGAGCCTTGAATCATCATCCCTACTGTGGGTTTGGCTGCTGGAGCTCAGGGCCAGCTCAGAGATAATGCAGCTGAGGGTTGCCTCCTTCCTGATCATCTCCTTGGGGAGAACATTTCCAGCTCCATCTAACTTCCCACGTGCTCCTGACCTGTCCCCAGGGAGATGCCTGATAGGAGGGACTGGAGCTGCCTGTGATGTGCCCCATCCTTCCCTAACCATGCCCATGCAACACTCCGACATGCTCTTGTTCTGGTGTAACATCATTTCACGACTCTTGGAAAAAAATACTGCACAATTTAAAGGGGAGAGACTAAAGTTAAAAGTAAACAAAGATTATGTCTTAATACCAATCACAGATGTGTGTGAAGGAATTTCCATCTTTTGTAGCCATAATTTGAAACATACTTCCCTCGATTACATGTATATCCTCATTAAGGTGTCAGACATTAGCTTCCCCAAAATGGATAAACTGTTTAGTATCTATATACAGGCAAAATTCAGATCTTCATATAAAAGATTCGCTTGCAAAACCTATTCTACTTTTCTGGGATGATTGATCAGAAATGTGCTGGATGAACCAAGAGTGAGATTTCTGCACCTGGAGAGAGACTTAACACAGCCAGAGACAAAGCACTGAAGTCTTCTCTGAAACTTGGAATGAGGCCATGATGTTCCTGAGCCATTTGGTTTCTCCCACACTCTCTTCAGCAGTCTCTTTCTAAATACTTGTATAAAGAAAGTGCACTGGGAACCATATGGAGTCTACATTTCCCCAGCCATTTTCAGCTCAGTTAGACCCTTTATCTGCTTAGTCATTTCGTATCTCATTAATCTCAATCCGTTCCTGAATTAGATTCCACCCTGCTCACTTCTAGAGCAGTCTAACCAATATTATGTTGACTACTGTGCATACGCCCTGTAAACATTTTGGCATTTTGTATTCTCCACCTTGATTGCTGTCTTGTTTTCTATATGTACTAGTGTCAGTGGAGCAAAAGAAAGGTTTTTAAAGTGGCAAACTGTGGTAGTGGTAGTTCCCTATTTCTTTCCTCAGAAACCAAAATATTCTACTTGTCTCATCAAGCAGCAGGGGAGACTGGGCATATTTTCAGATGGAAAACCTTTGACAGCAAAGCAAAGGTGTCACACTACATTTTCAGGAATTTACATATAATGAAGTGAAAGCTGTCATTTGATCATGTCGTAAACCACTAATCCTGCCTTTATGAATCCTTTTGTCACAGGCAAGAGTTTGCATTACTTCAGAATATTATTAATGCATTTGAATATAAACGGCCTGGTAATAAATCACAATCCTTAAAAGTCTCATAAGTATTTGCAATTATCTTTCAAATCAAGCAGATCTTCAGACTACTTTATACTACTGCTTAGCTTACAAAATTGAGTGTCACATAAAAAAGATAGCAGGTTAGTGTTTCATTCAACTGTGAATCCATGGGACACAATTGTAGTATGTATTTATGTTCTCATATAAAAATAAAATTAAGAATCCATTCAGTGCTTTTATGCCCCAGTCACAAATGAATAAGAGAGAAATAGAAGTAACTAGAGAGTAGAATACTAAATTCACCTCATTTTCTCAGGAAGGCAAATAGTTTCCTAAAAAATGGAAATATATAGATAAACAAGAACAGATAAACTCTCACACCTACAGTTATGCTGGATATGATGTACACATGTACTTCGGATACCTAAATTATTTTTTTATCCCAATAACCATAGGGTCTTACTCTGTGCTAATGTTCTCAGCTGCTGATGCTCCTCATGTACTTACCCAAGTCCTGTTGTACTACCATTATCTAATTCCTGCTATTAAAAAAAAAAGAAAACAGAAAACTGGTTGATTTGTTACAAAAAACCCACCCCAAAACACAGATTCATTGCTATTCCTCCTTTTTCCGGTGAGGATGTGAACAAAACAGAAATATGTACACTGAACTGGGCTGTGGCATACCACTATATTTATAATTGTGATTTATGGAAAAATACTTTATCCTTTAATTCCATTTGTAGTAAAAAACTTCTAAGAAATAATTAAGTGAACATAAATGTACATGTTTCTAAACTAAGCCTATTAAAAACATTCTAATGAGCTTAAAAAAATCTTTATCAGCCAACTTGTTCATTTAATTAATTTATTAGATTGTGTACCTTGGTGAATTACCTATGGATTTCTCAGAAAAGCTCTGTTTATTCTTCTGGTTTATCTCATTAGAACTCTCAAAAGAAGGAAAAAAAAGCATCCAGAAAACAAAGAGAGAACTTACAAAAAGTTTAGAGTACTTCAGACAGCAAAAATGCTATATAGCTCCTGTAGTTAGGTCTTGCTAACTAACAAACCTAGATGTCAACCTGAGCTTTTGCTTTAAACAGCCAACACTATTAGAGAATTAAACCTACGACTGTCTTAGCCATGTCTCATACAGTTACTTGGTTTGCATTCTGGTTCTGCTTCCATTTGAACATTAATTACTCCAGGGAAAACATTGCTTTGAGAATGAGGTAGAAGGGTTCAATTATTTAATTGCATTGCTGATCCTGATGCAGGGACCAGCAGATATCATTGTTTTTTCTTTCTTTAAATTATTGCCTAACCTTGATAGAATTCTGTGTATTAGAGTTCAGCCTGGGAATAAGTTTTGATGGCCAAGTGCATTCAATTTGAATCTCAGTTTGAAACTCAGGTTTGTTTTTTTGTCTCCTTGGATTTTTCTGTGAGTACAAGAGAAAAGGTAGCTGTGATGAAGAGAGGGAAGGTGGGGCTTTTCAATTTATTTTGGAAGTTTGGCTATATAGTATTTTCAGGGACCTAGCAGGACATTTCCACAATTATCTTGAATAATGCCTTATTATGACTAAATCAATAGTCACTTTTAAAATTAATCCTTTTAAAGTCTATGAAGGTTATAAATACTCATAACCCCTCTTTTCATTGATATTTACACAATTAGTTATCAATTAATTAGCAATAACTGTGTAATAAAACTTCTATGCTTTATAAATTGGACAAAACCAGTCACAATATTGGATACCACTGACATTGAGGTAATTTAGAACTGTAACCATGGAGAAAAAACCCCTCAAACTCACAGGATTATCTGTACTGTCAACATAGTCCCAGAACAGTTTTTTAACATAGCATGCATTGCAGAATTATGAAAAGATTGAGTTTAAAAGGGACCTCTAGAGGTCACATAGTCCAATCCGCTTGTTCAAGCGGGGCCACTTAGAGCTCATTGCCCAGGACAGCTCATTGTCCAGGCAACTTTTTAGTATCTCCAAAGACAGAGGTGTCACAACTTCTCTGGGCAGTCTGTACCAGTGTTGGTCACACTCACAGTGAAAAAGTGTTTCCTGATGTTCTGGGAGAACCTCCTGTGTTTCAGTTTTTGTTCATTGCCTCTAGTCCTGTCACTTGATACCTCTGAAGAGACCTTGACTCCGTCTTCTTTGAACCTTCCCTCAGGTATTTATATACAATGATGAGATCCCCTGAAGCCTTATCAAGCTGAATAGTCCCAGTTCTCTCAACCTTTCCTCATACAGAGATGCTGCAGTCCCTTCATTACTCTGTGACCTTTCTCTAATCTCTCTCCAGTGACTCCTTGTCTCTCTTGTGCTGGGAAGTCCAGAACTGGACATATTGTTGTTCAGGCATACTTCATAGAAATCATAGAAAAAAAGTAATTTGGAAAGGATCCTTCAAATTTGCAATGCAGAATGTGCTTCAAAGCTAGATTAATTTGCTCAGGACCTTATCCAATGTCATTTTGAAAATCCCTAAGGATAAAGATTTCACAGTCTCTGTGGATCACCTTTCAAGTGCTTGACCACTGCATTTGTTTAAGAAATTTTCCTTGTGTCTAACTGGAATTCGTTACAATCTAGGAATCTAGTCTCTCATCCTTTCATTGTACAGCTCTGAGATTATTTTTTGTCCCTCTTTTGCATAACTTAACCTTAATGCAATGGATGGCTGCAGTTACATCCCCCTGTCTTTTCTTATCTCTGTTAAATAAACCAAATTCCCTCTGTTTCTTACTGTCTACCTGATACTAACCATTTCAATGGACTCTTTTCAGTCTGTTATTTAATACTTTCTTTGTTTCAGTCTGGCACACACAAAAAAAGATTTTGAAATTATAATGGGTGAAAAATAAGTAGAAATTAATTTGCTAGAAACAGAAAGCAGATTGTAATTCTTCACTTTTTCTTAGGAGAGTGGCAGCACCATCAGCAGCAGTAGGACTTTCCTGGCATTATTTAGATACATTAGGAGACTGCACCAGGTCCCTTTAATTTCTGAAGCAAGTTGGTTTAGGATTGAGCTTGAATTTACTTTGGATAAATTATATCAGTGCTTTCATTTTGGGTTTTTCAGTCACTAGAGTTATCTGCTAGACTTTTTTCATCTAGAGTTGTCTAAATGTTTGATATCAGGGGATGCTATCATAAGTGTAGGTGATAACAGCACCTACAGAAAACCAGCATAAGCCTTTTTCTGATAAGAAATCATTTGCAGTGGGTTGCAACATGACTGAATTAGAGGTTTTGGAATTAATTTTTTATTTCCTGTGCTTTCATCTGCCTTTCATTTTTATCTATTTGCCTTTATTAAATTGCTGGAACTTCTGCAGCTAAGGAAAGCAGGAGAATATACCATTCCATAGCAGTCATTCCTGAGAAGAAAAGTATGTTACCCTCATCTGTTCTGTTAACAAACTAAACCTTGGTCTTAGATTTTATGGTCCTCCCTGAAATGTTATCAGATTGTATGACTCTTGCAAGACCTAGTTTACTTACACGTAAAAGAATTTCTTTAGTGTTTGGCAGCTAAACTTTTCTGCAACGTATCTGCAATGGGAATGTGCTCTATGCCTTTCCAGCTAATACTGATGACAAAATGTTATTTAACCTTCCTGGCCTTCACTGGAGAAAGTTAATATATATATTAAAAAAGTCTCACTTCTTAGGATAAAGAGCTGAACAAGTGATTATTTCTTTTGATCTGTTTTAAGTTCTGTAAATATAGGATAAACTTTTCCTTTTGATTACAAAAATATGTTATTTCCTGCAAGGTTTACTGAGACTTAAATCTTTCCATGGGTATTTGCTTAGCTGTTGTAGTTATCCTTTCAAATTTTTCATCATGTTTACCATATTTTGCATAGTTACAGTACAGTCAGAAATTTCTATCAGCTAATTATTTTCCTCAGATAAAGTAGATATTCTTTGTGTTCATTTAACTTGATTAAAAAAAAAAAATCCTCCGTAAAGAACATTGGAAGTTCTACCTCACTTTTAAAGAAAAATATAACATACTTACCTCTCATCTGGGAGTAGCCAGTGGACAGGAACGGTCTGCTAAAAGGTAATCTTGAAGTCAAATTTCAGAGTCTCTATGATGATAATAAAGTGCTGCCTAAACATAAGAAATAGGCATGTTTTTGTGATAAACTCAAAAGGAAAATTCATTAACATGCCAACTATTACTGCTGGTTTTCATGTCTCACATGACCTAGTCAATGCTTCACTAGACTGCAGCATTTTTCTCCTTAATCCAGGTAAAACTAACCCCACAAAACAAAATAAAATAAAACAAAACAACACAATATTAATCACATTTTAAAAATGTAAATTTAGGACTAACTCCTGGTAAGGACAATCCACAAAATTAAATTGTATCTAGTATGTCCTAGACAGAAACAAATGCATAGTTTGAGAAGCACACTTTTCTAGCATACCTCCTTCAACTTCCACAACACATCATGTTTCTATAAACTGAGCCAATAAAATCTGTGGCCTTCTATTTTTCCTTTATAGATAATGGCCTGAAAAAAAAGGATATTAGTTAAATGGAGATGGAATTAAAAAAGTCTATGGCTTCATAGAAGAAATTAGTAGTCTGATCATCTATTAAGATCCAAGTAAGTATGTAATCCTGTTTATGTTAACATTATTCACAGAAGTAGCACCAGAAAAAGATAACTTAAATTATGAAAGCACAATCAGGTAAAAATTAGCTACTCTTTATACAGTGAAAGAAAACTTATTCCTTAGCCCTAAAACAATTATTTTATTTGGATCTGGTTCCAGCTTACCATATGGCATTGTGGATTTTTCTCCTGCTAAAGTGTATAATACCTTAGGGGATTCTTGCGACTGAATTCCTAGTAATTTTTAGATCTCTTAAGCATCCTCAGTAGGATCAAATATGTGATATTATAATTTTTAATTTGCTATCCCAATACTAAAATAGTATTGAATAAGCATTTGACAGCAACATTTTCTTGTTTCAGCTGAGATTTACATTCATTACCAAAATAAAACTCCAATCCCCATATACAGAACAGAAAGCAAATGCTAGTTCAGAAATTACTGTTACAAGAAATGCTGTTTTTTCTGTTGAATTGCAAGGTGATTCCAGTTACAAATGAGGAATTTAGAAAGTTAACATTAGGAAAAAGCTATCAAAATGAAATTTTTAAGAGGGGGTGGATGACATTCTGTAACACAGAAGCTCAATTTACTTGCGAATTATTAAAATGAAGAATAATTGAACTGGTACAGCTTACAAAAAACCTGAATAAATTCTTGTTTTACAATATTTTTGGTTCTGCATGATGAATACCCCATGAGACAAATGGTATAAAATCACAGTATAGGGAAAGGCTACCAGGTTAGGGCTATAAATGGCATACAAGAAGCCAGGAATTCAGTCAGTAGCATGCCCAAAAAGAAGATAGTGAACTAAAGAATGCTTCTAAGAGTCTAGAAAATGTCAGGAGCCTGTAAGACCAAATTCTTGTGGTGAAACCATGCAAATGAAAAGTGTCTGAAGTGTCACTGTCCAAACCTTCTTCCCTCTACAAGGAATGCTTGCAATACTTAGCCTAGTTAGAGAGGCAGAAAAGGAAATAAAACGTAGAAAATTGGTAGTCCTTACCTGAAAAAATAGATACTGTTTGCAAATTACTGCCCTGGTACTGTAGCAGGTATAACAAGCACTGGGGGCAGTGTCATGGTCCATTTGAACCTCTCAGATTTATAGAACAGTGTACTTTTTACATTAAACTTTACTTTTTTGAGGAAAGAAAAACAAACACTCAGACTCCTTTGTACAGGCTAGTCTTACATGAATTCACTCATTCTTCACTGCAAGTAATTAATGATTCACAAGTTCTCTGCCTTTTAACTTACATGACAATGAACAAATCCCTTACCTTGCAAAGGATAGGAGTGCTCATTCTTCCTCCTCCCTCACAGTGCAGGTGTCCCCTGTGTCGCACAGGAAAGAATGAAAGCGTCAGCAGTCTGGCTGCTGTTGAATCTGCTTCAAAATCTTCTTAGGTAAGCTGATGTATTTATAACTCCTGGTTTGGAAGTTTGGACTATATAATTTCCATAAATTAATGGATTCTGAAGAAACATTGGGTAATTAATATGCAAGGATGGAAAAGACAGTGGCTGGAGGAGACAGCAAGCAGCAGGTGATAACAGCTGTGTGATGACCTTTATGCCACTCCGTCTATCCTTCCTGCTGACATGTTACTCTTGTGCTGACCTAATGATGCTGCTCCCAGCATACATCAAGCCTTAGTGTGAACAGTATAGTAGGCCAAAACCTGGGCAGAAGTTGAGTGAACAGTCAAAGGGAAAAGATTTAGATTTATATTTCCTTAGAGATATTAACAGACCACTCCTTAGCAAGACAGGCACTCACATATCATTTTCATTTTCATTGTAATGCTGCTGTTCTGAGTAAACAATACTTTTCTTAAGGAGAGCTTGCTGATCATTAATTGAACTTATCAGTCTTCTCACAAAGGAAAAGTGCAAATACCAATCTGAATTCACATTTGTTGGGATGATTACAGCATATTGCAAGAGAAAATTAAATCACTCAATTCCTCTTCTCTACCCAAGGTTGACCCAAGCTATACAGCAAAATACAATTCTAGCTTAGAATCAGAAAGCTCACTACAGCCTTATTTTTTCATACATCTATGATATTGCATCATAATGCTCTGGGTCTTTCTGCCCTTTGATGAGAGTAGCACATGCAGTCCTCAGCCTTTCTGGATGTCAGACTGCATAGAGTTACGCAGCGCATTTCTGCTCTGCACCTGCACCCCCAAAGCCTGTGTTTCACTATGTGGAGCTTGGTTTGAAGAAATGAGACAAGTGCTTTTGTTTTTGTTAGTTTCTTCCATTTTATTTTCCTCAAGTAAGGCTTTGAATTTCTGCACTTTGATCGCAGCTTAAAACTTAGAAAGCATTTGACTAATTGCAAATGCAATCAGATATCCCTGTTGTGACAAAAATCCTGCAGCCAGGTAAGATATCTGTAGTCAAGCAGACCCAACTGTGCAGACACAGAGTCTAAGCTTAAAAGAGACCTCATCTAGTAAACATTAATTGCTATGTTATCTTCCGTGTTTTGCTATTGTGATTGCTTTTTGCAGTGTTATAGACTATGTTATAGTTCCAACAATGCCTGTCCTTAATTTTGAAGTTTGATGGAATGACAAATCAGATCTCAGCACTGCCTATCTGCTGATTGAATAATGGAGCATCAGCTTCTAATATTTCCTTAACTGATGTTCTAGTTTTTCATCCAAACATCAATGAATTGCTTTCTCTGAACAATTCCATTTTTTTCTATAATCAATTGTCCACAACATGTAAAATTTTCCCTATTTTCATTACTTAATTTTAAAGCTGTTTATTCCTAGAAATGGTATATTTTGCAGTATTGGTTGGCTGTAGGACTCTTCAGTAACCATGCTTGTTACTCTTCGAATTTTCAAATTTTTTTTCAACATATTTATATTTCAAGTGTTCAGACCCTGTTGGTACTAGGGACTTCTAGAATAAATATTTCCAAAAAATTGTCTCTTCTGTTATAATAAATCTTTAAGTACACACATTACACTGTGTTAATTTTTGTCATACTAACTGGTCCTATGAATCAGTTTACCTAGGTTAGGTCCAAATGAAATACAACTCTATCAACTGAAGCTGTTCTCACAAAATACCAGACATAAATAATTTATTACTCTTTTCCTCCTTCTAACTAAATGACTATGCTGGTGACATTTTGCCTCCTAAAGGGCCTCCTAAAATGCCACAGACACACATTCAGAAGTGATTCCTTCATGTTGCTTAGCAAACAATTTTAACATTTAGATGAAATTAGAATTTTGATGGTGGTAAGGGTTTGAGTAAAAAAATATGGAATGTTATGAAAAGAAGAGTGCTTTACTTTAAAAATCCAAAAAGTTTCTCATAAAGTACTATAACAGCCAACACTGTCATGAGCCTAGCAATTATTCCTAAATGTCATTATAAGACTAAAAAATGGGTAAAAATATCACAGAGGTCCATTCATGAAGAAAATAGCTTATACTGCACTGTGGGGAGGGGGGGGCAGAGGGAGGAGAAAAGGTGCAGGGAGAATTTAGTTATGGTGTTGTGTGTTTTTATTATAATAAAAAAGTTGTATAAAACAGGCTTTTGTAGACAAAACCTTAAAACCAACCCCGTCTAAACAATCCATCCAACATTATTGCTCCTAGTGGAAGATTAGAAAATAACATACACTAAAATTAAACCTTCATATTTTTGGCTTTACATATTAGTTCCAGATAGTAAAGTGTTTTTTTGGTTTCTAATGTGGTGAAGAAACCAGTTGACTCAGAAATTTGAATTCAGAAGCAAAAAGAAAAGATTTGTTTAGAAGAGGAAATAGGATAGGACACAAGAAAAGGCTAAGAAGAATTTTGAGAAGAAACTGTGTAGAAAACTATAAATTTAGAAGGATTACATAGACATGCAATTGATGTGGCAGAAAAGTGTTACTATGTAGAGTGGTGGTGAAGGTAAAACAAGATGCTAGGCTTTGGGTGGCTTGATCTTGTTCCTTCCTGTTCCATAGTTGAGTTTTTATTCATTGAGGCTCTACACGACAGCAATTCTAGGCCTGATATGTAACTCATCCACCTGTTGACAAAACAACTAGCTATGTGCCCTTCTGCAGTAATCTTTTGTGGTGTAGTTTAAGAATGAAAAAGGAATCCCTTTGGATAATACAGTGCTCAGTAGAAGGGTGCCCAGCCATAAAGAAAAAGCACAAAGTAGGAAAAAAGAACTGATGCAGGAAAACGAAAAGAGGGTGAGAAAAGAGAGCACTAAGAAGAAATAGAGAATTGACAAGTAAAGATATTAAGAAAAATATGTGAAATACTGAAAATACTCCTCTAACCAACAGTCAGCTTCCAGGAAGTCAACAAAGGATGCTGATTGCTGGGAACAGTTAAACCTCCTGTAAAACATTTACATTTGTAAGGCGAAGGAGGTGTCATTTCCAAAGCAATGCTCTTGCTAGCTCCTAGTATACAGAACACTCATCTAGAAAAATAATCCAGACCATGAAAAAGTTTGAATTTCACATGCAAGATGCAGAACAGGATTTGCACATTACCTCTGTGTCTCCATTGCTTTGTCATAAGCACAAAATTTGCGCTGGTTTATCTTAAGCTCTTTTTTTTGTGCCAATTAAATACACGTCTTATTTCGCTGTTGAGTTTAGTTATTAGAGAATTTAAACAGGATAGCTGAAAGAAAGATAAACTAACTGCATCTAACTTGTCACACAGGGATAACAGATTCTTAATTTAGAAACTGATGTATGTGGTGCTTATATAAGGTAGCATTAGGGTCACATCTATTTATTTAAGTATTTCACTAAGAAAGCCTTCTGGAATAAGCATTTTGAACAAATTTTTATGAACTAAATACAGAAATCATTCTTTTCCTTCAAGGATTGAGAAATGTCAGTCTCCAAGCAAGAAAAAATTGGGCAGGCTGACAACCGGTCTGAACTCAAAACTTAAACCTTACGAGCAGTATGAAGGTTCAGCTCACACTGTCTGGCCTAGAACCCATATCTGTGCAACAAACCACTGCAGGCATAGTAAGACCAGCTATGTCTGTCCATTGAGATTCTGGGTGTGAAGAAGAATTCAGCTTCTGGAAGACAAAATAAGTAGTTCTCATTTATATAATTTTAAATTATAAAAGTTTCAAATATATGTAGGTGCACATATATAAACGAACAGACAGATCTCACACAGATTTGATTTAGAAAGACCATTGCATAAAAACTCAGAAGCTCTCACAACAGGGCAGTTTAAGTAGAGAAACCACCATGTGCTGACCCTAGCTCCGTTTCCACCTTTACTCTGCCCATATTCTTGCTGAAGAGGCTGAAGGTGTGTCACTAACCAGGGTGAAAGGAGAGGAATCAAGAATAAAGAAATTAAATTGAGGTTGGGAAATGGGTGAAGAAGTGTGTTGTTTGTTTGTCTTTTTGTTTCTCATTAGTCAGATTAATAATTAAATATTTAGTTGGCAACAAATTATATTAGCTTTTCTTGAGTTGATTGTGTTTTGCCTGCAATGCCATTTGGTAAGCTCTTCTATATTCTTTAGCTTGACCTATGAGCTTTCTCATTTCTGCTCTTCCTGTTTTCTTTCCTTGTCCCACTGAGGGTGAACAAGCAACTGGGTGGGTGTTTAACCATCAGCTAGGCTAAATCCACCACATTGGTAAATCTCAGAAAGGATAGCTTTTATAATTGTAGAATAAATACTGAAACTCCCAACAGCTTTGATAGCACCCAGCTTTCACACAGATCATTTATCAAAATCATTCTACCTAATTCTGTTATTTTTTTTATGTAACATATTCTCAGTCTCAGATGGTTTAAGGAGAGATTTTAATATGTGCATTAAACAAAAAGAGTGAGAGACTCTGAAGAAGGAATGAGTAAGTTAAACCTCCCATCTGGTGTATTTAAATGTTTAACAATATGCTTTTTCTCATCCTGGTCACTGAATTATGGGACACTTATTATGATGTAGTGTTTTATGTCTCTGCGTCTAGACTAATCTATCTTATTTTAAGCGACACCGTGAAGGACAATGCGCTGACAAGTACACCGGTGCCAGTGATTTTTCTCACTTAAAATTGAAGGCACACAGCAGATCTCTGTGTTATACCTTGCCGTGGCCCCTGCCCAAATAAGAGAGTACCATCCTCATGGCTGGCTGCTAGCCCTATTGCCCAAGAGATCCATTTCCTTGGATCCCTTCTGCTTCTCATTGCTTCTGGGCTACGGGCATTGTTGATTGCTAAAGGATAGGCAGAGCATGCAGGTTGCTTCTGTGGTGGGCTGCCACTCCTCCCACTGTACACAAGCATGCTGCAGTGCAGCCTGGAGGAAAAAATGGCTCAAAAGCCTGTGTAACAACAACGCAGAAGACCTGACTGGTCGACATGTGTAGGACCTGACCCTGATTCCCTTGGTAGTGAGCATAGCTGAGACCTTGCAGAGCAGGAGGTCAGAGGTACTCACTACTGTTTTAGCTCATTAGCTCTCCAATCCTACAGTAACAAAAAACTTTGGTCTGCAAAAATCCTAACAGGTTCCTCACTTTATTACTGGAAACATTAATTCTTGTGTTTTACTGCATGGTGTAAAATGTTCAGATAGCACAACTATTGAAAAATAGTTTTTGTTTTAATATTCTTACAGGTCAGCTTTAGGAAGCAGTGGTACTCAAAAACTAAGAACCCTTGGTAGCTTTCAGTTATAAAGAATTCACAGTTATTCAAGCAGGAAAGGAAGGAAAGATGTATTTCATACTTGATTTTCTCTTCACTTTTTTTACAAAACCCTTAACGGGTGCAGGAAATCTCAGTCTCCCCGGTACTGCAGAAATTGCAGTACCAGGGAGATATAGCTTGCACACTGGACACTATTCTGTACTGTGTTATATCTTTCCTGACTCTAAAACAGGTTTCAAAAGAAAAAAATCTGATTTTTCCACGTACATTTTTTTGCATTTTCTGGGTCAAACTTTTGCCTCTACACTGCACAAGGAACTGAGTCAAGCAAAGCTAAGTGCAAAGTTTGCCTTACTATTTTCTCAGTGCTTTGTGTTCTCAAAGGCTTATGCAGAATTACAGACCAATGTTAATGCCTTTCAGAATGGTTCATGTCTCCAAATGTGTCACATCCTTCTTTTAAACGGTAAAACATTGCTCCATGGCAACTCTCCTATGGTTGACGCTTTATGAAATTAACGTGCTAGAAGTGCAAAGGAGACAGTTCACACTTCTGGACCTGGACTGGTTCCTTCAGTTCTAACTGCATAAGTTTCAAGTTAGTGGCCACACAGGCTAACCACTCATTGAAGCTGTGCTATCTGGGGAATTCTAACTTTTGGCAGACCTTGTTGAATTTAACTTCTGTGTTTAGAGTGCATTTTTATGTATTAAATGCATGCATTGTAAAGGTATTCCATATCTGAGTGGAAGGACATATTTGTCCCTTTTTACTCAACTGTAGATCTGAAGCTCATTTTCTACATGAGATGAAATTAAAAATTGACTTGAAACACCCAAATATCTAAAAAGCAGAGGATATTCTTCTTTTGAAATTTTCTTCCAAAGAAAAATAAAGTTTTTGATTGGCTTTATGCTATGAAAAAATGTATATGAAAAATGGAACCATAAAGATTTCTGACACGCATGAATGTGTATAATCCTAATGAAATATAACTAAGGCATAAGCAAATATAAATTTTGATAATCAAAAACTCATCATATGCATTGACATAACAAATGCACATTTTTTGGTTTTTTGACCACAGATAGTTAAAAAAGTAATAAGTTAGAGTAATAATCTATTAATTTGAAGAGGATAACTCAGGCATAAATACTAAATCTATTAGGAGTAAATTTTATTGCGGGGCAATAAAAACCTAATGTATGGTAAAATGGAGCTGCACATTCTTGTAGAAATGAAATTTGATGGAAAGCAATAATGCATTTGTGGCAGCTGGGAAAACTGAAGTACATATTCTTATCTTCAGGAAAGAAAAAAAGTGAGACACTGAGGATTTTCAAGGTGTCAAAATGATTGATTTCACTCCAAATGAAGTCAGTCAAAGTTGTTCTATTTAACTACAGCATCAGAATGCCTGCTTATACAATTATTTTTAGCTGCAACTTCGCATTTTCAAATTCTCTGGCAAATAAAAATAAGAGAATAAAAAATATATACTATAGAGAGATGTAAAACAAAGTAAGGAGAAAAACCCCAAAATTTTACAAATAATAGAAAAATAATCAACTCATTGAGCAGAACAGAAAATCAGGGAAAACTGATTAAATATCCCTACAGTTAAGCTGTAGCCAATTTGAAAAAAACCACAAAGGATTAAATCATATTTAACCATTTAAATGTAAAAAGAAAACATCAAGATTATGTAATGTCAAAACTTGCTTCTTCACATCTTGACTTCATCAGCAATTGTAATTTAGAGTAATATTCTATTATTTATTATCTATTATGTATTTAGAGTAATAATCTATTATTCAAAGAGGATAATTCAGACATGAATACTAAATCTTCATCATCTTGGGTTTATGTCTTGTGGTGTTTAGAGAAGGAATGAAGAACTGTAAATTCATGTGATAAAAATCACATTCTGAAGGATGTATTATGTGCTGAGAGAATGTGATGACTTATGCCTGTACCTGTCATTATCTTGATGTATTGCATCTTTAGTAGTGAGAAAAATGTTCTTTACTATGAAATTAAATATATTTCCAGAAAAATAATGAAGTCAGAGAGGCATAAATTGAAAATAGAGTCTAACTTGCACATATTATGTAAAACATGAAGAAGTAACTAAGCTATACTAAAATACAAATATTTTCAGAAGATGTGATTTTCAGATCTTTAAGGGACATGCTCAGAATGGATTTTAGTATTCAGCTTTTGTCCTAGGCCAATAAAACAAGTTTCTGATTGCAAGCTCATCTTCGGTCTATGCACAAAATCTAATATTGTCTTCACATGCATCTATACAAAATATTAAGGTTTAAAAAATGTAATTATATTTAAAAGACCAAAGAACATGTCACATTTTCGATCACCATCTCTCATTTTTATCAAGTTCGTTTTTGCAGGAGTTCATTAGCAAATTAAACTGTACCTATCAAAGTAAATCTTGAGGAGTTCAAAGCTATGCTGGCCCATAATTATGATAATTAGACCTCTAACTGCAGCCTGACTTCAACATTTAGGAATTGATGTCTAAAAGTTGTCTTCTTCTTGTTTTGCATTTAATATATAGTGAACACTAACAATTGATAAAACCAAGAGTTCACTGAATGGAACAAAAAACCCCCACATGTGTAATTAAAGATAGACTCATTTTCTTAAGTATCTGAAAGTGGCTATAAGCACATTAAAGATAAGACACTCCATTGTAACTCAGAGCATATATCTAGACACTTCATACTTTATACAACTCTGGACAAAGGCCTTCTATCACCACTGGAATGAAAATTTATTTCCAGATTAGGTCTGTTCTCCAAAATTATAATTGTATGCATTCAATGCCTACATCGTTAATTTGGACATCGTTAATTTCCTACTAGGTGTGGTAAATATTATAGTGGTTTTACAGGATCATATCCCAAAACACAGGTGATGATGAGCAGAGCGAGTAATTGGTCATGTAAAGGTGGACTGAGATGTTTTTATGAGGTTTTAGAGGCAATGGCTACAGTAAGCTTATCATTTATACAGAAGAGGTTTCTCCATTACTTGTGGTTGATTGTCAGAATGCAAGCAAAGTATATCACTAAGCCAACTACAGAACAGCTTCTAATGACTCTCAGGATTTTTTTCCCCCCACATATTGCTAGGAATACCAGCTAAAACTGAGTGAGAGAAACGACAAAAGTTGATCAAGTCAATCAAGATAAATCAAAATAGGATGATAATAAAATAATAAATTAACTTATAATTGGAGAGTTACCTAAAGCTAAACTACAACATCTTGATAGTACAATATGTTAACTTCTATTTAAATTGAGAAGAACGAATGTTGAAATGAAAATGGTATGTTTGTCTCCATGGCAACTCTTGCCACAATCCATGGAAATATTGTTGCATTTCTGATGGTTGCTAATTATTATACTGCTGGAAAAAGAAATTATTACTTCATACTTGATTGTTTTACAGGCAGAAATTAAACTCCATTAGGAATATTTAAAAAAAAAAGAGATGCCAGATTCAAGTTATTTGAAGCTTGACACTGTCTTTATCTGCTAATAGATCATAGTTAACTTTCAGAGGTGTCTGTAGTGAATTACTGAAAAGGGAAATTAACTATTTGTCTACAACTATCTTCTTTTTTGTTCAAAATAGGTAAACAAATTTCAGACAAGTCAACATTCAGAGATTCATGTGATGATCACTGGAAAGAAGTGGAAGTTGGGAACTTTTCTGCTATTTCTTCTCTTCCACCAAACTCTAAGTGTATTTTCAAAAATTCTGCAGATTGCACCTTCGTTTGTCTGATCATAATGGCATCTTGAAGCACATCCCTTACCAGAGTGTTATTTCAATACCCTGAGATCAAAAGGTCTTTAAAATAGTTCCCAACTTCCTGAAGCTAGTTTTATATAGTAACCCAAACCCAAAAAACCCAACTGTACTTTCTAAATGCTGCATATTGTACAGGTCATGAGAAAAGGATGTTATTAGCAAATGAAAACACGGCTATTTTTTGAAAATTCCAGTAGTTTTTTCATATTCTAGTTTTAAAATCCTATCCAACACGTCTGTACATTGAAGTTTATGATGCAATACATTAAATAATGCAAATTTTGTAAATATTTTTTTAAAAGCAGGTTGAAACAGTGAGGGGAAAAAAAGTCATTGACACCAAAGATTTTCATTACCGGCAGCAATATTAAGACTGAAATATCCAAATCTTCATTCCAGTTTAGTTATGTCCTCTGAATGAAGGTGCTGACCTCTGAGGAAAACACAGATCCACTTTAAAGTTTTCAGTTCAGCAACAGCAACAAAAGTGTATAAAAATTGTCTGTAGAACAATATGTCCTTACTGGTTAAAATCTCTAGAAAATAACAAGGAATGATCTATGTATTACTTGTTAAAATTATTTACTATATTTGGGATTTAAGCATAGCTTCAGGCTGCCAGAAATTATTGTTGGTTCTGATCCTGTATAGAGAAATATTTTAATCCCAGCAATAGAATTGTTTAGATAGATATGATGTTGTAGGAGACTGAGAATAATCAAAAAGGAAAGAAATTATTATCTTTGCTATTGACTCTCCATTTAAAAAGAAAAATTAGAAAGATCTAGCAGTAACAAAAATTGACTTGAAGGGTTACTTGTTTGAAATAGATGCCTGATACAGTGTGATACTTTGTGTGGAAACAGGAAAAGCTCTCTCTTCAGCGGAAATAGCATGCTGAATATCTTGGAAATGAACAAAGCCAACCTTAAATAATAGGAAAAAAAGAATCTAGTTTCCTCATATTAAAAAGCAGACAGAATCCATATTACTGTTGATTTGGGGATAGTAAAATCAGGGAACAACTTCAAGAAACTATTAAGAACTCTTTTGTATGAGGATATTTTTTTATCCTTAAAAACAATCTTAAAACATCTCTGAATCTGGATTATCAATTTTACAATCTGAATGTGCCTGCAGTACAAGAGTCCTAAGAATTTACTTTAAAACAAGTTATTTAATGATCTGGCTGTAGCACAACATGGAGTTTTCACATAGGCTGAGAAGAAAGAAAAATCTGAAAGAATTCTGAACACGCCTCAAAGAGACCTCAGGAGGTCCCTTCAGTCTGTCCTATAAGAAAGAAAAGAAGCAAACTTGAACCCATATCCTGAAAAGTGTTTGGCTACCTCCCTTTTACAAAAATCTGCAGTAAAAAAGATTCTATAAACTCAACAATTAAACTTTTTTTCCTGTTTATAATTAGTCTTGCAGGTTAAATGCAGGTTACCCAGGAAGACTGTGGATGCCCCATCCCTGGCAGTCTTCAAAGGCAGGTTGGATAAGACCTTGAGCAATCTGATCTAGTGGGAGATGACCCTGTCCATGGCAGGGATATTAGGACTAGATGATCTTTAACATCCCTTCCAATTATTAACATTCTATGATTCCGTGAAAACTTCTCTTAATAACTGATCATCTATGGTAACTATAGATTTCCAGTCCTCTCTTTGAGTAAACCAACCAGCCTACAATCAGAGAAAAACTGACTGACCACTTTGAGTAATCTTGTCTTTGAGGGAAACTTGTGTCCTCTTTTACTCTTTTTTTCTTTTTTTTTTTTTTTACCTAGTAAAACTTGATCTTTTGACTCAGACTTTACAGTCTTTTTATTCCCTCTGCTGTCAGTCTATACATTCTTACCAACCTAGACACAGTATTTTGGCAAAGTTTCAGTATTGGAAAGTAGAGTAAACAAATTATTCTGCACTGTAACATGACTCTGTTAATACTTTCTAGGAGTTCAGGTGCAACTTTTTCCATGTCTTTTCTTCTGGTTAATCTAACACTTTTGTATATAGGACAGTGCAACATGCGCATTCCCTATTTTCAACTCAGCAGAGTCTCAAGTGTCTAAGAAGATCTTGAAGATGTGAACAAGGACAAATAAATAATATGTTTGTGGATAAAATACCTTTAAATTTCCCAGTTACTCTTCTGCTTAGAATGCTTTTCCATATATGGATTCACAGCATAGGTTTATTTTTTACCTTTTGTGTTTTTTCTTTTTTTATTAATTTAAAAAAATTTATGGAAAATATGCTAATAGAGGTGTAACTCAGCAAGGCACCTGCAATATTATTGCCTCTGGTGGAATATACTTTGATCAATGAAGGTGGATCCACTTGGGCGTAAGATATTTAATGCAGCCCTTGATCCAGATTCCCTTTGTGCAGAGATCTCTAACTAATGATCCAATCAGCCACTGAGGTTTTTCAGAACAGTCAGCTCTTGTGCAGTAGGAAGTAATTTCTGCTATTTAATACCTATAATCAGGTATAATCTGTTTGTTGACAAAGGAAGAGTAGACCAGAGACCTGCAGAGTTTTATTTAAAAAAAAATCCAGGAACCCTGTGCAGTCCACGGGCTCTAGCTTATTGCTCAGTTGTTGCCTACATCAGATGGCTAACCTACCTTTAGATGGTTGGGTTCTATGGGATTCTTTTCTTACAGTCTCTTATTGCTGCATTTCAGGTAAATCTCAAGAATTTTTGTTATGTTCCTTAATTAATTTTTTTTGAAAGGTAAATCCATTGATTCTCTTTAGCAAGATGTGGCCTTTACTGATAAATTCATGGAATATAATATTGGACATTAATTGTAATCTATTCACTCAGTCCAAACAACATAAGAAAAAACTCTGTGTCTTATTTCGGTTTTGAAAAAAACCCCAATGTCTCACTTCACAAAGGTAAAATTTTGGTACAACCCTTTTTAGTATCAGACATTCAAAAAAAGTTGGAAATTTGTTGCAATGACACAGAAGACAACCTATGCAGAAAAATAAATTGACTTTAATTTAGAAATGTAAAACTGGGAAAAAAATTTATTCTGGATTTCATCAGATTTGGATTAGTACCAAGTCAGTTTTTCACCTTAGGTAGGTGAAACACCTAGGATAAGTTGTGACAAAGGTCTTATTCATAAAGGAAATAATGTAAGAGGGATTGATTACCATCATGAGGATCTCTTACTTCCTAGTAGAAGAAATAGCCTTGAGAAAAACTGTCTTCACAGACAGAAAGAATAAAGAACAATTTGCAACTGTGTGAAACATCAAGTTCAATTCTGTGGAAAAATAAGGTTTCTGGTTAGCAGGAGTAGATTCACAAATCTCTAAGAATCCAGTGAGAATAACATTGGAATGAAATGAGGAAAGAAAGGAAAAGGCAGTAGCTGACACAGGAAAAGAATTTAAGACTCCTACCCCGAACTTAATTTTAGCACCTGAAGGCAGAGTACTGTGGCAACCAGTAGTAGGCCATACCAAGTATTAATAAAACCAGTGGTGATGGCCTTCCCCCAAGCTGGTCCAGGGGCCAGCTATTGTGCTTGGGATTTAGAAGATCTAAATCAGTACTGTGGCCTCTTCTATGGTAGCAAGGGCAGAACCTCTGGAAACCACAATGGTGTGTTACTATTCACAGAGTGAAGACTTGAGTCAAATTTGCAGTTACATAGCTCCTTTACTGACCCAAATTGACCAAGATCCTCACAAAAAACAAACAAACAAACAAAACCAACCAACCACCAAAAAGCCCACATCTTTTCAGAGAGATGCAGACAACTAGGTATTACCTTATGGTGTTCTTTCTTTAGTGCAGAGCAGACACTAAAATCAAACAGAAGCATGCGTATAATTACCTCAATACAATATTTATAACCTCTAATTTGGATCTTGCTATGCAGTGGTTAAGAAGAGATTGGTCTCACACACAGAAAACTCTGCCTTCTCAGGCCTTTCTCCATGCCATTATGAAAGTGGTAAAGATCAGACATAAAAAGAAACATAGAATGTACCTGGAAAAGGAGTAATACTTTCTTCTCATTCTTCCTGCTGTTTCAGGAGTCCGAATTTGTTAGATGTTGAATGCTAGATTATTAACATGTTTGTTAATTAAGAGGATTACTCATCTCCAGTAAAAAAGTGAAGGATAGCCATGTGAGTGGGTTGGCTTCATAACTTGCTCTCTATTCTAAGGTTGGAACTGTTTTTGAATAATTCTTCAAAACTAGGAACTGTCTATTTCCAAATAAGGGGCACTGAGTTTGCAACCCTGAGCAACCTGGTATGGTGGTGTTAAACAGTACAAGCAGTCCCTTTCTAGGGAAAAAGTATGAAAGCTGTAAACTTAAAATGAACTTAAATTAGTGTCCATGTGTTCCCGATTTCTGTTCTGCAGTTGGAGCTAGAGGTCAGAGTCAAAACATGCCTCCTTTGCGACAGTGTAAGGTTATTTTTTGGCATCGCAGCCAAGTAATGTTTTGCCTTGAAATCTTCCTTCTTCAAAGTCCCAAACAATAAAAACAAATATACCTTACCTTTGCAGTGGAAGAAGAACTCTGATAGCTTCTAAAGACAGATTTCTTGTTAGAGCCAGCCATGGAAAAGAGGAGTGGGCTTTCGCAACTCAGAAAACCTAGTAGGAACCAATGAACTTAGTGTCTTGTCATGCAGGAGTAAGCTTCTAATAGCTCAGAATCAAGAATCAAAGAAGATTTTCATTTAGACTTACTCCCTGTGATTTTTCTAAGTGAGCCATGCTCACTGCAGTTGGGGTTGGCGCTGGGATCATTGAAGGGTCATCTTCCTCATTGACAGGGATGTGTTTTTGCTGTTTGCATTCATGGTGGTCCCCAGGCGCAGAAATCCACAGAGCTCAGTGCCTACTGTGGACCAGACTGTTCCCTCTGATAGACTGTCTGATGTCTCCTTTTCAGTGAAGAAATTGTTGCTTTTTATTTATTTTGATCTTGTGAATATCAGATAATATTTGAATTCTCATTTTGTTCTTTGAACTAACAACAGCTCTTAAATTGGCACTTTCTTCAAATCTTACAAACTTAATCTTGATTCTTTCTTTCTTTCAATGCATTAATGAAAATATTGATTAGAATTTGGCCTAAGCCAGATCTCTATAGGTATCCCTCTGAAACAACTCCTCAGCTCATCAATGAACCACTGCTCTCTACTTCAAGACTACACACTGATTTGGGAATTTAGCTTATGGCCATAGTATCTAACCTGATCTTCATAATTTTCCAAATGTCATGTGACTAGTTCCAGAAAGATTACTGAGGTAAAAATATATCACAAGTATTTCTTCATCCTTCTTTTCTAGGCCAATTATTTTGCCAAAAAGTAGTAGCAATGATCAGAAATATGTTTTTACTGTTGTTATTCAGTTGATTAGAAATTGATTACTCAGTGAATTGAGAAGGCAAGTTGAAGGAATGAATTTATAATTTGTCAATTATACTTTTTTCCCATTGATACAGTTTTCTTGGGGAGGCTAAACTTCCTGTAGTAGCAACCCTAACTATTTCTTCAAGAGTAACTGTGATATGATCTCTATTATCTATCAGGTACTCTGGGATGAATTTTTTCATTTTCTGAACATTTGAACCTCTCTAATTTAACCTATGCAAAGTTTCCCTCCACACATTTTGTAAAATGTGCCCTACATACTGTTTTCCAATAAATAATTCAGTACTTAGTCCCACATTGCTTTCTTCCTTTGGTTGTTTTTGCCTGATCAAAAATTTTGTCTGCAGCTTCTTTTTGATAAGGCTTTTGTTTTGTTCTTTCTCCTTTTATCTTTACCTGAAGAAATGCAACAAATTTGCCTCTCACCTCTTTCTCAGCCTCAGAGAGTTATTTCAAAGCATTCTTGATCTACAATGTAATATTGGTCTCCTTTTTTCCTGTTTGTGCTTCCTGAATAAACTATTTCTATTTTACCAGACTTTTAATTCTATTAATTTGTTTCACCAGCTTCTATGATGTTGATTAACCAAGTTTTTAGTTATAAAGCAATATTCCAGATCCTTTCTGTACAGTTCCTCTGCTGTTTTGAGTTTGTGTGTAAGTAATATGCTCAAACCAACACTTCTTGGTTTAAATAAGGCAGAAGAAAGTATCTTTATATCTCAGTGCAAGATCAGTGTTATTGAATAAGATGTATCTCCTCTAGGAGGCTGCATGATCCATACTGAGATGCAACACTAGGGATCTCGGCACTACTAAGCTACCTTTGTTGAAGTTTCACACTAAGGCAGCCACCTTCTCCGAGATGATCTTTGAGGCTGATAGATGCTTGTGTTGTCTTCTAGCAGGGTGATTAAGAATACTGCTATTGTTGACTTTAGATGATTTTGAAGGTCTTGGTGTGGTGGGCTGACCCTGACTGGATGACAGTTACCCCAAAAAAACTGCTCTATCACTCCCTTCTTCAGCTGGGCAGGGGAGAGAAAATATAGTAAAAGCCTTGTGGGTTGAGATAAGAGCAGGGAGACATCACTCACCAGTTGCCATCATGGGCAAAACAGACTCGATTTGGGAAAATTATTTTAATTTATTACCAATCAGACCATAATAACATAATAATAAAAAAAGCAAATTCTTTATCAGCTGCTCCAGCATGGGTCCCTTCAGGAATGAACTGCTTCAGCATGAGTACAAGTCCTATAATCAAACCTGCTCCAGTATGGGCTCCTCTCTTCATAGCTCCTCTCTCCATGGGGCCACAGGTCCTGCCAGGAGCCTGCTCCAGAGTGGGCTTTCCACAGGATCACAGCCTCCTTCAGGCATCCACCTGCTCTGGTGTGGGGATGGATCTCTGCACACCCATAGAACTCCATGGTCTGCAGGAGGAGAGCTTCCTCACCATGGTCTGCACCACAGACTGCAGGGGAATCTCTGCTCCAGCACCTGGAGCACCTCCTCCCCCTCCTTCACTGACGTTGGTGTCAATAGGGCAATTTCTCTTGCATATTTTCGCTCCTCTCTCCAGCTGCAGTTGCTCCTTTGCAATATCTTCTTAAATATCTTATTCCAGAGGTACTGCCACCACTGATGGGCTTGCCCCTGGCCAGTGGTAGGTCTGTCTTGGAGTCGGCTGGCATTGGCTCTGATGGACATAAGAGAAGCTTCTGGCAGCTTCTCACACAAACTACCACTGCAGACTGCCCTACCCCTACCGAAACCTTGCCACGCAAGCCCTGTTGGCTTAACTTTAAGGGAACCTCATTATTAAGTGCTTCTTCATTTTTCAGACCCAGAATGGTATGATTATTTCTGGGTACCAGGAAAAGGAGACTGTGAAGCAAGTCCTTGTACACCTGATAGTTTCACCATAGTAGGCTCAGGCCAGCTGATCTCTATCATCTTGTGTACTCATTTCTGCCCATTCATTGAGTCCTATCATTATTTTCAGTGAAATGATCTTCTCCAACAGTTCAATCTAGCTTCCTGAGAAGATCCTAGTCCAAATCATTTTTTAAAAATCCAGTAGTTCCTACCTGAATTCCTTCTGTTTGTTAGTTCACCAAAATCTGATGAAGTTCAACGTTAGTTTCCCTGAACATAGTATTCACTCAGCCAGTAGCAGTGCTGGAAGCACTTTCACTGTTATAGTCAAAAGGGAACATGCCATACATATGAAGCCAGAGATTCATTGATAGGCTAACTGAAATCTTGATAGTCTAATCAAAATACATCAAATATTTATCATTAGACCAGTTAACAGTGCTGGCAACATGTATAGTTCACAATAAAGAAGAACATCATTAAAACTAATACCCTTAAAGCAGAATATCTCAGGAAAATCTCCAAATACCTACTCCATTTCTTCGGTGTTGTGCTTACCATCTCAAAGCCCTGGTGGGTACTAACATAAACAGTAGTCTTCTCTCAAAGAGACCCTGGATAACATAGTGAACAGTCATTATCTCATATTCTTCACTTCAAAGTCTATAGGGAAGATCACGTCTCCTTCAGCCTCAAAGTCAACTGGAAATTATTATTATGTATTGTCTTGTCACAGAGCCCCTGCTCACCGCCACCCAGGCAGAGTCAGTTGGTGACATGCTACACTTTCCCCAGCCCAGCTGTCCAGAGGAACTGTTTGTCTCCCAGTGACTACATTTACACCTCCAGTGGCTACTTTTTCCCAGACTTCAGCCCCAGGCACCCCCAGCTTTGGGAAGATATTGCCACCAGGCAATTGTTGCCATCACTAAAACCAGATCCTGCTGTGGCAGACAGAAAAATCTTGAGATCCTTCACTGTCTCCTCTGAACCAATTTATGCTTCCTAGTAATGGTAAAGACCTATTTATTAGGCTTTCTATTATTTATTGCAGGTTTCTAGAACCTGTTCTTAATCTACTGAAAGTTATACAGACAACTTCTACTTCAGCATACCAGAGACAAGTGTGCTTCAAAGTAAATATTGTGTCTAATATGTTCTATTGTGAATGGAGTTTTGATGCTTTCACTGAGGATTGCTGTTTATAACGATGGATTCCAGTCTGCTGTCTTTACCTATATGTCTCGGTCACACCTTAAAGACACTAATGAAATCCAAACCTATGGCAAGTGCAAGAAAATATTATAAATTGGTGACTTGATAAAATGATGACTGCAAAGGACTGTAACCATTTTTCTGTATCAGGTCTTTAATTGTTTGTTATGGTGATTTCAGAGGTAGTGGTCTCTGTGAAAGGTTTTACTGTATCTTTTAACTTTTATAAAATATGAGTCTGAAAGCTTAATTTAGTAGAGTAGTTGTTAATGGCTAAGAGTCCCAATGAACATCAGTGATAAGTGGTATCCCTCAGGAATCCATATTGGAACAGGTGTTATTTAATATCTTAACTAATGACATAGACAGAGGGATCAAGCACACCCTCAGCAAATTTGCAGATGACATCAAGATGAGTGGTGCAGTTCACACACCTGAGAGACAGGATGCCATCCAGAAGGACATGAACAAGCTTGAGGAGTGGGCACATGGGAATCTAATGTGGTTTGATAAGACCAAGTGCAAGGTGCTGCATCTGGGTTGGGGCAATCCCCAGTATCAATACAGGCTGGTGAATGAACAGATTGAGAGCAGCCCTACTGAGAAGAACTCAGGGGTGCTGGTGGATGAGAGGCTGGACATGAGCCAGCAATGTGTGTTTGCAGCCCAGAAAGTCGGTTGTGTCCTGGGCTGCATCAAAGACTGTGTGGCCCCCAGGTCGAGGGAGGGGATTCTGCCCCTCTACTCTGCTCTGGTGAGACCTTAACTGGACTGCTGCGTCCAGCGCTGGGATCTCAACACAGGAAGGACATTGACCTGTTGTAGGGAGTCCAGAGAAGGGCTACCAAGATAATAACAGGGGTGGAGCACTTCTCCTATGAGGACAGGCTGAGAGAATCTTTCGTTCAGCCTAGAAAAGAGAAGGCTTCTGGATGACCTAATTGTAGCCTTCCAGTACCTGAAGGGACCCTGCAAGAAAAATGGAGAGGGACTTTTTACAAAAGCATTCAGTGACAGAACAAAGGGGTAACAGCTTCAAACTGAAAGAGAGTAGGTTTAGAATAGATATTAGCGAAAAATTCTTTACATTGAGGGTGGTGAGGCACTGGAGCAGGCTGCCAAAAGAATCTGTGGATACCCCATCCCTGGAAGTGTTCAAGGCCAGGTTGGATGGAGCTCTCAGACTAACCTGGTCTAGTGAAAGATATCCCTGCCCAAGGCAGGATTTTGGAACTAGATGATGTCTCAGACCCCTTCCAACCCAAACCATTCTATGATTCTATGATTTAGAATTGAAAGTGAAGACTCAAGATAGAGACTTGTGGTCACAACTCAATGGAAACTAAAAATATGATTTTTTAAGTCTCTAACTTCTGAAGGTTCGGCACCAGAATATGACTTTCACAGATGAAACTCCGGTTTTAAATATCCAAACCTGTGATACTAGTGTTACACTTGTTTCAAGCTTGTTACAGATCAGGGTATTGTGCCTGGATCCCAGTCTGAAATTCTCTGTACTGTACATAGCAATTTTAAGAACTACTTTGACCTCTTAAAGTCTCGTAGCATACTTCATGCCTTAAATCTAAATGAAGTTATATAATTTTTTTAGGCCTAAATGCAACACAGCTTAAAAACATTTCAGTGGCAATCTTTAATACCAGAATAGAAACAGAAAACCTAGCATGACTCAAACAGATGGAGGCATCAAAACGTTTAAATATTTATACTAAAATACATATAAAATCTATGTATATTTTAGAAAACAGTAGTTAAGGAATACAGTTTCATTTAAGAGCTGTGTAAGGCAGAGGTTCAGTTTTATGATAGCTCTTTGACTAATGAGTTGTTTTCATATCATTCTGCTTTTCTAGCTTGCATACTTTTAAAATAAAATCTTAAAAGATGAATCTATCTCTATAAATAATCTCATTCACTTCAAGCTCATTCTTTTCATGTGTCCCTTTTAAGAGTTTCTACTCAGGCAAATAACACTTAAGCTTATATGTAACAGTCTGCAAGATCAAGTATTGATAAAATGGTATATAAAGCCTAGCCTACCCCATGGCAAAGACACGCATCCCTCCTTCTCTGCAGCATAAGCAATTTTAAAATAGTCATCTTGGAGGGAATTAAGAAACCCAGGTATAATCCACAGTTTAGATATGATACCCAAACCCACCCCTTCACAAGTGTTTCTGCTTGCCTTGAAATTTTGCTGTATTGGTGTGTCTCATTCTGCATGCTGCCTACTAAGAATTGTTTACCACACCCTCTTCCTTCTCAACCACACAGGAAAGCAGATGGAGGCTTATCAAAGCCTTGGACCACTACCAGATTCAAAGCAGATTTGGCACAAGCCCACATGTAGATTTTCCACTAAATGTCACTATAACAACTCTTTTTAAAACTGCTGGAAAGAAAAGAACAAAGTAAACACTGTTACTATAGCACTTCCCCAAGGGCTAATGCTCACCTGAGTTGGAACGAGTTTGAGCTTACACTTCCAAAGACGAATTCATGTGGTTCTGGAGAGCTCAGAATGTTCAGGTTGCTTCACAGCAGCAGCTGAGCTACTACTGGGGAGATGGCATGAAAGGTTTTTCAAGATTCATGGCGTCAGTCAGAATAATAGTCATGAGAGCCTGCATCTCTAATCCAGTAATGAAGCAACTTGCTATTGCAATTTGCATTAAGTAGTTCCTGAATAAAAAATGAAAGTAAATTAGAGAATGCTCCTAAGTTACATCTGGTTTGAATTCTGGGTGGCTGAGAAAGGTGATTGTCTTGTTTCTAACAGTGGTATGAAGGATAGGCAGAAGTAATTAGGCCTTTTTTGAAAGCACTTTAAGAAGAAAAATTGTTCTTTACCCTTCAGTTTTGTTTCCAGGTTAGAAGTTGTAACATGATCGTAGTTTAAATTCTACCCTAGGATTTAAGCATATGGTATCATGACTCCTAGCTTGTAAGAATGTGGAAGTCCTTTTGCCAATGATGGTATGTTTACACCGGATGTCACCAAACAACTCTGTATATTATGTATAAACTCATTAAGGAAAAATGACACAATACTTTATTCCTACTGAACGTATGTGTATGTACTTACATACTTGTGCTTCATGTGCTTAATGCTAGTGTTCTCTTATCAAAAGAGGAAGGGAGTTCTCTTTTACTCCTATACCTTTGGTCTTGTTCTCTTTGTCTTGCCAGTCACCCTTGTGTGTTTGGAAGGATACCCCTTGTGCTTCTCTTGTTCTCTATATGGCAGCTTTAGTTATCAGGATGCCTTTTATGCTCAACTAAACCTAGCTTTGTTTGCCCCTTTGGAGATTATATTGCTCACACATTTAAGTAAAATTGTGTCTGGATATGTCATCGCAGTGTTATAAATACATGCTACCATTAATTATAGCATTTAATAGTTTTATACCTTATAGTGTGGCTAATGTTAATTATATTCTGATTAGTCCATTTGTAGTTTATTGGTGTCACAGACCTCTGCATTGCCTGTAATCTCTTTATTTGTCTTGAGTTAATTTTTTTTGGTCTACTGTGAAAAAACATGGCACAAATCTTTTGGAGCAAGGGAGCTCTCATAGAAAGAAATGTCTGCTCCCTGACTGCCTGCAGAGATGACTCAGCCTCTTTTACCCAGTGAGCTTGCCATGCCAAAACAGCTTTGCTTTTGTGGTCGTTACTTATGGTGTGACACTGGAAGACAAAGATGCCATTTCCCATCTACTAAGTGACTATATCACTGTCTGTATGGGAGGAAGTATTAAATTCCCACCAGGATCAGCAGATTGTATATTAATGTCTCTAATGCTGAAGTGGTTTACTTATTTCTTTAATCAAACAGCCAAGAGAAAATATAATTATATAGTACAAGCTTGAATGGCAAATTAATCAAACCTTTTTAAAGTTCTTATTTTGCAGCTGGAATGTTGCCTGCTCTAGTTTAAAAGCATTTTACGAAGTACTTAAGGTGCTCAAAATTTACAAACCAGGAAGGATGTGCATTTTCTTGGCAGATGTCCTCTGGATCTACTTCAGTTATGTTTCTCTTAACTGTCATCCCAGAATAACAGTGCTTTGATAGTTCTCAAAGCGTATATTTTCCCGCCAAGAAGAAGAAATGCAGTCAGTAATTTCTCAGTCCAGATGTATTTCCTTCTGACGTGTTCTGAGTTGTTAAATTGTAGTGAATAACGAAGGTTATCCTAAGTAATGAGTCAGTAAGAATTACAAAGTAAATCAAAGTTTGGTTCAGTTTTATAAATGGTTACTCAGCAAGAACAAGAAAATAAATCTATTCTGTAAATACTACACAGTTGTTCTAGTGCAACTTTCTCACACTCCACTGTGATCAAGACACACAGACTGCCTCAAGAACAAGCTGTTGCAAAGCCATTGATCACATATGTGTACTTTATGATAACCCTAAAGCATTTATTTGGACTTTACCTAGTTTATTTCAACAGAAATTTTGCCTAGGGGAAGAGTGAATGTCTCTGAGGAGACTCTTATAACAGCAGTCCTGAGTGACATTTTAGGCGACATAAACCAAGGGAATGTCATCAAAATAATGCAGTCTCAGAACAACCCACAATTCAGTTCTTCTCTGACCCTCCTTCTGTGTCAAGGTGGGAAAGTGAGTGTGTGCCCCAGGGAGGAGAATCAGCCTTCACTGATGTTGCTGTTAATTCTAAATAGTTAAAATCTGGCTTGGACCTCTACCCATTGCTGCCTGCAGAGTGAGACAGCAGGTGACTATTCTCTTATCCCCTTATCCTCTCCTCTCATGTCCCTCTGCTTCTCATTACTTTCAGTTTTCAGGCTAAAAGAGAGAATCTGATGACTACAAAACCTTCCAGATGCCTTGCTACAATCAACCCACTCCTCATTCCTGTAATGCTCTTTTTCTTGATTTGTCTCCCTGCACACAAGGACAGGCAGAAGAAATTAATAGCAAGTCCAACCTAAATTAACATTATTTGAATAAAATCAATGTTATTCCCACGTTCACTGTACTGTAAGAAAATAGTGTAAATTGATAGTTTAAAATCTATTTTTTAGTCAGGCATTAAAAAGCTACCTCAGGGTTTTTTTTCTACTTTTAGCTCTCTCTGTACAGGAAAAGTTACAGAAATTGCATGGAAAGAATGCATTGGTCATTTTATTTGATTAAAAACATATATCATTTAGCAGGGGTCAGCAACTTCCAAAGGTTAACACCAAAGTACTGCAAAATCAGAGCGATTGGTAGGCTAATGCTATTAAAATGAAAATTTTGATCAAAAATATCCTTAACATTCGTCTGTAAAACAAGATTTGGATGATATAATTTCTATTAGTCTCCAGCAAAAAGTTTCTTGAAATGAGTATTTTAGATGAACGAGCTTCATACAAATGCATGAGGTCAGATCGAACTCGACAGGTACCCTATCGCATTACAAATCTCATATTTCATACTGGGTTGGCAAGAAAAGATGGGACATGAACAACATACATTTACTTTCTCCTGAAAAATGGAACCTGCCCCAGTAATTTCAAGGAATAAAAGTCAACAAAGAGAGACATCTATAGAATTCCCAAATAACCAGATGCTCTATAGTTACCACAAAGTTTGAGTGTGAAAGTGGCAGGGGTGGAGGGGAAGGGGCAAAAGGAAATGTCCCCTGCATTCACAACTATTTGGAGACAGGATGTTTCCTTAGTTTTGGCAATTAAAAAAAATTAACTGGAATCAACTCTTGACAATGGTGTGCAGCTTCACAAAAATTGGCATTATGTGCTATGGAAAATGACTTACCTGAAAGGCAGTACCTGTGGACATTAGGAGAGAGCTGAGCAAAGAAGGGTTAGCAGATAGCAGAGTTTACATTTTCAAAATATCTTTTATCTGTTTTACAACCTAGGAAATTCTGAAGTGTTCCTGAAATGAGACATTATTTATAAATAATTTCATTATCTGAGTGACTTGTGACAGAATGAATAGATGTCGCAATGTATCAGGGTCCCAAAACAGTAGGCAACCCTGTTTGTAAGATATTAAGAATGGGAAGAAACCCAGGTTCACCTCTGCACCCATGTGAACTGTGCTGACTTCCTTCCACAGAGCTCAGGGGACCTATCACTTTTTTATCAGGGGCAAAAAACAGCATTAAAAACTGTGAGACTTAGCAAAAGTTCAGAGTCTCTTTTTAGATGGGTTGTGCCATATCCTGTCGTCATAGATGCAATAAAATACAAGACCAAGATAGACAGAATCACAGAATATGCTGAGTTGGAAGGGACCCATGAGGATAACTAAGTCCAACTCCTGACTCTATGCAGGGCACCCCAAGAATCACAATGTGCATGAGAGCATTGTCCAAATGCTTCTTGAACTCAGACAGGCTTGGTGCTGATGTAAGAAGAGTTATGTAAAGAAAAGGTGTGCCTTTAACCTTTCCTCATGTTGTAATCCCCTTTCAGAACACCTCAGTGAGAAATGGCAATACAGATCCTAACCTGCTTAATTTTGTATTCGCTCATTTCAATGAGACTGCTATGCTCCACAGACTTGCTGCAGCTCTACAATAAAGAAAACAGATCACTTTAAACTTTCCTCTTTAACTTCCCTTTTTTCCACTCAAGTATAACATACAGTGTTTGGTAAAAATAATTTTGTCTAGAGTGACAACTGGTGAAACAGGACAACAAATCTTTTGTGCAGTTCTTGCAAATTTGGCAAAACACCTAGCTTTGCTTTCTGCACTACATTCATCTACCGAGGTGAAACAAAACTAGCTCTTCATATCACCTTTTGCAATCTCATTGAAATAAACACAATGCCTTCTTCCACAAAAATGAGATTAATTCTTTCAGTCAGGCAGTAGCACAATGCAATTTTATGTTTTGAAAACTATCTTAGTCTACTCATCAAAAATATAACTACAGTAAGGAAATAGATTTTTCATTATTTGCATAACACCAAAGACATTAATTTGTGTATTTCATGTATCTATTATACTTTAGTAATGAATAAATGACTAAATTGAATACCTGTCTCTCTAATCGTGATTAAAAAAAGGAAGTCATCACTCAGGAGTACTAACGGAATTAATCTTCTTCTGTGGTTAATTTAAACATATGCAGTACAAATAATCTTATTTGAAGCAGATGGACAACTTAGAAACATTCATTCTGTTTACCAGAAGAGATTTTGAGTTACAAATATGCAAAAGTACTTCCTTATCCCTGGTTCTGCTGCAGCTAAATTTGGAACTTGTAAGTCTTGCACATTTTACAATTGCATTTCTTTTCTACTTCAATCAATAACAAAGGGTAATAAATACAACGATCTCATACACTCACGCACAGACATACAAAATGTGCTTCAAAATAAAAGACAAATTTATTTTTAAATAAAAAATAATCTATTTGGGCTAAAGCATTGACAAAATAACAGAAGAAAATGTGGAGGTGTTTTGTTTCCAGAAATATCCTGTTGCAGACTGTATTCCAACCTCTATGCAGTTCACCTTGTTCTTAGTCCAGGACATTGCACTGTAAAGATCCTGGACCTCATGGTTTGGATCTATATTGAAAGCAAAAGCTCTAATGGCTCAAGTTACGACAAAACCAATTGACCGCTACTAGTCTCCTTCTATAGAAAATTAGTTTATGGAAAGAAATTTCTTAGGTCCAATTAATATCACAGGAAGGCCCATGGAAAGCACTAATTTAAATAACTCACTGATTCAATTAAAAAAGGTGTATGGGAGTAGGGAGCAAGACTGAGTCTTTGTCTTTAAGTAAACAGTTTTATGTAAGTTCAGTACAGTAATGTAGGGTTTTAGCTTTCCTGAGCATGAACTTCTGGCCTCTTTCTGACCCGATGAGTGAGATTCTTGACTGCAGAAGAGCAGAACTTTAACAGGAGCAGAGGAATTCCCCTATGCAGGTTGTTGGTCATGCACTCCCTTCACCAGCAAAAGAGAGGGGAAAGGCACACTGCTGAAATGAAACAAAACCAAAGCGAAGTGAGGAGGGCTGACACTGAGCCCACTTCTGTTAGCTAAGGGCTGACATGTTCTGATTTCAAGTGCACAGAACTGTTGTGCAGCATGTCAGTATGATTTTATAGGGTTTGAGTTTTTGTCATCTGGTCAGCTAAGGTTTTGACGTTCCCGAGTAACATACAGTTTCCCAAGTAACACATATTTCTTGTTGTTGTTTTTCAGGTTTTTTGTTTGTTGTTGGTTTGTTGGTTTTTTTCCCCTAAGTGATCTGATTTCTTTTATTTGCTTGCTTTTCAGTTTTGATATATTTTTACTTTGTTGTTTCTTATCTGCCAATGCATCAGTAGACTGTTTATTGTTTAATGTAAAGCACTTGATAATATACTTAACAAATTTGACCTAGTTGGCAATGTATCTTTACCCACTGCTGTATGTTTCAGATTCAGAGATGAACAATGAGTGGAGCTTTGGTCCCCCAGAAATCAATTTATCATCTGGCATAATGTATTTGAGACTAATTCAGTATCCTAAGGGAGCTAAGGGAGCTTCTCAAAATTTTATTCTTTTCTTATTAGCAAATGTCTTCCATTCTGTCATAGTTTCTCTGTATCATAACGTACACATGGCATATATGGAATTTTCATTCAGGCCATGTTTCAGATTGCAATATTGACTGGCATCAAGTAAGAATGAACAAGTTACATTTTCAGTGCACCTAGAATTTCTCCAAGTTAATGCAAAGATCATTGCTGATATACAGCAACCTAGTATTTTTCCCTACATCTTGCACATTAGATCTTTTTGTAGCATAATTCCCACTGATATCCAGATGAAAATGTTTTCTCTCAGTGAAGATTTTTAAGTTTTCATTCAAGATAAAACCCAAGTATTTTTTGTTTCTGAACTCTAATTCTGGAGTTTTAGATTTTAGACTTTGTAAGAACTATTTGAAATTAACAAATTGCATTGTACACCTGCAGTAGTCCTTACAGACTATTAGGAAAATAAATGTATTCTTGATCCAACAAATGCAGAGCACAAGCCAGAAATTCCTGATGACAGAAAGATCTCTAATCCTGCTATTTAGCATTTCACTATCACCTGAAGTCTGCTTGAGCAAAAGAATCCATACTTGACATATAAAATTATCAATAAGTTACATCATTAATTTAAAAGAAACCAAAATGCAGTGATAATCTTTATTTTAGTACTTTAATATCAGATTGTTTAAAGAATATAGTGAAACCAGTACTGTAACATACTTTTCACCAATAGGTTTCAACATATTTGAATAAGTACTCCTACTGTGATGCTAAAATCTAATCTAATATCTCTAGCATGCAAAGAGGACATTTTTATCAGCAAAAATATGACAATATTTTTACAGGTCTATGTCTTACATGCTTATTATGATTTGAAGGTTATGGGTTATATGATGAGAGAGCAATTTCTTCGAACAAATGATTTCTCACTCTTAGTTACCCAAAGTCTATATTTTTTATCTCAAAAATACTTTATTTTATATAATTTTTTCGCATCTCTGGGTATGCCATGACCTTTTTAAATCAGATTTTAAACAGTGAATATGGTATAATTCTGCAGCCTTTGAAGCTGTTCAAGAACAAAGAATGAAAACTGTGCTGTCCTGAATGGTGAAACAAGACTTACCGTATTGTCAGAATGATATATTTCAGACCCAGCCCCGATTTTCATAACACCTTTAGATTATGACCTAATCTGTATTTTAGAGTGAGGGTATTCCTTTGTTTTGTCGAACAGACATGTCAGTGAGCAAAGCAGAATGAGATCCATCAAAGCAAAATATTTTTTTAAGCTAAACCAGTGAATTTAATTTCTATAAGGAGATGCAGTAACTGTGTGTCTTCTCACAGAAGTATTCTGATGAAGCCTTGTGTCTACTTAAAAACTAATTTATCTGAGACAAAGAAATTGCTTTTCTCAGTTTACATATTATTATTAATAATAATAATAATAATAATAATAATGTTTTAAGTTGTCTGTTTGTTCTTTAAGAATCTGTGCAGGGAACCCTGGGAAGGGAGCAATAGTGGTAGTAAGGGCAGATGCTTATACTGTTAAACAATTAGAGGACAACTGTATCACCAATTTCATTTTATAAGAGTGAAGACTGCTACAGCATCCTATGCTAAACTGAAAAATCTTTTGAAATGTATGCACAATCTTGTGGGGTGAAGTTGTAGCCCCACAATTAAAGTTTGAGTTAGTGCAAAAGTTAGGCCATGTTCCATGGGAGCAGTGGAGCTGGTTAGATGGTTTCCATGGACACGGCCTTGGGTTGCAGGGAGTACAAGGTTAAGACGGTTTGATAATGTGCAGGTGCTTGGATTCCTGGATGTTTTTGTAGGAATATGTTTGTGTTGTGTGTGAAGTTGGCAAGCTCAATAAAGGCTGCCTGCTGCGCTGAGCAGGCAGACATCTCTTGTCTCACCATCCTTGTGTGTCTTGTGTGTCTTGTGCGTCTTTCTTCCCCCACTGGACCAAGGCCTCACGACAGGTACCCCACGACACAATCTCCTATGCAAAAACCTGACAGAGAGGCCTTTCCAGTCCTCTGTTGTAGGTGTTCAAAGATAAGCTTTCTGGTAGGCTATTATGGTATATTAAAAAGAAGTCCTTTGGTTCAAAAGTATCCCTAATATGTAAAATTCAGAGGAGTTTAATGGAGCTTGCTGAGACTTAAATCACATCTAAAGGTAAAAGGAAGCTTTAAATATACTCAGTTTTTCCATCTGTCTCCATACATTGTCTAATAGGTAATACAGAGAGATACACCTGTTCAATATGTGACCCTGGAAAGACGTTGTTGCTGGTCTGTGCTGAAAACTGAAGTTTGCATTTCATCTTAGAATTCAATCACATAATATTCTCTCTAAAAATAAATTTCTTACTGTGTATATATAAAACATTTATTATATTTGGATTAATTTGAATTTCTCAATGACTATCAGAGTATTTTAATTAGACACTTTAAGAAATATAGCTTGTTGTTGAATTTTTTTTTTGTGAGTAGTAATCAACTGCTAGAGACATGTTACACTTGTTACACAGGGCAGTGCAATTAAGCAATTACAAAAAAAAAAGAAGAAAAAAGTTCAATAAAAAAAGGGAAAAATCTTTTATTGGAATAAACTTTTTTTTAAAATATTTTTTTCTGGTAAGAAAGAATTCTGAAAATGGTTGGGCTTTCCCCCCCATTTTTATTAAACTGTTCTGAATAACTATAACAACTCTGAATAATGATGTAAGTGAATACATAATCATATGTTAAGATGCAGTCAAATGTTAGTAACTGTTCTAAATAGCTTAGCTACTTAGGAGGGAAAACAAACAATCAGGATGAACTTTTAAAACTTTAAATAATTTCTGGAAGGGATTTTACTTTTTTTATGGCACCTTCCTGCCAAATCCATTCAAAAAGAGCAAGTTTGGCTGACCTGAATCTGTATCTTTCAGTAACAATTTTGTGACTGAAAGAAAATTTTTCTCTCCTGTCTACATAAATTTAATTTACATCTCATGTGTTAGCTACAGATGACAGCTTGATTTTTAAAGTTATTTGTTTGTTTGTTGTGGGGTTTTTTTTTGGTTTTGGTTCTTTTGAAGGAGGAGGGCATATAGATTTGTTGTTTTTAGAAACAGTGGACAGTAATTTTTTTATGTCACAATTTTTATGTAGAAAATGTCATAAAGACTAGAAGAGTCTCCTCAAAAGCTGATGTATAAAGTCTCAAGGAAAATCTGCTTGGTGGTTTGCAACAGTCTTAGTTGGGACCAGTGTGGTGTTACTCTCAGTCTTTCCTTATTCCTCCCCATATGCTGCCATTCCCTTCCCTGTATGTTGCCTTTCCCAATATACTGCGATTTGTACTTGTAAGATCAAAGTAGCTTAGGGATTTTGTTTTATGAATAAAATCTTTTTTTTTTTTTTTAGGCAGTTTTGGCTGGATACCTTGAACCAGTTTGTCTCCTGAACACATGGCAGAAAGGGCAGGATTTTATAGCACATTTCTGAAAATACCATTTTTCTCTACTGTGAAAGAGCATCCTAAATTTAGTCAGCTACAGTTACTTTTTGAGTACAATATGTTGGATTTCTCTTAGAAGTCCATATATACCAGTTCAAAATTACACAGGAAGCTTGCTGCACGTAAACTTTGGTCGATAAATACATCATAGCAAAAATTCCATTGAAATTTCATGCACTTATAAGTGTCATGGATGATATCACTACAATATGTCCCATTCAGACAGTTTCTGAAGACAAAGAAGAAAATATATTTTTACATTCATTCTGTATAGCACAGTTCATGCATTCTACTGTTACAACTGTCACAGAAAAGTATAAGAAGCTTTTAAACTTGATTTATATATAAAACTTGCACAGCAGCATTGAGTGTTCTGTAAGTAATATTTCTTAAAACTAGATTCAGATCGTAATTTTTCTAAGCTATTATACCAAAAAAATTTGAATCTCCTTTCTTTTGTGAAATGAATATTAAGGAGTTAATATTAACTAAATGGAAGTTTGATAATCAATACATATACATGTACATATATGTGTGTAAGATTAATACATATGAAAATTCAAATTATCCCGACCTTACCACGGTCTCACCTCACCATGTATTTATACTACTTCAGATAAGCAGTTCAAATTTTAAGTCATATAAGCAGAGACTCATAGAGTCATTTGGGTTTGAAGAGACCTCTAAGATGGAGTCCAACCTTTAAGCCGGCACTGCTAAGTCCATCACTAAACCAAGTCCCCAGGTGCCATATCTACACATCTTTTAAATACGCTCAGGGATGGTTTCTTATAACAGGAATACCTAAACAAAGTTTGTAAAGTGTCCATTCACAGATAAAAAAATTCAATGTTATGAAAATCTGAAAACAATTTCCTAATGATCTATTGTAAACGAACATGGTGACAATATTCTTTAATTTTATTGTTTTATTTTATACTAAAACTTTTTCACAAAATAATAAAATTAAATAGAAAACCAAACAAATTATTTTATTATATATATCATTAAGAAGTACATAAGTAGTTAAAAACATGAAAAATAATAATAAAAAATTATATTTCATCACTCTTAGAACCTGTTTTTCATTTTTCTTTTGAAAGTTAATTACAAGAAATTTAATCTGAAGGGAGGAAGTAGATTGAACAGTCTCCAACAGGCCTTTATCAAAGTATCATCTTCGCCCGTCATCTTCACATCATCTTTTGTACTTATTTTGGCACAGTTCAGATGGATTACTCACCTCCTCCTGAATTCCCCCTGTCAAGAAACAAGTTAATTCTTGACTGTCCTTCCTGCCTGGCAGGCTTTCCATGCTTTTCACTTTACTGTCTTTTTCCAGTCCCTTTCTATCAGACTAAACTGGATCATGTGCAGCCATCAGACAAGATGGCACTCATCTTCTTTACTCCATAGTTAATTTATGTATTTCACATTCAAAAGGTGAAATTAATTAAACAGTGTGTCTGATAAAGAGAGTGCCTCCAGGAAACCAATCTTTAGATCTTTTTTTGTTACTGTCATTTGCCTAATAACTCCAGTGTTCTGTTTTACTTCCTCCCTCCTCTAAAAATTAGAGGCATGTCTGATGTCTCAGACTGGTATATCTAATAACAATAATGTGACTGTCTTTCTTAGTAACATCAGTGGAGCTAATAAAAGGTATAACTTTTCTCTACAAATTTTTTTGTATTCAGCCATAATGATGAAAAAACATAGCTGCAGAGGAAGAAACATTTGCATTTATTTTTTATTTTACCATATGTATATGCATTTATAACATTCTTCTGAATTCTATACTTAAAATTAACTATTCTATGTAGTAACAGTTGCATAACTCAAATGCTCAGGTTTCTAAACAATCACAATCTGAGGTCTGTAATACTAAGGAAATCCATGGAATTAATGTTTTTAAAGGTGCATTGGATTTAAAATCATCTTCATTAATGACACAGTTTCATTGCAACTCTTTCATGTTTTGCAAGTATGATTAGTATTTCTCCCCACCAGAAAGACTTCTTATAACCATTCATTGCAGCAAGTTTGAAATGCAAAGATTCAGCTATATAGGAAGACAGGATGAAGAATTTCACCATACTCGTAAATACTCTCAAATCATGGATTTTGAATATTGGAGTTTCTATACCGCATATAAGAAAGTTTGGACTGTAGAACAGGTTATCTTGTTCCCTGCAGAACTGGTTAGCCAGTTATAATGATTCCTGCCTCTTGCAACCAAACTACGTTCCACTATGGAAGTACACAAAGACATCTATTGCAACATCAACTGCTGTGAGGAGAAACTTGAGGGGTGGCCAGTAGTGTTGTGAGTGGCTTTATAGGGTTTCGGAGGTGTAAAACATACTCGGAAAACCTCTTCATTGAATAGGGGATCTTGTAGCTGTTCTGATAAAGACACTAGTTCCACAGAAACAAGCTTGAGGAAAAGCAAATAAGGTCTGTGGAAAATCCACCATTTCTGGCATTTAAGGAATCTTACTTCTGTGCTTCAAAATTTAAAAACTTTGAAAAAAATAAACAGCAGAAGAAATTTGATTTTTATTTTACATAGGTTTATATACTAATTCCTCTCACTTTTGTCCTATGCTTATCTATTTTGTGATGCGAAGGAAGCACAAATTTTACATGAATCCATCCCAAGCATTTCCACTTAAGTGTTAAGATATTTTTAATTTTACAGTAATTTTACTATTACTTACGTTAGATGAGTTTTCTGAAGTCTACAGTCATTCTTCTGATAAAAAAAATCTACTCTACCACCAAAAGTGGAAATCGCAATCCTCTTAGTCCTAACTGCAGGTATTGTGAGATAAGACAGTCACTTGCCAACCATTGTCAGACTAAGTCTCTATTTTTAAAGAAACTTCAAAGCTGATATTTGCTACTGGCAATGTACTGTGTTTGTCTCATAACAATTATTCGGGGCCTTACATCAAGTACAGCAGAATACTATGAAAGGTAATTCTGTTGCTGTGTTTTACTGATAACCCAGCTGCCATGGTTTCTGGATCAATATCAAAACTCTTTGAAATTCTACATTGTTTTGTCATTGTTTTGGCTTGACAGCTGGGATAGTGTCTGAACCAGGTTGAAACAGCCTCCTTTTCAGAATTTCAAATATATTCTGTGCTCTTATCTGAAAGAAAGCTGCTTCTCTGCTGTATGGATATAAAGCGGTTCGGATGGGAACACTGAGGAAATGTGGGAGACTCTGGGCAGTCATAACTCCTTGAAGAGGTACTTCTCTACACACATTCACCCAGACAGTGAGCATGCAGAAGGCTGAATATTGTCAAAACAGACAGTGCCAAATCTGCTTGATGCCGCTGCCAGAGCCTCCTGCCAACACGAGCATTTTCAGTGCGTCTCTGTTCTTTGGCCTGTTCAGAGCAAGGTTTGAAAACAGCTACAGTATTTCCTTTTTGTGAACAGTTTTGAAACACCTTGGCTTAAGAGGTGTGATAGCTTCAAACAACTTCTTGATTTTTATAGTAGCTGCCCCCTTGTAACAACTGTGGGTACCAAGGGCTCTGTTCAGCTAAATAAAAATAGAACAGTGGAAATCACTGGGACAATTTATTTTATTTCATTTTATTTTTTTTATTTAATTTTATTTTATTTTTTTATTTAGCCATTTCATTCCTATCACTTTTTTATGTTGTACAAGCCCCAAGAACAGTTGGTTAGAGCATGTCACTAATAACACCAAGGTTGTGGGTTTAATCCCTGTATGGGTCGTTCACTTAAGAGTTGGACTCGATGACCCTTGTGGGTCCCCTCTAACTCAGAATATTCTGAACATGCTCAGCTAGCAATTCTTTTGAGGTGCATTGTTTTTTATGATGCCATTAGGCATTTGCTGAGGGTTTGATTTTATGGAGACATCATAGGTGACCTAGTCAAACTTAAACCTATCTTCAGCCACACATCAGTGTCTTCCCTGTGTTGTCCAATTACTTATGTCATTGAAGAGTTGTAGCGACCTTTCTTTTCCAGCAGAAACGCTACCGCTGTTATACTGCCTCCATAAACTACTACATAACCATTCTCTGAAAGAGACAGTTAAATATTGGTGTTTCTGCCTAAGAGCTTTAAGTGTAAATATCAGTGAATTTTATCCTTTATATAATTTTGTTTAGATAATCCTTTTAGACAAATATGTTTCCTCATTTTCCTGTTTTGCAAAAACCAGAAAAATATTTCTGTATGTCATGGTATAGGAAAATTTTCATTCACCATAAATTGCAGTACCAGATAGCTCATTCTGCACCAGTGACGTTTCAAGTTTGCAATAATTCTGTACATTTTTTGAGAAATTCTAATGGTTCTCTTTGAAATTTCTTTATATCCAAGCAATGTATCTTCACTTATTAAAATTATCTGCTTTGGATTCTATTTTGTTTTGTTTTTGATAATTTTATTTCATATATTTTATTCCTCTGTGTATTTGCATGATTTTGCAATCTGTGTCATGGTTTGAGACCCTCAGAAATCCAATTTCCAGGTTCAAGCCCCCCTCCCACAATTTGCCCCAGTGTGAGAGGGTTTTTAGACAAAACACAACTACTCAGCATTGGGGGAAGGGGAAAAATACTTACAAGGTTTATTTACATACATATATAGATAGATAAAAACTTAACTATCTTTTTACAATGAAATAATATATTTACATTAGATTAAATTTCTCTTTTTCTTCAACAAGAGTCCAAGAAGAACAGAGAAAAGTCCTTTTGCCGCTTTTCAGGTCACATTTCCTTCATTTCAGTTTCTGTGGTATTAGTTAGTGTCTTTCATTTTTAAGGCAGCAGATTTAAGCATTGCAGTCAGAATTTTTCTGTTCTTACTTTGTGAAAATTCCAATCCCTCGAGCCTTCGGGGGATTTCCTTGGAGACTTTCACTTCTCCTGAGTTGGAACATTTAGGGCAGCTCTCAATTCAGTCTTTGCCCGAAGCATCCTACCAGAGCTCCTTTGCTCTGTCTCAAACTGCCAGCGTAGCAGCAGCAGCGGGGAGGCAAGGCCACCTCCTCTGCATTCCGTCCTGGTCCAGCTCTCAGGACGTCTCCGAGCTCTCAGCTCCCTCTCTCTCTCCCTTCAGCTGCCGCTGCATCTCGGGACTCTGCAAGAATGTGGAAGTCCACCCCTCCTCTCCTGGAGGTCTCAGGGCTCTGGGAAAGCAATTCAATCTTGCCCCCAAAACAGCTCTGCTGAGTTTTTTCTGGTCTGTTGCCAGCTCTTGGATGCGGTGGGCGATGTGGGCCTGGAGCTTGTACTCTCTCTCCTGCAGGATCTCTCTGCCTCTTCTAGCCTGGCTCCACGCCATCTCACTGCTGCTGGCTATCTTTTTGGCTTTCAGCCACGGTTGTCTGCTCAGTGCTGCTCCACTGCTGCTTTCAGTGTCTTCTGCTGCCCACTCACGGCAAGGAAATTTCCTCCAGCTCTTAGCTACATTACTTGGCCCAGCTTAACACTGTTCCAAGCTCCTGCAGACCCAGCCAGGGGGCTGGGGGGCTTTGGCCCCCAGCGGGGCTCGCTGGACCCTGCCTCCTCGTGGCTCAGACCATGGCTGACTCTCTTCCAACTACCTCATCCTCCTTCTTTTCTGGTCTGTTGCAATATGTTGATTTCTACAGTAGCAAAATGTAACTTCTGATTGGGCCCTAAACCAAGAACACCACCGCCTCGGGGGGGTTACCACTTTTTTTAACTCCAGGAGAAAACATTTTTTTTCCCCACCATAATCTGTTATATGAATTAGCAATTTCTAGCTTCAGCTGGGATACTAGGAAGTATACTGAATAAAGGTACCTGAGTTACTTAGAGCATCTTATTACTATTACCCATATTGCATGAGTCACATGCTAAGGAAGAAAGTTACACAAACCACCACTTTCTATTCACCACAAAACCCCAAAAATCACATATGAGAGGAAAACCTGGTTTATAAAATAGACATGCAAATGCCTGAGCCCTACAGCATTTTCTTCCAAAATTTCTTTTACCCTAGTCAGCCTACAGTTTCAAAAAAGCTACAAAATATTGTAATCCCAACCCTAGGAGCACACAAGAATAACCTGGGGACTGGAATAAACTGAATTTTTGGTCTGATTATGTTGGAGGAAGAGTTGCTGCCTGGAGAATTTCCCAGTAGGAACACATGGAGAAATATGGTTGAGTAACTTCTGACAAACATAGATTAGTGCTGTTTCAGGAAAATGAAAGTGGAATGAAGGTCAAGGACAACAAGCACTGGCCAGGAAAAATTTGTCTAATGTACTCATATTGTAATGCTGTTACACAAAACTTCATCTGAAAAGACATCAGTGTACAACATTGTCCACAAATATACTAGGTATCGTGAGGCAAATGAAGATAGTCTGCACTCTGGATCAACATTGAAATCTGGGGTTGAACTCAATAAAGTGGACAGGGAACACCATTCCAGGGACAGTGCATTAGTTTTTTGTACCTCCATTGAAATATGGGGTCAAACACAATAAAATAGACAAGTGAACACATTCCAAGGTAGTGGATTAATTTTTTGCACCTCCTTTCTCTGGTTATTTGACAATGCTTGTCAAGGCAACCTAACATATCACAACTTGTCCTTACCAGTTCAGAGGAAATCTGGCAAAATAATTCTATGACTTTTTCTGGAGAAAATGAACAAAAAGTGACCCTTAAAAGAAATCTGTGCCCAGTCACGGATGCACACACAGAGCACTCTTACCTCTGCCAGTACCTTACAGACCTCATGGTGCTACAACCAAAAAAAGCTACACAAATTGCAAGATGCTGCCACAGGGAGCGAGGGAGTGACATGTGAGTGACATGACAAACGTGTCAAAATGACACGTTCCACCTCTCACACTATAGAGAGCAATGATATTGTCGAAATTAATCTCTCAGCTACAGAAATTCTGTTTCAACATGCAGTGATTTGTCTCAGCCACAGACCACAGCACGAACCTAGAACTGTTATGGGGCATACTAGCTGCCCATCTAGTTAGCATCCTATAGGCCAGCAAGCACCTGACCTATAGCCATAATAGCAGTGGGATGTTTATATCCAGGCTTGTCTGGTGCTCTCTCAGAGGAGACTCTTATGGTTTGCACAGCAAGAACAGAAGTAATGAAGTAAGATGCACAGAGAAAATTATTTCAGAATATATCGTAGCAGCAGTAAGATAAAGTTTCCAGAGTATCAATTTTGTGTAATAATTCTGTAATGACATAACCAGGTATACAAGCAAACAACTCTAGAACAACATAAAGATACTTCCATTTTGTGATTGCAATGGCCATCATAATTAACATGTGTGGAAATTTATGCAATTTAGCAAGGATCAATTCAACCCACTGAAATGCTTTAAAACATGAAGGAAAACTGAAGTATAAACTTCAGTTTGTACTGAAATCAGAAATCATATTCTATTTCTCATCCTAATTTCCAGTGACAATTAACCATTTGAAAAGATGTTGCAAGCAACTTTGTCTCTGAGGCAAAGGCCAGGAAGCAACAGAGTAGATTTTCAGTTGGTAATTTCCTCAGTTTTTCCCATTTTGTGAAATAATCCCTATAGAACACATTTCACACAATTAGCACTACGCATTTCTCTTTCATATTTTTCTAAAAATAAATGAATAAATAGGGAAATCACCCAGGATACAATTAATTTCTCAAATACATTCCCAGCTGGAATTCCAAATGGGATTTTGTCTTGGTTCTAGAGGAGAATATTCCTAGTGTATGTACAATTGGAGACCTAGCAGGTACTTCAGAAATGTTCAGGGTGGAGTGGGGAGAAAAAGTGTATTTTCACTGAAGACAAAATATTTCTTAGTAATTCTTAACTTTGTATTGTGAGAGGAATATTTTCTGCTAATCACCATTGCACCATATACTTATTCTCTCCAGGCCTTGTGTTGCCAAAGACCTGCTGTCCTTGTGTCAACCTCTCTATATCTCTGCTTTCCGTGGGTCTAGATATATAGCTGGAATGGAAGCAAGGAGTCCTCGGGGAGTGAAAACATTACAGATGTCGACTTAGGTTAGAGACATACAGTTGTCTTTTGTGGTTCATCGAAAATCCTTGAAAAAGTAAAACACCTTTAAGAAATTAAGACTTTGCCATCCGCTGGAGCACTACTGGATTTTGCAGGACAGTAATTAATAGGAGAATATAACCTTGAAAACACAACGTAAATCATGTGAGAGAGTCAAAAAAGTCACCAGGAAGGAACCAGTTGATGTCTACTTCTCTATATCACATTTAGAAAAGTTACGGTTTAGTGGAATGGAGAAGCATAATTTCCTAACCCTTAATTGCTTTCATCTTGAGAATCAGGTAGTGTGCATTGGCGTGGAGGGGTAGGAAGAAAAAAATAAAGCTCAGTACCAAATGTCTACCTAACCTACTTCTTATTGCATGAACAGATGTTTACTCCAAGAATTGTTTACTTAACATAAGATGAAGTTTACCTCATAACTTATATTAATTATCACTGTAGTGGAAAAAAAATCTGGTAATGTACACAATACTATGAACATCATTTGAATAAAGAAAAATTTTCTCCATGCATGTTATTTAATAAAAATTATTGTACTGTAAGGTAGTGAAGCAGTGTCACCTATGCACCCTGCCCCATTATCCTTATTATCACGGAAAAAATTGAACAGGATTGGACCCAATGTTGACCCCTGGGTAACACCACTAGTTACAGGCCTCCAACTAGACTTTGTTCCACTAATTATCACCCTCTGGGCTAGTCTTCAATCCACCTCACTCTCTACTGAATAAGAACTGGAACTGGTTCTGAATTCCCAAGGGAAGAATAGTAGTGCAAAGCTTTACTGGCTTGCCAACATGACTGTTATGTCATTGCGTCACTGAGCTCTGAGAAGAAGTGTTCTGTAGCCAGATATCCTCACCGCAAAATAATGTGCTTTGCAGAGTGCTTCAATGTGACTAATGTATGTTTGGTGCGCTAATATTCTCATAGCTCAGGGTTCCATTTCCACAATCCCTCTTTACCTATCCTGTGATTTAATACCAAAAAAAATTGCCACAGTTCATAAAACTTGTTTTCTTACTGTCATTTTGCTGTCAAACCCCCATGGATGCTACACAGATCCATCAAATGCTTATCTCAGCCTTTAAAGAGGTGCTCCACAGAGAACACAATAAAAGAGTTAAAGAAATAGGTTAGATATGAGATTTTTAATTATCTTTTCTTCTATGCTTTCAATCCCTGCTTTAAGTAAATTCTTGCACTATTCCCACTGTGTCCCTTTGGAAGATTTCCAGTATTTAACTTGCCAATGTGACTTGCACTACCCTTTCTCACCAGAGTCTTTTAACTTCTTTTGTTGTCTGGGCACTATGTTGAAATTTAGCTTTTATCCCCAGATTCTATTTTAGGAAAGTATTTGCACAGATATGTGCACAGCAGAGAAAGAAATTATTTTCTATGTTACTCCAGTCTCATTTATTTTTAATGTATGCAATTTCCCTTTTTTTGTTAAGTACATTTTTCATATTATTTGTAGGAACTAAAAAGAATTTTATAATTCAAAATAAGTTCTTACTTTACCTAAAGAAAATATTAATGAAACTTTAAAAATGAACAGTTAGGAGAATTTCCAAACATAGGAGAACAGAGGGCATATAAATGGAGATGTATAGTAACATTGTAATTTTCCATCTGGTGAATAAGTATCAGGTTTCATCAAACAAGAACCTATGTAGCTGAGAAACTTCCCAAAACACAGTAATATTTGAACATCCATTGTTTTTCTATAGACAGAAATAAACAGCTGATTCTACACTTAAAAAGATTGCCATTTAACATGGTAGTAGTAGGATATTGAAGAAAAGAAACTAAACAACTTAAACTTTTGAATTTCCCTGAAATGGATATAGAACTCTCAAAATTTGAAGAACAACATTGAAAATCCAACACAGGATTTATCTCAAACAGTCCTCAGAATACAGGAGGTTTAATGAAAGAATCATAGAATATGCTGAGTTGGAATGGACCCACAACGATCATTCAAATCCAATTCCTGGCTCTGCACAGAACAACCCAAAGAGTCATGCCTTGAGCCTGAGGGCATTGTTCAAAAGTTTTTGAACTCTGGCAGGGTTGGTGATGTGACCACTTCTCTAGGGAGTCTGTTGCAGTGCCCAACCACCCTCTGGGTGAAAAACCTTTTCCTAATATCTAAGCTAAATCTCCCCTAACACCACTTTCTGCCATTCTCATGGGTTCTGTCATTGGTTGGTTGCCAGAGAGAAAAGATCAGTGCCTGCCGCTCTAGTTACCCTCAATTGTAGGTTGCAATGGTGTCTTTCCTCAGCCTCCTCTTTTCCAAGCTGAACAAGTCAAGTGACCTTAGCCATTCTTCGTATGGCTTCCCCACAAAAGTTTAGTTTGCAGCCTTAGTCTGTGATTTCATGAGCAGAGGGCTGAAGTCCCTTCCAGCTTGAATTATTCTGTGTTTCCTATCTCTACCTTTGAAAAGAAGATGCTGATTCAGAAAAAGTTAGTTGTTCCAGCTCTAGTGAGAGACCCCATATGCTAAGGGAATAGATACATACCTAAAATTTCACTGAATCACAAAAAATCTTAGAAAAAAAATCAAGCATTGGGGATTTTTCCAAACTGATAAAGAACTCAGGCAGAGTTAAAATCAAAGTTAGAGAGAATTGGTGCTCATGCTTACATAATTCATAGTTGCATCTTTGTTAAACTTTCATAAAAGTATCAGAATATAGTGAAACTTCCACAGAACTTGAGGATGAACCAGACATAGGAGTCTCATAACTCTTTCTTCCTGAAAGTATTAATGAGACACAAAAGTTATGGCAGCGACAAAGAGAAAACTATTCATTATGTTGTTACCTCTCCAAGGAAAAGTTAGAAAAATCAAGCCTGATAATAGGAAAAAGTCAGTCTTTCCTGTTTAACAAATGTTGGTCTCTGTGAACTGTGTCCTTTTTAGATAGAAAATCTGTGTCCTGACCCCATAACTTCTGTGCAGGTTACTTTCTACCACGTAGGGATAATACAAGTCTCTTAGTTGATCTTCTCTTTACTTACTAGATGTTTCTTTTGCACTTCTAAATTGTCACAGCAATAGCATGTGATGAATATAAAATATTGCCTTCATTTCGGCAGGAAATGTACTGAAATTTAAACTGTCAATAAAGGAAACTAGAAACAACAAAGGGCACATATGTTATATGTTATTGTAAAACAAGAAATCACAGCATGTATTTCTCAGCTTGCTCTTTCCTGAGATACAGTATATAAAAGACTTAGTGCTGGCAAGGTTTAAGAAAACCTCTGCACTGAGCTGCTCCTGGTCTTCCTACAGAAGGAAAACATAAAAAGTACAATTAAAAAACCCCTCTGAGTGTACACCAGTGCTGGAGTCCAAATTTATACTTTCAGCCAGGGTTTTTCTTTAATTCAGTATTGCACAACATCAAGAAGATGTTGACTTTCCATCAAATGGCTCTTAATCAGTCTGTTCACTATTGTAATTTACTAACTCTGTTACTAGAGAGCTTCATGTAACTGATGGTGGTATTTGATATAAAAAATTATTGATGTACAGTAAGTGATCTTTGAAAACCATCTTTAACTACAGCAAGCAAGCTTTTCAAAGATACCAATGCTTTCTCTTTTTCTTCTACTACATTATTCATTAATGATCTGAGTGTATTAATTGGCTTATTACTTGGAAATAGTCAGAGACTTTTTATGAATTGTAGACCACTGAGATCTTCATATCACTGACATTTATAATTAGTGAAAGGACTTAGATTTTCTTATGCCTTGAGCCCAGTTCTGGAGCATTTAGACAGTCTTTAGACATATATGCTCTGCAAGAATGAAGGAAATATTGAAGAAAGAATGCCTTTTCATATTTTTTTTAAGTTAAAAAAAAATTTAATGCCATTTTCACAAAAAATTCATGAAATTGATGCCTGTATCTCCAAAGAACATATACAGATTAAAATTGTGGCTTAAGAGAAATCTGTAGAAAAAGCATAATGAATTCAGCATAAGCCAGCACTCTGGCATTTTTAAAATTTGAAAAATTGTTGAGATTTCCTGCGTTGTGCTGTCATCTAAAGAGTCTAATATCCTCAATACTGAGAAGAAAGGTTGAAAAATTATATCTGAATATCTTTTAGCTACTTTATTCTGTGTCATTATTGCTGCATGACATAATTGCTCAACAAAACACGAGAGTAGACTACATCAGAGAAGTGGGAGGGAATATTTGAAAAGAATGTTCCATATTGCCAAAAAGCTAAACATTTTGCTCCAACAAAATAACAAAAAAATACAGTCAAAGAAGGTGGGTGCAGAAAAAGGAAGGGGAGGGGGGGCAACTGCACAATAATATGTAGTATTTTTAAGAGGCATGGATTACTCATTGCTTGCAAAAAGCGAACTAAAATATTTCTATATTGATTTACAAAGTTTTCATTATTTAAACCTTGTAAGATATGAACTTCTCTTCTGTGACCCTACCCCTTGTTATCTTCTCTGTAGCCCTGGTCAAAGGGGAAGATGAGTAATCAATGACTGCAAACAGTACACAAGTTGCGTAGCAATAAATTTACAGTGGGATATCACTACTTTCTGTTTTGTTCTCTGTAATGATTTGAACACCCTCTGAACAGAGAGGTGTTATCCACCGTGCTTCCAATATCTTTCCTAAGCAGTGGTAAGCTACTTTTGAACCATAATAGTCTGTGTATGGTGTTTTCTATAATCCCATGTTTTATTTTACTCATGTGGATATAGAGTTTTATTTGCAATTTTTATTCAGCATCGTAAGACCCTGATGCAGTTCTTCAGAGTCAGTTTTAGTTTGAACTGCCATGAGGTAGATTTTTTACTGAAAACTTCATAACTTTTTTTACTCACCTCTTTTTCAAGCACTTGTACCGTAACTGCACCATTTCCTCCTGCTCCCTCACTATTATTTTCCCTCCATGAGTCAACCTGCCCAGATTCACCAGTGCAACATCGTATCTAAAGAGAAGAGTAAATATTTACTGCATTATTGAAGGCACATGGGGTTATTCCTGGAAAAGTGTGGATTACTTTCTTGGAGGCACTCTGATAAGACAATGAAATATCTACCTATTAAGGCTACAGATTTTGTCCTGCACTTTTTTAAGACTGTAAGTATTCCAAATATGCAAGGTGTCATGGTTTGAGAGCCACAAAATCCAATTCCTGAGTCCTAGCCCCCCCTCCCACATCTCAACCCAGTGTGAGATGGGTTTTCCAGACACCATACAAGACTCAAATTGGGGGGAAGGGAATATATTACAATACACTGTACAAATAAATACTACAATACATTATATACAATCTTAACTATCTCTACCATGACAAAACAGTATTTACAATAGATCAAATCTCTTCTCCCTTCCAAATAAAAGTCCAGGAGGGAAGAAGGGAAAGATCCTTTCCTCTCTCTGAGCAGCAAGTCTTTCTAGGGCAGCAGTGTCTCTTTCTCTCTTCCATGCAGCAGCTGTAGCTGGATCTTTGCCAATACACACGAGGGGAGTCCAAGCCCCTCGTCCCTTTGTCTCCAAACAAGGGTCTTCTCTTCCGTGGGCTGCGTTTCCCAGGACAAAGGGCGTGTCACCATATCATATCGCAAAGCACAGGGGTCTTTGCGACGGTCCTTATCTTCAGGGGGATTCAAGCCCCTTGCAGAGCTTCTGGCTCTGATCTCAGGCTGCTAGCTTGCTTCTTAGCTTAGCAGCAGCGAGGGGGGAAGGCCAAGGTCACCGCCCTCCACATTCCTTCGGCCATCCCAGTCCAACTTCCCGGGACACCTGAGCTTCTTACCTCCTCTTTCAGCAGTGCTGTAGCACTCTGAGACTCTTCTCAAGCAAGAGTCCATCTCCCTCCTCCTAGGAGGGGTCTCAAAGGAGTTTGGGAGAGTTTTGGTTGCAGTCCTTACCCCAAACTCTCTCTCCGTAGTGGCTTAGTTCTCTTTCTGCTGCTGCTTCCCTTTTCTTCTTTGCTTAGCTGCATCTTGTCTCTAGCTACTTGCTCTTATCTCTTGGCTCTCTGTCACTGCTTCTCGGTCAGTGCTGTTTTGCCGCTGCTCCCTTTGCTGCAGAAGCTTCCCCCAGCTTTCAGCTACAGATACTCAGTCCAGTTTTAACACTGTTCCAAGTCCCTGTAGCCCCCCAACTGGGGTCCGGGGGGGCTGTGGCCCCCCCCTGAAGGGGCTCCTGCCCCTTCCTCGTGGCTCACAACATGGCTACTTCTTCTCCAACAACAACTCCAACTACAACCCTTCTCTTCTGGTCTTAGTGATATGTTTATATTTTGCAGGAGCGTTCATTGGCTCTACCCCAAAGGGTCACCACCCCCTCGGGGGTTACCATTTTTTTAGCTCCGGGGGGGGGAACCTGTTTCCCCCCACCACACAAGATATAATATTTTTATGAAACAATTAAATTTTGTCAGAACCTGTTCTTTAATCACTCTCAGAAAAGTATAGATAATATTTCACTTTTTAGATACACTGGTGGTATAGATAGCCATCAAGAGAAATAAAACAGTATTTTTTATTTGCATCTTAGAGGGATCTCTAAGTACCGCTAGAGCAAGAAAATAAACTAACAGAATTAAAACATATAACTTTAACACATATGGTAATGAAGGAAATACTGTACAGATATCAACTGGGAAACTAAACCTGCCAGACTAAATACAGTTGCAATACATAAAACATCTAAAGTAAAACCATTGAATTACTCATCTATTGGACTATGATCTACACAGGGAAAAGGCCCCCTTTTTACAAGGTTGTCTCTGTCAGTTTAAACCCTGCACTTTGAAATTCACTAACTACCAGCCAGTACCCAGGAATCCCCCTTCAAAGGAAACCTTAGGGTTTTCTTTGAATCCAAAAAAAACCCCGGGAGATTGCTACATTTCTTTTCCAGATAGAGCCATGGAATTACAAGAAGAATCTCTTTATACTGCAATATCTGCTTATACAGCAGAAAAGTTGCATATTCATTTGAAAAAAATAAATATTAATAATGGCATATTCTGAGCTAGTTAATAAGCTTATTAATATATCATGCTGTCACAAATAATGTTGTGCTCTATCCCTAGGTTCAACTGAGTAGCATGCAGTGGAGGACTCAAAAAATCGTTTCCTCTTTCCTTCTCTCCTCTCCTTCATCCCAGAGATGAATTTGACCACAAAATGGAATGTTTGTCCTACAGTGAGGCAGAATTACTTTGAAGAAAATGAGGCTTTCCACAGATTCAGGAATCTTTCACATCCAGGGTGATTCTGGATCAAGACATTTACCTTACTACGTTGTAGATAATTTACATCAGTGTTTTAGCAAGGATGAGATTTCCACTCTCACTGTCAATTCCTAAAGCCAGATACTCTTTTTATCTTCCCTGGTATGCCTTTTGTCTGTATTTCCATAGCAAAATTACTGTATTAATAACTCAATAACTAAAAAATTATAGATTGAGGGAACACCTAGGAAGAATGATGAATGAAAACATGATATGAAATACAGCAAAACTGAAGTTCAGATATTTCAAATTTGAATGCTTGACAGAATAATTTGGAATCCACATGAATGGCACATGCTTTGGTGACTCATATTATAAGGAGATAATGGAAATTTTGTTGTGGAAATTTGGTTCCTGGCTCACCAAGGTTTGGTTCCTGGCTCACTCATGGGTTTGAACCGTTAATCACTCACTCATGGCTAGGCTTCGCGAACGAAGATTTGGGAAGGGCTCTACCCATTTTTCATGCAAGCGCGTTGGTGGCTAAAAAGGCCAATACGAGAAAGGCAAGTCCGGTTGCAAAAGACACAGCAGAAAGACTCCTTAGATGGTATATTCTGCAAGGTTCGATTCTTTCTGCGTTGTCTTTTCTCCTCAAGAGTGATCCTGCGTGCCTTCTCAAAAGCATCAGCAGCGTTATAAATGGTCTGTCTCCAGGCCTCCCGATTAGAGGCCAGAGTGGACCAGTTATGGTGATCAATATGCCCGAGGCTGAGTTGTTGCTTCAGGGAGTCCTTGTATCTTTTCTTTGGAGCTCCTCTCTTGCGGCAGCCAGTGGCAAGTTCACCATAGAGTAGGATCTTAGGGAGGCGGTGGTCCTTCATCCTAGAGATGTGCCCTGCCCAACGCAGTTGCGTTCTCAGGAGCATGGCCTCAATACTTGTGATTGCTGCCTGTTCGAGAACAGATGTATTGGTCACATAGTCTGACCAATGGATGTTAAGGATTGTACGGAGGCAGCGTTGATGGAAGCGTTCTAGGAGACGCAGGTGGTGGCGGTAGATGACCCATGATTCGGAACCATATAAAAGAGTAGACAGCACTATGGCTCTGTAAACACTGATCTTGGTGCTTTTCTTCAAGTGTTTATTACGCCAAACTCGTTTATGGAGTTTTCCAAAAGCACTGTATGCCTTCGCTAACCTATTGTCTATCTCCCCATCAATCTTACCATCTGAGGAGATGAGGCTGCCTAGGTAATTAAACTGTTGGACTGAATTGAGTTCTGACTGGCCGATGGTGATGTGGGGACGGTGGGGGACTTCCTGAGGTGCAGGCTGATGGAGAACTTCTGTCTTCTTTAAGCTGACTTCCAGCCCAAAGAGCTCAGCAGCCTCTGCAAAGCAGGATGTTAAACGCTGCAGAGCTGCTTCTGTGTGGGCAACAAGGGCGGCGTCATCAGCATAGAGCAGCTCCCGGACAAGATGGTTTAGGGAGCTGCTCTATACCGTTAATCAAAACAAGTTCATTTCAGTAATGTTAAAGAACAAGTACTTAAAGGAGAATTTCTAAAGACAAGGTACCAAAATAGTTGAAGAATACTACATGAAGCAGTCTAGGTACATTAAAAAAAACACTACCTGGTCAGCTTTTATCTCTTTAAACACGGTCACTTAAGGAACAAACCAAGCACAAAATCCCACAGTGATATTTTACAGTAGGTAATTCACCTGAAGGACCTTTCTGTGTGTCAGAGAAATGATGTCAACTGTAAGAGCTCATCATTCAAAATGTAAAATATTTTTTCTCATTGCTGGCTTAATTTTGAACACACTGTTCTTATGTGGGTGGGCTCAAGAAACTGAACATTTCCAGTAAGAGCTTGAAAATTTTGCAAAGGCTTAAGAACTTCTTAGCAGAACTATCTTTGCAATTCTCAGTTTAAGGCGACCAGAAACTTCTGAGCTACCTAGCATATATACCCTGCACTGGTAACGCCACTGCAATGTGTATTAGTCTCTTGCAGGCTCATAGGGAAATACTGGCTTGCGAACATAGAGCCAGTCCCACACTCAACAACAGAAATGTCTGGAGAAGGACACCATAAGATGCTCGTAAGCATCAGCTAAAAGGTAGTAAAGGATTGAAGAAAGTGACAAAAAGGAAGAGATTTTCAGATCTATGACAATCTAGCAAGGCAAGTACCAAACCACCAATTTTACATATGAGCTAGAAGCTTATCCCATTATAAAGCAGTCACTCCTACCTATGTGTGTGAGCGTGTATGAGGAAGGGGGTGATGAGATGGGGCAGAGAGAAGGGAGGGAGAAAGCTGTCTAATAAACCTTACGAGTTAGCTTTTTAACTCCAAGCTTTTGGATAAGTCTAGGAATGCAATGTGGAAAATGGTAACAAACACGGGCTGAAGGGAAATCTTACACCTAAGTCTCCAGCAGTGGCACAGTCATGAGTGTGGTTGGTTTTATCATATTTGTAAAAACTGAACAGAAGGCAAGGCAGAGTGGGAAGTGTGGGCACGATTCATTTGAGTAGTGGGTTGACCAGTGGGTTTAGTCTATACATGCTACCCAAATGCCTGTCCTGGAACATTAAATTATTGTAGAGCTTGTTCAACTGAGCTTTTTTCATTTTAACTTTTTAGTTTTGTCTTCTTCAAAGTAGAATGCGTCTTTCCAAGCTAATCCATTTGCTTCACACAAATTTATGGCCTTTCTCAAAAGTTCATAATCAAGAAACAAATCATAAATTAACTGAAGCAAAATATCAGCTTACTGGCATATAAAATTAGAAAACAGCTAACTTATGTTCTGCTTTATCCTTGAAGGAATAGAAGTCATGGTGATTTACATATTTAATTTTTGTACAGTTAACATTAAAAAGCTTTCTGTTCCACCAATTCTTACCTTTTGCAGTCACATTCTCTGTGTAAAATCATGAAGTGATGGTAATGATGAAAAATGTGGCAGAAGTGGCAAAAATAGAGAAGGTAGATATTATTAATGGCTCAGTAAAATTGCACATTGTGAAATTGCTGTGTAGCTCATGTTCGTTCTTTCTCCTGGCCATTGTCCTGCAATTCTGAGTTAGTTAAAATTTTCATCAGTATATGTATCTCTTGTTTACTGAATCTTTGCCTTCATTTCTTGAAAATCTCATATCTTTTTCCCGTTTTTTTTAATGAAGGGAAGAGATTTAGCAATTGTAATTTAAATTTCATTTTTCTCTGAATTACAGAGTCCAAGTAAGAGACAAAGTGAAAGAAAATTACTCTGTGAAGTTCAGTTGATTGTTTTGTGTTGCAGGCATCCCGATCTTGAAACTCTGCTCAGACTGGTTTTGCTACCATTTTCTGAATGGCTATATTCTAAAAAAAAAAAAAAGACATCTCCCCAGATTTCCTCTATTAATAATTTCTTTAATTGCTTAATGTGAACTGAGAATTTGAAGAGATTCAACTACATGCCCTAAATTTTTTTGAAGCAAAAAGGCCATTATCAGAGCACATAATAACCTAGATTATGATTTAAAAACATATATATATTTGATATTCAAAATGATATCTGTCTCCAGTCCTATGTGCATATGATATTACTTCAGAAATTACTGTAATAATAATTATCTGATAAGGCTGGGAAGACATTTTCATTTCAATTTCACAGGTAACACTGATTAATCAGAAATAAAATTTCTTTCAAGAATTTGAAATAAAAAATGCATGATAATGTCTTGAATTTTGCTAATCATAAAACTATTTTTAAAATTGTGGGAGTTTAACTTTTGCATTTTATAGGACTCTGATATTTAAACATAAACACAGAGACTATATAAGTTTATATGCACATATATGTTATATCAGACAAAGCATATCCATAGCATATATAGGATAGGTACTATAGCTTTGCACGCACGTATCATCTATACATACAGTAATGAACATACATTACACATAACATGTAAAATATGTAGAAAGTAAACACTATATGTAAAAATATTTTTCTTAATAATTAAAAAATAATCAAGATTTTAAACTCTTTATAAAGGGAAAAATACATGCATTTCAAAACATTTATTTATTTTATGTGTTTTCCAACCTTGTTTTTTTCTCCCCCAGTTACTCCCATGATTGTTGTATACTTAATTTATTTTTCTTAAAAGCCTCTATATCTGTTTATGTACAATTATTTATGAATAGAACTTAACCTTATAACTGGTACTTATGCTGGTAATCAGAAAAATAGATATTATAAAAAATTTAAACATTAAGTTAATATTGCAGTTTATATTCTGATTGCTTTGTTATATGGTAGTTTGTTTTCTTGTTACTTATTCTAACTAACCATTTATAATAGCTACTTTAAAAAAATTTCATTAAAAAAAATCAATGCAAATCAATGGGCAATTCAAAGCAATTTTCTATGTCAATAAATATGATATATATTTGAGTACATATAACATATCTGATATGTGTATATAGATATTTAGAATTATTTCCTCTCCTCATGTGCAGAATAAGTGAATAGTTGTCTAAAAAGATGTGAGACCCTCTAATTATTTAGACTTTCTTCAAAGATCATTTCAAAGAAAATTATGAAAAAATTATCACAGAAAAGCTATGGCTTACTATTTGTGATGACTCTTTCTCACCAATCTGACTCTTTCTCACCAGTAAATCTGGCTGCTGGATTCTTCATTTCAGAAGAATGCCAAACTAGGCAGGTCAAGGCCCTTAAATGCCCTTGGGTACTTGATCTAAGCTGTCCTCCTCTGAGTGGATGGAGGGACCAGATGATGTCCAGATGTCCCGAGCAACTCAAATTCACCCAGGACTCTATTCTGTGGTGCTCTGGAGAGGCACCAGAATTACTTGCTGAGCTTGAGACTGAGAGAAACCTAGCAAATACAGAAAATCCTCACAATTAATAACATAAACTACTTAAAATGATGAGAGACAAGTCTTCATAAAGGAACCAACTTTTTCTAGTGTAGCTGTTCTTGAAGTAAGAAGGAATTTGTGACTAACATCTTCTGTGGAAGGTGTTTGTCCCATCATTCTTTTGCAGAACCTTCTGCATTTGCAACACCTGTGGTGTTATTATGTCCACAATAGGCAAAAACCTCCTGCTATTTTTATGTAGTGTGAAGCAAGCACTGGAAAATTGTGCAAAATATTTGCATTCAGTGATAACTAATATGGAATTCTCTTTGTTACAATAAAACCACACTTAAAAGTTACAGTGTACTATTTCAGGGGAGGATTATTTTTAATTTATTATGATGCAATTCATTCTTAGACTGCAGTACAGTGCAACTATTGGACTTAAGTTGAAAAACTAGATGGTCATGTGGAAAAAGATGTCTTTCTTAAGGTGGTAACAGATGATATTGATGATTTTCAGGATTAACAATTCTGAGGAAATTGTGTTAGAAAAAATGTACTAGTATCAAATGAAATTAAAATCTTAAAGATTTTAAAGATGTATAAAGATCTATGCTTCTTTATATATTGAAAATATGTAATTATACCTCAACCTCATTTCACAGAAATATTCCAAGACAGAGGATACTGTCGGAGAAATGTCAGTTCTGAATGACCTTAAATGTTAATTCTTAAACGGGTAAAGTGAGTTGAACTTTGCTACTGCCCTTTGTACATGTTATTTTCCTCTAAGAATGAGTCACAGAAATTTTTTTGAAATCTCATTTAAAAATGTATTGACAAAAAGGTTTATAACTTGTTAATAGATTGTTTTGAAAAACCTTCTTTATTTATTAAGGAAACAATTGTGTCTCACTTGCATTTAAAATTTAGACTGCCTATTTAAAAGTTTCACCTTTGTCAGATAAAATTTTCTTTCAAAAACAACCCCTATCTTTCATTCTGCCTGTCATCAAGGTACTTCAGTTTTTGAGAATCCTGTAGAGACAGAATTGTTTTTAAGGCCCAGATCTCATTTCCACCTTACATTGCACCTGTCCAGCATGCTGAGAGGAGGGAACTGACATTTTCATGTAGCTTAAAGGAAAAATACTCTCATTTCATGAAGTCCGGCTTTCTAAAAGTTCACACATTGAGAATAATTTGTCATCTGAGATATAGGATGATATTAAAAAGAGAAGTGTTTAATATCAGCTGACATCGCTAAATGGCCATTTTGTAACCTGTGCAATATAACTGCAAGAAACTATACAGAATTTCTAGCAATATTTTTCCTATGGCTTTAACAGAAGAAAAAAGCAGTAACCTCCCTAATCATTTTCCTTCCTAGGAAAATTTATTGCATAATAATTGTCTGTGAAGTTTCTACGTGTTCCTCTGAAGCAGGGATGTAGCAATGTGCTGGACTGGACAGCCCCCTTATAACGTTTAGACTCACCTCATACATCTGCATGTGAACAGCAAACTTTCTTAGGAAAAGATCAGGATCAAACCCACAGCATACACACACACCCCCACACCATTTTTTATGCTGCATAAAGAAGTGAGTTGACACTCTATGGAAAATGTATTTTGAGTGGGGATTATGCAAAAAAGATTTTGAAAAAGTTAAAATTTGAGCAATTAAATTATGAAGTATCCTGAAGTCTGATTTTATATGATCTTTTTAGTTGTGGCTTTACATCGTATTTTTAATTGTGCTCTCTTTTCGCTTCTGATCCATGACTAAAAATTATATCCCAATTAACAGGTAAATTTCCCCCCAAATAAAGCTATGTGATATATATGTGGAGTTTTATTTTGGAGCATTACTGCTACTGAGAATATTGAAGAGAGATTAACTGAAAAATAAAGTGATGTCACAGGGACATATACAGATTTATGGTTCTCTTTAATCTGTCTTGTGGACAAGTGCAGTTTTTAAAATATGCATTTAGATACGCATTAAATTTCTGTGATTTAAAAATTTTGACCTTAATTAATCAATTTCTTTTTGTCCGGGAGTATAAATTCAGGAGACATAGGAAGGAATTCTAGAAAGAAGAATTAACAAGATAATATCTTTGAGAGGAAAGGAAAGATTATTAGCAAGATGAAAAGACTGGGAAAGGAACTGGCTTTATACAATGGGAATCTGTGAAAGAGGAGTGGAGGGTCACAGTTAGATGTGTGATCTGTGGTAGGGTGATGTGGGTGAAAGGAGAAAAATTATTGGCACTGAATAACAAGATGTGGATACAATAAACATCAGATTAGAAATTAGGTAGGAAACAGGGCCCACAAGAACTTTCACCTGGAACATGGAGGGATAAGAAAGGAATGATCCTGGTATGTTATAATTTATTCCTGAAATCTACAAATCTACTCTGCCCGTTGAAGATTGATTTTATTCTAATATTTTTGTGAACAAACTTTCAAAAACATTTGCCAAAACATTCCAAATGTTTATGTTTATCAATATCTGACAAATCAAATTTTTCATTTAATTCATTGTTAAAGTTTTTGTCCTCAAGTAGTTCATGAACCTCGTTCCACAGCTTATGAAAGGCTACACTATGTTAGAATGCATTACTGCTTTGAACACTACTCTGCTTTATCAGCCATGGTCAGTATTTTCAGAAATTAGTATCTCCAGAAAGTATTCTAAGTTGATATTTATCCTGAAAATTTTCAAAAAAATACTGAATCCTAGCAACTGCCTTTAATAACTATCAAAAAAAAGACAGTGGGACAATTCTGAATGCTGTCAGATTCATCTATCAGGAATTTAAATACTATTTTTAGAATTGCTGTTGGAAATTAACATTTTATATGCATACATATACATATGGATACATATACATATCCATATCCATGCATATATGGATGTTATCTTTTCAGTTATTGTGCTTGATAATTGTTACAAAGGTGTACGTTTTATTAGTAAACTTAAATCTCGGCTGTGATATATGAGAGACAGGCATTAACTATTTGATGATTTGATTTTTCTTACTAGGAATAACACTTAAACAGAAAAATAATATAATTTTTTTCAGTCATATTTTGGGCACCTTCCATTCATCACACGTGCTACCATCAGATCCGTGTGACTGATGCACGTAAAGTTAATGAACTAGTTTCAAGGCATGGCATTTTTTAGACATAAATGGGAACTGATTACAGAGGACAGACAGAAATCATTTTGTTGTGACAAATAAACTACCTGACAGAAGCCTAAGGGTCCAGTCTGAAGATGAGTCAGCCAATACTGTTAAGTGACACTTGACATGGCACTGCTGGTAGCTCAGAGATAGCAACACATTAGAGGTATTATTTTGAATTAAAATACAATTTAAAGGAATGAAACAGTACTGAAAGATTTAATGGTAGCTGGTGGCGTTCAGAGAAGCTGATTCCTGCAGTGTGGCATATGTTCTCTGAGCCTTCTGTCCACTTAGAACTGGTACCACACAAACGACAGTTTCTTGAAAGTATCTATGTTGTATACTTTTGTTAGGGGAACTTTCAATGTGCTCTTGCCTATCCTGTGCCTTTGGACTTCTCAGAAGCTATCAATGGTATTTTATTTCAGTCAGTTTTCTGTATTCTCTCTGTTGAAGTTTCAGAACTATTTTACAGAAGGAAGATCTTGAGGGTTGAAACATTCCTGTGATATTTGACTGAGCTCAGGCACTGAGCTGTATGGAAGAATTGAAAATATATCTGACAGATTTCATCTTCATATCTGATATGTACATTGACAGCATGCTTGGCCTCTGGAATCTCTGTTTCCTTGGTATTTTTCATCATGCTGCTCTGAAAGAAAGCCACAACAGAAGGCTGACCTCCCCCTACTCCTGTTCTGATGATGTGTATGTGAAAAGTCTTGGATATTCAATTTAAGCAAGATACATTCATTGTATTTTCTAATGCAAGTCTCTAAACAATGCTGAAGATAATCACTGTGTGGATTATAATATTCATTTCAAAACTGAGTGAATTCATCTGTGTTCCATTTCCAAAAGTGGTTTTTATTGGTTGATGTGCACTGGAAATTATTAAAAATAAAAATTGTAATGTTATTCATTGAACATACGGATCCTTCCTACTCATTTACTTGCCACTTTTCGGACAACTTGATTATGCAGCAGAAAATTATTGGCAATAGAGAAAACCTTTCAAATACGTACCAAACTTCACATGGTTTGTTCCTTAGTATGTAGAAGTAAACAATCAGCTACTCACTACAAAATGATACCATGTAAAATGTAATCCTGATTTCAGAATAAAATCAGTTATGGTTACTTGTCACTATTGGAAATGTATTACCTTTTTCATAATCCTACATTTTGACTGCTACTTGGTTATGCACCTTCTGGATTTCAATATGGAATGAATTTGGGATTAAAACCAAGCATATCATTGTTCCTCAAAAATGGTGATCTGTGTGTCCGCTTGAGGAAATTCCACACCTTTTCTGAAATCTTATATTCATCCCCTTAGTTCATCATGTGGGCAGAAGGGAACAAAAACCTTCAGGAACAAGTGGTGGTAAACTAGCATATCTTACAAGGTGCAAGTGGAAGGAGAGTTTGAAAAAAAATATTGACCATTGAAAGCAAGTTAAAGGTATTAGGTCTCTTCACAGTCAAACCAGCACAAAATATATCAGTTAAGATGTATAAGAAATAATCATTCAAAATCAGAGCAGCTCAAAAAAAATCACTCAAAACAAGATATTGAGAGTTATTTTAGCATTTTGGTTTTTTTGTATGATACCATGATGATACGAGCAACAAATTTGACAAAAATCTTTGACCAAGATTTTTGGCCCTTTTTCTCTGATCTGAGAGGTTTTTCAGAACATCTTTATTCCGAAAGTCAAGCATCTTGAAATATCTGTGCTAAATTTAATTATAGCCAGTCCATTCCCATTTGTGTTTGTGCCAACACAGATATTTAGTTTTAACAGCTCCTCTCCTTTCTAAGAACTTCCCTTCCAAGACAGTAATCATACCCCTTTTCAATCTTTATTTTACTCACAAGAACAAGATGTGCTCTTCTGCTAGAATCCTCTCCAAGAACCGACTCCCCATTCTCCTAATCTTCCTTGTTGGCCCTATGTGTAGCTCTCTTCATTTTGATATTTTTTTCTTTGATATGGCTGATTAGAACTTTACAGTTTTCCAGGTGAGTTTGGAGTGGGACTTTGTTAAATGTCCTGAAAACTTCCTTACTTCTCTTGGAAATGTTTGCCCTGGAGCATCTTAGAATTGGATTTCTTCTTCACAGATGCATCACATTATTTCAGGAATTTGATTCCACTGAAAGGAACGATTAAATTAAAATGACATTGAAATAAGCTCATTCTCACCCTGTTGCTATGTTGACTCAGTAAACAGTACATTTCTTACAGACATCTTTCCTTCATTATGTAACAGATTCCATCTTTTTGTCATAAAAATAGACTTTTCAGTTTCAGTTTTATTTTCCCCTGTAGATCTAACACAATGATTCTCCATATGTGAAATTCAAATGTGGTTTAGACAAAAATGTTTTGAAAGCACAGAATGAATTTTTATGGAGCCAATTCAGTCTGTTCCAAAGCATTATGTAGGATATGTCGCCTCTGTGGAAAGCACAGTTTTCAGAAATATATTGCAAATTACTTTAGGTTGATAAGAACATATTGAAAAACCAAAAGAGGCTTCATTTGATCAACATTATTATAAGAAACTATAAGAATAGGAGGTATTACCTTTGCAAGTATATAAATAAATACTCTCATATATTTTTAAAAGATATTAAAAATATTAAAATAATTATTGAACTATATTAACATTTCAAAGTATGTACATATCCATCAAAATCCAGTAAAACTGCTCCAATGTGGAAGAGAAACAGTACTGAAATGACTCGTCATAATAAAACTGAAGGACAAAATTGCATGCTGAAAGGCCATAACATTTCTTCTCAATGTTAATTGTAAAAAGCACTCAAAACAAAAAGGGAAAAAAAACACTTTTCCCCCCATAGATTGCAGAAGAAATTCCTAGAAAACAATACTATTAGGATAGGACAAGGGTCACAGTTTTATTAAAATGACAAACAAATATATTGTGTTGCATAACGATACTAGTGACAGAGGAAACTGAAATACAAGGAGTGAAGAGAAAATGAGAGATGAAAGCAACTGTTGCATCAATCTTTGCCAAAAGAAAGACTACTTTTAAAGGTTTCCTCCTGAAATATTTAGGTTTCTGATAATTTTATTACAATACTGTGATTAAGACTTCTTATGAAAATGATCTGGGCAATAAATTTATCGTCAATTTGAAAGATTCAGGACAGAAGGAAGAAATTAAAGTCTAAATAAATAAATGTACAGTCTTATAGATTAGTTGATGGGTAAATAATTTCTCCTTCAACAAACTGCAGAAAACAGTAGTGAATGAATGAAATGCATCAGACTATTCAAAATTTATTGAAATATTAGAGAATATCACCTCATCAATTTAACCAAGACTAGTTTGTTTCATTGCATCATTGTATCCTTATATTATGAAAATACAGAAATTTTCTTAACAGTTCAATATCAGGTGTAATGATATAGAACAGTGGACCAGAATGGAGGAACCTCTAACAGAGGCTGAATGGAATAGTTTTTCACTCTGGGTTTATCCAAAAAATAAAAGACAATAGGAGCCAGAAAGTTTTGCATTGTGGTTAAAATTAATAAACTAAGAGAACTAGTTGCAAGAAGAAAGAAAAGGAAAAAAAATGCTCTTTCTGGGAGATAGTAACAATGGGAAAAAAACCAAGAGGGAGGCAATGATCTGGGACTGAAGTATATCACATAATTAGACTGAAATCTGTCAGCAATTTACTCTGATTGAATGATAGGAGGAATGTAGAAGTGGAAAAAAGAAAGAAAAAGAAACTGGAAATCAACAGGTGATATCTGAGTTTGCAGTTATGTGTGTTTATTCTGGGACTCCTAAACTAACAGTAACTCATATGAAACCTGTAGCACCATGAATGATGGATCAAAATCTGCAACAGAGGGATGTTCATTTTCCTATCCATGGTAAGAAGGAAAAATTTGACACTGATTGTGGAACAAAGTTTGATTATGCATTCAAACAGTGCTTTAGATTTAGAACATCTACTATCATTTTATTCTAATTTTAAATTCTATTTTAAATTTTTTCAGTAATTCTCTCTACGTTCCACTCCTTGACAGTAAATATAAATCTGGTGCTTGATCCAAAGCCAAATGCTCAGTTGTTCCAAAAGTGCAGAATCAAGCACCCAGGTTTCTCATCTGTAATTGCTACTTTCAACTTTGTTTATGAACTTGTTCAAGTGAGTTGATTTTACCTTATCTGCAACTCCCTTTAAGACAAAGACTAATTAAAAAAAAAATAGAACCTATTACTGCATTTTAAAGTATTGTTGTATGTTACTTAATATTAAAAAAGAAATGTAAATTATACCATTCCTGAATTAAGTGTTTAGTCCAAATGCTAATTATCATTAGATTTTGAGACTAAAGAAATCCTTACCACAGCCTTTTCTGTCAGAATGGTGGAAGGCCCATTACTTGAAAAGACTCAAGCAAGACTGATACAATAGAAAATATTGTAGAAATAATCCTACAATGGGAAAAAGGACAAGATAAAGGTATTGTTGGTTGAAAACCCAGTTGCAGGGAGTAAGTGACAAAGTTTTTTCTATGCAAGTTTTGTGAACACCTTTCAGAAAAGTTCCAACATTCTATAAACAAAAGAATTTTGGCTAAATCTGCAAAAAAAAAAAAATCCAAAAAACAAAAACCCAATCAAAACAACCTATTTTTGCTAGGAATACATAGAAACTGGGCCAACAGTAGAGTTTTGCAAAGTTGTTTTAATAAAATTTTGCAATTGATATTGTTGAAAATTTCAAGACAACAATTTTGGTATAGCTATTAACTCAGATTTTTTAAATGAACATGTTAGTTGAGGTTTTATTTTGTACACTTTATAACTGTGCAAGAATATATTTCAGTGTATTTTTTTTATAACCCTTTTGATCCTTCAACGTCATGTTGACTTGATCCCAATGTCAAAAGAATGTGAAGATCCATATCAACAACATTAACAACAACAAAAAGCTGTGTTACTTGTTATTAATCAACTGGATGTCCTATTTCACTTGAATCATGGAAGAATAGTATTTGAACTCTCCTTCTGAAGTGGATACAGTATGCTTAGTATTCACACCTCCATTATAAGCAACAGCATGTTCCTATGTAACTGAAAGGAGTTTTTTTGTCTTGTGGCTGACAATACAATAAATAGAAATGAAGAAAGTGAACAGAATGAATACTGAAAATAAATTACTTGAAGATTTTGTCCTACAAAACATTCCTCCTCTACTAGTAAAGCAGCTAAGTTTGCAATGCTTTTCAATCCTGAGTGTTCTCATCATAACAGTCCATTGCAATTATATCAGCTTTTTTTATGAATCAAGACTTACTGTAGAAAAAAAAAAGGAAAAGAAGAAATCAAGAAAAGTTATGTTTAATAGAATGCACCTAATTTATGTCAAACTGACTTCTTTATTGCATGTGTGTTCATCAAGTAAAAAAATCCAAAAGAGTATTATTACTGTTTGAATGTTATAAGATTAAAAATGTGTTATCTTTAAAAAAGGACAGTTTGTAGCTACCTAATGATATTGGAGGATCAAAGATCTCAATGATGTAAATTAAAGTAAGGTTTACTGACACCAGTGAAATACGTGGCTTAATATTTTTTACTATCTTGAATATTTCACACATTCTCCCTAGAAGTAAGTTAAAATGAACTGACCTGTCTGAGTCATTTGAAAACTCCTATTTACTGTTCTATAAAATGCCTAAACAATCAAAAAAAGCCTAAAGCTATGTGTCTAGGCATAGCAACCACTTGTAACAGGTACCTATATAACCAAGGAAAACATCTTCACATTTACTACTTACCTTCAGAGTTCTGTAGGCTATTAACCTCCTTTCTAAGAAGGAAGATCCTGTTTTGGTGCAGAAAACTAAAATCACCTTTTTCATCATAGCCCATTCAGCCTGCAGGCCCTCTGCCTTATCTGTCAACATGCACATTTTTGTCAAAGTAAGTGTTCTCCCACTGGGAACTGGTTTGAGTTGTACACGGAAAACAGATAATGTTAAATAACATAAGCTCATAACACACTTCAGCAGGCTACACAGGATTGGGTCAGACCAACAATTCCTGCAGCTCAGAATCTTCCTGCCAGCCATGCCCGTCAGCCAGCTCCTCAGACTTTTTTCAGGTAGCAGAGCGTGCTTCTGGGGGTGTCCCTGTTTTTCAGGTTATCTTTGTGTTCCTTATTTCTCCATGTTTGAGCCTTTGACTATCAGTTTATCCTGTGTCTCCCATTGCCCCCCTCCCACCAAATTTGTTGTCTTGAACACTTTCTTCTCACCCATCCCCTAACATCTTTCATTAACGTCATTCTCAGGGAAGGCTCTGAGTGTCTTCTTTCCACCTGCAAAAGAAAACAAATAAGCAGAGTACTAATGATTCAGAAAGAATAAAAACTGGGCAAGACTACAAGATATTTCCTCTTAATACCTTCCAGCCTTTTAAGTGTCATAAGCTCAGGACCCTGGTAGGATTTCTATTCTTGTGAATGACTCTTTAGAACTAATGTAATCTTCTTATTTTCACGACAACCTTTGGAAAGGTTTCTAAATGTTGCATGAAGACTGACCTCTTTGTTTGCTTTGACTTGACTCCTAATAGCTTTATTAATTGGATTTGATAGCATAAGTAACAGCAGAAACCTCTTTATGGCATTACTTTCAGTTCTTCTTTTTAAAAGTGCAATCTTTATCACACTCTTCTCTCCCAACAAGATCAGTTTCACTTAACACTCGTTAATAATCATAACAATATCTCGCCTCATCTCCTGAACTTGATTCTTCCTTTCCTATAAACAATGTTTCAATTCTGTGTAATATGCCACATGGCCCGGTTACACCTCTGTTTCATGGTGTCTATTATACACTTTCAGATTAACGTCTTTGAAAGACATTTTGTTTTCTTGAACCAGAAAAGAAAGTATGGAGTACTTCTCCACTGAAATGTATTAAATGTGAGTACTATTAAAATGTAATTGTAATGATATTTTTATTTAAATGTATTGCAGAACTTCCATCTTAAATCTGTGATACCTAGACTTGGTTATTGTGGAAGCTGTGGTACTACTATTTAAAATGTACTTCATAATATGGAATGCAAGTAATTACCATTAAAGAATTAAGTGCTTTTTTGTTTAAGAAAGGAGCAAGAGTGGTCATAGAACTGCAGCATGAGAAAACTCATGGTGCTTTAGCTGGATCTGTGAGAGTCCTTGAACCACTTAACTTTTATCCACTCTGGCCCACAATTCTGTGAGACTTCTCAACATGCATGGTTTATTGCTAATAATTTACTTAAATGATGTACAAGACATCTTCTAACTATTTTACTGCACAGAAATAATTTTTTTTCAGCTGTGGAGCAATTTTTTGTGACTATTTACAAGTCTCTGGCCTAGTTACAGTGGCAATTGTTGCATTAGAAACTCTGGATGGAATGTGTATCTCTGGGATGACCAGGTTCTCCAGCTAGGTTGTTAATTTACTGAAACATGCTGGTTGGTTTGTATAGCAGGAGCTGCCTGAGTTGGATCTCCAGGGCAGTCAGAGAGGCTGTAGCTAGGAGGTTATTAACTGAAGGAGTTAATTACTTAAATGCACTAGGGGTGGAGATAAGCACAGGACTTATACATCTATTCCATAATTAAAACTGTTGGAAAAATTTTATTTGCATCCTGAAAACTAATTTCCAATGTATGACTGGATCATTGTATGCATGTGTGCTTATTGTATATGGTACATGGTCTCCTGACTGGATTACAGTCATAATCTACACAGACCGTTATGAAATCCTACACATTTTGGCAATGCAGATATGCCTGAGTCCTACAAATAATTAACTATAAAAATGAGAAGATGGAGCCATATAAAAGGTCAGAATATTCAGAGTATTTTCTCCACAGTTAATAGCTCCTGATAATCTGAGTTTAATCCTGCATTTATACCATAAGAAGTAGGAGCATTAAGAGATTTTTTTGCATCTTCAGTTTCCATCAAAATACTTCTAAAACAGTTATGAAAATCGAGCAACTTAACATGACTGGCAGTTCCTCAACCTTCTCCATTGCCCAGGAAAAGGTCTTTCTTTAATTGCATATTGAACCAAGCAGTCCACCAGAGAACTTGGCTGAAATTAGTGTTTAAAGAATAAGGCTTACTCATACTTAGTCGGCTGTCCTCAAAACTGTTCTTTTATACCAGCCACTGAATTTTATCATACTAAATGGACTATTAATTCATATAAAATGCAATCAAAAGTGGAAATTAGGATGTACTTGGCATGTATTAAAGACTTTCTATAGTCACATGCATATATCCTTATGCACATGCACATAATAGTCTACTTTTGACTGATATTCCCATTCATGTTGTCTTTTGCCACCAGCCAACAAAAAGATCTTACAATTTCAGAACAGACACTTAACTGTGGAGCTAATGTAACTTAAGAATAGCACAGATTAAAAACAAAGTGAAAGTGATTCTGAGCAAGGATTGTATTTTTAACTCTCTTTATCAATATATTTCTACCTAAGGGCTCTTTTTCATTATAAACTCAGGAAGGCGAAAGGTCATGTCAGAACAGAGTTGAATGTTTGACACTCTAGTGGTTTTGAATAAATGCATGGCGTCTAAAATAAAAATCCCAGGTTTTTTTTTTCACCTGAGCAGTCCATTTATTATCAATATCTTACATCATCAGGTTCCATATTGCTTTCAAAATAGGTATGGAAAGTTATCCATAAAGTAATTTATTTCAGAAATAGTACAGTCAATGCATAATGTCTCCACTCTAATTTTATACCTGAGGGTCATTCTTGCCTCCCTGTATCCCATGGCATTTTGCTTCTGCAGTCTTTTCACAGTGTTTGGGTTCCAATCAATAAAGCAAAGTCATTTGACAGTGTATTCTCTCTTCTTTTAAGAAGAAAACAAAAGAAAAATCTTTTGGAGATTTGCATTTTGGCTATCATAAAAATACTCTATCATGATCAGATACTAGCACAGATACCAGTGAGTCACATTTGCAGTCGACTTAAGTGTAGGATGGAGGAAAAGATCAAATCATTCTCTTGTTTTCATTGGCAATCTTTGGTTTAAGTGCTTGTTCCTCCTTTAAGTTTTATGCTTTTTCTACCACATGGATAAGGACCAGGTCAGAGAATCCCAGATTCATGGAATAGTTTGATTTGGAAGGGTCCTTAAATATCACCTCAGTATTCCTTCCCCAGTGCCACGGAGAGGGATACCTTTCACTAGACCCAGTTGCTCAGACCCCATTCAGCCTAGCCTTGAACAGCCTGTGGGCCATCCATAGCTTCCCTGAGTGACCTATGCAAGTACTTCACCACCCTTGCAGTAAAGAATTTCTTCCTAAAATCTAATCTAAACCCACTCTCTTTCAGTTTAAAGCCATTACCACTTGCCCAATCACTACATGACCTTGTAAACTGTTTCTCTCCAGTTTTCTTGTAGGCCCCATTTTAGGAATTGGAAGGTTCTATAAGGTCTTCCCAGAGCTTTTGCTTCTCCAGGCTGAACAACTCCAACTCTCAGCCTTTCTTCATATGAGAAGTGTTCCAGCACTCTGATCCTCGAGTAAATGTATTTCACGGCTGTTTTAAGGCAGTTGTAGCAGAAGTAGGGAGTATGAAATTTGAGAATCTAGGAGCTGGACAATTAGGAAAGTGATTTTCTAACCTATGTAGCATTATTCCTGCTGCAGGATAGGATTTGGATCTTTGAAGAAAATTAGTTCAGGCAGGGATTTTGACTTAACTTGCAGTTGTCTGCACTGTCTTTCAGCTGTCAGTTCAGCTCCCAGTCATTTCTCTTTTGCAGTTTTTCACAGCTGGAAATCATCTTTGTTATCCCACATAGCTTAACAGAATCAGCAATTTCTGTCATTCTCCTCCCTTTTCCAGAATGCGAGTGTGATGAGCACGAAGGAACCCAGCATAGATATCTATGGAGCTTCTGCAGTGAACTATCTTTCACTGCAAGGGTGGTTGTTAATTTACTCCTGACTTGTGTTTCCTATTTTTTATTAGTTTTTATCCTTAAAAGTACTTTCTCTCTTTAGTTTTTTTGAAAACCTTTGGTGAGGCACATAAATGAAAGCACTCTGCAAATTCAACAGAATAGTAGTCAGATCTCCTTTATCTAAATACCTGTTAATCTTTTCAAAGAATTCCAGTTGTTTTGTGACATCTCGTATTTATCCATATGTCCCTTAATTCCAGTCTTTATTCATCCATGGTTCCACTGGAGTTCTTTTTCAAAAGTTGGCATTATTTTAACCATTTTACACTGAGTCAGTTTTTTACACACTGCAGTGCATAGTTTGGCTATTTCATACTTGTGTTCCCTCGGAACTGTGGGGCAGAAGCTATTTGTTCCTGTTGATTTCTTATTGCTGACATTGCCTCCTTGATCTGTAACCTTTTCTGCTAATTCTTAAATTTTAGACAAAGCCTCTGACACATTCTGTAAAGAAGGGTCCTGCTTCAAACTCCTCCATAGTTAACATGGATGGAAAAAAAATCAACGTTATAACCATTGTCTACTTAGGACATTCTCTGTGTATTTCGGTAGTTCTGTTATCTCTTAAGATTCTCTGGGAAGCTTCCTCTTTCTGTTGTGTACAAAAAACTATGTAGCATGAGGTTTTGTGTCTTTCCAAGTTTTTTTTAAGGTGTTTTTATGATCCATCTTGCTTGTGTTTTTACACTTTTCCTATTGGAGTGTATGATATTTTCTTGGACACAAATTTTTCATTTTAAACACCTTCTTAATGTATTAGCTTCCTCTACATTGCTGTTCACCTATTTCTGTTTACCATTTCTCAAGTTTTTATTGGTAGGTGGCATGCTTTTGCTCTATGGCTCCCATATGATTTCCAAGTTGGTTTCAAATATTTTTCTTTTTTGGTGGCTGATGTCAGTTTTCTCATTTTTTTGTGGATCCCCTTTTGAAAACTGTACATCTATCCTGTATTTCTCTTTTGGTTAACTTAATGAAGAAGTCATGATTTGTATCTAAAACTTCAATCTTATCATCATGCTTCAGCATCACCTTTCTCCAATTTGTAACAAAGTAGGTTATATCCTCCAATGACACTGTGCTTCCTGTTTTCATTGCCTCTTTGACTTCCTCAACATGTTATTGGCACTGCTACCAGGCTACAAAGAAATGTCATATATTACTTTTCTATAGATTTTTGGGTGCATCTGAGGCAACAAAGAACTGAAAAATCAAGAAACAAAATAGTCTGTTCAGCTCAGCTGCAACTCTTATGCTTCATGTTTTTTCTTAAAGACACCTTTTCACATGTGGACTCATTACTAAAGACCTGGGCCAAATTTTTGTATCTTCTCTCCTTATACAGCAAATGTGAGCTTTCTCTTCCTATCTCCTTATCCAGCCATATGCCCCTGCATCTGCATCTATCCTTTTCCCTGTACCACACCCTTCCACACATGGTTCCTCTTTCTTGATCTCATTTTCTTCCCAGCTTTATTGCAGGTGTTGTGCAACTATAAATTCAACATAAAGGAGTACTTAGATGCTACAATTGTAATTTACTGTTGTTCAAGCCAACGTGCAGAGATGTAAATGATTAAATATGTGCTGAAATAAATCAGAACACTTCATCCCATATGGGATTGCCAGTCCCAAGGCAATGAGTTAATATTTATCACAGCAATATTATATTGCAATATTATACTGATAGGTCATACTGCACAGTTGTCTTCCATTTTTAATGCTCTTCTTCAAAGTTCAGAGACTTTAATATAATCTCTTTGTTAGTGAAATTTAAAGTAGCTATGAATATATGATCCTCAATAACTGCAAGACGCAATATGTAAAATAAAAGAATTTATTGCACATATATCCCTCTCCCATTTTTCCAAAACAAATACATGATCCAAAATAAAGCAATCTGAATCTTTTCCTCTCCCCATTTATATTTACTTCATACTCATCAGACTTTTAAAACATTATTTCCAAATATGTCTTTTCAAATTAAGTATTATACACAAAATATATCTTCAGTCTATGGAGAGTGATATATGTGCAATACATTGTTTTATTTTACACAAAAGACAACTGTGTAGTATGGAAGTTTAGTTCACATAAACCCAACTGCATACAATGTAGGCTGCCAAAAGCTTCTTATTACCTTACAACATATTTAAAAACTAGCAATAGGTCATAATCCACTACTGTACTTGTTACAAGAAGACAATGTACAGATCAATATCCTACATTCCTTTGACTTACTAAATTAGGCTGAAGTTTCCTTTTTTTTTCATCAGAAAGCACACAGAAAAAATCAGCTGTATCTCTCTTTACAGTTCTAAGAATACTAAGGAGATGCAAACCTAAGAGGTGAAAGTTGGTGACAGTTTTAGTAAAGGCTGTTAGACAATGCTGAAAAGCAGTCTGCTTGCTACAGCAATGAAAAAACATCCCTTCTGGTCATCCTGTCAGTCTGACCTGGGCCAAAAACACCATCTTGATCTCTAATGAGGATTCATAGAAAGACATATCATAAAATCCCAGCATAAAAATCTAGGGAACAATTGTTTCCCCTGCTACAGCAAACACTGAAAACTACCTTTGCAAACTCCTCCACCATTCAAAGGGTATGGCATCAGTTCTGTGTAGCCCCAACCACCAAGAGCCAGGAAATACCAAAGATTAGTATCATGGAACTGGCTGGAGAAGATTATGGGAGTTGGGTAGTATGCTGCTGAAAGATGATATGAAACTGTAGCCTCTGTCAGAAGAAAAAGCCAGTGAAGGGTTTTACTGGTGGTTGGAGTATGTCTTGATGGTGAAACATAAAATCTGAGTAGAACCTCTGGATGGTTTTGAAATGAAGCCAAAACCAGTTTGTAAAATCAGCATGCTTCAGCGGTGAATGTTATTATCTGAGATGCACAGCCTGCAGGGCCAAGCATTTGTGAACAAAGAAACACCCTGTGAATCAAATAACATACATTCTAAGCATAATTTTGGCTTAAGGTGATTAGTGATGTTTGGTGGTTTTTTTTAATTGCCTCACTTTTTTCTTAATGTAGATTTCTAAATTTGATTATTATTTTGGAGGTGGTAAATCATTTGATTTAAGGATGATTTTCATGATTAGTGGTTAATACCAGGCCATTTGTCACAAATGCATATGTTAGGTAAACATAGGGTATTTGAACAGCCTTAGAAGGCTCTAATCCCCAGCATGATTTTCCCATTGATCTGAAGAAACCCCCTATGGTCTAGGGTGGTTTGACATCATAGGAATCAGACGTACCTTCTGGTGACCACTAACCTTCTATGTAGGAAGACAACATGCCTTGGGACCCTAACAGTTTTAGCAATAGACATTAAAAAAACACTTGGGAAAGATTCATTTGACTGGAGACCTAGATCATCATTTAACTGTCCAATTTATATCAAATTCCTAGCACTTCGAATCATCAGATAAAAATGCAGAAATAAACAAGGCATCAAGGTAGAGAAACAATTGCTGTGTCCTGGGTTAAAAAAGTGTTTTCCCCTGGAGTTAGAAAAAAAATGGTAACCCCCAAGGAGGTGGTGTCTCTTGATGTTGTCCCAATCAGTGCGCCTGCAAAATTAAAACATATCATACCAGACCGGAAAAGATGGATGATGACATAGTTGGAGGAGAAGTAGCCGTGTTTTAGGCCATGAGGGGAGAAGGGCCCAGAGCCCCGCTGGGGGTTAGGCCCCCCAGGCCCCCCAGCTGGGGCTGCAGAAACTCAGAAACAGTATTAAACTGGGCTGAGTACTGTGGTGAAGAGCTGAGGGAGTCTTTCTCCACTGTGAGTGGGCAGCAGGAGCGGTGGCAGAGACAGCACTGAACAGAGAACTGTGGCCGAAAGCCAAAAGAGATAAGAGGGAAGCAGCAAAGACAGCATGCAGCTAAGCTGAGAGACACAGAGCTATCCGATGGAGAGAGAAAAGACCAAGCTCAGTGGAGGTTGTTTGGGGGTGAGCCTGGCTTTATTTCCCAAACCCTTGGAGACCTCTCTTAGAAGGAGGGGATGGACTTCCATTTGAAGGGAGTCCTAGAATGTAGCAGCACTGGAGAGAGGAGCTGAGAAGCTCGGAGTCATCCTGAGAACTGGACCAGGACGGAATGCAGAGGAGGTGGCCTTGCCCCCCCGCTGCTGCTGCCACGCTGGCAGTTGAGACAGAGCAAAAGAGCTCTGGTAGGATGCTTCGGGCAAAGGCTGAACTGAGAGCTGCCCTAAACGTTCTGACTCAAGGGAACTCAACCCCTTGAGGAAGGGACTTTCATGGGATGTCTTACACCCCATGATATGATGTGGTGAGGGGAGCTTTTGTCCCGGCAATCGCAGTCCACAGGAGAGAGACCTTTGATTGGAGCCGAAGGGCCGAGAGGGGTGAGAGGAGACCCCCTTGTGTATAATGGAGAGAGAGAGAGATTCCAGCTACAACTCCAGCTACGAGTGCTACATTGAAGAGGAGATACACTGCTGCCCTGAAAGTGGAAAGGATCTTTCCTTCTTTCCCTTCTAAACTTGGAGGGAAAGGAGACTTGATCTAATGTAAATATTGCTTTACCATAGGAGAGATAGTTAAATTGTATATATAATGTATTATAATATTTATTTGTGTAATAATTATAATATAATTCCCTTCCCCCCATACTGAGTCTCGTGTTATGTCTGGAAAACCCCTCTCACACTGGGGTGAGTTGGACTTGGAAACTGGATTTTTGGGGGTCTCAAACCACCACATCCTGTCTGATATCAAAAGGCAAGTCATTGTCTATGGTTGCAATAGTTAATATTTTTTAATTAATTTTATGACTTCTGTGCTTTTTTCCGCAAATCCTCAATCAGCTTTCCCTTTGGTATTCTTAAAGTTCTGGAAGCTTCAATTTTCTCACAATAACTTTGAAATCAATCCTTAGAGATAGTTCAAAGTTAGCACACAACAGAAAAATAAAATTTTCCTTTTTTTTAATTTTTTTTTAAGAAGAAGGTGTTATTCTTTCTTCTGACAAATGGCCAACAATTAGTGTGTTGTGGATGTATCTCCAGAATGGCCACGTTAACTGTCTCTCCTAGTATGACAAGCCACATATTCTTATATTTCCCGTTCTTTCAGTCTAAGAATTAAGTTCATACTGAGCTTCCTTTAGTTCGTACAATTATCTTCCTGCAAGCAATATTTTTATTAAAAATGGCTCCTCCAACTAAATTTCTTTTCCTTATGAACACATTTTAATAATTAGCTTTCTGAATTCACTTGCCTTTTGTTATTGCTTCCAAACATCCCAAAGTCCCTTTTCAGTATATAAAACTCATGACTGCTATTAAATTTCAAATACATTTCCCCAAGATCTGACCTTAAGATCATGTATTTACAACTTCTAGCTTTTGGTAGCAAAAAGTAAGCAGGATTGAAAATGGCTGTAACAGAATTGACCTATACCCCAACTTTTCTACAATCTTGTCTATTGTGATGGGAATTAGTTAAGAGTGAAAAACATTGAGAAAAACAGATAACAGTCCAGTATTTTAGTAGACAACTTTTCCTTGTCTGACTTAGTGATCACTTCTCATGTAATGTGACTGAATGTTTAAACAGATTTACAAGAGCAGTGCAGCCAGTACCAAATGTTAAAAACAGTTATATTTACTTGCTGTGTTTCTGTGTCTTAATAAGCAACTCACATTTACTTTAAACACTAATCTCTTCAGATAAAACATTCCCAAAATGATTTGTCACCTAGAAAAACTGTGCAGTTTTTGCTTATGTCTAACGTATGTTAACTTCTTTTAGTGTGAGCAAACTTTGAAAAGAAAATCTGCATTTCTGTGTAAAGTGAATAAATCTATAAATAACTGCAAGAAAGAAGAAAGGCAACTTCTTAGGTTAACTTTCAGTCCCAGTTTACTGCCTCTGGAGGCGGAGGCACCTGATTGGAGCTGTTTGGCAAGCAGAATGAACTTCAGTTTAAGAGTGCTGCTTTTATAAGCTGGAAAAAAAGAGCCTAGTATCTCTCCCAGTTTCTCCATTCACTTTCACTCTGCGGAGATGCTTCCTCTGCTTTCTCTGCAGTGCGGAGACTTGGGGGAAGGGGAGTCCTTCTGGTCTCTCCAGAAGTGAGTGGAGAATATTGTAAGTAGAAAAAAGTCAGGAGAGGCAGAATGTATCACACTGGGATTGTGGAGCATACGAGGAATGAACCACAGGAGGTGGGTGTGAAACAGCAGAACCGATTCTTCATCTAAGAGGAGCTGGATGTGGGAGCATGAGCCGTTGTAGAACTCTTCTTAAACAAGATGGAAATAATCACCAAGTACATTATATCTGGGTGAGAATGGAGAGTAATGAGAGAAAAATGAGGAAGGCTGACATCCAGAACATAAACTGTCAACTACTTTTCAATATTTCAATCCAATGATCAAGTGATTAATGAATTTTTCATTTCTTAAGAGACTCCTTCTGTCATATATACTGCATTATTGAAGCTTACAAATCTATAACTAATGAAAATAATTTATGAAGTTTTAATGGAAAGAGTAAGGATTTGTGAATGAAACAAACCAATACTAAAATAAACATTGCTGTAAAAGAGTCCTGAAAAGATACAACAGTCTAAAAGACTGAAAAGGTACAACATAACCCTTTTCCAGCACAAGTAGATCTTCAGAAAAAAATACTAACATGAACATTGGGGAAGATTAATTTATTTCTAATTAAAAATAGAATCTTTTTCATGTGGTTCAGTCCTCCAAGAATGGCCTACTTCATCATAGGTCTTCCACAGGCCATAGATCCTGCCAGAGAAGCAGTGTGTGGACTCCGCTCCACAGGCTGCAGTTCCTGCCAGGAGTTTGCTCCTGCATGGGATCTCCATGGGTTGCTGCTTCTTTCAGGGCATATTTACCTGCTCCAGCATAGTCTTTTCACAGGATGCGGTGTGGTATTTTTTTAATATGGTCTCTCTATGAGGTGCTAGGAACCACCTTCTCCACCATATCTTCTTCTAGAGTTGTAGGGAAATCTCTGCTCAAGTGCCTGAAGCACCTCCTCTAAACTCCTCCTTCTCTCAACTTGCTGTCTGCAGGGCAGTTTTATTTTTCTCATTCCTCTCTCTGCCACAGCTGCTGTGCAGCATTTTTTACCCTTTCTTAAATATGATCTCACTGAAGCTCTATGGGAGTTGCTGATGGACTCCTATTTTGGCCAGTAGTAGGCCTGGTTAGGAATGGGATGGAATTGGCTGTTTCTGACATGGGGTCAGCTCCTGATTTCTTCTGACAGAAACTGATCCTGCACACACCCCTATTCCAACCCGAAGCCTTTCAATATGAACAATACAAAATCTAAACCTCAGTTCTAGTTTATTTTTTTCAGTCTGAGTGACGTGCAGTTCATTCAGACACCTGACTCTCAATTTTCATTTCTTCCTCAATCAAATGGAAGAACAAAACACTTAAAAACCCCCACAGAACAACAGAAAACTGCTCATTCAGTTTTTTCAGCCTGTAGAGTAATAGAATTCTATAGAAGCCCATGTATGTAAAAATGGAAGGTACCAGAGGCTAAATGGATTTTCTTTTAAAAAAAATCAACCAAACAACCAAAAAGTTGAAAGCAAGGAATTCTGTGTCTTCTAGTAATTATTCACTGGATTCCAGCGAGTGGATTTTGGGGAATCCATTCTTTATCTCTAACAGCTGCAATGTTTGAAAGGAACACAACAAAGTTTGTATTGTAGGGGTGGGTGGGACACCTGTGCAAGAGGCGGGAGAGGAGGCAAGTTGATTTGGATTTCTCTTTGCTCAAGAAGCCTGTTGTGGCTAAAGAAACACATGTTGAGAGCATGTGTGAGAACAACCACTTTTTGTCCTTCCAGTGGAAACTGCTCCTTTGGGAGACTAAAGAGGGAACCTTCTTACCTGAAGATGATGTCAAAGAAGCATTCTTTCCCACAAGTGGGGAAAGGGAGATGGGGGGTGAGGGGTGGGAGTGGAGTGGAGTGGGAGAAGATAAACGGCTCAGAAAGAAGCACAGCACATACCCTAGGGTCCTTTGATATGCATGGCCAGGAGGGCTGGGGTGTGGGTGTTTTGGCCACCCAGCTGCAGCCAGTTGCTGCCGCTGTGAGCGTCCCTTTCTATTTCTGCTTGAAAGTTAGTGCTTCCGCCTTCTGATTTTACCTGCCCGAACACTGGAACTTGCAGTATTCATTGGAATTTCTCTTTCTCCTGTTCTCAAACTTCACTGGAAAAAAAGTATGTCATAAAATCGTAGAATTATATAATGGTTTGAGTTGGAAAGGACCATTAAAGATCATCTAGACCAATTCCTCTGTCATGGTTAGGGTCATCTTCAACGTTGCTCAAAGCCCTGTCCAACCTGAACACTTCCAGAGGTGGTGCATCTACAACCTGTTCCAGTGTTTCATAACTCATTGCAAAATATTTCTTCTTGAGTCCAATCTAAATCTACTCTTATTCAGTTTAAAACCACTGCCCCTTATCCTGCATTACCTGCTGTGGTGAAGTGTTTCTACATCTTTCTTATAGGCCTGCTTCATACGTTGAAAGGCCACAATAAGGTCTCCCTGGAGCCTTCTCTTCTCCAGACTGAAGAATCCCAGCTCTCAGCATGTCTTCAAAGGAGAGGTGCTCTAGCCCACTGGTCATTTTTGTGCCAATTTGTCAAGTCCTAATGAGGGAAACAAATGTAATAAATTACGTTTAGCTTGTGGATTAAAAAAGTAATTATAATATATGCTCCAACACATTAAAAGTTGGTTTGTGTTTGTTTTTTTGGTTGCTTGTTTGGCTTTTTCATGTGTGTATGTCTTGTGTTTTTTTGGTTTTTTTTCCTGGCACTTAAATTTTCATCCACTTTATTTCTTTCTAAAAGACTTTAAGAAAATGTAATTTTTTTTTTTAATCTTTCCTCAATCAAGTAATTTTATCTTTCTAAGTTTACAGATTGTTAGAATGTAAATGCCTGGGCACCTTTACAGTCCAGACTGTTATCTGTTTACTTTTACTTAATTGTGGAATTATCTATTATTCTTCTTTGTATCCTAAATTATTTTAGCTAGGCTTCTAAACTCTCTCCATACATTTGTTTAGATGTATTTTTAAATGTATAGCCTATCTTGAAAAAGAAGCTAGTGAAGACTGTCCATTAACCATTTCTTGACCATATTTGCTTTATCTCTTTCTGTCTCACACTGTTTTTTTCTGTTTGTTAGAGAAGAGCTTAAGCTAAATAAGGCTGAAACAGTTTTGTTTTGCTTTGTTTTTTGGTTCAAAGTGATATCCACTAAAGAGAGATTTTGGTATAATTACAAGAGTGTGGAGCTGAAAAAGATAACAGAGAAGTTCAATTCCTTTGCTTTAATTCCATTTTTCTGTAATGGCATGGATTTCAAGAATCCAGTGTTCCTAACTGCCCCTCATAGCTAGACCATGTATTCTTAACAGGGCATGAGGACCTGAGCATAGATATCATCTCAGTGCTAAGAACTTTGATGAGTTAACTTGATCAGCTCAATGAAATATTTTATTTCACACATTTTTAACTCAAAACATACTATTTAACTATTTATTGGCTTTTTAAAAAATTATTTTCCTTAAATAAAGAATTTATATCACCAAATTTCAATTATCTATTTAAGATCATTCCAGAACAAAATTTTTAGTCAATGTGAATATTGATTTCTTTTGGATGTTTATATATATATATATATGCAAATTTTAGCTGGTGAAAGTGCCCTAATTACTTAGATTCACATTTCTGCTTTACCCCCACAGAGCTGATTGACTTTTTTCTTAGACACAAGAAAACAGTCTAATTTCTAACCTACATCTGAAGTTCTGTTTGCATTAGGATCTAAAGATGCTTAATACCTGCTGGTGGAAAACCCACATAAAGTATTAAAAATAAGCATATGCATTCAATAGATAAAAACCAAAAAGTTCCTTGCTGAGTGAGATTATAATTAAGAGAAAAAAAAAAGAATCTTTTTCTTGAGACTTTTACAGCAGAGAGGAAATTTCTGAACAGATTTCAAAACAAGCAAGAGCTAGAACTGCTTACTACCTGGTTATTGGTGTAACCCACAGTATAGGTCTACTTTTTGATAGACTCACTGAAATTACTCCTATAAATGTGAGAAATAGTAAGTTGAAAAGGACCCTGTTGAAAGGGACCCTGAAGTCCAAGTGTCACATGAAAGGAGGGGAGTTTACCCAACCCTTAACATGAGGAGATTTTCTCGACCGTTAGTGATTTATTTGTCTATCAGTGTCCCAGGGAAGCTGAAACCCTCATGCCTGACCAGTCTGTTAGCCTTCCGTAAGAGGGACCTTTCACCAAACAGATTCACCAGATCGGAGGGTGATTCTACTGCTCTTTTCGGGAAGGACTAAACCAACATCATAGAGACCCCTCAGCAGGTCTTCCTAATGTGTTATCTGCCACTGGCAACTGCTAGCACCTATAAAAGACTCAGTCTAACAGTTTATGGAATAACACTCTTTATTGATACAAATTGTGACAGGTTAATAAGGTTTGATGGTTGTTAGTGATAGCATCTGACTGCAAAAAAGTTTTTAAAGCAATCTACTATACTATAAAGCAGCATATAATCCCATAGCAGCATTTAATATGTGTGAAGTATAATTCTTACCCAATAGGCACCCCTATGGGGGGGGAGACTGTTTCAGCCTGTTAACTGATTCCAGGAGTTTTGGTGAAGTCTTCCTCAATTTTCCCCCTATTCTCAACTTACTTTTATCCTATCTCTTTGGGTTTAAGTGGAGCTTGAGTGACTTTAGTCATAAGTACTTTTATCTCTGATTGATGTAAAATTCTCTCACTTTGCTTCGCATGCCTACTGGAGGTGGTCGTATCTTGACGTCTGAGGAGGGGGATTTTGATATAGTTTTTGGTTCAGCAGCAGAACCTCTTCATCTGTCTCCCTTGGTTGATAAGTACTATACAGTCTTATGAGCTACAAGTACCACTATGTTCCCCTCCCTGAGGGATTTCCAGGGAGGGAGGCTGCAGCATCTCCACTCAGCTCCACCCCCCATTCCATCGTCCATAGCAGGTGCTTATCGTTGTGTGGGGAGTCGTCATGAAGCGTGTCAACCGCGTTCCATCCAGGGAGTAGCAGCTGCATTTTACCTTATAATTTTTAGTCTCCACTAATTTTTAACCCCAGCCATCTTCCCGCACCAAGTACTGATAGAAGATCCCTTCTATTTCAATCAAATTTGTTTACGATGCTCCGTAGTTGCCATATTACATGAGATATGTCTTCAGGATATACTATGCCTGTAACTGTGGAGTACTACCTTGATGAAGATCTAGAGAAAGAAAGGTAAAATATCTGAAAGTAGAAATGTATAACTTTTTATTTATTTATTTTTTACCTCTGTCATTTTTGTCAAGATTAGAGGTTATTTCATTACTTCTTTGTAAATGAAATGTTTATTTACCAGCAGCGGTTATTTGAGCCATATGAGAGAAAGACAGACAGGTTTTGTAAATAGAACAGAAAAGCTAGAAAGAAGAAAATGCAAAAAATGAAAAAAAAAACCCAAACAATGGAGGCAAAAATTTTTGGCTACAAAGTTGATCTTGACAAATTAAATATTAAAAAACCCCAGTGAAAAATACAAATATACTGAAATACTACCCTTTGTTCTTCAGGAGAACATTTCAAAAAGTTAACATCACCTGAGGCACCCAGTTACTGTCTACAGGTCTCTGAGAAAATCCCAAGTGTGCTGTATAATAGTATGTTTCATGCAGACAGCTATTTGCATTAAACATTTTCCTCATTTGAAAGAGATAAAGCATCATTATAAGAGGAGCAGATGATACATTTCAAGTCTTTCTCTCCTGTGGATTCAGCTAGCTCTGACATGGAAAGGAAAAACTTTTAAACCTTCAACACAATATCTCCCCCTCCCAAAAGCAAGTAGTTGATATATTAATACTGCTTCGAAACTTCAATGATGCTATGTTATAGCAGACTTTCAGCAAGTTTTAAGTGGAATTTAGTAGGGACTAGTACCACTGCAATATTTGCATAATAAAATGCTCCATGCCAAGAGAGAGCAGTACTCTTCCTTAACCAGAGTACAAAGAGCAAAACTGTCTTGTTACAATTATTACTGAGACAGCCGCATTTTTAACAGCAGATATGTATTGGTTCATTTATTCTATTTGACAAAATGTCTGTTAAAATGCAAAATATTTAGCATTGCTTGTGTATTAATTATGCTAATAGGCTACAGAAATTTGCTTCTCACTTAGAACTCCAGCTAATTGTAGCCACAACTCACATGGAAAATTTCCTAGGTGTTCTTTTCCCAGTGCAGTATCATTTGCTTGAAATGATATTAACATAATGAAGAAAAAGAGCATTCTTCACTCTCTTGTGCATGCTTGCATCAGTACAGGTGCATGATCGTCATCAGGTATTTACTTGTGGTAAATTGTCAGACTTGTTACTGTCAGAGCCTTCAGTTGCAGGCTTAAGTCCGAGAAGAATTGATGAGGCTGGTTAACTAAAACATGAGCTGGGCCCTTAGCTTATCCTGTACCTGGCTCAAGCAAGTCCTAATGACTGAATAATGTTTGGAGTGAAGCAGAGGCCTCATGACCGTATGTTGTTTCACAGCAGAAGCCATTAGTCTCAGTCACCCTTTACCATGCATAACAAGCCTTGTTTGTAAGAGTGGTCCATTAAGAATGAGCACAAAGACCCTCTGGGGAAGGTCAAACAGCCTTTACTACCACCAAACAGGTGATGATGGAACGAAGTGTTTATTTTACCTTTTGAATCAGCTTTAAATTCTGACTGAAAGTAAGCAAGACCCTCATTAAGACCCATTTGCATATTAACTTTCACAGCCCTAAGAATGCAAATGAGGAGAAAAGACAATATGCCTCACATATATGATCACAGTCATCAAAGCCCCACCTGTACCATGGAGTTGTTCCACCCCTTTGGGAAGGGGCAAAAGTTATAGTGTAAAGGAAGGGGGAGTTCAGAGGGAAAAAAAAAAAAAGACAAAAAAGGAAACAGCACTGTTTGCTTGAGATCGGTTGGTGGACTGTGTCCCTCCTCCTCCCACCTTCAGGTGAGCTTTGTGACTCCATCTGCATTGGAGCAGAACAGGTAATATTTATTTTTATACATATGTATATGTATATGTATATATATATACTGCTGATACATCCACGCTACCAAACTTTTTGTAGTGGCACATATTAACACTTTCTAGTCAGTGCATTTATCAACAGTAATTCTGAATATTTGTCCTGTTGCTTCAATAAACTGTACTACTAGTGAATCTGTATTGTGAAAGTTCATATTGAACTCTGCCAAATCTATAGTATCGGATTGGTAAACCACACTATTTGTGAATCTGGGCTTGTGAAAGTTATTATTGAATGTGAGTTACCAGACTTACAGTGCTGAATTGGTTCTAATCAGAAATTAAGCCCAAATGCACCCAGCCCCTCTAATCTCTGAGGACTATCTGGAAAACAGGGGGGTTTATTTTATTCCAAATTTCTATACCCTTAGTGCAACATTGCCCCATTTGCACATCACTGGCCTGAGTAGAGAGATGTTACCCAGTGTTTGGAAGCTACACCTTCCTGCTTGTTTGACTTACTATCTGCCTATTCAGAAAATTAATATTTTGAAGAGATATTTTTGGTTCCTTTTTACGAATAATCCACTCCTTTGATAGCTAAATTGTGCTGACTGACAGATCATTGGCTGCAAGTGTTTATCATCTAGTGAGGCTTGCAAAGGCCTAACTAGCTAACTAACTGACTGACTGACTAACACTAACTGCTTTGTTTTCACAGCACATGTGCTGGAAATGACAAGGAGAAGCACAATCCAAAAATGTGTATTCAGAGGAAAAAACCTGGCTAATTTGTATCAGTATCTAGGTTTTGGTACAATCTCATTTCTTAAAGTGCCAAACATTCAGACAGGGAAACAGTCAGTGATAGTTCTGTGATTTCATTCTATTGTAAAATTAATTGTCATATTATGGCATAGACATTCTTAGATACATGACTAGTTACAATTTTATGTCAAAATCCCAAATGAATTCATGACTAGCACTCACCCAAAAATACTGTTGTTCTTTCTATATGCAAGCACATGATATACTCTTGAGACTCAGGAAGAACAGAAATATAAAGAAAGGTGCCTGCTTAGCAAAGAGTATCTTTGATTCTAGCAAAGGAGTAAAAAAATCCTTCCTTTTGCCACTGATTTTTAGAACAGTAGTGCAATCTTGTCCAAATTAGTTGACAGATTTAATCACATATTTATGTCTTCTTCTTGTAGGTTTTGTTGAAGGGGAAATAACATATAGAGGAATTGTTTGGTTGACTTGCTTCTTAAAAAAGGTAAGTTTCTTTCCCCAAGGCTTTCATTTTGAGAACAAAGAAATGAATGCAAAGTATTTTCTTCAATTAGTATTTCAAGATACTATGTTGGGAATGTTTATACAGCATGAAATGTACTATTTTGCTATATTTTTCAAATATATTTAAAATTTCTCTTTGGGAACACAGAAAATCCCTGAAACATTTGAAGTCTTCAAGATAGCCTATAATCTAAATAGTGAAGGAAAAAACATGACTCATGGCTGCTCGAGTATTATCCAAAGAATGTGAGCACATAACACTATTTTTTTTTTTAACTGAAGAGCAACAACAAACAAAATGGCTTTCCTTTAAAGAAAGATACCCACAGCAACTGCTGTAACACTGGGCATTTTCAGTTCAGGGTCAAGTTGCAATTCAGATGAGAAAAACATTTCTGAAGTGAATCTTGTGTCCCTGTTTGCTCTGCTTTGGTGTCAAATCAGAAAACTCTCATATTTTGTGACCTTCTTCTTGCAACAAAAATTGGAACGTGCTCCATGAGCACACCAGCTTTTTGCTGTATACATCCACTCTTTTGCACCACATGATTTGTGAAACAAAACATAATTTGAGAGTCCCATGACTCTGAAAACAGGAAGGATTTATGCAAAGTCATGCACAGATCCTTTCCATGACATGACAGTGTTTCGCAGGCACAGGACTATGGTACATCTGTACTGTGTAGCAGAACTCTTCCTTTCACTTGTCTTATTTCTCATTGCTGCAGGCTTTATTCAACAGTTTTCATGAGGATTTTGTGTAGTTTGGGGGTGGAAAGGGAAATTCAGTTATGCATTTTATGGAGGATAACAAATGGATAGAAAATTTGCATTATTTTTTCCCCACTAACTTCCCTAAAGATATTACATACAGTAATGTAATAATAAAGTTTAGAGAGGGAGATTTAGGTAAATACTTGCCAAGCAGAAAACTTTTTTTTTACTGGTCTTGGCAAGCCTTTGGGAAAAATTTAACATAAGAATTTGCTAGACCAATGCAAAAGTGCAGACAAATGCTAGCTGAGCTTATTCATGTTAATGAATTGTGCACGAGAAGCTAACAGCTGTATCTTAGTATGAAACACTGACAACACCAAAATTAAGCAGAATGATCTTTTCTGTCCACCTTCCTTCCAGATGCAAATTGTAACTAAATAAGCTTAAAAAGAAATGTTTGCTACATGTCATCTGAGAACAGCTGAGCCATGGTTGTCTCTCTAACAGCTGAATCAGAGTTCTTCCACAGGTAGACATATTGTCAGGAAATTCTCCCTTTACAGAACATGGATGTGAGTTGTAAATCACAGCTCAACCTTTGTTCTTAAAAAGAAAAGGAATAAAAAAGAGGACGATTTCTGTCACAGTGTTTGTCAAAAGAAAGCCCCCTGCACAGCACTCTTCCCCTCATTTAATAAGTGCTCACAATTTGCCCCATTCTTTCTTCTTGGACTTGTTTGCCTCTAGGCCCAGGAAAAAGAATTAAGTGCTATTGCACACCGGAAATTAACCCTTCTATATGCTCTTCTCAATACATAAAAGATAATTCCACTCAAAGGCATGAATGTGAGTTGAAGTAGTGTTTCTACGTGTAAACAAAATGATGTATGGGAAGCCCTTTGGAGAATGTATTTCCTACAGTGATAGGCACTTATATAGGCACAAAATTGGTTAAGCATGTTAATAACGCAACTTGGAATATACTGCAAAACAAAAGATGTCTCTGTGAACTGACTGGAAAAAACAGTGGAGCAATGCAGACCTGTAATCATTGGAGATCACGCCACACACTGCTGATCGTTGTCATGGCAACAGATGGTGTTTCATGACATCACTAAAATCAAGGGGGGATAAGCAACAAGGGCAAATAGATACCAAACAAATCTGGAAGGAAGAAATTTGAGTATATGCATTGAGCTACCTACAATGTAACACAAACCAAAGGGTAAAGGAAGCAGGAAAAAGAGCATAAGATGCAAGCACAAAAATTTCCAATGAATGAGCAGGCTTCATTGTAACCTTACGGTTTTATCATGGAAATTGCATTTGTGTTGAACATCTTTAGTCTTCTCTGATGTGATATGGGACAGTTTGTAAAACAAACTCTAATCCAGTTAAGAAAAGAGCAAACCCTTTTATGATTTTGCCCTAGGACTATGCTATTTACTTATTTGTTTCACAGTAGGGATGAAAAAAAAAGATGTATGAGTTACACTCTTACAGTGGGAGACATATCATAGGTGAATAGAGAACAAGAAATGCAATGTGGTGGGAAATTGGAATAGAAACATTGATAATGAGATTTTGAGAGTCAACTGGAATGACAGCTTGCTACAATCCAAGGGATGATGGTCTAGCAGAACTTAGCTTCATTGAAGTCTAAGTATTTTCATTGATTTGGTTTGTACCTTCTTAAAAGAGTAAGTACTTTGACCTCCAAGATATGCAAAAACCCAAAACTTATGAATCAATCCAAAACTCAGATTTTCCATGTTACTGGTATTTTTCTGCTAAGCTGTAGGTCTAAATTATTTGAGTCAGCCTAGAAAGTAATTTAAGGGGATTCTTGATTTCAAGTTTGATTCCTAAACCAGATTCTTTTTTGCAGATTGCTTTTTAGTATCTCTTTCCAGTTACTGATAGATTTTTACATTACTATTTGCTGTTACATTTCTTCATGGTCTTACGCAAATTGTATAAAGAGACTGATCAATTAACAGTGAAAACAAGAGGCAAAAAGGAAAAGAATAAGTTCATGAAACAAAAAAGCGTAACATACCATAGGATGTTGAGTATGAAAACATTACCTTTAGTTACCGGTATTCTCCAGAGGATGAAGTGGTATTACTTCAAACATAAAGTGAATCTTGTCTCATAGAGATTTACTCGAATTTAGCCATATATTATTTTCCATATCCTGATTGTTTCTACATCTTCTTCCATAATGCAAAATCTGAGAGTGTTATTAAGCCATGGCAAAAATTAATGAAATAAAAAGAAATATAAAAGAAAACAGGTGATTATAAGGTTTAAAAATGTGCTTGGGTATGTATACGAATAACAAAAATTATTCAGTAGTTATGGATATATAAAAATTTCAAAATGTGTCAGTTGTGGCACTTACTGATGAAAAATGTACACTTTTTTAACATTTACTCAGGTTCAAAAGCTTTTTTTTTAACACCTACTTGGATGTATATGATCTAAATTTATTTTTTATCACGGGTACAGGAAGAGTAATTATGCATAAAAAATCACAGAATATATTATTTCCAATGTGTAAGAATACAGAACTAATGGTCAGCCTTTTAAATTAGGCTTTCTTAGGAAAACAGGATTGGCATTACAGAGGGAGTAGATTTGAATCAGGCTGACAGTATTAGCATGTGATGAGATGCTATTATGATGACATTCTTCTCATTCTTTTCATAGCAAGCTGAAGAGATAATTTTTCCTTGAAATGATAGAGTTATTAAAAAAAATTAATAAGACCAGGCTGGATGGTGCTTTGAGCAATCTGGTCCAGTGGAAGGTGTCCCTGCCCATGGCAGAGGGATTGGAACTAGATGGTCTTTAAGGTTCCTTTCAACACAATTATTTCAATGATTTTATGATTCCACAATTAATGTTACTGTTTCATAATTTTAAAGGAAATTAAACTGTGGCATGAAAGATGGAGTAATTTGGTCTTCTCTTACAAAATAAAAGAGAAGTTCTAGTGATTCTTAAAACAGTTACAAAATAAATTTTCTTATGACTATGAATCAAGCTTGAAAACGTTTACATATTAGAAATAGTCACTAATCATATAATACAGAGATATCTCTTTTAATAGTACTTTAATAGTAATTTAAGACTGATATCGTGCTTTACTTCAGAGCACTCAGAAATTAATTAATTAAATACAGTTTAGTTGGTGTATTAGACATTTTTTATGAAGCTGACAAAGCCTTTTTAATTCAATTGGCATATGTCAACTGTTCTTCATGGGACCCCTCTTTAGTTTCAAAGACCAATTATTTACAAACAGAAGAAACATTAAAGCTGAAAATACAAAAATATGTTACAAATGTTATTCCAAAGCCATCTGAAATACCGTCATTGCAACAGATAATAACAGAGCCTTATTTTCTTTATTTTAAGGGAGAAAAAACCCCAAAGGTTGTGGAATTTCACTGTCAAGTCTGCTCAGGAGTAAAATAATTTATTTCCTTAGTATTTGTTCTGATTATTCCATTACACTATGCCAGCAGGAAGGGATTTGTTACTACTTTACAGCAGTTTCTGTTTCTATGCATATGTCATTAAGCTATAGGCAGCATTTCTAAGAAAACTTAAAAAATAAACCTAAAATGGTTAGTTATATACAAATACATAAGTACCAAGTAGACATTAGCAAAAACCGTAGCAATGAATTTAGAATTTCAGTAGTAGCAAGCTTCTTACTGAGAAGAAATAACTAATACTACTGGAAGAGAGGAGGTGAACCCAGGGTACTGTTTTATTGACACATTGGTAGACCCTAGAGCAGCTTAGAGCTCCCTCAAAGTGCTATGCACTTACTAATCTTGCAACAAATAGTCCTAGTGAGTAGAGTGTCACAGCTCACATGGTTAACACTTAGTCAGAAGAAATGCATCTCAGCTCTAGGAAAACCTCACTGGGGCAGCCCCTGAACAGTCAGTCCATGTCTCCACAATACTCACAGCGATGCCTACACAGTGCTGAACTTCACTGAAATAAGTGTAAACAAAGTTCCTTATCAGCTTCCAGCAGTGAACTACCATTTTACTGTAGACTTCATATGCTTGGACTTCTAAAGAAAAATAAAAACAAATTGAAAAGGTGTTGAGGTTACAAACTTGGAATGAATCCCTTGAAGTATCGTGAAATTTCATTTTACTTGCTTTCTTTTTGCACAATTTTGTGTTTCCATGAAAAGCAAAGCTGCAATTATTACATTAAGCAGCTAAAATCCTTTTCATTTAAAAGAACCTCACAATGAAATTAACTTTAAAGAGCATCAGTTCTTGCTTTTGGTTTTGTTTTTTAAAATGTATCTTGAGTTCCAAGTATGTAAATCAAGATATTGCATAGTAACCTGTAGTCTTGGTTGTAGCAGAGTTAATTTTCTTCACAGTGGCTACTATGATGATATGTTCTAAATTTGCACTGAACACAGTGTTGATAATTCAGGGATACTTTTGTTATTGCTGAGCAATTCTTACACACAAGGCCTTTTCTGCTTCTCATACTGCCACACCAGTGAGGAGGCTGGGGTGCACAAGAAGCTGGGAAGGGACACAGCTGGGATAGTTGACTTCAGCTGACCAAAGGGACACTCTATAACATGTGGCATCGTGGTCAGCATATAAAGATGGGAGGAGAAGCAGGAAGGGATAATATTCGGAGGGATGGCACCTGTCTTCCCATGTCAGCATTATACATGTTGAAGCCCTGCTTTCCTGGGAATGGCTGAACACCTGCCTGCCCGTGGGAAGTGGTGAATAATTCTTTGTTTTGCTTTGCTTGTGCACACAGCTTTTGCTTTCCATATTAAACTGTCTTTATCTCAGCCCACAGGTTTTCTCACTTTTACTCTTCCAATTCTCTCCCCCATCCTTCTAGTAGGGGGAGTGAGTGAGTGGCTCTATGGGGCCTAATTGCCAGCCTCTTTTTTTTTTTAATCTGTTAATTTAAAAAAATAGCCTGACCTACTGGTCAGAGCCTGTAAAAATTGTGAATGCCCTTTCTCATAAAACTGAAAAATAGTAAAGTACTAAATTTTCACCAATGCAGTTTAAATACTGTATTTTTTCCTTTGAGATTTCTGATGAAACAGTGTTCCTGAAAGAAGAGCAACAGTCTCCATGAAGTTGGTTGATTCTATTTGGCTGGCACGAAAATATTGTTAACTAAAAGTCAAAATATGTAACAGGATTCCAACCACTCTTGAGTGGTTTTATTCCTTCATGTAAAAGATGGTTAATTATCAATTAGAAGGCAAAAGGCAACTAGGTATCTTTTGAAAAATGTCTTGATCCCCACTACTGTTTCCTGCTTTTTAGCTTTCAACATTGTTTTTCAAACATCCCATCTGTCCTGACGGTTTGTAAAATAGTCTTTTGGGATCCAAAATGAGATACACAAGACAAACCAATGCTCATTTTTTAATATGAAAATATGTGAGGGTTAGGATACTTGGGTCAAACAAGGAATGAGAAAACTCCTACATTTTTTGGGCAAGTTTATCTAGGAAAAAAAAGTTTCTTTTAGTTAATTTCATATCAATCACATTTAATTCCAATTAATCCTTAATTTCAAGTCCAAGGAATTATTCTCCTAAGGTAGGAGAACTGAAATAAATTCAAACATCATTAAACCCAAGGTATAGCAAATCCTAGTAGGATTTTGAAAACAGATCTTTAATCGTAAGATTAGACTGATAAGTAACCAAAGGAGACTCCTAGAAGACTTACCTTCAAATGTTTTATTCAAATTTTATAAACAGATCTTGAAAAAGGCAGGGATTTAATGGTCTTTTTATTTATAGAAATTAATTCAGCCTGAACAGAAAAGAAACAGAAAATATAATTTTTCAGAGTGTTCAGAATGGAAAACACAGTTTGATCTCTAATCTGGTGTAGCTAGCTTTAGGAATAAGGTGAATTATCCTTAACAATAGAGATTACCCAGTACACTACAATTTAATACACTTACAAAGGTAAGATTATATAATAATTGTGTTACAGATGTGCCTTTTTAATGATTTAAGACAAATGCCTGTAACCATTTGACATCAGTCAGATGTTTGTGTGATGACATCGTACATCTTCCTCTGTTGCAGTTTTTGCCAGTGCTCAAGCGTGTATGTCAATGTTTTATCTACAAAACAAGCTATAGAGAAAAAAAAATATTTCACCTGAATAAATAAATAGTAAAAGCATTCTTATGAAAGAAGACTGTTTACAGACAGAAGATACTGGAAGCTGGCGCTTGACTATATTTTCAAGTGAAATGCTTTAATAAGGCTGTGTGTAACAAATATTTTTTGGGGTACAGAACAGATTTAAGGTGTCAAAACACTCAGAAGGAGAAAGTTCCACCTGACAATTTCATTCAGAACTTTGCTTTTCTAAGGTAGTTACTTGGAAAGGTGATTATACTGCTGGCTTTTTTCACATGAAAAGGATACACCTTACTAACAGCTCATTCAGTCATGGTCGCTACCCACACAAGAGATTAAGTAAGGATCAGGCCTCATCTTGCCCAAGTGACACTTGGTTATAAGACCTTGCTTGTTATCAGTATAGTGAAATTTTAGCATCTATGAACTTGAAACTGTATTTGAAAGAAGAAAAGATTCCCGTAAGGGACTCCCAGGGGGGAAAGAACCAGTATTTTAGTCATAAGGAGATCTTAGAAGTGGTTTTAAGAAGCGGGCTGGTTGCATTTCAAGCACATGTATATGTAAAGCTTCTGGTGCCTCTACTTTCCCTATTGTTGTGGATGCATTTATTTTTTAGAACAATTTAGACCTATTTAAAGACTTTAAAGAGTCATATCTGAATCTAATGCAAAGCAGAGTTCTTACTATGTAAAAAAAAAAGAACAGAAGCAAGCGAAAAATACTCCATCTATCCCGCAGAAGTAGACTTCTTATTTTCCTGTTGCACTTATGGTAAAACTAAAAGATTAATCCTTTTGAAAGGAGTTTCAAACTCTTGTGGCCATTATGAATAGGAGCAATATTTGTACTTAGAAATTTCTCTGTGTAGTAGTACACAGTGTGCTGCAGACTGACAACACCTAAGCAGAGTAAGTTGAGACTTCAGTAATGGCTGAACAATTTGCTTCCTTTTGCTGCTGCCTCATTCTTGCCAACCCATGCTGTGTTTTCACAGCATTTTGGCTACACTCATTCTAAGAAAGATTGTCTCTTATGGTAGGTCTGTACAACTGCCAAGAAAATGAGATTCTGAGAGGTACCTATGGATACAATTCCCATGCAAGTTATAAACAATCATGTCTACTAATCTGAAAACCCAGGTTTATTTAATTGATGTATTAAAAACATTAGTAAACGGTAATTTCCTTATTGGAAGTGTCAGGCAAGAGACGCACAACAGCCACATCAAAGCTTTTGGCATGGCATGACAAGGTTTAGCAGGTTCTGTACATATAAAATTATGACACAGAAATAGATTTTCTTGTGAGGAGAGAACTGCAGAGGACACTCTGGGGGGTGATTTTAGTTTCACAAGACAACTTCGGAAAGCGTGCCTGTTTGTGAGTACCCTGGAGGGTGCAGATTCCTGGGTAGGTCCATATGAAGGAAATGGAGGAAGCAGGAGTATCACAGTTCAGCAAGACTGCTTCTTGAATGGATGAATCACCTTGACACTGATCCGCTGTATGTTCACTTGGGTCAAGTTAAGCACAGTACAGGATTAGGTGCATCTAACAAACCAAAAAAGCTAAGTTTCTGTATAACTGCAAACAGCTAGTAACTAACCCACCATGTCCGAAGGTTTGCACTTTGAGAAGAGAAAAACAAACCCTGGAGAACTAGAAATTAGTTTCCTATATAAAATGTGTTGTGTTTGAACCTACTCTGTATCTTGTACTAGCTCATGTCTAATTTACCTCACATTCTGTTGGAAGTGTATTTTATTTGTATTGAAATGTGCTTGGTAAATGGGGCCATTAGTGTATCTAATGAAGTGTTCACATTCACATCTGCAGGTGCAAGCTACCTTTATTTCTGTTGCAAGGTAAGAATGTAAGAAAGCTTAACAGTATGTAGAAGATTGATGTGTTTCACTAGACAAAGAATGGCCTCTCAGGCTTAGGAAATCTTTGAAAAACTAATTTAGAATAAGAAAGGAATAACTGTTCTCAAACTTGCTTGATCAAAATCAGTACCAAGTGTTTAGCTGTTAACTCCAAAATCCTGTTTGATGAGCTATTACACAGAAAACTGAATCAATTTTTACCATTGTGTATTAATGGCTTCCCTACTGATTTTTAACTTAATATTTCCTCATTTGTCTGCCTAAACATGAATTAATTAAAATGCACATTGATTTCTTTTTAAAAACAAGTAGACGTACAAGCTGTTAATCCACCTTCTGTGACTTTTCCCGCCTTATTTAAGAGCCATATATTTCATGGAGCCCAATACAAAGCAGGAATAAAAATACTTTCCCGTCTCCAACAGCTTGAGTTCTTTTATGTTTGGTGACAATAACCTAATTTTGAACTAAAGTTTCACTGGAATTCCTAAATAAGCTTGACTATGTATAAGTTATGTGCATGTATATGTATATGCATAACTATGTATAGTAACATGCTTCACAAAGTTATAGTTAGTGCATACATACGCAAAATAGCTATGTAAATGTAATATAACTATGTCTAGGGAACAAGTCCTCCCTCTCCAATGAAGTGACACTGCTTTACATAATACTTTGTGAAATCACAAGCTTTTGTTTTTATTTCTATCTGGAAACCACAGAATGTCACATCAAGTAGGTGAAATTAAAGAACATAGGAAATATGGGTCTAGGACTACATCTCAAATTTCCCACTCCTGTAACATGCGGTTTATGCCACTGGCAAAACCACAAGCAAATCATTCCAGAGATCAGCGTTTGGTGATAATGTATACATATATATCACCATTGATTATCCAGTGTATGTCCTGGTTCCAGTGAGGACAGGGTTTATTTTTGCAGTAGCCAGGAAGAGGGCATAGCTAGGACCCTGAGGTTATCCTATACCACTTCATGTCATTTTCTGGGGACAGGAGAAGGGGTCCCTTCTGTGGTGACTACTTGTATGTGAATCATTCACCTCTTGTACACTCTGTTATTAATATGGTTGCTGTTACTGTTTGTTTTCCTAATTCATTGCTGTTTCCAATAAATTGTTCTTATCTCAACCTGTAATCTTTACCTTTTGTAACTCCAGTTCTCTCCATCCTGCTGGAAGGAAGGTGGAGGGGGAGAGGTGAGTGAGCTAGTGGTGCATGGTTTGGAGAGTTTCAGTGGGAATGCTAAATTAGGGAATACCATTCCTAAACCACAACAGAGTATTTATGTCTAAGCCTATTTGCTTAACTTAGAAGTGTGCTTCTACTCTATGGGTGAAATAGTCTTATGCTTTGCTTACAGAACACAGTCATATTTTTCCAAAGCACAGTATTATAATAACAAAATAATATTTAAAATTTCTAGTTGAAAAAAATAAACTGTAAACAATGCTATGCCTTATTTTGTAAGCTAAAGGTGGTTTTAGGAAGCTAATTTTTAGACAGTGGTATCTGAAAGAGGTCATCTGCAAAAATATTTTATTATAGCGAGAATGCAGTTCCTAAATTAGAGTGCAAAGTCAAGGGGTACTCAGGGTATGTGGTTTATTTATCAGTCCATTAAAAACATATGAACTCCTCCTCGCTAGCACTCTCATTTAGTTTAACCAGAAGTTGCAACAAAGTGACAGCAAATCACCCTAGAAGACTGCACCTACTATTGCAATTGAGCAAGTTCACAGAATAACAGAATCACAGAATATGCTGGGTTTGAATGGATCCACAAGGATCATCAATTCCAACTCTTAGCCCTTGCACAAGACCATTACCAAGGGGTCACATCATGCGCCTGAGTGTATCATCCAAATGCTTCTTGAACTCTGTCAGGCTTGGTGCTGTGACCAGTTCCCTGGGGAGCCTGTTCTAGCACCCAACCACCCTCTGGGATCTCCCTCACCTCCTCTGAGACAATTTCAGGCCATTCCTTTGGGTTCTGTACTTCCTTAAGTGCAGGGTAGGAGGAGAGCCAAGGAGTGAGTATTCAGCAAGCACTATTTCTGTTTCCTAGGCTCGAAAACCACTCCACAGTTTCTGCAGATTCCTCTCCCGAAACAATTTGGCTTCATATTAAAAGCAGCATCCTGCAATCCTCTGAAGAATCGTTAGGCTTCTCCCTCAAGAAGAACAAGGACTGGTTTGATGAAAATAATCAAGAAATCCAGGACTTGCTGAGGAAGAAGAGAACTGCCTACCAAGCACACCTTGCACTGCCATCCTGTCACGCCAGAAAAATAGCCTTTCGTCTTGCATGCAGCAAGCTCCAACAGAAACTCCGTGACATCCAGAACAAATGGTGGATCGATCTAGCTGCAAAAACTCAACTATGTGCAGATACAGGGGATCAAAAAGGATTCTATGAGGCCCTGAAAACAGCATACGGGCCTACATACCAAGTCCAAAGCCCACTACTCAGTGCAGATGGTCAAACGCTTCTGACAGATAAAACCTCCATTCTGAATCAATGGTCTGAACATTTTCAGACTCTTTTCAGTACCAACCGTGTAGTCCAAGACTCAGCAATTCAGTCCATCACACAACAACCGGTGAAATACGAATTGGATACTGCCCCTACTTTAGGAGAAACCCTCAAGGCCATACAGCAGGTGAAAATCGGCAAGGCAGCTGGGGTTGATGGAATTCCACCTGAAGTCTGGAAACATGGAGGCTTTGCACTCCATGCTAAATTTCATGAGTTTGTGGTGCGCTGTTGGGAACTAGGCGAACTACCTTCAGACCTTCGTGATGCAGTTATCATCACCTTATATAAGAAGAAAGGTACTAAATCAGACTGCTCAAATTACCGTGGTATTACTCTGCTCTCCATTGCTGGCAAAATCCTGGCAAAAATACTCCTAAACAGACTAATACCCGCTATAGCAGAAGGAATTCTACCTGAAAGTCAGTGTGGTTTCAGAGCCAACAGGAGCACCACAGACATGATATTTGTTCTCAGACAACTGCAGGAGAAGTGTAGGGAACAGAACAGAGGTCTCTATGTAACCTTTGTCGACCTCACCAAGGCTTTCGATACTGTGAGCAGAAAAGGTCTTTGGCAGATTTTGGAACGTTTAGGTTGTCCCCCCAAGTTCCTTAAAATGATCATCTCACTTCATGAGGATCAGCACGGCCAAGTCAGATATGGCAACACACTTTCTGAGCCCTTTCTAATAAAGAATGGTGTGAAACAAGGCTGCGTTCTCGCTCCTACCCTATTCACAGTCTTTTTCAGCATGATGCTCCAAAGGGCCACGGCAGACCTCGATGATCAGGACGGTATCTACATACGATATCGTACTGATGGAAGCCTATTCAACCTAAGGCAACTGAAGGCCCACACCAAGACCTTAAACCATCTTGTCCGGGAGCTGCTCTATGCTGATGACGCTGCCCTTGTTGCACATACAGAAGCAGCCCTGCAACGTCTAACATCCTGCTTTGCAGATGCTGCTGAGCTCTTTGGGCTGGAAGTCAGCTTAAAGAAGACAGAAGTTCTCCATCAACCTGCTCCTCAGGAAGTCCTCCATCATCCCCACATCACCATCGGCCAGTCAGAACTCAAATCAGTCCAACAGTTTAATTACCGAGGCAGCCTCATCTCCTCAGATGGTAAGATTGATGGGGAGACAGACAATAGGTTAGCGAAGGCATATAGTGCTTTTGGAAAACTCCATAAAAGAGTTTGGCGTAATAAACACCTGAAGAAAAGTACCAAGATCAGTGTTTACAGAGCCATAGTGCTGTCTACTCTTTTATACGGTTCCGAATCATGGGTCATCTACCGCCACCACTTGCATCTCCTAGAACGCTTCCATCAACGCTGCCTCCGTACAATCCTAAACATCCACTGGTCAGATTATGTGACCAATACATCTGTTCTCGAACAGGCAGCAATCACAAGTATTGAGGCCATGCTACTGAGAACACAGCTGCGCTGGGCAGGGCACGTCTCCAGGATGAAGGACCACTGCCTCCCTAAGATCCTGCTTTATGGTGAACTTACCACCGGCTGCCGCAAGACAGGAGCCCCGAAGAAAAGATACAAGGACTCCCTGAAGCAACAACTCAGTCTCGGGCATATTGATCACCATAACTGGTCCACTCTGGCCTCTAATCGGGAGGCCTGGAGACAGACCATTTATAACGCTGCTGATGCTTTTGAGAAAGCACGCAGGATCACTCTTGAGGAGAAAAGACTACGCAGAAAGGATTGTGCCTTGCAGAATATACCATCTAAGGAGTCTTTCTGCTGTGTCTTTTGCAACCGGCCTTGCCTTTCTCGCATTGGCCTTTTTAGCCATCAACGCGCTTGCAAGAAAAGTGGGTAGAGCCCTTCCCAAATCTTCGTTCGCGAAGCCTAGCCATGATTCCTGTTCCAATTCATTCTGGTTAGTCTATGTACAAAACTTCAGGGAGTTTAGCTCATGTTCAAATACAAATTGATTTTACAGGTTTTGGTCTAAATATAAGAGTCTACTCAGACCCATCTAAAACTTAGGTCAACTCTGGATCTTGTCACACAAAGATAGCAGTGAAAGTTGCCATGAAGCAGAGCCAAGTTCGATCTGTCTGTTTGGGTGTCTGCAAATAAATAAAATCAAACAAGTGACCTCTTCCCTTTCCCTCTTTCAAAACAAATGTCAAAACAGAAAATCAGTATTCCTGCTAAAATCTATTTTGGCATCCAGTAAGTATGACAAATGATATGCTATGACCTATAAGTGCAAATTGCCAGACATTCTGGAGATGTAACAAAACTTTCTCAATCTAATTATTAGCATGACAATATGTACTATTAATTTTTAATTTCATTGACAACCTTTAACACTCAAGGTGATCCAGATTAATCTAGTCTCCTCCTGCACCCTGATTTAGTTCCAACAAGTATTTTAGTGAAATACCTTGACTGAAAGCAATGAAACCACTATTACATTGCTGGGTCATTTTTTTCCATATTTAATCTCTTTCGCTGTTACACTTTACAATTTAGAATTAAGCAAATTTCACCAGACAGGAAATGCACATTGATTTCAGGCTGGAGATCACAACCACCATAGAGGTTCTGGATCATTCTGCCACATTTTAAAGCTAATGGTCTTTCTTGATACATTTTAGCCCATGTTATTTTCCTCTTGGCCTTGCCACAGCTGAAAAAAAAACAGGCTAAAAAATATTTCAGCCTTTCACTGCTTCTTCCTCCAGAAGTGAAAAATTGTCATTGTTATTTCTGAAATTCAGATCAGTTATTACTGATCATTCCCTCTTGATCCCTTTCTTCTGCACAAAAAACAAAACAAACAAACAAAAATCCCAACCAAAACAACAAACAAAGGTGCAGGAAAACAAAACTGCAAAACTGCAACACAGAGAATTAATGCCTTCACTCCAGCTAACTACAGCCCCAGAGAAGTGCTCACTGTTGTTTTAGTCAGCTGCATTGTAGGAAGCCTTGTAAATATAGGGAAATGTTCAAAAGAACATAATTCACCTCTTTTCATGGTAAAAAATGAAGAATAATGTTGTTACTATAATAAATTAGATTTCCTTAATAGTATAGGCACACAGATCCTCACTGCATGGAGCAAGATACTTGGTACTTGCCCATTACGCAAAAATACACAGTCTTCAAACTTCTGTCTGTATACATAATGAGCAAGTGGGTATTGAAAATTTCTTGGTATGTAGGAAGACAGTGCTGTATTTTAAATAATACAGAATCCATGTCTTGAGAATTAGCTGTGTTATTATTCCTTTGCTAGCAAGTAACCGTCCCATTTATTTGCAAGCTAAATTTTACCCTTCTTTTCAAAGACTTTAGTGGGAGTTAAAATTCAGTGGGAGTTATTATTCCCCCATGGGAGAGGATGGAATCTGCAAGCCAGAGTAAACAAATGTTTTCCAAGCCGTGTACAATATTTCCGAATTTCTTATTCATGTCATCCAAACTCAGGATTAGGGTTGAAACAAGAACAAAAAGCTAAAATGGAGCAGGAAATACATTTACTGTCACTGGGTCAAACCCTTTTTATGTGTAAATCAGGTTAGTGCCAAACAGGCAAAGAAGCGGTACCAATTTACAGCAAATGAATGTCTCACTTTATTCTAGGTTAGGAGCAAGGTCATTAATATCTTTTCAGTTTTATATTTGGCACCAGACATATTTTTAAAAAGCTTATTATCTGTGAAAACCTTGGTGACATCTCTCTGTACATGCTGTACTATTAATGCACAATTCCAACAGGTTGTCTGTGCATTGGGATGAGTGATAATCAAAGACAGATATCAGTAAGGGACAACTCACCATTTCCAAGCATAAAAGACAGACTATAAAACGAAAAAGTTCTTTTCTTTCTTGAAAATGTACAATGCTTGTATGATCACAAGTCTTGCATAACTGTTAAATACCAAAACCAAATCAAACTTTTACAGTTGCATTTCTAAAAGGAAGAACAGAAATTCTGATACATTTCCTTGTGATCCTGAGTATCATAGAAGGGAGGGGTACAGAACTTCTGTATCTTTATTTAACATAGTGTCTTTCCTTGAAGTCTTGTGTTTCAATATGCTTAGTAATCTGATCCAGACTGTTCACTTTTCTCCACAGAAGTCAATGCTGAAAACTCCCAAACTGAGAGACTGTATTTAATATCTATTACAGGAGTATTTCACAGATCTTCAACAGCAATTAAGCACCTAACTACATTTAAACATCTCTGGTTGAAAAGCCTGAGAAAAATGTAACCAGAAAAAGACACCAAAGTAATCAAATGATGACAAGAAAAAACCCATAGACTGAAAATATTTACATATTCATGGATATGAATAAATGACTCCAGCACAATCTATTCCAGAGGACGTAAATATGTCCCATGTAAATCTCATACCTTTATTGATGGGTAGGTAGCAAACAGAAGCAAAAAGCATCTGTACTTTGGGCATCTTATTCAGTTCTAAATAAAGGTTTTATTTTATCATAATGTTAGAAAATAAATATGAAAATATTACTCCACATGTTACTGTTACATTAGTAGCGGTGTCTTATAGATGTCAAATAAAAGGTTACTAAAGCTGAAACTCAAGCCAGCATATTTAATATAGTTAACATTGGAACATGTAAGACAATTATATGATTGGAATGGAAAAGATGTCATTTTATCTCAAAAAGTACTAACTGTTGCATTGTACACCCTATTATCAATGAATTAAATGCACTGATTTTTATCACACTAACAAAATTTAATAATTCATGATGCACATGGGAAAGAGTAAATTTTAGAAAATGTTTTTGTTTGGGGTAAATGCATTATTATTTAGGATGTGAGTAAATAATTTAACTTGTTACTTCTCTATTAAATCATACCAGTTATTTACAACAAAATAAATCCTGAAATACTGTACTAAGAGATTTGCAACTTGCCTAATATACTCAATAAAAATACATGATTTGTCCTTCATGCTAGAAAATATATCTGGTAGCAGCAGGCATCTCAGACTGAACTGTAGCCACCTGCTTTCATGCTTAACTTTCTTTTCTGAATCCATGAATTGGTTTATACTATTATTTAAGTTAGTTCCCTGCCAGAATCATTTAGAAATAATTTAAGAATAGAACACTAGAAGTAATAAAATCTATTTTAAGGTAAATTACCTGTCTTTGACTCCTGATTGAATAGACTGAGATCTTATTTAGGTTGGGGTTAGAGATGATAAGCACCTTCCCCTAAATTTCCTGGAGAACATAAAATTGAATTATGCAGCGTCAAAACTCTTTAAATCAAGGGAGATGATATGTGTATGCAGTGATTAAGTTGCACAGAGAAATGATGTAACCCTTACATGTTAACTGATGCCTAGGGAATTAATTATATTTCTAGCCTGAAAATAGTTAATGCTGATAGGGTTGCTTTAACACTGCAATGGGGCAGTATATGCAGTATTACATGGGATTTCTGTTGATGTTAACTCATGATCTTAGAATAGGAATGATGTTTCTGTTACGGTAATTAAAATTCTATTTATACTGTATTTAAGCACATAAATTAGAGTGGGTACTTTTCCTTCTGGAAACATTCAAACATTAAACACTGCAAGTAGCAATGATTGAAATCCACCTCTTTTGTAGCCTGAAGTGTTAAACCTTAAATGCTGGCATCAAGGGGAAACAAAACAATCAACAGACCAACCAGGTTTAGGCAAATTGCAATGTTATAATAGCAAATAATAGATGGGCTGCGTTACCAGAGCTGCAGCAGGAGAACGATGGAGAAGGAGATAAAAAGATATAGGCTGAAGTAGTAAATTGAGATTACTGGAACTGATTCAGGAGGTAATTCAAATAAAATCAACTTCATGTCCTTCAGTATCAGAACTGTTAACAGACTTATGTGGAGGGACAGAAAAAAGTGCAGATTGTCTATAGTGCTTTCCCATGCACAGAACACTCTGTGTTTCTTAACCCAGACCTCAGAGTTGCTTAAGCTGCTAGACCAGAAGTGGTGACTTCGTCAGTACTGTCGCCTAACTTCACAGGGAGCGCTCAAGTAAAACACCATGGGGCTGGACATAAAAGGCGGCAGAGTCAACTACTCAGCAGTAGTTAAGCGACAGTTGCTTGGTTATGAGTGTATCCAATTATACATATGCATAGCATCTCTAAAGAAACTTTCCTGATGGTGATTCATGTATGTTTCTGCAGTGCAGTCCAGTAGCATAACACAGATCCCTATTTACTCACACACTGCAGGGTTGCATATAGAAAGGTCCATAGGTAGAATAGTTAAATCAATTCAGTCCAAGCTGATGAAGCTGTACTGCTTCCAACCCCAGAGTTAATCTTTTGGTGACTGCTTCAGGATCTCTGATCTAGATCATCGTGTACAATATAAGCATGGTCTTGATTGTCTAGGAAAGTTAGAAGGCAGGGAAGAGGGCTTGGGAATTGTCTTTTTAACTTGGTGCTCATCTCTATGAATATAGCCAAATGAACAGATTTTTATCTGACATGATATGTGTTGTGCTAAAGTGATCACAAATTGAAAAATGATTTAATATTTTGTGTACTCTTTCTATTTTTTCAGTTGATGGAAAATATGAAGGCTGATTGCTAACTTACTTTTGATGGTACTTTCACTATCATTAAAAATAAACATGCTTTTTCTTCCTCAACACACTCTGAGCAGCCAGCAGCAAACAGAATAAGGCCCAGGAATACTGTTCCCTCTCAGACTGTCTATCTCACACCCACTTATCTGGACCATTTGCCACTATTATCATCAATTACAGGGAATGTTCAAACAATCATTATTGTATGAACCTGAATGATTGCCTGATGTATTTTGAAATGATACCTAAGTGTGAATACCTACTTATGAGATTCAAATAAAATTAGGGAAATAGTAGCTTACACAGAAGATCAAACTTCTATTTTAAAAGAAGTAAAGGCCTGGTTTGATGTCATAAGACTTCCCATTTCCGCTTGAGCTGAACTGTATATGATAAATATATAGAAACTAATATGCTTAAAATCACTGAAAAGAACACTGAAAAAACCTCTGAAGTTCATGTCCAGCATATGTGATAGAAAATTACCATGCATTTATTAGTATTTTTATTTACAAGAGGTACTGAGTTAAAAAAATATGCTTACGTGCTTGAGAGCAGTAAGAAATGGCAAATACACAATTAACCAGTATAACTGATTTTAAGTATGAACAAAAATCGTGTATATCGGACTAGTTATTTACCTTCTAGGCTCCATACAATTCTTGATCTCAATGGGATTATTTCAAAGGTCATTCTTTAAAGCTCTTTCTTTCAAGGTAAAGGCACACACATATTTTTATAGGATATAGGTGTAAAATAATAAACTTGTAAAAGAAAGGACTAGTTTATCTCTGCTTTCTAGAGTATGGACTATATAAATCCATATTGATTCAATACCTTAATATTTTCTTAAATATATAAAATGTAGGAAGATTATGATTAAATAATGATTCACAAGTTATATAACATAATACCAATAATTAGGTATCTATCAAATTAATCAAAATCTATGTTTCATTAATTAGTCAGCCAGACTTATCCAGGAGAAGTTTACTACACCTAGCAACAAGTATGGCAGCAATAATTTCCAATGACAACTTCCTGTGTGAAATCCTACCACTTTTAAATCAATTCAAACAAGTAGAACTGACCTGTCAACTGATGTAATAGTACAGTTCAAGAGTTGTTTATTTTCTAAATTTTGTAAAATATTTTGTTTTGTGAAGTTTTCATTTATTACTGTCTAGCAAAGTTGTATTGTTTAATTAAAAAAAAAAAGAGAATATTTGTAAACCTCTTATAATGTTTCAGACATTTTGCTGATCAAAAGATCACAACAGTGAAAAAGCTCTTTCAAATAATAGGAGTGGGTTTTATTGTTGTTGTGGGGTTTTGTTTGCTTGGTTTTTTGTTTTTTGTTTGAATTGGGTGTTTTTAATTTTAAATTCTCTGACATTTGTATTTTTTTGTAACTGGTAGCTGAGGAATATGGCTAAGGTAACATCAGGTAGATTATAGTAGTCTATGTGACATAAAGGTTAACACACATTTAGCACTTCTAACAGTATGGAAACTGAGCAGTACAGTGACAGAAAATAATAAGAAAACATGTTAGTGATTTTTAACCTCAGTATAGACTTTGCTATGTACTAACATATTCTCATACTTGCCACAATTTGTTTGAGCGACAGACTAGCAAGTTTTCCAAGTATATGTACAGTTTAGTTCTTCTGAATAGGCAAATGGAAGTCAATAAAACAGTTACTTAAATCTATAGATTTTACATAGTGTTGGGGTTATTTGAGTAATTGTTTTGTAATCAGTGCTACATCTCTTCAATAGATGCTATTCTCCAAACTGTCACAACTGCCGAAATCATGCTTGTCAAAATATTTAAACTTTCAGGAAAGAATTTCTAAAAATTCACAGCAGTAAATGTCTATTTTTTATGAAATACAGCTTTGCAGGAAAATCATGGAAAGATCTAAGCAGTCATCAAAAGGTTATGATCTAAGCACAAAGTATGGCAGGCAGGTTACTTGACCCTTTATGGAAAGATTTCTGTCACAGCTAGTTTCATACAAAGTAAAGAAAAGCTTTCCATTGAAGCTCCGTTGCGGTTTCCATTAAAGGATGGGTTTCTCATCAGTCTTGATGTTAAAAGCATCAATACAAGTTCCTTTGCTGTAACTTGAAAACTGATGTAATAATCAGCCGCAAAACATTTTACCCTATGAATATTTGAAAAAGTGTCACCAACTTTTAAAGTATTCTAGTATCACAAAAAGATGAGAGAACACAAAGTCCTGAAATGTCAACTTCAGGATTTTTTTTTTCAGTGCTAGAAAGCTTACTGCACCCTCATGAAATCTAAAAATTTTAAACAGTGAGAATTTCTTTTAGAAGTAGTATACCCATTTTTATCTTTATTTTTATTTTTTAATTTACATTTAATACTTTGGTTTTAATGGTTTTCTTCCCCATTGCTAAAAAATTAAATAACCATATCTTGAAAACTACAGAAACACAGAAACCAAAAGAATTTACAAACTAATGGGGTATACTGTGAAGAATGTCTTGAAGTACAAAGGTTCATAACAAAACCAAACCACTTAGACTTATACTTCAATCAAATGAAATATATAATTAGAAAAACTATCTACCCTACAAATAGCTCAAATAACTGCTCTGGATATGTAGATCAGGATATAGCCAGGAAAACTCTTCAGTGTCCCTAAAAATCTTGATAAGAGATTCAGCCTTTGTCCATGGTGTGGAGAACCTGCTCTTCACAGAGAACATATTTAATGATCATCCATTAAATGAACAAAACTGAACAGAGTGATCTGTACCCACTCCTGGCTTGCCTTAAGGCAGGTATGGCAGAATACAAGGGAATAAGAAGTTTTGTCAATATCATGAGACAACAGTGCAGTTTTTAATATATGCGTCAACTTAAACCCAAAATTATATTGCAGCAGTAACAAGACCATTGCAGAGAATACACTTCAGAAAGTACAGCCAATTAAGTGAAAATTTGTGAGGCAGCCATAACTGGCTCAACAGCAAACCTGTACTTTTATGAGCATGTTTGAACCATTCTGCGTTAACTGCTAAGTGAGGATGATTGATTTAGATAAAAAGAAATGACTGTATTCAATACAACTGATCCACAGCCTAGTAAAACATTTCAGAGGGCATAGCTTCAATAGCATGAACATCGTTAAAACTGCCAACACTTTATCTGCTTTCTGGAACCTCGTTTCCCCAGGTATGAAAAGCATGTATACTGTAAGCTGCTGTAAGCAGCACTTATTGCAGCATTCAGACTGCACTTTTTTTCTCTCCCAAAACAAAACTTGAGGCTGTGGATTGCTCTGGTCTTTTGATGAGTACAATACAATAGCCTGCTGCAGTTTCAGTTTCTTAGTGAAAATGGGTCTGTGCAAACTGCAAATCATCTATGCTTCATGACCAAAAAACATTAGTGCAGATAATGCATCTTATTTAGTAACATCTAATCAACATCAGCTTGAATTGTCAGGAACAAGTTTTGCTCCATTGCCCCTTATATAAATCTCAGATACACATTAAAATAAGGGTGGCAGTTTTGGTGGATTGTTAAAATAGACTCTATTTTCATCATTCCGGAAACTTTTTAGTTCATGGCTTTTTCTAGATTTTTTTTTCCAAGTATTCATCATGACATGAAATAAAGTCCAAACCCAATGAACAGAAAATGAAAGAGTTTTCCAATACTATCAATTGCACAGTATTTATCCTCTCGCACCTAGGCAGAGTATTCCATGAGGAAGGTATATAGGCTGTTCATTCTGTTTGCACAGATCCTCCAGGTTAGGACTGCAATCTTCATATTCAGATTAGCTAAAAAAAGTCAGGAAGGCAAAATTATTTCAGGAAGTTTAAATGGATTTAATTAATAATTAACTAGAGATAGCTTAAAATTGCAGACTTCAGAAAACATATATAGGCTTTCCTCCTTGGTTAACTGGCCATTTTGAAAGGTAGCCATGAGTTAATGTCTCAGCATCTCCATCCCCAAGGTAGACAGACAGGGGCTGATTATGAATCAGGAGTATGTCCAGGTGTCCAAGAAGGCCAACAGCATCCCTACTTGCTTCAGAAATAGTGTGGCCAGCAGGACTAGGGCAGTGAGCTTTCCCTCGTACTCGGCACTGGTGAGACCTCATCTTAAATCTTGTGTTTAGTTTCGGGCCCCTCACTTCAAGAAGGACATTGAGGTGCTGAAGCATGTCAAGAGAATGGCAACTAAGCTGTGTAAGGTTCTGGAGCACAAGTCTTATGAGGAGTGGTTGAGGTGAGCCATGGTTGTTTAGCCTGGAGAAAAGGAGGCTGAAGGGGGACCTTATCACTCTCTACAGTTGTAGCAAGGTGGGGATCAGTCTCTTCTCCCCTGTACCAAGCGACAGGACAAGAGGACATGGCCTCAAGCTGTGCCAGGAGAGGTTTAGATTAGATATTAGGAAAAACCTCTTGACTGAAAAGGTCCTCAAGCATTGGAGCAAACCACCCAAGGAAGTGATGGACTCACTGTCCCTAGAGGTATTTAAAAGAAGCATAGATGTTAAACTTGGGGAGATGGCTTAGTGGCTGACTTGGCAGTCCTGAGTTAATGATTGGACTCAGTAATCTTAAAGCTCTTTTCCAACCTAAATGAATCTATAATTCTAAGTCTAGCACATTGCTAAAGGAAAGATTCTGACCTGACTTTGCTCAGACTCCACCTGGAAATACACAAATCAAGGGCAGTTTTTGGCCTTTCCCAGCTCATGTGCACTTACAAAAAGCCTGACAGCTGGTTGAGAATATTTTTCACTCAAGAGCACAATGATGGCAGAGCTTTCACAGAAGTGTTTGTGTCATTAAATACTTTCATTCTTTTCTCTTCAATGTTTTGTTAACACTGCAGGCTTGACCCTTCAACTCTTGTTCACTGAAAACTCCCACTGGCTTTAATCAAATGGAGTAGTGTCTAGAATATGGGGCTGTACAGTAGTAAACTCTGTTCACAGTTCTGCCATTTTTAAACATCCTTGAAGAGTATCTAGCTCACTTGAACTTGGCATGTGAAAAAAGCACTATCTGATAAATTTCAAGGACCTCACTATGGTCATGCACTCTGTCCTATATGATTTTATACTCTGCCTTAGGAATTCCTCAGCTTTTCCAAGAGGCCACCCAGAATATACCTTTCATACATTTCAAGACAACCAGATACAAACCCAAACTGTTAGCAGAAAGGTAATATTTGTCATGATTATTACTACTAAATATTTAAAGCTTGATTACTTTTTGACAATTTTAAATTCAGAACACCACAGACACAGAGGATAAGTTTACCAAGGTTTCTAAGTACTTTCTAAGTGATCTTGAGATGTTTTGAATCAGAAAAATACCACAAAAGAACAATAAAAACCCCAGTGAGTAAAGAAAAGAACACAAAAATCTTCCAAGGAAATTACCTGAATTCACAAGAAAAAAAAAGTATATTTGGTGGAAATTTGATTGAGGCAAAAGTAGGCAAAAATTTTTGTAGTCATTAATATGACATTTTGTAAAGAGGAATTAGTAAAAAGAAAAGTATAGGTGCAGATTAAGGGATGGATATCTTCTTTGTGGGAAAAATTAAAAAAAAAAAAACCCAAATCAAAACCTATGACATCTAAGGAAACAAACTAGCCTGCAACAACTTCACAAATGTCTCAAAAACGAGGCTGGAAAAAACAAAACAAATATCCTCTGATACTGCTGCCAAAAATGCTACTTTCATTCCCTTTCATGAAACAAGATTATGTAATTATACTATTAATCCAAAATCAGAAATTTCTAGATAATGTAAACGACTACGGTCTATATTTCCAGGTACATGTACATTGTCTGCTACCTGTGTTGCCATTTCAGGAAGAGGATTAAGGACACCTATATGGAAATATGTTAGATTTCATTTCACTAACTCAGTCTGATGACAAAATCAATTGAGGTCAACAAGAGTTCTTTCATTCATACTAGGCTAAGTTTATTTTAACTAAAATGGGTCTTTAGAATATAATCAAAGTCACAACTCCTGTAACTAAGCACAGAAAGCCACAGAAACTGTCAGTGGAGTAAATCTTACTGATTAGTCATAATTTCTTTATGCTTCTATAGGGTTGGAATATCAGAAATAACTTTTCCAACAAAAGTGAAGATAACTATCAATTGCCTTTACATTTCTTTGAAAATGTAAAAATAGGTAAGTAAACTGTGAAAAAAAAAGGTGATGTTCATACGTTGCCCAGGGAATTACACTTTCCCCTGAAAAACCCTGAACCCAAAAACCAGCATAGACCCCCATTCACTAGGCAGTTGCATATACATTCAGCATCTATTGAGAAAATGTGGAGTTGAAGGGAGAAGAAGAATTTGAGGAATTTGGGGTATTGGGAAAATAAAAATTCCACAAATATTATCCTCTTATTTTTTCTTCATGTTTGATGGCAGAATTATTTTACACAGTAAGAATCATGATTCCTTTCTGTAGTCAAGATTCACATTGCCCAGAGCACAATCAAGACTGAGATCCGATAGACTGAAAAAGTAATAAAAGATTTTCCTGGGTGGCATAAGCTGCAAAATATGAAGAAAAAGAAAATATGCAAGGTAGACATAACACAAGAACAGACTAGAGAAATGATCATATGCATAATGGCTCACAGAAAAAAAAAACCAAAAACAACCTAAAGTAAAGTTTTCTGAAATGGATCTGAAGTCTAAAATAAGTGAAAATGCTACAGGGAAACCACACATCCTGAGAATGAGACTTCTGATGGAACCTGTTCCTTCCCTTAAATTGTATTTTAAATTCAAACTTGATTCTTTATTCCAAAAACAATTTTATGGAGAACATTTTCATCAGTTCATGGTTTCTGTGCTACCATCTTCTTTTTCTGATATCAAAAAATTCCCTTTTATTTACAATAAAAATTATCCTTTTCAAGAGGAAATCATAAAGACTGGTATTGTCAAATATGTAAAACTTAACAGCTTTTCTTCTCACAGCATAATCTACCCAACATTTCTTGCACATTGATGGGATGTTGATTCTTCCTTCAATTTCAGCACTGCAGAAACTTTACTGACAATTTAACAATTTTCTTTCTAAGAAGTAACCTTGCTTTTGCTGACATTCTGTTCCTAGGTTTGTGGAATGCTCTCTGTAAACTCATAAAAAAATGGGTAACCAATTTGGAAACTGCAGTGAAAACCCTCTTTATAACTCAGTTTTGCTATAGAAATTCTCAGAGGCATGTAGCTAGTGTCTCATGATTGCCCATTCTTGGAGCATTCATGAACGGTTTTGTTGTTTTATGTTTTCTGGTTTTATAACATATATATCGTTTAAAGTAAAAGAAAAAACCATCTTTTTTACATCTAGCATTGCTACCAAAAACTTACGATGAAGACTTCTACGGCAGAAGTAAATAGTATCCTTGAATCCAAACATCAATATGCAAGCAGAATTGATTTATTCCATGTCTGTAAGACAGATATTTTTTGTTTCCAAGGACAGTGCAGGTTGGAAAATTCTAAAACAATAATAACTCTAAAAAAACGCACAGGGTTTCACTTGACTGTAGTTGCTTTTGCTATCCTTGCTACAGGCAAATTCAGAAGAAAATCCTCTCCAGTGATGCACTGAATAATGTGCAAAGTGCTCTGAGATGAAAGGTACTACATAAATTAAAAGGCATTATGAAGGTTTAATGCCACGTTACATTTTAAAAGCCAAATGTTGTTGCTTCTTGTCATTTGGCACATGTCATTCAAATTAACCCAGCTTTTATGTTTCCATTTTGCTTCTGGTCTGTTGTTGGAAAATCTGTATTTCAGTTCCTGAGAGACGACTGTTTGTTGTGTAAATGTAAATGTGTAAATGAGGTCTTGTATTTCATTCCCTTACCCTAAAGCAGGATCAGCTGTACCTACAGATACTTCTATGCAACCTCTTCTCAAAGGTTCTGAATGATGGAGAATTCTCAGTCTTTGCAAATAAGGTTTTATTTTCTATTCCATTCCATTCTATCTCCTCTTCTATTTCCTATTACCTAAAATGAACTGTGCTTGCTCAATATGAAGAAATCCTTTGCACTTCTAATGAAGTCTGTTAAGTAGTCACGAGTATTAAGTGGGCAGCTTGTATGATACCACTATATTTCTTTCTCAAGCTTGCTGCAATTAAGTGGACCTGAAAGTGTTCAGCAAAGGAATGAAATACTCTGTGGACCTGTCTTCTAAATTAAGATCTATTTTAGAGATTATCAATTTCCTGTATAAACAATAAGACAGAATTTTCAAACGCTGGAGACCTCTCACTTTGTGATTCTTCTTTGCCAAAGGTGAAGACTACCTTCTTGTTACTTGTTGGAATAAGTGGAAACATTTTTTGGTTTACTGCATTGCCGCACCCAAGAGAAATATCTCATTGTTCTTAAATTGCCTTAAATCATTGTCTTGAACGAGTGGTTTGGTCCACTCTAAAGAGTCACCATGAAACATATTGAAAAAAAGCAGATTTTAGTAGGCATTTGTGAAAGTGAAATTTTAACAGAGTTTGATGGCCATGTTCACTCCATTATTTATTACATAGATGAAGCATACATAGGAAAATTGGGTTAGAATCAATTTAGAATGACTTACATGGAGACTGGGTATGTGAAAGAGTAAGAGTACAAAGGATATGGATACAAAAGATAAGGGTGAAAAAAGGTTATAAGCACTTAATCATTTAATAATTTTACATTTGTAAAGGGATTCAGTTGGATCTGCTACAATTATAACTGTGACTTAGTTATAGATTCACAATAAAAACATTCATGCAAGATCATCATCAATTCACATGTAAAATGCAGGCATTGGGATGTGTACACCTATATCTATATGTGTAAAGGTACCTATCAAAATATTCTACTCAGGTTCAAAGAAATATATCCAATCCCTTAACATTTCTTAACAGACATGGGAGTATATGTATGTGGAATATCAGCCTGGACCTCATCATCAGGAACCATTTTTTGATTATCAGAACCTGAAGAGGCATCCCACGCAAAGGGAAGTGTTATCACACCTGCTGTGGCCCAGGAGAGTTCAAAGGATATCAGTGAGGTTTACTGCTTATAGGGTTGCAAGACGACTTCCTTTAGTCATCAGTAAGTTTCGAACCTGGCTGCATTCCGGGTTGGTAATTACTGGACTTATTTTTTACAAAAAGTCACAGAATCATGGAATGCGTAAGGTTGGAAGGAACCACAGTGGGTTATCTGGTCCAACCTTCCTGCTCAGTCAGGGTCATCCTAGAGCACATTGCAGAAGATTGCATTCAGATGGTTCTTGAATATCTCCACAACCTCTCTGGGCAACCTGGTCCAGCTCTCAGTCAGTTCAGTAAAGAAGTTCTTACTCAGATTCGGATAGAACTTCCTGTGCATCACTTTATGCCCATTGCCTTTTGTCCTATTGCTTGGCACCACACAGAAGAGCCTGGCTCAATTGTCTTGACACCCTCCCTTCAGATACTTACAGACATTCATAAGTTTTCTCTTCTCAAGACTGAACAAGCCCAGCTCCCTCAGTCTTTCCTCGTAAGAGAAGTGCTCCAATCCCTTAGTCATCTTTGTTACCCTCCCTCCAGGAGCTCCATTTCTCTCTTGTACTAAGGAATCCAGAACTGGACACAAATACTCCAGATGCGACCTCACTAGGACTGAGTAGAGGGTCAGGATCACTTCTCTCAACCTGCTAGCAGTGCTCTTCCTTATGCACTCAAGGATACCATTGGCCTTCTTGGTCACAAGGGCACACTGCTGGCTCAGTGACATCTTGTATTCCACCAGGACCCCCAGGTCCTTTTCTGCAGAGTTGCTTTCCAGCAGGTTGGTCCCAAGCCTGCGCTGGTGCGTGGCAGGGGCAGGTCCCTGAATTTGCCCTTGTTGAACTTCAGACTGTACTCCTCTGTCCATCTCTCCAACTTGTTGAGGTCCTGTTGAAGGGCTGCACAGCATTCTGGGGTATCGGCTACTCTTTCTAGCTTTGTGTCGTCAGCAGTGTACCAGGGTGAATTATGCTGATATTTTTGGTCTGTGTTTGGCCCTGCCACCTGTGAAAGCTTTGCTCTTTCCCTGCCAAGTTATGGGAAAACAAGCACTGATAAACAGGAAAGTTGTCCTTGAAGAGAGCTTCTTGTATAAACTGTTTTAATTGGTATTCTGTGATTGGCTAATTGTCTGCCAAGGTCATTTGAAGGAGATTTTGATGAAGAGGGGAGGAAGGCTCGCCCCCAGACTCAATTAAGAAAGACCCCCAAAGCATACTGCGCGTGCGTGAGGGGATTTCCGAAGTTCTCACAAGTACGCTGAAGAGATGCACTTACATAACCGGGAGGTGGACCTGAGGGCCTCTGGCCGGGCGGTGTTGGCCACACCTGGGAGGTTGTGGTCACTCAGTTAATTGTATAAAAGTAGATAGTGCTTTCTTGGAGGGGAGTTAACTTCACACCAAATACAACGTTGGCTTTCGGCGGAGACGCCTGCCAGTTTTGTGAACTTACTGACTCTCCAAGGATGCCGCTTCTGCTATTGGTAATTATAGGCATGCTAGGTCGGTAAGATAACTTTATGGGCAACAGCTGGGTAACTGGGGCTTATTTCTCTCCTCCTTCCTCCCTTTTGGGTTTGTTTGTTTTGTTGGCCACCCTCTTGATAATAAATCTTGGTTTTTGTTAAGCTTTCAACAGTGTCTGAGTTTTCAAGCTTCAGTATATCCTCGAACCTCTCCCTAATACAAGCAGACTTGCTGAGGAGTCATCTGCCCGTTCATGTAAGTAATTGATGAATAAGTTAAATATTACTGGGCCCGGTATTGAACCTTGGTGGATGCAGCTAGTGACAGGCCTCCAGCTGTGCCACTGATTATGACCCTGGGGGATCTGTTTACTTTAACTGACTAAACAGTAACAATAAGTAACAATGGTACTGCTCTACTCAAGCTATGATTCAGGTGAATGATTTACCAACCCTAACAAGAATAACCATTTATGGGAGCTATTGGCTGGTTCCTGATGACTCCAGGCATACCAGTGACAACTGTCCACTCTAGTGACCACTGGCTTCTTCTTCCTAGCCATCACACAGAACCTATTGCCTTGTATTGCCCAGCTGTGAGTTCAACTTCCCCTTGCTTGCCACAGAACCAGGAAGCAGAAAGCACCCTGCTGCTGCACTGAGCAGCAGCTTAAGGGTGTCAGTCAGGGGCCCAGGGAAGCTTTCCAAGACTGTTTTCCCCCAGCACACATAAACGGTTATTGACATCTTGTCCCTAGTTCCATTCAAATCCTTCAGTATTAGAAAGCCAAAGGCTTTAGAAAAGGGTAGTGCACAGGATGGGGAGGGGAGGAAAGAGATTATACATCTTTTGCTGATAAGTTTATGGATGCTTGAAGATCTTAAATAGATCTTTACAAGCCTCAGATGGTCCTTTGGAGACAAATATTTTTTTACTTCTCTATTTTTATTGAGAAGAATGCTTTCTTATTTGTGATATGATACCATGTGTTGCAGAAAATGCTGAAGGCTCAACTGTACAGAATCTTCTCGCCTCCTAGTTATTTTTAAATATCAATAAATATTTTATGTCCCATGTAAGTTAGTCAGTAACACTTTTCAAACCACTTTTAGATTAATGGACATTTAAGTTACTTGGTTGCTCTTTTTTAACCTCAGTTTAATTTACCCTATTTTTTTGGCAAGGGATAAATCCTCTGAATTAAAAGAACTAGATTGGAAAGGGTGTAATGTTTTTAATCAGTAAGGCTTGAAAAAAAATTGATATCCCCAAAATGAGATATTATTCTACTGGAGAAATTAAACCTGAAGAAGGAAAAGTAATGATCCAGGTGATATTGAACATTGGAAAGTTACCTGATTTTTCTTCTTGTAAATGGGAATCTTGCAAAGATAAATGTAGACACACTGAGAAAGCAGAAAAAATAATTCTGATGTTAGTGCTTTGATTCCCTAAAAAAACCATCTTGAGAGATCATGAAGAGAAATACCAAATGTGGTAGTTTGGCCTAGGCCTTCCTTGGTGACCAGCTTGTAACCAAGGAAGTGCCCAGATTTACCCAGTATTCCCTACAATTTTTACGTAAACTGGGGTATAAGAAGAAGGGAGGAAAGACCTTCGCTCTCTTTCCTTTCAGCGGCTTTGGAGGTGCAGATCTCCCTGTTGTTGAGTCTGTCGGCTTGGAGAGTGAGGCCTGGTAAGGCCTTGTCGACCTTGGGAGGCGGAGGCTGCCGGCAGTCACCCCAGCATGACTCTCCATTGTCCCAAGGAGAGTAGTAAGATATTCTTTGCTAATTCTTTTAGTTGATAGACCTTGGGCTACTGATTGGGTTAATATATATATGTATTATTTTGGTTTTTTTTGTTCTTCCCTTCCCCTTTCCCTTTTCCCTGTGAAATTGTATATATATTTCAACTGTACATAACTGTAATATAAGTGTAAATATATTTATACATATTGCTTTGTCTCTCTCTCGTTTTCGGTTCTTTTTTTTTTTTCCCGCCTCTTCTCCCTTGGTTTGGGGTGGGGGGGGGCGGACTTCTTGTGGTAAGGTTTGGAGACTTGGCAGGGAGCCAGCTCCAAACTATAACACCAAAGTATATGACTTTTGTTTAGTTAACATTTTTAATTTATAGTTAGCTATATAGCACATATATGTTTGTGTGCATAAAAAATAGTTAAGTAATTACTGGTTATGATATTACGGATGCAATTATAATTTAAATTTTTTGCAAATAGAACAGTAACAGAGAAAAATTAAATGCCTAATAGGCAGGAAATCATTGTGTCAGAGTCACATTTTTGACATTCTGTGAGTGGAGGATATAATATTTAACATCACATTTACTTGTCTGGAGATAGTTGATGTAAAATGGAACTTCAGATTTAACAGAGTGATACAAAATATACTGAAAAAATAATTCAAATGAAAGTTACACTTTTTGCAAGCGCAGTACACAGTCCAATCACAATACCAGTGCAGTCCCAATTATCAGTCTCTGTAATACAGTCACCATCATGATGCTGGGTGCCCCCAGCTTCAGGAAAGGAAAACGTGGGTTGAAGCCAGCTCATGCTCAGTGCTACCTTCAAAATACTGTGGTTAATTGTTTAGTTTTTACCCTCTGAGTTGGGCTGGGCTACATATTCACTTCCCCCATACCGGCTTGGCTAAGTCAGGGAGACATTCACAGTATTTTAAGGAACTCAGGATGAAACATTTATACCACAGGTTGATCCATTGAACTCCTGACAGCTGTTTATCTGAAAGAAAAGCCTTCCTTTGGTCCCTATTGTGTTGAGATACAGATAGCTTCAGTGCAATAGTTCTGGTCAGTCACACCCTGCATTATTCCCTGAGTTTCATGGGCAAAGCCTTTCCGCCAATCTCCTCTGAGCCTTCTTCCATTGTAGGGATGTATTGGTCTGCAACACAGTGACATAAAGAATCTTATTTACTAATAATATTTTTGACTCTACAAATCTCTCAACATATGTTCTGGCTTCTAAATTAATTTTTTTATCTTACAGAAAAAAAAGAAGTTAATTAAATGATTCAGGGTGAAAACTAGGAAGACTTTGAGGAAAGAAGATCTACATGAAGAAGATCACATGAACTGACCTATCATTCATTCATTAAAATTTTATTTATATGATGAGCTGGTCTAGAACTTTACCTTATTTTATCTATTAGTTCCACAAAATATTTTTTTTCATTATTGTTTATCTAATATCATGTTGCTAAGAGCCAAATCCTAAAGTTTTCATGTACTTTTTGAAAATGATTGGCTAAGAAATTTCTGTAAAAACTGTGAGACACATCCTTCTTTCTGTGATTGGTAACTTATGCATTAGAACTTTCATCAGTACTGTTGAAAGTATATTGAACATTCACAAACAGTAGATTTTATCCTTGTACAGAAAGTTTACTGCAAGCCAATGTGCTACTGCAAGCCTGTTCAATTCCAAGACTCCAAGGATAATGTCTAGAAGACCATCAAAGCTCAACTCAATATAGTATTCCTTTTATGATAAAGAGTTTTCCTTTCTCTTGTTCACGTCCCATAGATTTTTCAAAAAATTTTTGGATTTTTTGTTCTTTAGCCTAACTTATGCATTCATTCGACAAATCCTAAAAGTCAGAAATCAATGCTCATGTCTCAGTTTTGAAATGGAAACTTTCCTGTTCAGTACATGGACAAGTAATTTGTTGCATTGTTTTTGTCATCCCAAACTGACCTAGATGCAAATGTGCAGAAACATAGGTGCATCAAACATATATAAGTTTTGATTAGAAGTACATTAGGAGTGAGAAACCTAAAGACAAATTCACTCTGGGGAGTGTAATTTACTGACAAGTAAGTATGTCAGAACTGGTCTACGTTTGAATATCTTTCTAACTGTAACTGCTGTTCCTTAACTTTGCACTTCATAAATATTCAACCAGTGTATAAGTTCTGTCCAGATATAGTTAAAACATATTTAAAATACCTAAAGGAGATTAACTTTATTTCTTTTATTCCCATAGTTCAGCAGTTTCTTTGGCTGCACACATCTCTCCTTACCCCCACCCCCAAATTCATGTCACTATGTCAGATCTAAGACAAAGAAAGTGAGAAACATATCTAAATACATGGATGTCAAGGGAATGATTTACCTAGCAACAGTAACTATGTGAAAGTTTTTCAGAAATGTCTGTGCCTGTGATGGTACCTTAATAGCTTGCATTTTAGAGGTTTGAAGAAATGACTGGGAGGATTCTAGCAAGCAAAGCATCAAAGACATGTGATGTACATACATTCTGGCAAATATAATGCCATAATTACACAAAGGAATTTATGCACACCTTTTCAATGAATATTGTAAAGATTTTTGCTCATAAATATATAGTTAGAAAAACATTTTTTACCCTGTACTATGTTGGATATAACAAATGTGTGAACAGAGGAAACATGTTAGGATAAATGTTTCTGAGTTGTAATAGCTATCATTTTTTAAAGCAAACCATCACAATAAAGAATTATCTGAAGTGTTACAACAATAGCCCTGAGAACAAAGAGAGGTAAAAAGCTGAGATGGCACTGTGATGTATAACTATCTACTGCTGTGTCAGGAATGCATACTGCTGACCTATGACACAGGGGATTGAACCCCATGTACAGAGTGAACAGCTTTTTCTTAGACAACCTCGTTCAATAGATACTGCTGAAAGAAAACTGTATTCCCATCAATTCAGCATAGTAACAGGTGAACGTAGGTTAAAATAATGTAAATCCAGAATAATCCAGCTGAGGACTTAATCAAAGTCACTGTGCATAAGGATCCACACTATTTAAATTCAAAGTAAGACTTAAAGCAGAGTATCCAGGTGAGATCATAGCTCAGCAAAAAACATACCTTTTCTATTCAAAGCTATCTCCCCTCTTTCCACAGACATTTGCCTTCCATTCCTTTTAATTTGGTGTCTTTCAAAAAGGTACTGTAACCTGTATCACTAAACCTTTGATGTAGATACCCTGTAGCGAGCCCCCAATGAAGACTAGAAAGGTTAAATTCAGAAAAAACAGCTTTTATTATGAAAAAGTAATTAACGTTTTAAATAGAGAAAGTTGAAGTTAGATCAGACTGAACAAAGTGCTTATAGCTAGTACTAACCATGATGACTGGCCATGACCATACTGACTTCCAGGTGTGGTTTAGGCAACTTTTCCAAACTGTTACAAAATCAGCATGTTCCAGACTGTTCCTTCAGGCATCTCTCGGGGTTATCAGGGTGCCTGATGCTTCTCTGAGGAGGATCCTCCTTCTCTTCTTTCCCTGCTGAAGGCCCTAAAACTTTTTTTCCCAATAAGCAAACTCAATCTCTAGGAGTGCTCCCGTACCTGTCCTCCGAGCCAGTATTCTAGAAACTCACAGCTAACAAACAGCACAAAATATTACATGGGTGATGAAAGCAATGCTCCTTTGCTTCTTCTTCTAAGGTACCTTTGTTTTTCTCTCAACATTTATTGCCTTTTCCTCTTCTATAGCTTTGAGGCCTTTTTCAACCTGGCACATTAAAACCATTTCTATGTCTGTGCCTTTCCCAAAATGTATTTCTTCAATTTTGAGTCTTTGCATGCAGTTTTTCTTCCTCCTCTTCCCTAACAATGGTTCTGACAGCTCATCTTTCCCCATCCCAGCTCTTCAAGTCTGAAAAGGTACTGCTCTTGCAGTTCCTCTACCTCAATCAGTTTCTTCTTTCAGACTGTCTGATGTGGGGTGATCCCTTATTTCTCCTTCCACTTGTCTTCCCATATTCTCTTCCCATTCTCTTTCTTTTCAGACTCTTCCACTGATCTTTGAAATGACAGAACATTGTAACAATAAAATGATGGTATCAGGATGGACAGATGCGACTCAATTCTTTATAATTTTACAGGTGACAGGAGAATGTGGCTTTCTTGCTGTTTTCAAATGTAATAACTACAGATTAAGAGAAACTAAGACAAAGGGATCAACACTATAGGAATACTACCAAGCAAACCAATCCTAAACACCAAAACAAAAGCATTTTACCTACAGTCAACTGAACTTAGTCAGCAAAATTCTATAGACACAACCAGCAGCCTTGCTATCCATTCAGTTCTCGCTAAAGAGATGTTTGTACTATGTATTTTAAAGCACTCCACATTTTTATAATTAGTAACTTTCAAAATTTGACTTTACAAACTGTATCTGAGATGCTGTGATTTCTCTTATTTGGACATTGATTTCTCTTCTTTCCTTGTCCCCTCCCATATATTTTGCTTATTTCATTCCAGTATGTGTGTGGCTGGTTCTAGTCACATACTAGCTTATCATTTGTTTAGTTGGTAAGAAGCAGTAAGTGAGTATAAATGAGGTCCATATTAGATGCTAAGAGATCTGTGATTAAACAGCCTCGATGCAGTCTAGCCTCAGCACTCCCACACTGTACTGTCTTTTTCCTTTTCCTGCTATCATTTTCTGCCATGAGATAATTAGGCACATGGTTCTCACTCTACAACATGCAGGCCACATGCATCCACTTTGTTTGCCTAGATAATTCATCTCATCTGACCAGCTGCAGAGGTTAAGTACTAGTTTGACATGGGTGTTGGGCTCACATCTGAATAACACCTCCTCTTCAGTTTCTCACACCAGACAAATTAAATCCTGACTTTTCTCTGTACCTAACCAGGAAAATCACACATAATCTTCACTGCTGTTCCTTTAACTAACAAGCATATTAACTGGAGGTTAACTAGGTACCAATGTGTTCTAGAAAAAAGGGTAAAAAAACCAAAAAATGTCCATAGGGAAAATACAAAGTACCATCTTCAGAGTTAACTAGTACTGTTTTCCCTACTAGCAATGTATTCACCTGTTAGTAAATACTAATATTTTGGGAAAGTGCACACATGTAATGCCTACTTTCCTTATAGTGAAGAAGGCAGACGTAGAGGCATCCACTGTTCATATTAGCTTGGTTCTTTCATGTTTAGAGGAGATTCTTTCTGGAACAAAGAATTACTTTCTTTGGTTGAGAAATATTCTAATTAAAACTGCTACCAGGGCAGAAAATAATAGCCACTGATGACATGCATCTCCACTGAACTGTGTGTTCATGGGTAGGATGAAGAGTCAGTTTACATGAATTCCCAGATCTTAAGAGTCATATTACATGAGTTTTGCAAACGTTAATGGGAAAATAATTTGTGCAATACTATTTCTGGACTAAGGCTTAAAGACTTTGAATAAGATTATTCTGTATTCTCTATGGGCCTCCTTATAATTGTACAAATGTTACTTTAAAAAAAAATCAAAAAACAACTACGGCACTGCAATTCTTCAAAGATTTATTTTTTTCCACTATCTGTGTATGCTAGCTGTGCATTTCATTTTAGTTTTATTTTTTGTCAGGTATTGGAAAGAACTGTAGAGTGTTATATTCCCTTTCATGTACCCATCACTCAATTTATAATAAAAATTTCAGTGCACATCAAAAAATACATTTTATAGAAATTTGTTGTGACGGAACTAAAATGTATGAAATTTTACAGTATTTGTAGAACTCTCAAAGTCATGTATTTGATTTCCAGAAAAACAACTTCTTTCCAAAGTACAATGAGTGTTCTATACATCCCACCAATAATGTACAGAGCATGTTTATGGAAGTATCTGGGCAAATAACAGAGTACATACTCTCGAAAAAAGGACAGTTTTTCAAATAGCATAGTATGTATGGCACAAAGTTGTGTCATAAATGAAAAATGAAAAGGACCAAATGGCTCTTTTCATGCTTGGTTACCCATTTTATACATACCTTTGTGTGATTCAGTAGAGTTTAATCCCTATTGGTAGCTTTCAGTGGTTATACTTTCCAAGAAAAAATACTTTGGTTCAGTGATTAAAATGAGCTCTACATGTACTTTATATTAAATTCATTATGCAAGATTATCTTTTACAACTATATTTCAGTTGTATTACCTGGTGGAGATTTACTTCATGTTTCCAGGTTAAAAACCACAAAAACCAGTAGAGGCGAATAAGATCCGCCCACTACTGTACAAAAAAACCTTAGCTGTTTGCTAAGATTTTATTGCTGCAATAGGTCCCAGTTATGATTTCAACATTAGCAATTGATGAAGTTTGAGAAATTACTTCCTCCTGTGAGAGGAATTGTGGTATAGGTGTTTTGTTGATTACTGTTTGAATGTAATATGAGCAACAACGTAGTTCTTTTATGGAAGTAGCAGTCCTTTTTTTAGCGTGACATACCTGGTTTGATAAGCCTTTATATATTATTTATGAGAATGAAGCTTACTGCTATACACATGGAAAGAATTGAATGACAAAATGACCTCATTCTTACATGGATCTGTAAACCTAATTACAAGAATTTCTTTATTTTCATCATGTATGCATTCCTCTGTGGGGCTTACAGTTCTCCAACAATGTTATTTATATTAAAGCTTTCATATATTTGCTTTCATGTAGTCACTTTATTACAGAACACTCTTTTAACATTCAAATACTTTGGATGATACTTACAGTATTATTCTGGAAATTCATCTAATAAAAACAATATCTGTGGATGTAACTTTATGACACTGACAATTATTTAATTGGAACAATTTCTTTCCCCAACATGATGTGCCATTTAAATAATTTTACCGAACTAAATTGTGAATAACTGGGGAATGGGAAGGGTGTGCTCTGTATCTCAATTTTCAAATTTCTGAATGAGAAATAATAATGTTGAAACCTGCATGATATGTATTGCACAACATGTGAAACTGACAGAACCATTTTTCTATCTTCTCTAATGGACTATGAAGTAGTTGACTTTTTGCCAGAATATTTCCTCATTACTTGTTCAGCTCAGAAAAATCCTTCATCATCCACCCAGCACCTCTGCGTGAATTGTCAATAGAGAAATCATCAGCTTAGCTGAACATGAGGCATGGAATTTAGAGTTCTGCAAAGTCTAGAAAATGCTAACTAGCTAAGTGTTTAAAAAGTCCTACTCTTTTCACTGAAATCAAAAGAAGAAGCATGTTCTCCTTGCAGAGGACTGGCATCCCCTGTGTTCCAGCCATGAGATGACAGTTTCAGTGCAAAGGCTTCATAAGTTTGACTGACAGTGCAGCAGAGAGAAGCCCTTGAAGTTGGTACAGCCAGCTATTGGAGGATTAGTGTTGCAGCGTGACTTGGATAAATGGAGTTGAAGAACAAAAAAAAAATAAAATCACTGTTTATCAATTCATCATTGCCGGTCTGACCTGCTGCAAATAGCATGAAAACAAAACTGTGAAAACTAGCTTCCTGTAAGCAGCTCAGACACTGCAGCTGCTTTGGCTGCTAATAAGAAAAGTGTTTCTCTCCCTAAATACTCCCATTTTAAATGATTTGTTGTAATACTTGGGAAAATGGTGCACTTAAGATATAAAGAGGCAAAAATAATTTCCAGGTTATGAAGTAAAGATATAACTGAGAAAACATTAAAAAAATTGAGAGTTTTGGCTGTAAAGCAAGAAAGAAATGTTTTATGGTTCTGCATGTCAGGTAGGAGACAGGGCTGGCTAGTGCATGCAACTAAAAAAACACACAGAACTGATTCTTCAGTGTCATGTTCTTCCGGAAAAGTTTGAAATCTATAACCAAAACAATCAAGGAAATCCTGGACCTTAGAATGATTATGGTTGGTGGTGTCAGAAGAGAAAGCAATGGTAGCTACATGCAAAATACCTTAAATTTGTTGTATGTGTGATATTAGAGTACAAATAACTCAGGTGAAATCTAGTGTATGTTAGTATAACCACTGAAAGCTACCAATAGGGATTAAACCCTACTGAATCACACAAAGGCATGCATAAAATGGGTAACCAAGCATGAAAAGAGCCATTTGGCCCTTTTCATTTTTCACAAGGTTGTAGAATTCCCAGTAAATGGAGTCTGTATGAAGAAGTTTCTGAAAATTCATAGAAAGCATTCGTAACATTGTTTCTCTTTGTCCTTTCTGTTCTGGTCCATCTGGACAATTCCTTATGTTTCCATCTCCACAGATATAAAACAACATATTGATAGACAATTTGGCTAATATTTCAAAATGCTAAATTCTCTTTAATATCTGTAGAGTCTTTCTACATTGCATTGGCTAAGCAAATTACACAAAAGAAGCTTCCTTATAATCACAAATGTAATTGGTGCATTGCAGTACAGCAAGATAGTTTGGACAATCACTTTTTTAAAAAAAATATAACAGTTTACCTTATTGAAGTTCAGTGGAAGCACCTCTTGCACACTGTAGTTATGAAACTAACACTTTCTAAACTCAAGAGGAAGGTAGAGTCACCACTGTTCGCTAACTTCATGTCTCCTTGAATATAGGAGTTGGTTTAAACTTCTGTCTTTAGTGCATTCAAACAAAAACACACTAAAATATCAGTATTAGGGTTACATCATCCATTCCATTTGCCTGGAAAATGCAAAGATAGAGTTGCTATGGACCTGCAGTATTTTTTTTTTTTTTGGCTATGAAATAAAATTCTATGTCTCAAGCAGAAGAAATGAGACAGTTGAGAATTTATTCCCTCCTTGCTCAGATTTTGTAATAACCTGTTGAATAGTACTTTAGAAAAAAACCCCAAGGTATTACCATTATATTCCCCAGTATAGACTTTCATTTAGGAAAACACATGATGACTGTGTGATTATTTTCAGAGGGGAAGATGAGCAGTACATGGTATATGCTATGACTCTTTTGCATGGAGAGTCGGAAGGCAGCAGGAATCAGGTGCTCCAGAAGAGAAGGCAGGCCAGTAGCTGAGAGACAGTAGGGCATCCTCAAAGGTAAAGGACATAGTCCCATGGTACTCAAGGAAAAAGAGCAGTTCCGGTGATTGGGTTCAGTTGACAGTTCAGATCACCAGTCTACCTTAGAGCCACAGAGCAGGTCCAAGATTATGCTGGAAAGTCAAGTCCATATGTCAGGAACAGCAAGACATACAGGTGACCACAGGCACAGGCAAAGCTGTAATATAGCTCTGGTAAACACAAGGTTAAACATCTTGGTTTAAAAGTATCTCTTGTGCAAAGAGGAGCAGGATGCCAAAGAGGTGTCTCACAGCTTTTTCTCTCCAAGCTGTTTTCCCAGCACTCCAACTCTTGGTCCCGCAGTTGCACCAGATCAGATCTGTCCTTTAGCAAAAGCAGCCAAACCCCAGAGGGGAAGCAGGAGAAAACGCAGGACACTGACACATAATTAGCAATGTTAATTTTTGCAATTGCATGCTATACCTGGTGTGAACAGTTACTAGGCTTTCATAAATTGAATAAATTAATAATGTGCAGAATTAGTTTTATCTCCAGCATGCAGATGAAGTTGGTTGCTGAAAATAAATCCTAAACTCAACAGTAATTTGACCTCAATGAATAAGGCCAAGATTTCATCCGCAGAATTCAAATGAGTTTCTTAAGATCACAAAAGGGTCGTAAAGTCCCTCTTTTTTGTATGGAAGGAGTTCTCATGACAGTTAATAGGCTTGCATTTACCTTTATTTTTTGTTTGTTTTAAGAACTCAGTCTACATTTGTAGCAAAACCCCTTATCCCATCAACTTTGGTCAAAACTCTTTCTCCATCTATCTTATAAGCCTCCTTTAGGTACTGGAAGGTGCTATAAGTCTCCCCAGAGCCTCTCTTCTCTAGACCAAACAACTCCAATTCTCTCAATATTCCCTAACAGGCAAAGTGTTCCAGCCCTTTGATCATTTTTGCAGCCCTCCTCTGGATCTGCACTGACAGGCCCATGTCTTTCTTGTTCCAAGGACCTCAGAGCTGGATGCAGCAATCCAAGTAGGGTCTCATGAAAGCAAAGTAGAGAGGCACAGCTATCTCCCTTGACCTACCGGACACATTTCTTTTGATATAGCCCAGAATACAATTGGTTTTCTGGGCTTCGAGTGCACATTGTTGCCTCACATACAATTTTTCATCCCTTCTCCAAAGGGCTGCTCTCCATCTCTTCATACCCCAGACTATATTAATGGTGAAGGTTATCCTGTCACAGCTACAAGGCCTCGTACTTGGACTTGTTGAACTTCACGATGTTCTCATGGGTCCTTCTTTCAAGCATATCTGCCGTCACATGCAAGCTTGCTGAAGTTGTACTCAATCCTACTGTCTATGTAACTGATGAAGATATTAAATAGATTTGGTCCCTCTACCAACCCTTGAGAGATTCCACTCAGGACGTACTTTCATTCTGAATGCTGAACGCTTGGAGTAAAGTGTCAACAAGATGTTCCATACAATTCTTGCGTTTTCTAGGGGGTCTCAGCTTTATATGCTGTTACCGTAACTGATGCAACAGCATGTGTTGTCAGGTTTGTGAACTGAGTCCCGATAATTATTGAGTTAACCAGAGACAGTGATTTAATTTAACTCACAGCAGGTTAGAAATTGACCCTGCTGTAAAGGACAGTTTTTAGGTTTTTGGGGTTTTTTTAATCTATAAATGGCATATAATTTTGTGTTGTCTGGGACATAAAACACTCTCATGTTATCTTTGGGTCTGTTGTTCTTTTTATATTTTTCCTATAAATAAATAAGGCAAAATGTTATTTAGAAATGGAGTACATTAAGATCATGAAAATGAAAGCATAGAAATAAACAAATCTCAGAAATCACTGAGAAACAACTGAAACAACTGAATTTGCTAGCACACAGCTCAAACAGGGTAAGAAACCTTGATAAGAAGAGAATAAGATTAATATTAAACTACCTGGCCATATAGTGTAACATTATGGATTAAAATTGAATGTTGAAAATGAAATTTGCTGTACTATGTACTTCCTAACTTTTTGGGTCATGTGACAGTAATTCAGCAGCTCTCTATGGTGCTCACCTCCAGCCTCCTCACCAAAATAAAATGGAAAGAATCAGATCCTATTATCATTAATGGAGTGGAGAAGGCTATAAAAAGATAAAAGAAGGCTTACTGTCTACACCGCAAATTAGAATCACTTCACAACCAGGTCAGGACACAGCAGCACTTTAATCAAATTCTATACAGTTCATGTTTGCAGTATTGATAAATCCTAATTGTAATGAAATACTATTTGTTCCCTGGTGTTGAATGTTTCTGTTGTAATGACTACAGTGATTTGAGCCAGCTGAGCATATAATTCACTTTCTTGGTTAAGACTAAAAAGTTAAAAGTGAAAGTAATAGAAGAGAGGTGGAAAAGAGGAGAAAAAAGTATAGGTGCAATGCAAAAAAAGTATGGGTGGTATGCAAACAAAAATGTTGAAAAGTCCTTTACAACTTTTCATCTAGCAGATGCTATTTTAGCATCAGATTGTTATCCAAAAGCATTTTTAAAACTGCAACGCCAATTAAAAGTGGCCCATAGCTGATCACATTACTACCTCTTGAAAACTGTTAATATTCATTAATATTAATATAATTAACAGACACTTGTTTTTAGTTAGGTAGTCAGTGCACGCTTACTTGGATCACTGCAAAAATGTGTATCTTGTCTATTGATTCTTGAACACTAACATGTACTCTGGTTGTTTTGACTGGGGAGGTTATCTTAATAGTCAGTCATCAGTATGATGGTCCAGCAGAAATGCCAGAAAGCTTATTCAGTAACATCATTCAGTGTCTTTTTAAAGCTGGTTAGACGATAAAAAAGAAAAAAATATAGTGTTGTTGGCCATAAAAGAGTAAAATCTTACTTGAATCTTCATAAAGATTCTTTCCTATGCACACAAGTATAATCTTTTAATTTATGTTTGAATTTCAAGAGGAATTTCTCAGTTTCATGTACTTTCTCAAGAACTCTCTCTTAGATATTTGCTGCTTCAGAGATTGTTACCAGAATCATACAAAGTAGTAAAATTGAACAATTTTGTAAGATTACAGTGGAAGTTTCTACATGTTCAGAGGTCTGGTAGCCTCCTAAAATATATATATATATATGTATAATTCCATACATAATTGCAGTCAAGTTAATGTGAAAGATATAAGATGAACTACCCAGAACTGACAGACTGTAGTCTAATCTTCCACTGACTTATTAAGGGCTTTAAAAAATTAATTTTTCACATCACATCAGCATCTTATCTAAAACAAGAATGTACTATTTGGCCCATTACCTCCAAATTGCCTGCCTAAAATGAAATGTTATATATTTTTGGTCAATCAATGTTAAGTGCAATCATCAAGTACCTTACAGTCTGGTTGGATCTTTGTGTTGTCAGTAACTATTTGCAGTGCATCACGCCAAGTTTCTCAACCAAACAGAGCTGAAATAAAGTGGAAACCTAGTGCTTTAAAACTGACATAACTACTCTCCCACCTCTAAATTAAAAATATTTCTTGGGTGTTTGAAATCTTTTATTACTTTAAGACAATTTGAATATTTTTAGATTATGTAATTCAGCATATGACATTTAGAACACAGGAGAAGTTAGAATACAGTAAAGATATATTTAGCTCTTCATAGATCAGATACTACAATTTTCCATCAGCGATAGTGTGCAAGATCAGCAGCAACAATAAACAACAGCCAAAACTTTATGATTGCATGAAAATATCTCTGTGTTTCCTGGGCCTGTGAAATACCTGAATGTGGTGGTTTTGAGCTGGCTCCCTGCCAAGTCTCCAAACCCCCACCGCAAGAGCTCTTTCCCCCAAAACCAAGGGAAAAGAGAAAAAAAAACCCAAGAAAACCTAAATAAGAGAGAGCTAAAGCGATATACATAAATATATCTACACTTATATTACATTTATATACAATTACAAAAACTATATACACATAAGAGAAAAAACCCAACATCTGAAAACAGAAAAGGGAAAGGGGAAAAAACAAACAAACAAACAAACAAACAAACAAAAATCGGTATACACACTCAATAAAGAACTAGCCAAAGAAAACCTTAATACTTTCCTTGAGATAACACAATCGCCCAAAAGGCCACCGTCACGCTACCAGACCCTGGATCGGCAGAAACAACAGGCCCTGTAGGCCCGGTCAGACCTCAGCTCCCCCACAGGAGCGAGACTGGCTGTGGGAGTCTGCTGTCTCCAAACCTTGCCGGAAGGGAAGACAGAGAGAGGCTTCTCTCTCCATCTATTTATATGTTTGATTATGTAAAGGAATAGGATGGAATACTTCCTTCCTTCTTTCCTGGTTGCCAGGAAGGAAGGCCTAGACTCAAAACCATTACACTGAAGTACTATAGAAAATGAAATAACTGACATTTTTTTCTCATATTGACCTTGGTTAGAAATAAAACTTAATGTGAACAGTTAAAACCTTACAATTTGTTTTTTAATCCTCTCAGTGAGGAAGCCAATTATTTATGAAAATGCCCTTCTTCATCCAAAAAGTCACTGTTCAACCTTTTTTAAATTTTTTTCCATATTCAAACGTGCTACATTTATACTAGTTCAGATGAAAAAGCTAGAAAAAATGTGTTTTAGTTTGTGCTTTTCTTTGCCTGTTTTCCTTTTTAAATTCTTTTTTCTTACTTATTCCCATCTGTGAGAAAGAAGACTGAGGAAGAAATCTAGAAAACAAGAGCAAACTCAAAACTGAAAAAGAACTCTTCTCTGTGCTCACTTATAAGGAAAAAACAAATTCAAAAGCAAACAGAAAGGGCACAAGGACGCAACCTTAATCACTAAACTGAGAATTACCTGACACTACTGATTATTTCTTCTGAAGTTCCACCTCAGCAAATTATTTTACAACAATAAAAAAAGAAAAAATGAAAATAACTGTTCACTCTGTGATAAAGGATCACAAAAGAATTACTTGCTTCTAAAAATGAACAGTTTTTATCACAATAAATGTAGCATTCATACCTCCTTCTTTGGTTCAGTGTAACTTTTCTATTAAGATCTTTTTACAGTTCCTTCCTGCCTGCCTTTTACCACAGTTCAGGTTACAATCTGTATACTTTCTGGTAATACTTTGTCTAAATTTAGAGAGACGTTATATAGGTCTTTGAAGTTTAATGGATTTACACCTGTGTGACTGAACAAAAAGTAAACATTATGATTTCCTATGCTTAAAAATTTTTACACATAAAAAACATTTCAGATTATGGTAATAAAATTGACTTTGTATATTAATCCTCTTCCTCTTGTATTGTCTCTGGAAAGCAAGATACTCATTCATGAAATCTTGTAGGTGCACAGTGAAGGAAAAAACAATGCTGTCAAGCAGTAAGGAAAGAAGTATGTTGTCGTGTAGTTCAGGGAGGTCCGCACTTGACTTAGCGACAGTGGCTTGCATTCCCCAAGGGTTTTCTGTATGTATATACAGGAAAAAGTTTGCTTCTTTCTACCTTGTTCTTACTGTATGATTACAGTCTTAACCCTTTGCCCTGTGAAGGCATCAGACCAAAAAGAGCTACAAGAGCAGCTACTCCTCAGCTCCTTAGAGAAAATCTGACAAAAGAAGATGGATTTCATGTGGCAGTCAACAGTTGGAACACTTTATTACAATCTGGATTCAAGTGTGAGATGAATCTTTTTATAGTTTTTTTGCTCTTTAACCTGAACAAACTTGGAAAAACATGAATGAGTAATACTGAGCGACAACTATTCACAAAGGAGATGGAGAACAAGCCGACATTATATTCTTTCTTGGGGTCATCACCCTCAAATTCTCTTGTGATCTGTAAAACAATATTTACGCTGTGAACGTACACATTACGACCCCCAACATGATTTTATTTTTTAATGATGAATGGTCCTGAACTAAAAGGAAGGCAAGTTTTACAGTCACAGAAGAGTTATGCAAGCGTATGAATTCTGAAGACTCAAAACCAAGAAAAATTTTGAATCCAACATTATTACATTGAAAATTCTTTACTTATTTTTAGCTGATATTATGACTGGATGTGTGGGGCAACCAGGATGATTTCTGGACACTGGTGTTAGGACTGCTGTATTATGTCTGGCATGCCAATGCCTGTCTAACAGGAAGATCTTTAGGTGAAGACAGGCCTGGCACAAAGCTAGATCTCTGCTCTGTTTTTATTTTTTAGTGTATATGTCTTGCCTGCTGCTTCCATAGGGAAATTTGCATGGTGGTTAAGCATAATCCAGTTCTACATCTCTACTTTATTCTAGCATTTAGTATTGCTAAGATCTGTTACAGGGACCCTCACATTTCCCTTCTAATTGGGAATAGTCTGTATATGATTCATGCAGATGTATTTTACATTGCTGTTTAAATAGCACACTGTGTGGGCAGAAGTGAGAGAAAAGTTACATAAAAGAAGGCAAGAACTGAATTCTGTTTGAAATTTCCTTTAGCTGCCCTAAGTGGCCAGCTGGGCAGTGACTGACTCACAAAGTTCCTTGTTCAAACAATTTCAATTGTGTTGAAATTGGGAATTGGCCATCCTCTTCTCTCAGAAACATCACAAATTTGCTCTGTCTTCACTTTGAGATATTTTAAAGGATTTCAGAATAACTATTTTTCTTTCCTACCTTGTTTCTCTGCCCTGCCTCCTCTATGCTTATTTCATTCTCCTGACTTCCAGATCAGGCAATCTGCAACAGCATGAATCCCATTTGAAAGAAGTGAACATATTTCAGCTGTAGCTGCAGCACAGAATGAAATATGTGGATACTCACTTGTCACTGGATCATCCAGAAAAATTAGAACTCCGACGAAGCAATTAAAAATCTACTGTAAGTGCTGTTGAGTCCACACACTACTATTAGCTCAATGAAGCACTTTCTGTTGTATCTATTGCAGCCATTTCTAACATTTTCATTATTGCATGAGTTCTTCAGATAGGTGGAAGTGAATGAATAGGTGGAAACCAAGGCTCTTCCCTGTTATCATACTGTCTCCTCATCATCTGATGTAACACAGCTGGAGCAATATATAGGTTCCCTCACACATAACCTTGGTATAGTCTTAAGGTTAAATATTCCCCCATTGTTTTGTGGTTTAGGTGGTTTGTGAATCGTAAAACTTAAGCTAAGAACACAAACTTGACTTTACCGTAAAAATGTACTCTGGATAAAAATGAAGACTTTTGTAAGCTACTTTCCAAACAGTATCAGAAGCAAAATCTCCAATATGATGTCACAGATATTGTGCAAACAAGATGGGAGATATTTTGATTCCTTTTTTTTTAATTATTTTAAATGGTGAAAATTGAAAACAAAGTTATATGTAACAGCTTGAATGCCCATGTAACTTTAACATGCTTGAAAAGCTAATTTTTCAGATTCAACAATAAGTTAAAAATGTCCTTGAATGAATCTGCAACACACATCACTTGAATCTTTTATTAAGTTTCCTCTGGCGTTCAGAGCACCATGATGTTGTCTTTTCCTACAGAAACAGGTACAGAAACGCTTTTGGATTGTTGTTTTTGTTTTGTTCTTTTCTTAACATTGTGGTGCTGCTGTAGCCAGCTTGTGTGAACTTCTGGTGGACTTAGTTTGCTTCAATTACCCAAAAAGCCTGCAAGTTGGAGTTCAGTGTTTGCAAACCACTTTTCTCACTGAAGTTGTATTCTGATGTCAGCCATTTCTGTATACACAGGAAAAAACATTGCTACTAACATGGGAGAGGGATAGAAAGGTGCCAATGTGAATTTCAGGCATTTTTCTGTGCTTCCCTAACTACATATAAACAAAAGGCTGATGATCAACAGCCATCAGCTAGCCTCAGCCACTACAGAATGCAATGTGGGTTTTTTCTCTCTGTATATCTTTTTTTTTCTCCAGACTTTTCTGGGCTCCACTCTTGTAATAGAACTCAGGGTAGCACATACTTGTGAACCCTATCTTGCTGTGTCTGAACTTCCATGATTTTTGTTACGTGTTGAAAAGAGATGTCCATTACTACTATGGAGCTTCAGAGACTTCCTTTCCTTTCCTCCACACTCAAAATTAATGCGCTTAAAACACTGAAGTTCAGTCTTTCTTAGTTTTGTGGGAGTTTATTGAAACAATAAAGTTGCACTTTTTTTTCCTATTAGACATACAGTTGCCTTCCACAAGAAGACTGAGGCCAAGGTAGTGAAAAACCTTCGGACTGATGAATGAAACTAGGAGAAGCCTGCTGTCAGTTTTCGAGGCTGAGATAATATGCTTCTAGAATAAAAGTAATGGTATCAGAGCAATGTATCTTTGTCAGATAAATAAATAATAAGTCTCTTAGTGTTCTCTATACTTCATCTAATGAATGACAGCCTATCATCATGAGGTGCAGAGGAAAATATATGTAGTTAAATAGCTGGAGTCTGGACAGTGTTGATTTCCTGAATATTCTCTTGTGATCTTTCTTATCAAAGCAAATGGATTTTGGAGTGAACAACAATAAGATAAAATGACAAAAAATACTGTCTTATGATGTTATAACCATGTGTTATCTCGGTGTCCTTAATGAAAATACCATAGACCTTCAAAGCAAATGTCTTTGACCAAGGAGCACACTGTAAGAAAACAAGATTATAGATTTATTTGTTCAGAAATAGCACCATTTTGTAGATATTATGAATTTGTGGCTCACTATACATTGCATTATGTAGTATAGAAGTACCATGCAATCTTCCTAGTTTTCAAAATGAAAGAAGTTTGATTCTGTTTTAGTTTAACTTCTATTCTATGCTAAATACAGCACTGGGAGACAGAAACAAAGCTTTTAATGTGTAAATCCTAGGGAATCCAAGAGTGTTTTTCATCTCAGAATCCAAAGAAGTATAGCCACTAAAGTCTGTAATATTATTATTTATGGTGTTAGTAGAGTGCTAGTATCTTTAACAATTCCAAGCACATACTTAAATTCATTACATATACTGTAAGAAACAATTTGATATGTAAGATGAGAGGCTTGTTGCCACAAGAAAAATGTTCTACTTTTTTTGTGTCTGGTGCAAAAGTTTTCCAAACTCACTACTCCTACAGGTTAAACTATACAATTTCTATGAAAATATCATGGTGTTGATAAGTTCTAACTACCAAGCAGTAATGCCATCGCTTTAGTACAGACTGGGCTGAAATTGAATTACACTACAGGTCCATAAATATTTTACAACCCAATACAGGGCTGAGATTGTTTCACTGGGAAAGAGTAAAGCCTTTGTGTAATCTAGAGAATATTTTGTCTTTCCTTAAAAAAAAAGGTCATTACTTTAAAATGAAGGATCCTTTAGTTGAGTGTGATTGATTTTTCCAAGAAATTTTTACAAAATCAGTTGGTTGAAATTGCTGGTTGCCTTTCTTCACCAAACTAAGGATCTGATTACTGCAATTTCATTTTTTCCATTAGCATAAAAATTCTCTTCAGTTGATCCATTGCAGCTTCTCTAGGAAGTATTAGAATTCCTGGTAGTTCTTAGTCTGTGTCATGATCAGGACTAATAATTTTTTAGACCTGCCTGAACTTACACCTCCTTACCTAACAGTTGTAGACCGGCTAAATATTCTGAATCATTATTTCTTCCCCTACAAAGTACAACTCAGTTGCAGTCATCTTATTTGAAACTGAATTCTTTATCTGTTTCTTGGAATATATGTGTCACAGCCAATATCACGTGTTTTTATTGGTATATTGTGGGCACTCATTTCATGGGACTTAAGGCTGTTATTTTTCTCAAGCTGAGCCTCAAATCATTTTGTGAAAGTTGTGACTGATACTGGTAGAAGTTAGCTTCTTTTAGATCTAGTAGCAGCTGTATAGTTTAACCTAAACTGAGTCATAGGGCTAAGGTGCCTTCTGAAATTTGAAGTTTCAAAAGGTAGCTTTGTTTCTTCTGTACTTTTTGCAACACACTGAAAGGTTTTACCTGTCTGTCCATACCAAGTGGAACAATCAAGATGATTTTATTTCAGATAATGTTACAATTTCTCTTTTCTTCTGTCTCTCCCTTTCCTTCATGACTTCATTAATCCATGTAGTTTATGAAAGTTTCCATAACAGAAAGGCATTTTATTTATTTGTTCCATGCAACACTTGTGTTTTCTAATTCCTCTTCATCCTTTCAATTGCAGAAGCTGTCTCAATGTAACTCAGCACAAGAAATATGTAACCATCAGACAAGTGGGTTTATGTCATGTGTAGCCAATTCTATTAGCCCCTCCATTGAGGTTGTGCTGATTCACTGGTGGTCAAATTTAAATATACATCTTTTTTCTTTGTAAGAAATGTTTCCCCGTAAACTGGTTTTGCAATTCTAGATACTGGAGATAGCATTGTGTGGAATGCTGGTGATAGTATGTTGACTTACACAACACAACCCTAATGTCAGCCTTGCAGGATCATGGTAGAAGAAGGAATGTAGACATCCATGTTGGGGGCCATGCCAATTTTCCCTACAATGAAGATTATTTCTGACAATAACAGTTTCCAAATATCCCTTGTAAAAGCTGACACAGAAGCAGTTCCTATGTTCTATAAGACTCTGCAGAGTTCAATGGCTTATAAGTGGCTTCTACAATTAAGTCCAAATCCATCAAAATCTGTCTCTACATGCTGGCATGTGACCTGATTAGTGTCTAATAAAAGAGGTCAAAACTATGGTAACAGAAGAATGTAATAATATGGTATTACCATGGAAATGATGGGAAGATAAACTTGGGTTTACTGCTGGTATACTAGAAATCTAAAATTTCAACACTAAAGAGGTGATTTAAATCTCTCCTGCTCATCACAAGCAGAGAATCCCATCTTTCACACAGTTATGCTTTCAAAGAGGTCCTTACATGAAACGATCACCAGTAAGACAACAGAAGCTTTCCAACTTAAGTTCCAGCATTCTATTGGGAGACTCTAAGTTCCATTAGATTTTCAGATGGACCATTTATTCTTACTAATATCGAAAACAACACATTTGAATTTTGAGGAAACTTGATGTTTGAACCAGTTACCTCTTATTTTTTACTTTTTTGATAGCAGATCCTTCCTTTAATTTTTCTTTGTCTGGTTGCTTTTGTATTATTTTCTACACTCCTGTTTGCAACCTGAAAATCCTACCTGAAGGCCTCTTAGGTTCTAGGAGTTTCTGTGGTTGTCCAGATCTAGTAAATTTCGTATAAAATCAGTTTGGTATTGGAATTAGATTTCAACATTGTTCTTCCTGCCAGGTGATATAGGCTTTGTTTGCTGGCGAAGGGTAAGGAAAGAGAGTGTAGAAAAATTTCCTGTCAAACAGTCAGTGTCATAGTCAAAATCTCTTGATAAATTCCCCTTTTCTCCCCCTTTTTTTGTTTCTTCCCCAAACAAGCTGAAAACAGTGGCAGTTCATTACACTTAAGAACAAACGCAATAATCTGTCTTTTGTGTTTCTTTATCAACTTTTTTGAGATCTAGTCTCGTAGGATCCTTCCCACCAAAGAATAAAACCTCTTATGCACTCTTCTCCTTCTACAAATAGGCTAATTTAAATCAGACAGCTAAGAATATGGTTCTGGTCTAGGATCTAACATATGTGCCTAGTTTCCTCGTAAACTTAAACAAACCATTACTTTGAATTATTTGAAAGATCCCATATATGCCTTTATTTTATGATTTCTATCAAATCACATCATCAGTTTATACTTTCACTATGTTGCCTGATGCTCATGTACTTGTTAATAATTTATATTGACTAGATGCTGATAATTCTATCAACGGATTTCAGAGAGTACAAAGAAAACCTGCTTAGGTCTTACTGGCTTTCAACCTAAAGAAGATGGATTGGTCTCCAAACACCCATGTCCAATACTCTTCTTCTTTATTTACAAAGTTAATATTTGGCTTCTCAGAAGTCATGAGCTCATGCACAGTCCGCCTTAGTATCTATTTCCCTTACTTCCACATAAATTTTGAGCACTACTCAGACTAGAGTGATACTTTATAACCTTTTGTCTTTTTAAAAATACCTTATTTAAGCTTTACTTGTCCTGCAAAGGATTCAAATTTTCTTTTGAGTTTCTTGTCTCACTTAGCAGAGTTTTTCATCTGTGCATTATAGCTATGCTTGGTAGCTTATATCTCATTTACAAGTACTGCTTCCATCAATAACTAAGGGTACTTTACCCCTCAGACCAAAATTAATGTAAGTAAATATGCTTTTTGCTTTTTTATATCCTCAATGGTAACAATTAGAAAAAAATTATCAAACTGGTATGATTGTAATTATTCTAACATCAAAATTCTTAAACCAGTGGACTTCCACTGTGCCTGTGTTTTATGTTCATGACTGTGGGGCACAGGCTGTTCTCTCCTTGAAGTGACAAAGGTGAATTTCTTTAAACTGTGCTCATTTCAAGTTTCCTATCCATAGGCTTCTGAATGCTTTCAAAGAGAATGACTTCTGAAGGTAATAGAGGTTCCACAGGCTGAACAATAGCTCAAATCTGTTTTGACATGAGTGAAGGGATTATGATCTCAGCGAGCTTTTCCTTCTCATTCGCCAGCTTGACCCTTCCCAGCTGCAAGCTTCTATTTGACCTTTGATGACAAGGCTCACTGGTCTGAGACAGGCATCGTCTGCTCTGGATTAACATCTGCACAATGACACTCATAAATATAATGTGTAGGAAGGCATAAAATCCATGTTTGTTTTCAGCACCCTGGTTTTTTTTATTTTTCAGGCATTAGTTCCTACTATCAGTCCTGAAAGGAAAGAAGGTACATTCATCCCTCCTGAAACAGTCCATACATTGCATTATCTAATTTACCAAACTATCTCTAAAAGTTTGGTCTTATATTTATATTGACAGAAAAGATCATAGGCTCCAGCTGGAGTATGTAAGGGGTTTTAATACTTGGTAGAAAGTCCTGAAAAGAAGATAGCAGGCATGAGCATGTCTTCTCTGGAAATGACTACAATAACTAAAATTCCTTGGTGCTATCTTATAATGGGTCAGCTATGTCTGTTGCTTATTGATGTCCCATTCTTACAAGTTTCTGCTAGCATAAAATAACAAGACATTACATGGATCTAGACTATTATTTCTACACAAAGGCATATTTCATCTTAATATAGGCAAGCCTTCTGAGCAGTTGCAAAACCTTTGCTGAGTAGCAGACACGGTTACTGGACATCAGTTTCCTCTTTTCTGTGGCTCTTCACAATATCAGTCATCCTAGTTAGCTCAGGAAATGATGCACAAAATAAGGACAATTAAGCAAGCAAGACTCCAACTCAATAACCACCAATGTTGCCTAAGAGTCTTACGGCACCTAGTGAGATGCAGCTTCAACAGGAGTCTTCCAGATTCTCTGGTTCTGCCATGAGGAATGATCACATAATCGACTTTAAAGATGCATTGAGTATTGGCTTTGTGGAGGGACAAAAGAAAGGCTAGCCAGAGATTGCTCACCTCTGCTCCTGTATTGAAGCTCCTCATTTTTGCTGTAAGGGCACCTCTGTGGCATTCACAATAAATTGATTAGTTGTGTAATTTCTTATGTTATGTCCTCTGTGTCACATCTCTGAGAAAAGTTGTCTCTATCAGCACTGTTTCTTATCATCTCTGCCATGTGCAGCACCACATGCAGTCATGGGAGAGCGGTAATGAGCAGCTAGTCCTTCTAAATAGAAGCCTGGCTGCCAAAAATGAACTCTTGAGTAAGAGATGTTTCCTTCACTGAGCCTTTCTGGGCATCCATTACCCTCATGGTGTCTAAGCTAACATGCAGTTATTAGACCTGCCTGGAAATTTTCAAATGGAAAATATGGCTGCACTTCTAGTTTTCATTTCAAAAAGGAATAAAATGCAAAACCCAGGCTCCTCCTGTGAAGTGGAAAATCTTCTGCTTGTCAGCTCTGATTGCTAGACTACCTCTCCAAATATCCCTAGAGGAGCTGTGAGTGGGTGATGTATGTCTTATGCTTTTTCTAATTTTTTTTGCACAAAGGGAATAGAAACTCTTTCCCCTCAGGAATTTTTGATCACCAGACTTGTATAGAACTGTCAGTCCTTGAAAGAAAGCTGTATTTTCTCCTTGCTGAACTCAATTGCTAATAGTGCACAAACAAAGTATTTTTAGTAAATAAGCAGTGTCACTGCTGTATTATCTATACTGTAGAAAGAATGATCACAGAATCATAGAATGGTTTGGGTTTAAAACTATCTTAAAGATCATCTAATTCCAGTCAGGAGAGGAGCAAAAAAACTCCTCCCCTCTCCCTGAAGTTTTGGAAGGGCTATTAGCCTGGAATGCAGGTCTGATAGTTAGTTCTTTTGTATAGTCAATTACCCCTTCACCCTCCTGGTTCAACATCCTTCTCTTATGGTGGGACAGGGGAAAGGAAAATTTCTGCTTGGATTTTTAGAACAAGTAAACCTATGACAAAGAGACATACTTCCTGCTTTGACACCGTGTAGTGATAGGGTGTCAGATCCATGGAAAAGGCTCTAGTTGTGCTGGTAGACAGCAAGAAAAACATCAGTCAGCAGTGTGCTCTGGCAGCTAAAAAGGTCAACAGCATTCTGTATCCAATTCCCAGTTGTATTACTGGGAAGTAATGTCACTGGGAAGTGATGACTTCCCCTTTCCTTAACTCTTACATAACCATGTCCTAAGCACTGCACCTAGTTTTGAGCCTCCATAATAAGAAAAACATTGATAAACTTGTATACAACCATTGGAAGGCCCTCAAGATTGTTAGAGGCTGGAGCAAGTGACCTGTGAGGAAAATCTGAGACAACTGGACTTGTACAGCTTGGAGAAGAGATGGTTTTGAGGGGGCCTTCCAGTTGCCTTCCAGCTCCTACAAGAAAGTTGTTGAGAAGACAAAGCCAAGATCTTTACTGAGATGCAGGGCTGGAGGATGAGAGACAATGGTCTTAAATTATGACAGGGCAGGTTCCAAGTAGATATAAGGGAAAAAAATGCTCAGTTTTATTAAGAACTGGAACCAGGGGCCACAAAACATTTTGTAATCTACAGCTCTGGAGGTTTCCAAGACACAACTGGGCAAAAACCTAAGCAACTTGATTTCAGTTGTATGTTGAACCTGTTTTGAGCATGAGGTTGGATATCATAAGATCTCTTTTGTGGGGTGTTTTCACAGTCTATCCTTGGCAATTGGTCTGGATAACAGCATCTGCTGTAGGTAACAACATGAGACTATTTAACGTCTGTGTTGGACTGAATATGCTGAACTAGAGAACATTTGCCCACAACTCACTGTGCTAAATAGAAAGACAACTATTATTCCCCAAATGATCATGTAAAAGGGGAAGACAGACACCGTCTGGAAAAAGAATAACCAAGAAATTATAGAGGGACATTTTGAAATGAAACAGGAGTCAGTATGAGAAGAAGTATAAAAGAAGCATGCCAAGTTGTAACTCTACCTTGGAGTAGACACACTGGTAGTCAAAACCTGTTTTGACACTGCTAGAAGTCATCCCACTGACATCCCATGTCTTCTGTGGCCAGACAGAACAGCCTGGTCAGGTTCCATAAGCTGACTGTTCTCTGACTAGGGATAACAGCACAGACTACCTCAAGCAGAAACCCACACCACGCCAGATGCTTGTGAGATTGTGGGTGCTGCTTCACCAGCTGCAAGGAGCATCATAGGGTCCCAAAAGGTGAACTCCTGCAGGATGTTGGTACAGGTAGGAGAGCCTGTACCCCCAGACAGGGCATGAGGTACTTGTAATACACAAGTGCCGTTAGAGGGAGGGACATGTTTGTAACTGTAGTGATTTGAAACAGGTTTTCCCCCCTGGAGCTAAGAAAGTGGTAACCCCCAGGGGGTGGTGACACTTGAGATTTGAACCAATCTGCGCTCCTGCAAAATATAAACATATCACTAGACCAGAAAAGAAAGTAGTTGTAGTTGTTGGAGAAGAGGTGGCCATGTTCTAAGCCACGAGGAAGAGACCCGGAGCCCCACTGGGGGCTGGACCCACCCCAGCCCCCGACTGGGGGGCTCTGGGGACTTGGAACTGGGCTAAGTACCTGTAGCTAGAAAGCTGAAGGAGTTTTCTCCACTGTGAGTGGGCAGATGGAGAAGCGGCAGAGCAGCAGTGGACAGAGAAAAAGCGGCGGGACAGAGCCAAGAGATAAGAGAAGCACCAAAACAAACATGCAGCAAAGCAGACAGAAAAACTTCTGCGAGCTGAGAGAGAGAGAGAAAAGCAGCAGAGAGAACTAAAGTACTACAGAGTTTGTTGGGGTAAGAACTGCAAAACCTCCCCAAACTTTCTTTGAGATCCCTCCAAAAATGGAGGGGGTAGACTCCTATTAATTGGAAGTCCTAAATGTAGTGGTCCTGAGACCTCAGCCAGGACGAAATGTGTGAGAGAGGACCTTGGGCCCTCCCTTTGCTGCAGCTTCAGAGAAGCTAGCAGCCATCTTGAGGCAGAGCCAGAAGCTCTGCATAGGGGCTCAAATCCCCTGAAGATACAGACGGTCGCGAAGACCCCTGTGCTTCATGATATGACCGTGGTGGAGCAACCTTTGTCTGGGTGAACGCAGCCCACGGAAGACCCTTCGCCTGCGTCGAAGGGCCGAGGGGCTTGGAGACCCCCTCGTGTGTGCTGGCAGAGATCCAGCAACTGCCGCATGGAAGAGAGAAAAAGACACTGCTGCCCTGGAGAGACTTGCTGCTCAGAAGTGGGACGGATCTTTTCTTTTCTTCCCTCTTGGACTTTTATTTGGAAGGGAGAAGAGATTTGATCCATTGTAAATATTGTATGTCATGGTAGAGTTAGTTGAAATTGTATGTAGTGTATTATACTATTTATTTATGTGTACAGTCATTGTAATATATATATATCTCTTTCCCCCCATTTTGAGTCTCGTGTAGTGTCTGGAAAACCCATCTCACACTGGGTTGAGATGGGGGAGGGGGGCTTGGACTAGGGAATTGGATTTTGGAGCTTTGAAACCATGACAGTAACACTGTGTGTATGTTTGTGATTAGTACTCCTTGGGATTAGTTATAGATACACATTTAGAATTTTGTATGGATTTATTAACATTTTGTTAATGTCTTCTGGTTTATCTGCTGTATTAGCAATATTCAACCTGCATGTATAGTTCATTGATAGCTGGGTAGTTACATGTCATTAGCAAACGAATAAACCATTTCAGACCTGTTTTTGTTTTAAAATATGTAAAATGAATAGTCTATCTTTGTGACACCTTCCAATATGAATGATTCTGTGATTTTGTCCTGTGATAGTATTTTAATTGTCAAAGTGTGCTCGGGAATTCTTTTAGTAGTTAGCCCAGGCCAAATTCCTGCTCCTAACCATTTCTGCATATGCTTTAACTCACCAGTACAGAGGCAGCTAGTTACTTGCTATATGCATGAGGCATTATGCCCTAATATTAACATCCACATTTCAGGGGTACCAGATTTTCCAGAGCTAGATCCTGCATATATTTAAGAGAGTAATACTCAGTGCATTTTTTTTTTTTTGTGAGCATATATCAGCTGCAGGAATCAAATATGGGGAACAGGCTGAACTCTTAAATATTCCTGTATACTTAACCCAGTTTGCTTAGACAGTGGAATTGGGTAATCTTCTATCTGTTTTAGAAAAACTGAAGCAGCAAAAGGCAACAAAGGCAGAATTGCAGCCTTACAGCATTCTGCCCTGCCCTAAACATTTTTAGAAACAAGTCCACCATAATTCCTTAAGGAACCTTTCTACAGTGTTTGTCACTCACGTTTTGAAGGCACAATCCAGCCCTTAGTATAAAGTCAAATTGAGATTATGCTCTTAGCCTCTCATGAGCATGTGCATAGCTTTTGGTTGTATGAACAGACATATCAGATATATTCTTGAGCTGAAGATGCCCAGTCTTGCATAAGAACTGCTGTGCTCATTTGTCTTTAAATGGGAAGAAGAGAAGCGTTGTGTTAAAAATCTTTTCTCCAAAGCTCAAACTCCAGATCACACTGCTGTTCTAACATCATTACGCTTCTTATCTTTATATAGACTGCAAGAGGCTATATTTTAGATCTGTCAACAGCGCTAAGAATCATAGCCAGCACAGGAAAAGGTTTAAATTCCTGGTGGTACTGCATGTTGCTGGAGCCAAAAGATTAATAGAGAAATTAGAAGATTAGGTAACAGACTCTTTGGAAAATAGAGATGAAATTTTGAGTCAGGATAAAGGTATAAAAGTAAAATGAAAGAAGCTTTTAGGAAAGAAGTGGCCCTGTTAATTATAAAAGGAACACATCTTTACACAGACAGGGTCTCCACAGGCTCTTACAGATAGTTTTTCTAGTTTTCTCTCTTGTGAATTCTTTCTCTTTCTTCTCTTTGGTCTTCTGTTTTTTCAGAGCGAGTAAATGCTCACAGTTACAACTAATCCCTATAGAAGAGATGTAAAGTCTCTAAGTGAACATGCCAATGAAAAAGAGAAGATTGGCTGAGGCAGAAATGTGAGTATTATTTTAGTATCACTGGTACACTTTATCAGCTGGAACAACAGTAAAGAAGATAATCTGACTAGATCTAATGCTTAAGAAAGTATGTGCACTGGAAGAAAAAATCATTCTTGCACCAGGGACTATGCGAACATATAGTAAATATGGACAGCCAAACCATAGGCCTGTAGAACATTAAACCCTGTATCTTTAACCAAATGAGACAGGTTCTGAACAGTATCACTGGAAAGTAAAAAACAAAGTGGACTTATAAGCCAAAGTAAAGTGGAAAGTAATAAGGAGAAAACTGTAGACAATTTTTTAATGCGTGCTTCAGGACCCTGAGCAATGGTTTGCGTGGTCAGTACAATCAGACTATAATAAAAGAGATGCAAGATAAGCAAAAGAATCTCTTGCTGTATCATAGTTCACAAGTATAAAAGTCCAAATAGTTATTACCTTACCATTTTGCATTTAAAAAGAGGATAGAACTCCAGAGAAAAGTGTGTGAAAAATTCAAGAATTGCTTCCTTCTGAAAATTGTTTTGAGGGAACCAATTATTACTATTTTTACTATTTATTATTTTTACTGCAAAAAAGGGTTTACTTTTCAGAGTCCATCCTTGAAATTTCCTCTTTTTCTTCTGTCTGTACTAAAATATCTTTGTGATTCTGAACATAGGTGCTTTTAGTTCTGGCAGATATTTCTCTAATAAGTTTCACTGGGTATGGCTTGTGTGTCTTTTGTGGGACATAGTTATCTGGTTAGATTTCTAAAATTTATCTTCTAAAATGAAAGGTTGCTTACCTATATGGATAGATCAGTGAAATTCTTTCCCTTTTTTTCCTATCAACTTGCCCATCATACTGAATGACTGTTCCTGGAATTAAAACCTTCAGAGAAACAGTTCTTGTGGTGAATGGACCACAAAATCTCATTCTTTTGCTGGAAATAAAAACCATCTGAATATTTCTTCTAATGGAATTTTAAAAAAATGCATCAGAAGAAATTTCGTCAATAAAACACCATTTCCATTTTAAGAATATAATTTTGCAAAGATGACTTCTGAGAGAGAAAAATTTAGACTATTTCCTTATACATTCAATTTACTAACATAGAATGCTATTAGCAGCTATTTTGCTGCATCAGAAAAATCCATAGAGACCTTGTAGAATGTGTGGATATCACCAATCTGATTCCTCTCCAAGAACATAATAAATCAACAGAAGTGTTTTGTTGAACTCCTCCTACAATTGTCAAGTGGAGTCTCCAGACAGTAAATTAGAAGTTAATGTATTAAGTTGCTTTCAGTTTTACATTCTTGAAGGAGTATTTTTTAACTAGGAATGACCAATTTCAATTTTATCATTTAAATAGAGCAGGTGAGACAGCAGTATCATTTGTGGCTATGCAAAGATGTTAGTCAGCCTTATTAGTTAGTCTTTTATTTTTACAGGGTTCTGTTTATACATAAAATATCTAATCATGACAAAAGAATTCTGTATCTGGCTCTGCAAGACTGATTGACTTATGTACCATTAAAAACAGAGGAAAGGCTCTAGTTGTTTTATATGTGTAGGAACATCACTCATTTCAATCAACACATTGTCATGTTTAAAGACAAGTTTGTTATCCTTTCAGTTTTATTGATAAAATTACTGGCATCAAGGAAAAAATCATTTATAGAGATTGCTATCTAAAATAAGTGACTACTCTTAAATTCACCTTCAGACTCACATTTCTTTATGTTTTCTGAGTGGATAATTCAGTATTCCTGTTATACATTATGTCATAGTTTTTGGCATTGATAGCTCCAAAATACAGATTTTATTAAAGAGAAGTTGGATAAGACTCTTAGGCAACTTATATACTTCTCTTTTCATTCCTCACTCCCTTTTTACTACCATAAGAATAGAGAAATCACACTAGATAATGGTAGGCTCTTATAAAAAATTCATACAACAAGCATAAACATCACAGCACATGCCATATTCTTTTCTAATATTATGCATAAACTACTTTACTTTTAACTACAGACAATGATATACTGACAGTGCAATGCCACATTAATCCTTTTTGTTTTCCTTTGATACATTTGAAAGAACAAAAAAAAAAGGACTGATTTTATATTACTAGATAAGGGATATATTATTTAATGACGTTTGCTCTATATGGTCTGCTGTCCATAAAGATTTTATATATAGCTATATTTTTCTATTTGTCTGCCCCCAATAACAGTAAACAAAGTTTGTGTGGGTAATTCAAATAATAAAAACTGAGTAACATGGATCAAAAGCCTGAACACCACCATAAAAATGATCTATAAGCACCTATGTGGCTCTCCACAGTTGCAGAATTTCAGTCAGAATTCCAATTACAGAGAGCCCTTTAGGGATCTGAAAGCAAAGGAATTAATTTTTCTTTATATCTGCTTCTTTCATTCCTTGGCAAGCACTCCCATTGACAGAAGACAGCTCCTTAAGGCAAATTAAGCAACAGAAGCTGACAATGTATGATTCACACAACCTGGGGTCTTTCAGTGGTTCCGAAAGGCTTCTTCTCCAGGAAAAGTACGATGGTTTTGGGTAGACCGTGTATTGGCATGTGGTCCTTTTCACTCCCTAAGCTCATCATTGTTGGCACATAATATTATCACATTAATAAAAATAGTAATCATCCCCTTTTATCTCTACAATAGCCTACCATCAAATATTACTGATAGTCTTTTAAGAACAGAATGCATCAAACATACTGAAAGTATATGAAGAGTAATAAAATTGTTGAAAAAAATAAAAAAATGTATAAAAAATATGTATAAAAAGAAAGTAAGACTACATGTTTGATACAAAGGATTGATTAGTTACTGTCAGTTATTAAGAAAATAAATGGTTTTTATTACTGGGATTTATAAAAGAGAGATTGTTGTAAACAACAGTTCTTCTATGGCATATCAGACATAAATACTGATATTTTAAGAAGAAATAAGGAAAGATTTTTTTCATAGAATTTTAGTGGAAGTGCTATTATAGGATATAAGAAGTTTTCTTCATCATAAACTGTAGAATGTAAACTGTTTTATGTAATGTATTGTTATAAAGAGGCAATTATGTTTCCACATCTGTAGCTGACTTGGAAGGCCAGAAACTGTTGGAGTAGTTTGAGGAATATTTTCCTGAAGATGCATGTTAGAGTGCTTCTTTAAAACTTTTTTTAAAATTAAATTCTAGCATGAATCCCATAGAAAACACAGTATTTAAAAATAAAAGTAAGAGTACAAATGTAGAAGAGCTTGTCTTGCCTCTAAGTTTCTTATCTGAACTTCAATGGATTTCGTATGAGGTATCTGTGCCTTTGAAAACCTTTCCTTGTTAAATTCACTTTACTTACGGGAGAACAGGAGGGAATCTCTCTATAAAGAGATTGAAATGGTGTAATGTTAAGCAATAAATATACCTTGATAAATTATAATGATAGTGTTGAAGTAGTGGTGCTCTAACAATACAAGGAAGGCAAAATTTATGGCAAATTATCACCCCATGGACTATAACATTTCTTCTCAGGTGTGGAATTTGTTTATTCACAAGTCATCATGAAAACCTACATGAACAATCCAAATACCAGTCACTTAAAAGATAGATGTCAAACACACAAATAACGTATTAGTGCTGGGAAACAGTGGGCTAGTCATAGAAACTGCAGAAGTTGAGGCAGAAGCCCTGTAAATTATTTGCCGAGCTCTATTTCTGGGGAGCCGTAAATCAGCTTGACTACCACAGGGTGACATTGTCAAGGAGGAGTTCCTTAGCATCTAGTTTATAACTTAAGTCAAACTGTTAAGTCAAAATTCTTCCTTTCTCTGAGGGAAGAAGGATGGTAAATTTCTTATAGTACACAACTGCTATAAATCCAGATAATCCTTGTGTTTCTTCAGTGATACTGACCCAGAAGATGGAAAGTCAGGCCATAACTAAACCCAGTGCCAGCACCTTGCCAGAGATCCCTTCTAAAGTGGGAGTAGCAGGCAGAAACCCAAATTTATTCATGTGTACTTGAACAACTAAAATGTAATAGGGCTTTCTTAATTACCTGGCTGGTTGTCAAATCAAATTCAAGACTGCTCCTTACCATCTAGCCCTTTTTGCTACTTTGTCATTGCCAAAATGAGTAACAGTTCCCTGTTACCTTAGTTGCAGTAAGATAAGCTTTATTTTAAAAATCACTAAATAAATGTTTCCACCCTATAACTGTCTGAGTTTTCAAGCAGTTTGTGAAACTGAGTTGCAAACAACAGCTTCATTTTCTTGTATTCAAAAGCTAGTTTTACACCTTCTTATTTTATACACAAATCTTTGGAGTTGGTCTACTCTTCTGCATTCAAACCAGGTGGATTCCAAAGGGATGTTTCTTAAAACTAAAAAAGAAAAAGCATTTTTTTGTTCTGTTCAGCAAAATTATGGTTTTATATGAACATAAAAAAAAGTCTTTTTAAGAAAACATGTATTCCTACTTGCTGACATTTTGTCAGATACATAGTAAATATTATCTTGAGGAAACCAGAAGAAATCTACAAACATTTCAAGAGAGGGCACTGTAAATATAAAAACCAACAATACCCTAAAAAAACACTAATTGTCATGATGGTAAGCATACTGTATAGAAAAGAGAGGATGGCTGTCAATATCCTTAAAACAGAAAGGTCACTTTACAATTACAATATGTTCACTTATCTTCCTTTTGTCTGAAGCTGTCAGCAGAAGATAAATGCCTACATCCACCCTAATCACATGAGTTTTATCGTGTGATAACATGCTTCCCCAAAACAGTCTTTTAAGCCTTACCTAGGTAGAAATACTGAAAAAAAATTACCTATTTTAACTTTAGATTACTTTAACAATGGAAAACTCTTACACAGAAACAGTAATTTAGGGCCAGAATGTATGTAATTTTGTTTAATTTATTCTTATTTCTGGTGTAAAGGAAAGTGAGTAATGTCTCTGATTGAGGTTATAAAAACATACACATTTAAATAGCTTGCTTTGAAGCTATACCTTGAGTCAATTTGGATTCAGCATACCTCTAAAAAACAAGCTGTGAGTTACTTTAATTAGAGTAAATATCACAAAATACAAGAAAATACAAGGCCTAATTCTATCCACATCTCACTGAGTAGCAGAGCTTCAATCAAGTGCAATAGGAACACTAGTTCCAACTAAAAGTTCTATTTTTAAGCGCAAAGGGGCAGATCTCTTTCGTGTCATGGAAGCAAACAACATTTGAAACAAGAAAGGGATGTATCATGTTCTTTTGTAAATGATGCTCTCAGACTTCCAATCTCTGCAACACTGCAGCCCAAGACAGATCATTGAGAATGACATCTACGAAGTTCCCATGCACCGGGAGTAGTAACAAATTAATTTATGGCCTACCGGGAATCCAGTATGAACGCCATGCTTTTTAACATGCTGTGATGTCCTCAAAATGATGAGAACCTAGATGACCTCTGTGAAGCCCCAGGCTGATATGCCTAAATGTCTTCTATTGGTGGAACTAGCACCTTTGCCTCATGATATGCTGAACATTTTCCAAAAACTCTTGGAAGTCTTCAAAATGCAGGGCCCTTGTGCTGTACGTTGCATTCACAACACAACTATGTAGTTAGTCTACTCCACTTCCTGCAATAAATTAGGAGATAAGATTTATTTTCTAATTCCCAGCAGCAGATGCTGTCCAGTAACTTCCTAGAAAGTAGGGTATCAGAATGTCTAGTGTTTACTTTGGAAGACTACAGAGCATAGCAAGTGGCATTTAATGACAAGAAACCAAAAGACTTTTAATTTCCACTACAATTCAAAGCATGTTTCACCCATTTGACAAGGTATTTAAATAGCAGACTTTATATTAGCTCACAAAGTAAGCTTATTTGCTCTTTTGGGATTCAGAAAACAGTAATCGGTTCATTTAAGACTGCATTTTAAACCTTGGTGGAAGATTGCTTATATAATGTGAATGGGTATAGAAATATTCAAATCTACCATGAGAGTTATAGCTTTCTATTCAGAAAGCTTTCTACTGAGAAAGTCCTATGTAGTATTCAAATTGCTATTTCACATCTACTTATTCCATGGTCATGAAAAGTACCAAAAAGATACTGAAATATGAAATATTGAAATATTTGTATGAGAAAGAAGTTACACATCCTCCATTTGGCTTATTTTGCTTTTCTATCTGTGGGATTTAAGGATGCATTTTGCATCAATTCTTTGTCAAAAGAAGAGAGGGAAAAATATGGAAACCATTAATAGGACTATGCAAAAGATGTTGAAAAATATATCTCTGTGAAAGACTAGAATGTGTGAGAAAAATATGAGCTTTGTTGTTTGTTTGAAAAGAAAACATCCTATTTTTGATTTAAATAGCAGTTGGTTTTAATCTTAAATAATAATACTAAAGAAAGAGTTCTGTACTTTGTTTCAGTAAGGAGCAAAATTTAGTAATGGTGTCAAGTATGTCAGATCTGATCACAGTTATATATAAGCAATGGACAGTGGCATCTGAATAACAGAGAAATCAAATGACAGTTTGTTTGCTTTTCCCCTTCTCTTGTTTCTCAGGGCAATGCACAAAGTAGGTGCTCAAACCCTTCTGCTCTTAGGGTCCTCTGGAGCATATCTTGTTGAAGGCTTTCCGCAAAAGCTATACCTTCACACCTTTTTGTCCATAATCAGAAGTTTATTGCTCCAGACCAATTAGTGCATGTGGTAAGGCAGTATATGGGCAGAAAACAGCACCTCAGTTTAAACAAAATGCTTTAGGAGACCTGCAGACACCAATTTACTGAATTTGTACTGTTTTAGCTCATTCCTAAATACATTCCTTCTTTATCACAAATCTGTCGTCTGACAGAGAAATGATAGAAGAAATTCTGATCCTTGTTGTCAGAGGTACATAGCCTCCAAAAAACCCAGTCTCCTGGCTTTAAAACCAGTTCTTTTTCAATTCTAATGGACTCTTTTTGACTTGTGGAGGAGCTCTTCATTGTCCTGTCTCCATTGAAAAGAACAAGATACTTGCGCATGTGGTAAAACTCCTAATGTGGACAAGTCTAGAGTTGGTGGAAGAGGCTACAAGGCAGGTGTAGAGGACACAATCCATCCATTTTGACCATAACTGAATCTTTCAAGGCACAACCTGGCATAAATACATCAGAATCAGTGTCCAAGCTGAAGACAGTCTCCTCCAAAACAGCTTTTACAACATAACCAGAAATTAAATGGGCCCATTTAAGGTCCTCAGAAAATCTCTTGCCAGAAGAAAACCACCTGCAGTTGAAGGAAATATAATTCCCTCCAGGTTTTTTTCTGTACCCTTGCCGACTGCTGGAGACTGATAAATATGGATCTGTGAACAAAATGCAGGAAAGCTAAAACAGACATGGAAATGTGTCTAATTTCTCAGCAGGGCAAGTCATGGCCTTTTTCCAACCATGCTTTACCACAAGCTGTATCTAATTTGCTGCTCACAGTCACCCTTGAAGAAGGTTTTGAACGTTAGGTTTCATTCCTTTCCTCTGAGTGTGTATAGTTCAGATTAGCTATTATAGCTCAAATTGCTATTTCTTCCTTCAATGTAGAGTGTGGACAATCAGTTTTTTTCAGATAAAATTTTCACTCTTATTTCTTGGTTATGTGAAGAGAGGCAAGCTTTCACTTTTTAAATTTGTCACAATTTATTATAAAATTAGCTCTTCTGTTTAATAAGGGAGAAATAATATAGTTGTTTCACACAAAAAATACAGAATCTTAGATCTCCTAGTACTCTTGTGTTCTTTGCTCAAAGAACAAGTTAGTAACTCTCTAATGCTCTCAAATTTAGATAGGACTCTCAATAAAACCAAGAACTATAAATACTGTATCTCATAATCTGTCTTTCTGTAGCTAGCCACACCTGAATTAAGATGATACCTGTTCTTTAGAAGACAGAAGAAGATGAGTAACACATTATTATGTAAAGCATGTTGTAGTTAGAGCTTTTACTCAAAAATCTGGCATAATGCTAATATGGATGCTGTTATACGTTGTCTAGCACTTCTTATATCAGAGGTAGGATGCACTATGGTCTCCATCAACCCTGAAATCACTTACTTGGAAAAGAAGAGTAGTTTCTTGATTTGTTTTAGCTGAGATATTTGTCTAATATAATGGATAATTACTGTAGAAAGAGTGTGTTTGTCCACATGAGAAAGAACTTAAGAGAAAAAGAAACAGAAACCAAAATTACAAATCAGGTTCATAAATATGCATGAAGAAAGAATAAAAAAAAGAATGGAAAAGAATAAAGGAAAGAATGTCATCATCACGGCTAGGCTTTGCGAATGAAGATTTGGGAAGGGCTCTACCCACATTTGCTACAGGCGCGCTGGTGGCTAAAGAGGCCAATGCAAGATAGACAAGTTCAGTTGCAAAAGGCACAGCAGAAAGACTCCCTGGATGGTATTGGCAGGACACAATTCTTTCTGCGTTGTCTTTTCTCTTCAATGGTGATCCTGTGTGCATTCTCAAAGGAAGCAGCAGTGTTATGAATTGTGTGTCTCCAGACCTCCCAACTGGAGGCCAGGGTAGACCAGCGATAAAGATCAATGTGACCAAGGCTGAGATGTTGCTTCACGGAGTCCTTGTATCTCCTCTTCGAGGCTCGTCTCTTGTGGCAGCCAGTGGCAACTTCACCGTAGAGCACAATCTTGGGGAGGTGGTAGTCCTCCATCCTGGAAATGTGTCCTGCCCAACGCAGCTGTGTTCTCAGCAACATGGCCTCAATACTCATAACTGCTGCCTGTTCTAGAACAGATGTGTTAGTTACATAATCTGACCAGTGGATGTTTAGGATTGTACGGAGATAGCATTGATGGAAGCATTCTAGGAGTGTGGTGGTAAATGACCCATGACTCGGACCCATATAAGAGAGTAGACAGCACAATGGTTCTGTAAACACTGATCTTTGTACTTTTCTTCAGGTGTTTATTTCGCCAGACTCTTTTATGCAGTCTTCCAAAAGCTCCATATGCCTTTGCTAACCTGTTGTCTATCTCCCCGTCAATCTTACCATCCGAGGAGATGAGGCCGTCTAGGTAATTAAACTGCTGGACTGATTTGAGCTCTGATTGGCCAATGGTGATATGGGGATGATGGAAGACTTCCTGAGGTGTAGGCTGATAGAAAACTTCTGTCTTCTTCAAGCTGACTTCCAGCCCTAAAAGCTCAGCAGCCTCTGCAAAGTAGGATGTTAAACACTGCAGAGCTACTTCTGGGTGAGTGACAAGGGCGTCGTCATCAGCATAAAGCAGCTCCTGGACAAGATGGTTTAAGGTCTTAGTATGGGCATTCAGTCCTATTTTCTAGTGTGTTGACAATGGCACCAAACATTCCTGATATTCCTAAAAATAAATCAAATGTTCTGGGAAATACAGAGTAGTGAAAACTGTGCTGGTAGCATGATCAAATATTTAATGTATAACAACATACATTACAATGTACTACTGTACTCTATCTCACATACGAAGCTGCCTAACTAGTTTACCGAAATAGTAAAAAAAAAAGGAATTTTTGTTTCTAATTTCAAGGACATTGATCTACAATGAATGGACTAAAACTGTGAAGAAAACAAGTTGGTTAAAAAACAATTATTGTGCACTTCTTTTGTTTTAGGCAGAATAACCTTTACAGCATCCTATGATTTATTAGTGAATATGTCAAGAACCTGTAAATAACACTTGAAGTTTTTTTTTCTCTTAATTAAACTAACAGTGGAATTCTTATCTCTTGAGGCATGTGCTGCTGCCCTGAATATTTTAAGCAATATTTTATTCCTTGCAGTTGTTCTCACTTTAAACATGAAGGTGAATTAAACAAGTAATAATATTCTGTTCAAACTCAAAATTACTAGATTAAACATCTTTAATATAACTAATTTGCTGGATCTACACACAAAGATCTGGCCTTTCTGACTTTTATAGAGCATAGGTTGTTTTGTATTAGTGGATATATGTAGTCCCATTTACAGCTGTTTAGTAGCTCCAGTCATGCAGTAAAATGAGCTTTTTGACCTTTTTGAAATAATGAAGCTGCAGTTAAATTTTGATCTAAACTGCAGCATCTGCTTTCCCCTAAAGAGAGGTTTATATGACTTTTAATAATTTAGGAGAAGTCCTTAGTTTTCTATTTTTCTTACACCCAAATAGAGGTCACTGTTTCACCACCTGTTGAAAGGAGCTGAAATATCTTCAGCCATTTTATGAACCAAAATTCATTTTGTAAACCTCTTCTGTCAGAAACATATCCCTCATGGCTTAGAAAGCAGCAAGTTTCTATTGCCTTTAGGCTCTATTTCTTTTTTTGGTTGTGTAATGTAGTCAGGAGATGTCAAAGGTAAGTGGAAAAATAAACACTTCGCTTTCTCATTGTTTTGCTTCAAACACATGACAAATACAGTAACAGTATTTTCCACCAGAAGGTGCCTTTGGTACCAACAGGACTGTTCTTCCTGCAGCTTCCATCAAACACTATTTACATACATCTCAAAATACTCTCCTGTTTAGGATGAGGTTCCACTCTACTTTTCTGTTTGCATGACTAAATTCTCTATTGGATAAATTATTTTGTTACCTTGGAGTCACATATTTTACATGTTAACCAACTTATCCAGCTTTGTAGAAAAATATCGTATAGTCATCTTAGCATGACTTTCATTGCTGGTTTTTATTTAAAAACATCAGAGATGTAATTTTATTAACTGCTCTTCATGTGACTAATCATGGTAAGTCATACAAAAGTTAATATTGGTTTGCAGGATTCTTCCTTGCATTCCTCCATTTACTTCTACCTTCTATTCTTGATTCCACCATGTTCTTCCTAATTTACGGACCAAGAATTTAAAAATTTCAATATTCAAATATTTAGTCCACACATAAGTGACAAGGGAAGCCAACTAAATTTATCTCCCATCCCTTTGCAAGCACGATATTACCTAGATATTCTTTTAAATGACTTGAAAATTCCAACCATATCACTTTGACTGCAATCAAAAACTCATTTGAGGAAATGAGAAGATATCAAATGGGTATCAGGACCTTGGATCAAGTCCTTGGTAGGTGGTAATCTTTTCTTTTTCTCAGTAACACACTCAATTGTGACTATCCACAAACGCCAAACTTGAGCCAGTGGGTACTTTGCTAAAGGGAACAGATCATACTTCAAATCCCTAACTGCTCCATCTGTGTTGTGGTTTGAAGTTGGCTACCTGTCAAGTCTCCAAACCTCACCATCAGAACTCCCCCCGCCCCCTGAACCAAGGGGAGAGAGAAAAAACCAAGAGAACTGAAACAAGAGAGAGACAGCTAAAGCAATATATATATAAATATATTTACACTTATATTACAGTTATATACAATTGAAATATATGTACAATTTCAAAGGGGAAAGGGAAAGGGGAGGGGGAAGGAAAAAAGGAACAAAAAACAAAATAAAATATACAGGATCAATAGCCCAAGATCTAGCAACTAAAAGAATTAGCAAAGAATATCTTACTACTCTCTTTGGGACAACGGAAAGTCATGCTGGAACCAACGCCACCAACCTCCATCTCCCAAGGTGAGTAAGGCCTTACCAGGCCTCACTCCCCAACGTGACAGACTCAACAGCAGGGAAACCCGCACCTCCAAAGCTGCCAGAAAGAAAGAGGGTGAAGGTCTCTCCTCCTTTCTTCTTATACCCTGGCTTATGTAAAAATCGTAGGGAATACCGGGTAAATCTGGGCACTTCCTTGGTTACAAACTGGTCACCAAGGAAGGCCTAGACTAAACTACCACAATCACTTCACTGCTGCCAGGAGAAAGCCAGCAGCTACTTTAGGTCTCATTCTATGATTCTATGAAGAAAATTAGCTCTATCACAGCCAAAACTAGGACAGTAGGGTATGCACAACTACAGTCAAAAGGCAACGAAGATAGCACAGCCTTACTTACCTAAATGTAGAAGCTGCAGCCGAAATGTCCCATGTCTCAACTAAACTTTAAAAACACAAGTGAAATACCAAAAAATCCTCCCAAATAACTCCTACTGAATCTGTGAAAAAAGTTTCTGTTCACAAGTAAGCTCCTCTAACTTTTTCTAGGTTATTTATAAAAAAAGATACAATTTATAATTTTATTTACAGACTAAGAGAACAGACTGAAAAATAAATTTCATGAGAAAAGAGTGACTTTTCCTTGTTTCTATATCTATGTAGTAAAAGTGTAAGAAAGCTAAATAAATTCAGCTTAAACCCCACTTAATTTATCGTCTGTGTTTGCCACCAGGAGAAGACCTGCACAAGCTTTTATGGGCAGCAGTACCAAAAATTGTAACACACATTTGTTATATAGTTTATACTAGTGCAATATAATTTTATTTATACTCTGATTTTCAGGGACTTAAGTGAACCCAATTATTTGTATTTTTTTCTTCATGGGAACATTCAATACATCTATTTTACATGTAAACATGTTATTTAAGTTTTGATTGCCTGTAATTCATTAACCTTGTGCATCTTATCTCTCAAATCATATTCATTGGAACTATGTCTCCGTTTTGTCTATTTTTAATACTGTCATCAGTGAGTAATATCTGTGAAAACAAACACAAATGAATGTATGCATCTTTCAATCTATATATAGAATGAGAGATATGTACATTGCTGTCTCACACACCAGAAATGTGATGCATTCCCTGTGGTCAATACCCTTCTTGTGACAGCTGTTAAACAGTGGTAAGCTTTTGGAGCAACAGAAAAGCTCTCGATGCTTCTGAAACTATGGTTATTCTGCAGTAAGTAACCATTCATCCTTTGTTGATGATACTGACCCCCTGCTCAGTAAAGATGAAACTCATTTTTTGGGGAAATATTTAGGCTTCTCTTTAGCACTGAGCCATTGACTCATGCTGTTCCTCTTGCTGTTTGGCTGATCTTGAGCCTGGAATAATTGGTAGAGGGGTCATAGACTTGCAGATGAAAATAAAACATCTATCTTTTGGTCCTAGATAATCATTATTAGATGGTAAAGGAGTTACTAAGCCGATGCTGTACATGCTGTACCTAAAGAGATATTACCATTACTGTATCATTTTAATATAACAGCCTGTACAGCAGAGGAGGGGAAGAAAGAGCTATAAAACATTTAAAGAACTTTCATTTGATGAAAGCAGGAGTATGTCTGACAATGACCATACTTTGTCTCTAGACACCTACATCTATCAAGGACAAGACAAGTTAAAGGACAAGGATGCAGAAGAAAATGAAGCAAGTGAAGCAAACCTAATTAGTAGAGTAATAGGATGTTAAATCTATGCTATATCCTTGCATCTATCTAAAGATGACAACCAGTTGTATCATGTAGCTAGGCCTATACAACCTTTTAAATCTGTAGTGCAAATTTAATAATGTTAATTAAGTATTAAATGCATCACATTAGGTAACAAATGCTGCAGCGTTTCTAGGGGAAAAAAAGAAGGTAATACAGGTAAGACAAAGATCTCACTTTTGTTCTTGTTTTCTTAAATTACAGAAGTCAAAAGAACTGTTTCCTGTGGTTTAGCCATGAGAAGTTTGATACTTAACAAGATACAGCTGCAGGCCAGTATTACATGCTGCAAATAATGATTAAAATCTTTAAAAGACAGTGGTGATTTTTTTTTTCTAGCTCTAGTAACCAAAAATAATTGTCAGTTGAGTATTTATGAGTACTGCTAGAGAGTATAGCTCGAAAGGCATAAGATGATATTAAATTCAAATGGAGTGGCTATGGTTCTCTGTAATTGTCTATTTTATGAAAATTAGAAATTCAGAACATTCTCAAAATGAAAAACAAGAAGAGTGGATGCACTTTACAGTGCTGGACATGGTATACTGAAATCCTATTGCATCTAACAACACACAAACATAGAGTATAAGACGAACAAAGCAAGAGTCAATCAGGAGAACTTAGACATTAAATCCGAAATAACACACATGCTTCAAGAATTACTTATGTGCAACAATGGATCCAAAAATATGGTAAAATAAATTTTTACAGGGTTTTTGTTTGTTTCTTTGGGGTTTTTTTTGTGTGGTTTTTTTTCTTGTTTACTTTTTTTCCCCTCCACTTTAAGAAAGTAGGAACATTAGAAAGGGAAATGATCTAAAAAGTAGTCTTGTAAAAAATAATGTATTTTGTTATGGTTCAGTAGAAAATGTAGACCAAGTCAGTATTCTTGGCATGAAGTCATGTTCTTGCTTTCAATCTATTTTCATATCTGAAATGGTGAGAGACTTGTCATTGCCATGATGACTCGAACTGGATGCCCAAAGAGGTGACGCGGTTTCCAGGAGGTCTTAAGACCTAACCGGATAAATCTCTAAGCAACGTGGCCTGACCTCATAGCTGACCCTGTTTTGACTAAGAGGTGAGACTGGATGACCTCTTGAGATCCCTTCCGAGCTTGCACTACTCTGTCATTGTACAAATCTTGGTATGTGTCTGCGATTTCTACCATGACATGCTTTGCTATGACAACTGACAATTTTTATTTTTATTTACTGCATAAAGCAGTTGGAAAAGGAATGTCTCTGTTCTTCTCATATCCAGCCTGCTTCTGCTTCAGGCAGGATCACAGAAGGCAAGGTAGCAAGCACTTCTTATAACCGTTATGAAGGACAAGGAAGAAAGCATCACCTGTTAGAGCTAGGAGTTAAATCTGGCAAACCAGTACAAGAACAGCAGTAGGAGTGTCCTCCGGCTGAAAGTCACTAGAGTCTGACTCTTTTTCGTCTCCTTGTATGAAGGTACATGCCCGAAAAACCCATACTCATTGTAACCTCCTATTTGCACTTTGACTCCTCACACTTTAAAGAAACTTTACTTATATATCTGTTCCAACTCATGGTACAACAACCTTCTGAATGCTATCCCAGTTGCCACTCAAAAGAAAAAAAACAGGACCATGTCTAATGGTTGAGTGTAAAATCAAAGATTCTCCTATGTCGTGAAATACAGACAACGTATTTCAAACAGTGACAATATTGTGAAGTAAGCAGTCTTCTTTTACTTAGTCATATAAAATTCCACTTTTGGTGATTGAGAGGCAGTGACCTCAGGAGGTTATGCACATACCTGCAGAAGAACTGCCAGTCAGGTTTGCAGTTTGATGTCTTAAGTAAAAGCAAATAACATGACTTCTTTATAAATAAACCTCTTTGGTACCAACTAGATAACATAATAGTTTAATTAACCAAGAAACACAAATGAATTAAGAATTCCTCATTCCATAAAATCTCTTTATGTCTTCGTGACACTCTCTGAAAAGCTTAGAATATGTTTTCTAAGCAAAAATGTTAGATTCATAATATTTTATAATATTAATCCTATCCATAAATGTGACAGAAAAAAAATCTGCAAAGATTCTCCAGCAGAAAATGTGTTATGACTGTTGCAATGGGGTAAATGATTTTTCATTCATCAAATTGCTAATCTGCTGTCTATATGTTTTATATTTAATTTTATACAATAAATGTTGTAAAGGCATATAGTGCTTTCGGAAAACTCCATAAAAGAGTATGGCGTAATAAACACTTGAAGAAAAGTACCAAGGTCAGTGTTTACAAAGCCATAATATTGTCTACTCTCTTATATGGTTGCAAATCATGGGTCATCTACCGCCACCACCTGCGTCTCCTAGAACGCTTCCATCAACACTGCCTCCATACAATCCTAAACATCCACTGGTCAGATTATGTGACCAATGCATCTGTTCTTGAACAAACGGCAATCACAAGTATTGAGGCCATGTTGCTGAGAACACAGCTGCGATGGGCAGGGCACATCTCAAGGATGAAGGACCACTGCCTCCCTAAGATCTTGCTTTGTGGTGAATTTGCCACCGGCTGCCGCAAGAGAGGAGCCCCAAAGAAAAGATACAAGGACTCCCTGAAGCAACATCTCAGCCTTGGCCATATTGATCATCATAACTGGTCTACTCTGGCCTCCAATCAAGAGGTCTGGAGACACACCATCTATAGCGCAGCTGTTTCCTTTGAGAATGCACGCAGGATCACTCTCGAGGAGAAAAGACTACACAGAAAGAACTGTGTCTTGCAGAATATACCACCTAAGGAGTCTTTCTGCTGTAACTTTTGCAATCGGATATGTATTGGCCTCATTAGCCACCAGTGTGCTTGTAACAAATGTGGATAGAGCCTTCCTAAATCTTCGTTCGCAAAGCCTAGCCATGAGGTGAGGATATCTTGACTATGTAGATTACTATAATACATTGCTTTACCTTGCGCTTGGTAGATTATGGAAGATACTGTCTTCAAAGAAGAAAGATAATATTAGCCGAATGAACCATAATTGCCTACAGTACTCTAGGTAGATGCAATTTGATGTCAAAATCTCTATAAAAAATTGTCTGCACATTGCAAAATAAGTATTTCATACTTTGTTCCACAAAATTACCCTCAGCCTTTGTACAAACTAGGTAGGCATTTATAATTTTATTATTTTGTGTTTAAAGTACACAGGGCTTCCAAACAATCCCATATTTTTCTACTAGGCAGGGGAAAAAAGATCACCAAAAAAAAGTGCCATCGTTTTGCACTGTGGATCAGCATGAGCTCTCACTTCTCTTTTCTTTGTCACCTTTTCCTCCACCTAAGGAAGGGTGTTTCATTCTTCAGGTGATACCAGCCTGTTTTTTCACAGTTCCTTAGATGCCTTAGCCCTTTTATATTGCTAAGGACCTTCCATTTCCCACTCTACACCCTGCCAGCTCTGTACCTCTTCACCCAAGGTGCTGTGAAAGTGTTTTCCCTGTATTCTTCTCGTGCTGTTATTTTCATGGCCTTACTTCCAGAAATTCAGTGGTGTTGCTACTTCAGTTTCTCACGGGAAGGAGTTGCCATCAGTGTAAGAAAGACCCTTCTTTTCCCTTATTCTACCTGCTGCCCAAGATAACGCCTGCTTATGTTACTGGAGACAATAATATACATCCAGAAAGGTTAGCAGCCAAACAATGTGCAGTACCTGCCCCGATCTAGTCACAAATTGCAGTGTTAGAAGCAGGAACAACCAACTGGGAGGTTAAACAGTTTCTGATGGAAACTATTTAGTTTCTAAAGGAAAGTTATTACAGAAGGAATAGTCTACTGCATCAGAGAAACCACAAAGGGAGGATGTTTGTCTGGAAATCCCTGTTGCTTCTTTTAATGACTGTCCACCGGAAAGAGTTTTCCCTTTCTTTTCTCTCTCTCTTTCTTCTTTTTTTTTTTTTTTTTTTTAATGCTTCAAAGCACATTTCACAATTAAAATGGCTGTTTGCCATCAGCCAGAGACTGCATTATCAAATCTTTGTGCATTTGAACGTGTCCCAACATCTTTTGTACAACACTATGTGTCTCTGGAGCAGATGCACTAACTTCTCTGACAACTTTGTTCGTATGTTATAATAATCAAAACCAGCTTGTACTGCATCTGATTGTGATGTTGTTGATTCCCCCTATGGTACCTTGCACAATGCTGTGTTTTGGATTTTGAGCACCTGTGGGGGGCTTAGTTAGATCACAACACTGATAAAAGTTTTAGGTGGTCAGTGGTCACCATGTCATTATATTTTAAAGTAAGTTGTGATCTGGGGACCCCTGGTGGTCTAGTGGTTAGGATGCGGCGCTCTCACCGCCGTGGCCCGGGTTCGATTCCCGGTCAGGGACACTCCCCCGGGCAGATGGAGCTTGTCAGCCCTGTAAGGCCATCCATCTAAGAGAAGGTCACTCTAAAAAACCTATGTCCTGAGGACCTCACTGCCATTGTCCAAGCTTACTTGGCCCCAGCAGATGAACTTTAGGATTAAAGGGTGGGCTCAGTTCAGCGCATGCTGTGTCTCACCTAAAAAATCCATTGCGTAGGCTGGAAAGGTAAAAGACCTTTCCCAAAAATCTTTGTTCACGAAGACTGGCCATACCTAAGTTGTGATCTACAAATTTATAACCTCAACTATCACAATGAGAAAATTGAGAAGGAACTGAGGCACAGCTATTTGAAGATACTAAATATATATATATATGCATATATATATTTAAATTTATAAGATAGAGGGATTCAACTCAGAAGTAATTAAAGAAAAACTGTTCTCCAGATCCACCAGGAGCTCCAGGAAAAATAAAGCATTCTTATGATATTAGTACTGTATTAGAAGGGTTGACAGTAAACTCACATAATCTATGAAGTTACTATGCATAATATAGACACAGTATTTCAATCTTTGTTGAAAAATTATGCAGGAAAAATACCCTTCTTCCAATGAGTATCATCTCCAAAGAAAAACTACAACATGTTTTAATGTAAAATTAAAGGCTGAAATAAGAAAGCACTATTTCTTAAAAAAACTTTCAGAGAAGACTAAATTGGAAAAGGAACAATAGTTAATAGACTCCTGCTAACCTTAAGAACTCTTCCTCAATAGAGGAATAGTTTCTGTTTAACTCTAAGAAGAGATATTTCTAGGAAAAAAAGGGGGTTGTCATATAGGATAGCAAAGCTAATTTTTAAAAAGCAATTGAGTTGGAAGAATACCATAGAAATCAGATTTTTCAACATGAATACAAAACAAACCTAAGTCCTTTTAGAGCACAGCAGAAACCTCATCCATGTCATGGAGTCATAGAATAGTTTGGATTGGAAGGGAGCTTAAAGATCACCTGATTGCAACAGTTCTGCATCTGTCTACAAAGGATCTGGACTGTTCTGCTTGGACTGGACTACTTTAAATTACCCTTGATCTGCTGTCAAGTAGATAGAATAATAAAGACTAAAATTTGGTATTAGCTTCTTGACAATAGCATCTCTACAGGTTTAATGATGGATTAGATTTTATTCCTCTACATCCACAGGTTCAATGCAAATCTACTACCTTTATTGTAATTTGGACATAACTTGAAATATTTATAACAGTTTTATAAGGATAGCATCTTCATGTAATGCAATATCTAAATATGTCACCATATTACAGTATAGGTTTAGTCTTTCTTTTGTAAGTGAGGATCATTTGGAGGTTCAGGTATATCAGCAGCAAAATCAGACAGGAAACCTCCACTTCATTTCTCACATCAAATGGTTCAAGAACTTCAAAACAAAAAGAACAAAATCAACAAAACCTTCAGTTGTTGAAATATATTATGTGTATGAACATAAACTGTTGTCACTCAAATATATATGAACAATACCCTGAGTGATTGATTGAAGATATAAAGAAAAGGGATATGGGTATGTGAGTGTCTTATGAACAGAAACTTCTAGTTTTGTTAGGAGGATGAGAAATTATTTTTATTTAGAAGTATGATATGTATTTTATCATCCTTTCCATAATTCTCAACATTTTTGTCCATATTCCAAAACCTCCTGCTGCTTCTAAAGATAAACTCTTAGTTTTCTTTTTCTTTTATTTAAATAAAACAGAAAACAAAACCAGCCTTCTCCGGGAGAGAGGACAGAAAATTAATCCCTCCTTTCTAGTCAGCTCCCTTCTTCTGTAATTCGGCATTCTAATTCAAATTAATTGGATTTACCTGTTTTCCATAAACAAGGAAATATTTTTATGTACATTTAAAATGTGACATAAAATTCTGTGTTCTCATAATTGTAAGTGCAACTTCAGAGAACTTACATTCCACTATTTTTATTGTGCTCCATTCTATTTGCTCCTATAAGGGATCATGAAACTTCTGTTGTGATTTCATTAGTGTTTGTTTATATATACACTTAGGTGAAAACTTACATGGGGTGTTGGAGGTTCTTAGAACCTTGAAACCTGGCCAGTTTTAAAAAGTGTTTTCTAATCTGCAAGTTGAAGTCTGTAGGCACATATTCTGTTAAGGTTCTGTCAAAGCATTCTAGATTCTTTTCCTTGCATAACATCAAATTCTTAATTTACTTTAAAAGCTGATCTTCAGTTTCTGTCAGTTGCAGACAAGTTACTGATATAAGATGAATACTGATGTTTTATTATTTTTGTATATCAATTAGAAAAATCTCAGGTAATAACCAGATAACATCAATGTCAAAGAATTGAAAGTAGTCTAAGACGAAAAATTGTGGGATACAATCATTAACAGCTAAGCTATTAAATCATCTGTTGGATATTCTACCTCAGGCTAAATGGGAAAACTTGAGCAACTGACACATGAATCAAGCCAAGAGATTCTCAGGTTAAAAAGTCCATAAAGGAATTCATATTTCTTTTAAGGTGCTTACATAAACAATGGAATATTCAGGTAAAATCAGGACAATTCTATTTCTTTGGAAAATTTGAAAAACAAGCTGTATGTAGGACAATGTGAAATACCATCAGGTGAAAAAACAGCTGCTACAGTTTAAAAAAACCCCATGTAATATGAGCCTTGAATTTCTTTTCACAGGCAAATGTGTCTTTAATTAAAATTAACATGGAAATTTCTAATGGTACTAGTAGGAACACTATTCTGACTGCTTTGCATTTGTATACATGCTTACCTCTGTCAGAAACAAAATTGGTCTGAGTAAGGGCTATTTATAGCAAAACCAAAAAAAGCTCAAAACAAAACCCAAAAAGAACCCGAAACCCCACCCTAGGATGGATGAAATGGCTAGGAATTTGAAAAGGATACAATCACAGTTGTTCTACAGAAAGTAAAAAAGCTAAGAACCACACTTGATCAATGGTTTATTTTTTTATCTAAGTTTCCTCTTAGTAACTTTAACAGTAAGCAGCTGCCAGCTTGATTAAAATCATAATTAAAAAAAAGCTTCTATGCTTTTTTTCCCTCTCAAAGTAAGAATAACAACTCTTTTTATTTTTCATGACAAGCTGTCTTTCTCCTCCTGAAAGGGCAAAAAATTAAATAATCAATGAGTTTCATCTTTATTTAGAAGTGAGGTTAGACAGTATGTACAAGCCAGCCATGTATTCCCACCTCTGATGCTGAAATTACAGAGAAGAAAAATGAAATCTAATAAAATTTTTTCTTTCTTTCTTTCTCTTTTTTTTTTTTTTTTTTTTTTAAGTTATCCCTTCATTTCTTGTGGGCCAGTTTTTATCCAGTTGCTTTATCTCTGTGGGGAACATCTTGCAGTATTAACTAAATCTTGGACCCAAAAAGCCTCTTAATCTGTATTTATTTCTTGGTATGTACCTTCCTGGGTTAATCCTGTTTAACTCAGGTGTAGCTCTAAACAAAGAAATTCTTATGCAGCTATAATATTCATGTCCTGCAGGAAAGCAAAGATTTTTCTATTAATATTACCAATAAAAGAAAAATTACTGCCCACTGGAATTTGCATTAAAATGGAATGGTTACACTTTTCATCAGTCTCTGTCATCTCTAGCTAGTGGTGTGTGTACTCCTACTCTCAAATGAGTTCATCTATACTGTGTTTTGTCAATATTCTGTTTGATTTTATACTGGAAGGGAAGTGGTAGCTTGATAAGACCACTTACAGTTGAGAGGAATTTCATTTGTTCCTCATCACCTCTCAGCTAGCAAATTGAGATTGATAGCTGATATTTTGGTTTGATTCATGACTGTTATAATGCAGAAATCTATACGGCATTTAGAAAAAAAATTCAGTTTGACTTCTGGGAGACATTCCAGAGTTGATTAGAATATGTAGTGTAGATAGAGTCAGAAAAACTGGCACTTTGGTTGACTCTTGAACTAGGGTTCAGTGATGGAAAGAGGAATCAGGTCTGTGAACACAGTGATGGAAATTTAGGAAGAATAGCAACAACTAGTGAAGTTATTTCTAGTGTTGGAGTATAAAGCATTAGCCAGGCATCTGCTTGCTTTCATATATACTGTCAAATTGCATTTTAATGACGACTATTTTGCTAGTAAAAGAAAATATTCAATGGTTATTTCCTAAGAGTCTTTTCATGTGAAAAGAATATACCTTTTCTAAGTTTCTTTTATTTCTTCTCTCATCAAAAATTTCACAGTAGAGCAGGATTTATCTGTCTTCTTATTACTTCTCACTATAAGGCTTCACTAAATCATTCTAAGGGAGTCTAGAATCTACAAGTACCTTTATTTTACTCCAAATAAATTTTACATGGAAGCAATGGTCAGATTGGTGTTTTAATGTGTTCATCTTGTTAGAAGCTTTCTACTGCAGACAGAAACTGCTTTCTCTAGTTGCAAGACAGTCTTCCTAATAAATCATATTAAAAAGTTAATTGATCATAATAGGCATAGTTTGTCAGTTGTTTGCCTTCTGCAAATTCTCTTCAACACATTTTAATTACATGTTTATGTTAACATTAATATGATTTTACATAAAATTGGTGTTTTGCATTCAGTTCAGGAAAGTATTTTTTTGCCGATTGATTCTATCCTTTGTTGTTCATTGAAAACTGACCTTGACAAGGAGGCTTTGATAGGCCTGATATCATCATGAATGAAAATTGCTGCCAGGCAAACCATAATTCCTCTCCAGAGTGAGTGAGATGCTACAACATTATGAGTTCTCTGCTGACTGCTGTGAACTGGCTAGAACTAAATATATCCACTGAATAATGATAGGTAGCATTTGGGACCTTCAACAAATGAAAAACAAAGCATGGAGAGATTTGATAGAAAGGGAAGAAATCCTTTGTCTTTCTGGGGACTTCATTTGGCCCATGAGGTTCCAAATCTAAGAATTCATTTGTGCCTTATGGCAATATATACATGTAGATTTACCAAACTGTAAGTTAAAATAATAGATGTCATAGTTAAAACTGAAGAGATTAATTTTTTCAATCCATAGTTCCATAAATTCTTCTAACTTATTGGCATAAAAGCAAATTAATGCTGAAGAAAGTTAATAATGGTGTCAATTATAAAAAATTGAAATGTGATATTTGCAATTCAAACAAAAATAACTGGATTTGTATATAGTAAAAAGAAAAGTTTAATTGTGAATATTATTTACAAGCCATATTTGATGTACACACATTTGATCATTTGACCAATCCATCCTACATATATTAATTAGTACAAACGAATGCGATAAGTATACAAGAAATCTATGTGATTAGATTTCTAATTTCTATTAGAACATGTATAATACTATGTATTAGTGTAAAATTTATTTGGTTCTACAGCTAAATCATATCTGGATTGTAGATCTTGATTCACCCTATGCCAGTATGCAAACTTACCCAGGCACAAAATTAGCTTGAAAAACCATCTGTTTTCTCTACTCTGAAAGAAGAAATGGAGAAAGAACTTCAGCAAAATAAAGTGGGGTATATTAGTTTTTTTGCTAGCACCTTTTCTGAAAAGATAGTGTACATCTACGTATAATGCAGGCCACTTGTAGCCCTCAGAGAACATTCTAGCTCTTGAGAGCCGAGTAGCTGAACTGGAGAGGTTCACTCACAGTAAATTTAAGAATACCCTTGAGCAGACTATTCTCAAAGCAAACAATCCTCTGTGCTCAGAAGGGCAACAGAGCCCCACAGAGATCTTCAGGAACATCACACAGCAGAATCAAAGTCAAGACATCAGTCCTGTTTTCTGGGAGGATGCCAAAATGAAAGAAAGGGGAAATAATCCCTCTGGGAGACATCAGTGTTCCTTTCCTGATTAAAAGATGGCCATTTAACCTCTTGCACTGAACAAATCTTTTTAGAATCAGAAACCCAAGCTGTAAAGCAGTACTTCAGTGGTAGAAATGCTATTTCAACCAAATTGACAGCCTCTCATCCCAGAGAATACTGTATAGTGATTTGTCTGCTAATTATATAAGAACCTGATCTCATGCAGAGTCTGGATCCACCCTAGAAAGTTCTGAATAACTACAGACATGTTGGTAGACTGGAGTCCAATGATTAACCAATGAGAATATATGCTTAGTGTAAATACAATTACTTCGAAGAGTAATTATAGTCTCATGTAAAATTTTTACTATTTCTGTTTTACACAATATTTACTCCTTTCCATATCCAACAACATGGACACTGTCAAGCATCTAAGTTATTTTCCTTTATTTTAGAAAACAAATAGACCAGGCAGTAATTATTATGATGGACTAGCACCTGAACTTTACAAAAATCTTATAAAAGTACACTTTCTGGAGATGCTTTTTCACTCCTTTCATTTTTTTGCATGAGGTTTATATGTTCCTGCTACTAGAAGTAGTTTCTATTTGTACAAGACTACGAAAAATACACGTTTTGGCTACTTGTTTTCCTATAGTTCTGTATGAACAACAGGGTTTAGGCCACGTTCTTGTCAAGACCACTTATGTAGCATTTACCTAGCTAGCTAGTCCCTGCTGACTAAAGAGGAAGACAGAATCTCTAGACTTATACATAGTTTATCATGTAAGTAAAATTCACCTTGAAGTAAATACCTGGTATTAAAACTTATAAATCACTTTATAAGATAAAAGCTTAATATTAAAAAAAGATGCAACATTTTTGTTTTAGCGTGAAATCTGGTATACGTTGAAGTCTCTCTAGGCTAGATAGACTGTTTTTCTGTAAAAGGTACGTACTTCTGTTTATGTGCTACAACCAAACCAGAGCAAGCTCTGCAGCTGCTCTTTTTCTGCTTGTTTCTTTATGCCAGGTCATGGCTATCAATCCTGATGTATCTCTTTGATTAGAATTTAAAACATCACTCCACAATGATGCAATAAGAATGATTTGATTTCTTTACTTTTTTACTGGAAGTATTTTGAAGTAGCTCCATTCCTGATCAAAGCTGATGTTCTTGATTGAAAGATCTACTACTCGTTTCCTAAGTGAGGCTCCCTACATCAAAGAAAAATGAAAATCCTATGTGTGTGATATATATATGTTTTATAGAGTTTATAAGTATTTGAAAATTTTAATTCTTTTTGCCACATTCCAATGCCTCTTAATAGTGGTCTCAAAATGAATTCTGTCATTAAGAAAAGAGAACTTGCAGTTTCAACATAACTAGACTAAGTATGCGTAGAATTATAGAATCATATGCATTTTTTAAAAAGTGTGTTTGTGCATACTGCATTCACGATTGAATTTGTAAATATCTTTCTATGTTCTGCTTTTAGTCCTAATTCTCTATAATAGTATAATTCATCATATGCATACATAAACATAAGTTTATCATAGAGATTTAATTACAGAAGTGCCAAATATTATAGCATGAGTAGTATTGTTTTACACTGGTTTGTAATTTGAAGTCATAGTACCATTTAACATGTGGAGAAGTGATAAGTAGAGCATAACTTAAGCACTTGTAAAATGAATGGTATAGTAAGGAGAAAGTGTTTTCCATTTTGATGTTGTCCATTACTAGCATCAATATATAAAAACATGATACTTTAATAAAAGTTCAAGTCTGAGTAGGATGATAATAAGCGATTCATGGACCTTTAAAAATTATTCATTAAAATGAATAGCTCTCACACTTTCACTCTATTCATTTCACATCCAACATCCCCATCTACTTCGTGGAAGTCGCAATTTCAAGCATGCCACTTGAGAACTGAGCTTTGTTTAGTTGCATAAGATGAGAAGAAAAATGTGAACAATCACACTGACAAGTGCCCTTTTCAGAACATTTTTAAAAAGTCCGTAGCACCAGAAAAAGGCCAAGCATGAAGATAGTTTGCATATTGGTTTGTTCACAATTTTCTCAGAAGGTACAAGCACACAGTGATGAAATTTCAGTGACACACACACACCCTCCCTTCCTCAGCTTTCAAGAGTGTTGAACTACTTTAATATAGGGATCAGTTATTTTGCATTATTATATTTTTAATTACTGTTTTATGAAGTTTTTCAGAAGCCTAGATGAAAATATCTTTACATTAGTAGCTCTTAAGTTTTCACTATATTGAAGAACCAGACAGAATTAATTTTAAAAATCTACTACAAATCTAAATACCTGAATAGTAGTCATAATGCTTAGAAATAATTAATATTTGGTTCATAAAAATATGTTTTACTTCCTCTTTAGTCTTCAAGGCTACCCAAATCAAAACCATATGATGAGCTGGGATACACTAGATATTCATCTGATCTGTTCTCAAAAATCCTCCAACAACTCACTGTTTACTTTCCCCAGTCTTTCTGTAGTGTCTTAGCATGTGTGCATATACAGGGATATGCACATTTTGGACTAAACTGCTACCATGTTCTTTAAAAAAATTTTTCATATATTGACAAGCATGCTTAATCTGTTACAGGTCATATTTGCTAACTCTCTGATCTGTCTCCTTTGCATTCTTTCCCACTCATTTTTATTTGAGGAATGTATTTTAAAAGAAGATAAAAGGCTAGGAAATTCTGTTCTGTCACTATCACACAAGGAAATGTTATCAGTGACAAGTTAGGAACATTCATAATTTCATAATAGACAATTATGATAATTATTACCTCCTTTATTTGGGTGGCTTCTGTTTTCCATTTCACTATATCTCAATCTATTTAATCATCGTTATGTTCTGTTATACTCTATTAGTGAATGTAATGGTGTTCTATATTTCTATTCCTTTTATTTTATATATGCTTCATGCCCTAAACAGAACAATTGCTTACAATGTTTATGATCTAGAGTTATTAAACTTCACTATCAGATGATAAAGACTATAGACACTGTACATAAACAATTAAACATTCTGCAATACTTAAGGATAAATATATAATTCTTTGTATGAGAGAAAACTAACAGTGCAGAGTACTATGACAAATTTGCTATATTCCAAGCCTAAGAGTGGAAGTTTTGTTACAAATATCTCTACAAAAGGGTGTAATAATCATAGTCTAGATGAATCAATCCAAGTCAGTGATTTAGTGATTACAATGTAGTTTACAAAGTGCTCAAATATTTAACTAAAATGTAACCTTAAGAATATTTGAATATAGTCCTCCAGTTTTCAATATGTTTCCTATAATATGGTTTCACATATATTAAGAAAAAATATTATCATCCGTCCAATTTAATTTAGAGTGGAATTAATCTTCCAAAACAGTTTTGGTTAATGCTATTTCTTTTTCTAACTAACATTTTATTGGGCAGTTACAATGTTATTCCTACCCATATAAAGTTGCAAAAAGGTGAAATGTTGATTAACGTTTGGATTCTAAGTGCTTTCAGGAGTACCATATAACAACTTTTATTTCCCATCTATTAATAATAGATTAGTATAATTCTGCATTTACTTTAAGGTTTTGCTGAATAGCAAACTCCTTATAATGTAACGTCTACAATGGACAGAATCAGGACATTTTCCAACACTGTTCTTGCAAAGAACTTTCTGTCCAGCTGGTTGGCAGTGTAAACATCAGCCTGTTCCCTCTCACTCAAGAGCAGTGAACCCAACCATGTTTATTTTCCTCCACAAGAAGAGGCATTGTAATGGTCCAATCCTGATTGTAAAGTGGATATTAAATAAGAATTAAAGGCTTTCCAAACAGAAGTCTTTGCTGTAAACACTGGTCCTGTAGCAAAGAGAAACCACTGGCTAGCCATATTCCTGTTTTTATATTGTACACTTAGGCATCTAGTGGGATTGAAATTATATAAATTCAGCTACCCAAGAATATTATATGCTCTGCAGAATTTTTTTTCCACTGTACATTTTTATTTTTCTTAGTCCCTTTGTTAAATGGATTTACAATCTCCTTTTATCTATTTTAAAAAAGAGCTAAAGGATTTTAGCCACCCATAGAATCAGGATAATTTAATTTTTTGAAGGATTAGGAAATAAGAAGGCAAATATTAAATCTCTGGGGTAGCCTGCTAATCTCAGAAGTTGCCCTCCCCCCCATATTATTTTGTCATTCACAACCCTCCAGCTTCTAATACATTCTCTCTTTTCAAACAATCCACATAGTTATTTTTTCCTAAAGTTACGGAAATAGCATACCCTACTACAACAGACCACCTCATGAAAAGAATAGTGGGAGCTCATTTTTGTAATGTGAAACAACAGGTTCTACTCAGGAAGAGCTCATATTTATACAAAACCATCATGAATAAAGGTACCAACACCTTTGCTGACATAATTGTCTAGTTCTAATAGATTTGTAGTGTTGGGAAGGATGCCCATTTTTGTAAAGTTTTTTATGACTCTGGGTTGACCTTATTGCAGCCTTTCAGTACCTAAATGGGGCCTATAAGAAGAGAAGCTGTTCACAAGGGGATGTAGGAATAGGAAAAGAAAGAATGACTTTAAACTGAATAGGTTTAGATTAGATGGTAGGAAGCAATTCTTTACTGTGAGGGTGGTAAGACACTGGAACAGGTTGTCCAGAGAAGCTGAGGATGACCCATCCCTGGAAGCGTTCAAATCCAGGTTGGATGAGACTTTGAGCAACCTGGTCTAGGGGAAGGTGTCCCTGCCCATGGGAGGGGGGCTGGAACTTGGTGATCTTTAAGGTCCCTTCCAGCTCCAATTATTCTATGATTCTATGTGATTTTGCAGGAAATAAAAGTCCTAGTGACTTTATATTGTCCACCAAGTGCCACAGAAATAACAGTTCTGTCCTTCGTGGTATGTCTTGAGACATTAAATGCGCATGATTTCCTCTGAATAAAAACTTGTAAAAATACTATAGTACCATACTATCACACAGAGTTATTACAACATTAAAAATAAAATCATTAAAATTAGAAGGAAGAAAGTAACACAGAAAATCGCAGGTAAAGAATAAGAAAATACATTCTTAGGAGTATGATCATGTGATCTTGTTGTCACGAAGCAGGGGTAATGTGTGCTTCAAATTGAATATCTATGTATGTCAGGACTGTGCAGTTAGAAGAAGGATTTCATGGGCTTTGAAGATTGCTTTAGCCAAGAGGCCTTAATGACATTTTCCTATGCATTTAAATATTCAGGTGAATTGGTCTCTAAACACTTGTGGCTAACTGGGCAGAACACAGACATATGGCACTTGTTAGGCATCCAGAATAATAAAAATGAGGAATTCTCCTGGCATTACCTCATCAAATGGTATTTACTTAATTTTCACCTTTTCTCAAAGCAGAAGATTCCCCAAGACAAATGACTCACTTCATCTAGCTGGCTAGACTGACTTGACAGAATACTTATACAAGTGCTTCAGTTCAGTACTTTTGGGATGAGAGTAGGGCAGAAATCTTCATGAAGTTTCTGAGGCAGATGGGAGGAGACAGAGATCTGACAGATGATTCTGCTTTATTGTTTATAGTCCATTGTTATTCGAAACAAATGTAGTTTGTTCTATTATCTAACTGCAACTTTCTGTCCCAAGGGATGTCAGGTATTTTCTCAGGACACCTTTTGATTTATTTTATAAAGTGTGTTTCCTTGCAAAGTGAAGCTAGGGACAAAAAGGAAGTTCACATTCTCATTAATTTCTTTAAAGTTTACCTTGTCACGAAAGATCTAATCCAGTCTAAAAAAATGTTGAGCCAGCAAGTTAAATTCTCTAACTTCAAGCAAAACTACTCTTTAAAGAGGTAAGATATATCAGACAAAAATTCTATCAATTTTTTTAATACAAACTTAACCAAGGAGAGTTTGCACATATGATAGCCTGCCTTGTACAGAGATGCTGAGGCAAATTGCAAACCTTCAGTTCCTTGAGAATTATAATCACCACTGTACCTGAGGACTTCACCCTATTGCTAAGGAACACAGAAGTTCCAAGGTCTTATAAATCCACAGTGATGTAAGAGTAGGCAAAGCGGTCAAGAAAGAATCTGGCTGATGTGTAGACCACACATTAGCAGCGTCTGTTGCCATAAATATTTATGGTATATACCATTGAAGCACATCAAAACTGTCTTGGTCACATGAAAATCAGCAATAAACAAAACCAGTAAATAAATGAGCTGAAAAGGGATTTTTAACATGGGGCAAAGGGAGCAACAGTAGGAGAGTGAAGTCCATAAGACCTTACTCAACTTGAGACAGAAATTTGTCAAGGAAAGTAAGCTAGATCAACTGGATACCTTATCCTATCTAAAGTAATACCTTTTCACTTGAAATAGTGAACTGAGCACTTAGAAATCCTTCAAGAGGATGAATTTCCAAGTTAACTGAATTAAGTGTCATATGTCATTGGTGGGGGAAGGGGAATGCTATGTACTTGTAAATTATGTAGGTTGTTTATGTTCTTTTGAGGTAAACATCTAACATGCCTTGAGACCAAGGTCACTGACTTGGAGGAGTTCAGGGAAATTGAAATTTTTATTAACCACAGATTTGCAGATATCATTGTACAATCGTCCCTTTAAGAATCTCACTTTAATCTTGAAGGATCTTCTTCAAGGGAAAATCAAGATCCAGATGAGAAAAAAAGCAATTTTTAGATATTACTCTCTCCCTGACTACAGAGGGGACAATGATAACAATATACAAAAGATGCTAGAGATACTTTGAGGTTAGGACATACAACAGAAATGGTAGACTTTACTTACTTTATTTAACCTAAAGAAAGATCACAAAAGATCTCGCAAGAGACGGGGTAATTTTTTATTTTGTCCTTACCAGCACAAAGAACACGATTCTAAATGCTAATGCTTGAGGCCAATTCAGTAACATTGTTGATTTTTGTAATTCAGTATTTATAGAATCATAGAATGTTCTGAGTTGGAAGAGACCCACAAAAATCATCTAAGGCTAACTCCTGGTTAGAGAACACAGCTTAGCACTATGGTAAAAAGAGTCACTAGAAGCGGTATTGTATCCTTTAAAAAGAATGGAATCCTGTTCAAATAAATTCCACAGAGAGAATCAAAAAATCTAGGAAGGTAAGAGAGATAATCCAACAAAGCACAGAAAAATGTTATTTTACTAAACAGCTAATAAAGATATGAAAGTCAACAACTACCCTCTCTTCAAAATCAGAATGAGGAGAAAGCCTTCAAGGATAAAGTGATTCAGACAGAAGGCAATTCAGGTCAATTTTGGTGGTGGTTTATTTACCATCTTTTTTCTATATCCCAAACAAAATGCATACACCAGGTTTTCTTCAAAATCTTGACTCTTAATGCATTGTTTTGAACTTCGAATTGTTTTGAACTTTCATTGATTAAGAAGTAAATGCTGGCAGCCACAGTCATTCTTTCTTACTCTTGAGTTTATGTTGTCCATACCATAAAGAGGCAAAGTTCTTGCAAATATGTCCTCAAATGACTTCCATGACTGCTGTCATTTCACTGTTACATCAATTCCATAAAACAAGTATTAGATGAATGTCTCTAGTATTAATCTCTTCTTCCTTCCATTATATACCTGCCTCATAAGCACAGATTAAATGTTAACCTAGTTACCCAAGCCTTGATTCCCTCTGCCTTTACATGTCTTCAGGGGTAGCTAGCCATCTCTACTGGCTACCTAACAGGCTAAACAGTTGTTCTCCTGCTTCCAGTCAAGATTTTCACCAGAATGCTTCTCAGTTACCCATATCAACTTAGAACCCCTTCTCAGACTCACTCTGAGCTCTTAGAGCCAAACTGTGATTAAAGTTTGGCAAGTTTTTCGGCATAATTTATAAGCTATGACCTTTTCTCTTCAAATACACAGGGAGAGCTCATTCAAAGTCTCATTTTGTATCTGATTTCCTTGACAATTTCAATTTTTCTCTCCTAATCTATTTAGAACATTGCAACAAAGACTGTTTTCCTACTCAGCTTTAGATTTTTCATCCCTCCTCTTCCACTGTATTGCTGTTCTGCAGTGCACTCAAATAAACTGTTTATCTTTACTTTTGCTATCCATCATCTATCCTATGTATATCATCTCTACTTTTGTGTGAAAAGCCTGACTTTGAACTCTACTTATCCCAAGAAGCCAATATTCAACCTCTAGATAGGCTAAATTGTGGTTTGATGTTTTTTTGTTTGGTTGGTTTGGTTTGGTTTCTTGACTTTTTGTGGTCTTGTTTTGGTTTTTGTTTGTTTGTTTTCCTATTTTAAATCTTCATGCCTTTGCTATTATATTTTTGCATCTTTGAAAAACTGTATTGGGTTTATGTTGCAAGGTTTTGATAGTGGGAGTGGGACAGCAGCAGGGACAGTCCCTGTGTGAAGGGGGACATAGTTGGTTCCAGCTGGCTAAAACAGCCTCACTGCAGGGCAAGGATGAGCAAGGGAGGGCAAAACGCTGCCCAGTAGCCAGGATTGACTGAGGGGAAGTGCGCGAGAAACGGCCCTGTGAGCCCTGAGGGGGCAGCAGGAGGAGAGGCTCTGGCAGGGATGGCCCTGCGGCCCCAGTAGAGAGAGACTCCTGTGGTGAAGGAGCCCTGCAGCCCATGAAGTACCCCACATCACAGCAGGTGGACATGCCCTGAAGGAAGATGCAGCCCATGGGAAGGTCCCGTACTGGAGCAGGAAAAAGCATGAGGAGAAAGGAGGAGTAGAGAGGAGCTGTTAGGGACTGACCGCAGCCCAATTGCTCATCCCCCTGTGCTGCTGGAGGGGAGGAGGCACAGGAGTTAGGAATGATGGAGAAAAGCTGAGCTTGTGAAGAAAGAGGGTTTTGTTGGGGCAAGGTGGTTTAGGTTTTGTCTTTGTTTCTTGTGGTCCAACTCTACTCTTTACCAGTTAAAATTATGTGAATTTTTCTCAAGTTGTGTTCATTGTACATGATGGTACTTGAGGTATGTGGTCCTCAAGTGGTCAGTGATCTCCCTGTCTTTATCTCAAGTCAGGACCTTTCTCATCTTATTTTCTTCCCTGTCCAGTTGAGGTGGGGCAGAGAGAGAGCAGCTGAGTGGGATCTGGCAGATGGAAGAGCTCATCCCATCACAGAAGTTCCATGCAAATATTTACAAACTTCTCCACCATCCATCCTCTATAAAAACTATCTCTTCATACTCCATTTTGCTGTGGATTTTTATAAACCCCATGATAATCATTAGTTTGATGATGTATGAAAGGTTTGGTTATGTTGATTATTAAAGATTTATGTATTACTGTGTACCTTTGTCTCTTTTGTGTGTAGACTATGCAGCTTAAAAAGCCCTGGGGGCAGGGATAATTTTGTTGCGTACAGTTATACAGTATGCATTAGACTAGAGTGCTGATTCATGAATAGGGTCCCTTAAGGATACTTACACGGATTAGTATTTTAGGCAACTAAATGCAATACCCTTTGCTTCCCCTTATTTTGCAATACTTCTACTTAAAATGTAAACATTTTAAGTACAAATTTAAGACTATACTTTTTCATCTGTTTGTATATTCTACAAAAAAAATAAATTAAAGTTGCCAGAATATTAGTCAGTTACCAGAAAAGACTATTTCTGTACAATGTAAAATAAAACAGGAGGATGGAGTAGGTGACCACTGGAAGTCCTTTACCATCCAAATTTTTGTGTGGGGCTGAGGAGTAACAATCTCAAATCCTTATTGACAGGGAATTAATGCTTTTATGAGTAAAGTAGTTAAAAAAGACCCTGAAGAATAGATCATCAATGTAATTCCATCCTGAATGGAATAGATCATTACTGTAATTCCAAACAAAATACCTAGTAGGTGAGTATTCACATGAAAAAATAATTCCTAAATCTCATGTTTATGGACACATTTGCTCTCCTCCAAGAAAAACAGCAAAAAAAGTAATTAATCACACACAGTAATACAATGACACACAAAGAATAATTATTATGTATTCTGTGGCTATCCTTTAAATATTTTCCAATTATTTTCAAAGAATATACATGTACAAACACATACATGTACTCACGTATGCATTCACAGATTTTGGGGAAATAGATTAATTTCATTTTTCCTTAATATTTAACAGACAGTGTGCATTTTACCATTAACTTTGGGAAATTTTGATTAAAATATTTCTCTTTCATGTTATTTCAAATGTAAAGTTTCAATAGGTTTTTGTGTCCATTACTTTTTTTTTCCTAGCATTATCCTAGTAAATGAACTTACTAACAATAATGTTCCTAAATCTGCAAATTTTAAAAGAAAGAAAAAGTAGTTATGTACATAGATACAACATTTTCACAGTAGAATCAAAGTTACTTTTGTTCAATCAGGTAAGCAGAAAACTTCCATGTGATTTATGTCTCCGTGATGAGAATCTAATCATTCTAAGTACAAATTCAATTAATTGCTTTGGAGTGTTGTGTAGACCTGCAAGTGACAATACAGTGTATTCTGGGAACTGTCTGAGATAGTAATTAAATTTGAGAGGGGAAAAATTAGTGCATTTAGTCTTTTTGATTTTTTTTTTATTTTGAACCCTAGTGGAACAAACTGCAATCTACAGCAAACATCATTCACTTGCTCTTTGATTATAAGAAATGGTGGTTAGTTGTCAGTGTAATGAAACCAAACTGGCAACTGCTGAAAAATGACAATTGCAGCAAGTTTCATTAATGTTGAAGATTGCAAGCATCACTGATTACAATTCAGAGGGAAACACCAAACTAGCCAAACAGCTTGTAAGCTTGTTAAGGCAGACACACAAATTGCACCATTTCTTGCAGCAGTTCTACTGAAAATGAGTAACTTATTCTGAGAGATTAAATGGTCTTTTCTTACTATGCTGCATTTGGCTTACATGGCATGCATCATATCCATGAGTGGACAAATTTGACTGAAAGGCTTTCTAGCCAAAACTTTAGAGAAGGAGAGAAAGGGGGAACACTGAGGTTTTAATTATGATATCTTAACAGGAGTATTTACTGAATACTGTGAAATAAGACCAATACTGTCTTTATAGAAAGAAAAAGGGAACATCTATCCTCCTCATCCTTTTAGAAGTGAATAAGTATTGTCTTTTATTTGTTCTTAACCCATAAATATTATTCAGCCCTTATCTCTCCAAACTGGATTGTTGGTACAGAAAGACACGTAGGATCGGATGTCTGTAGTCATGATCCATACCGTTCAGAGCATCATCAAAGATACAGTCAGAGGAAGGGTCTGTAGTTCTGTATGGCCTTATGTTTGAAAACAAAGTAGCATTCTCAAATCTTAGAAAAGGTTAAAAACACATAATTGCTAGACAACATAAGAGCAGAGCATCCAGGGCTCTCAGTTGTTTTTCACTTCATTGCCTTAGAAAACTATGCCGAGTTTCTTCTATGTTTCAGAATTATTTTAAGTAGAAATTTTCCTGATTTGTCTAGCTAGAGTGGGTGATGTTATCTTAAAATATCAGTTCAAATTTTCCAATAATTATAACCTATAGATGATGACAGGCAAAAGAATTTAAAAATCTGAACCTATAGTTTATTGCAGCTTTTGTTCTGTGTACATAACACACACACACACGTAGGCATACTTTTTGAAACCATGTAGAAATGATAGTTGTATTTTTTTCTACCCTGCAGGGAAAATTGTTATAGCTTTTATCACTGAGGGTATGAAAAATTCAACATGAAATCACTTCAAATTAATGGGTATTTTTCTCTTAAGGAAGAAATAATTCTTTGCTGTACCTCCCAGAAGCCAAATAAGAAGATTTCAGCCTCTTGGGAGGAGATACAACAGCTTCACAGAAGAAGCCTTTCGACTGACTTTCATTTAAGTCCCAGTAGGTGTTTCATTTTCTCTTAAAGACTTAATCATTGTTTTTCCTTTTTGTTCAGAACAAACATCTTTCTCTTCAACTGCAAGAAAAGGGATCAAAACTCAAAGAGCTTAATTTTTCATAAAACATATAACACGCACTTTTTCTTTCTAGGTGGAAACTTGTGAAGGGGAAGAAATAAATGTATATTTCTGCAGGATCCAACAAGAAAAGAAAATGTTGAAAGATAAATATGTGGATAAGAAAAAAAATCAACTAACAACCTAGCTTATCTGTTTCAACACTTAACATTCCACAGATTAGAATATCAACTGAAAAAAGAAATCAAATCTAAAATGGAAGCAGAATAGTTACATTTTTATCTTTTTGGAATTCAAAGCAATGTAAAGTGCTTCATGAAAGACACATTAATGGCATTATGAAGAAAGCAGGAAAGGGAAGAGAAAAAAAAAGTCCATGAACTCTACCAGATAGATACAAGCACAAGTTTGCAGGAAGAAAGGTAGAACATGGATCTCTCAAGTAGAGGTACAGGAGGAAGACAAAGACTGAGGACATCTAAAACCAAAATTCACTTTCTTCACAACATTATGTACATTAGTGAGGTTAACAAATTTCAGGCAATCATGTTAAAAACTTAAGTTTTGAAAATTTACTCATAGAAGTCCCTAAATCAATAAGTTTCTGTATAAATACATAGAGTCATGCTTCATATCTTTCTCCATTAGCAAAAGATGCACAAGCTACCATTTCTTTTCAACACCAATTTGGAATATCAAATTCATATCCCATTCTGCATTTCTCAGGAAATAATGTTTCTTCTTCGAAAACATTTTAAGGTCTCTGGATTGTGAAAAGTATTTTTGCATTCTAGTGTTTTCTCTTTCAGGTAACAGGCAAGAAAAATTAATGCAGCTAAGCTGGAGAATAAGAATGCATATGCTCTAGGACTGCTGATAACTGTAGAAGTTCTCTATGGAGAACTCCCGAGCTGAGCAAATTGCATCCAGATGGAAAAAGGTGCATGCAGGTATGCAATCAGCAACCAGTTCAGACTCATGGAAGTTGTGAAGCAGAACTACAAGGATTTCAGGGGCTGCTAGGCAATCTGAGCTGAATGGTTAATTACAAAGTTTATGATATAGATGACGTAACAGAGACTGCAAGATTAATTCTCATTATAGCTTTAGGCCCTTTTTGAGATTTTCTCCCAAATCACAAGCTACCTTTTTTTTTTCAGGCAAGTGTCTTTTCCTGACCTATGTGAAATATCTACAGAGCTAATAGCAAGCCTTATAAAACTATACTGCAAACAAACACACTGCAGCTAATCTATTCATTTTATACTGACTTTTTAGGAAAAGAAAAGAAAAGAAAAGAAAAGAAAAAAGAAAAGAAAAGAAAAGAAAAGAAAAGAAAAGAAAAGAAAAGAAAAGAAAAGAAAA